>NC_054838.1:42905580-43521830 GCF_018345385.1 Vulpes lagopus
ATTCACCAAATCCAGTTCTTCAGAACCTGAGTAAGTCTCCTTTATGTGTCAATCATTTGTGATTTCTTAGGTCAGGAGCCAGTTATGTCCACCTGGAAAAAAATTAAGCCCAAAGTGTCAAAAGAAGTTCTGTATTTCAGAAGGCATTTTCTAGTTACTGGCTTACCTCTGAGAGTGTTGGGATTGGAGTAGGAGGGAGATAGAGCAAACAGATCGGGGGAAATGACTTGAAAATTCCTGGGTTCCAGAAGTACCGACCTGTCCTTTTCCGACACATGTACCGCAGAAGATGTTACAGAGTCCACTGGCAACTTGAAGAAGGCAGAGCATAGCTTCCAGCACACCAATGCCCAGGAGAATGGAAAGCAAATCATTCCAGAGGATGATATGCTCAGGCTCCTGGCAGGTGGCCCAGGTCGGCTGGTTGAATAAGTAGTTGTCCCTGCAGGACAGAAGAAGAATGTTAGCCTGGCCTTGAGGGACAGGAAAGGGAGGGAACTGCTACCTACACATATAGAGAAGCATGAGTCTAACACAGGTGCTTACAAAGCTTACAGCGTCTTGTTGCTCTCATCTTCATAAAGACAGCAGATTTATTATTGCCCATTGGTTGGAGGGTTGAACATATCACCTTTCCCTCTAATAGCACAACAGCTCAGCAAGGCATTGTAGGTACATATGTAGCCACACAGGAGAGCATATGGAGAAGCAGGAAATTGTGTGATACAAGATTTTAACTGCTGTACAGATCTTAGAGGCAGTTAGGAGTGGTTAAGAGCTTGGGCTTCAAAATCCCATGGACCTAGGTCCTAATTCCAGCCCCTTCACTATGTTCTAGGTAAGTTTCCTAAATGTTTCCAAACATCAGATTCTTTATATCAAAAATGGGGTTGATGATGGCATTAATTCCATAGTGTGATTGGGAGGATCAGGTAAGGTGTTAGCACAGCCCTTGCCATGTAGTAGGTAATTACATCCCAATCATTATTATGGAAAGGGGAGATATGAGGGGTCTCAAGTAACTGGAGAAGACTTCAGAGAGCTGGAGTCACCTGGCCTTGAAGGAGCAGCAGCAGAGGGAAGAGCAACAAGCTGTAAGAAGACATACTGTGTAAGCAAAAATCATAAGGCAAATTTAGTTGGACAGAAGGAAATGGAATAGGTTTTTCAGGCCATAGTTCATGGGGCTATGTATTATTTGATATCCCTGTCTCTATCTCTACCTTTACCCATATATCCATATCCATTTCTATTGGGTTCCCAATGAGATCACAAGTTTCTTGAATGCAAAGTTTCATGGCCTTGTCAGCACTTTTACATTTCACAGAACCCCTTTGGCAAATGTCTAAGGATTGAAGGGCAAAATGGAAATGGGATACTTGTTGGAGGTAAAGGGTGCTGGATAGGTTTTGGAAGTGGGTGATTGCAGTCTAGGTGAACAGCAGTGGCCAATTCAAGATATACTGTTGAGGGAGGATTGGTAGGACTTGGCGATGGACTCAATGGAGAAAGTAAGAAAGGAGAAGAAAAAGATGACTCACAGGTTGTAGGTGCCATCTAATGGGCTGGGGATGACCAAGAAAGGAGATTTGTGGGGGAACAGCAAGGGGTTTGGATGTATTAATACTGAAATGCTGTGAGGTGTTCAAGAGGCAATTTCAAGAAGGCTATTAGGTATTTGGGTTAAGAATTCAGATGAAAGATCTAGGCTAGAGATAAACATATTGGGATTATTTACATTTATAGATGGATGGTTCTGAAAGCCATGGGGACAGATGTGATCTGCTAGGGAGACAACACAAAATGAGAAGAGAAGCAGGGTCTCTCTCAGTCTTTGGTGCTGGGTTTCTTATTCCTTTAGGAAAACAAATGGGTATCTCAGGGCCCAGCCATGTCAGGATATTTGTGCAACCCCAAGTGTGGTAATTGTCTCTCCAATTAGAATATAAGCACCTTGCAAATAGGCAAGTTGCCTTATCTTTCCTCTGTACTCCTTTCTCACATGATGGTGCCTAGCCAGTACTATGCAGGTCCTCAGCACATACCCAGTTGAATTTAATGATTAAGGTTAAAGAAGTCAAGCTATTGTATTGAATACCACAGATGGATGTAGCTTCATTATAAGCTATTGTATTGAATACCATAGCCACACTAGGGCTCCTTGTCTTGGCCAACCGCCTCCTAGATACTCCTGCTTTGGGAGCAGGTGTGGAGAGAGGAACAAGGGTGTGACTGGAGGTAACTCGCCACATTGTGAGGCAGTCAATACTGAGAGCACATGCTCTTTGTGATTATCAGCTGTATCATCTTTAGGTGGTGGACACTGACCCAAGGCCCACTGACCCAATGCTACTCACTCCATGGTGTTATGCCTGAAAGGGTAGGTATAGGTTCCACTGCCTGTGTCACAGAAGGGGCCACAGAGCAAACCGTGTAAAGAAATGGCCACATGGTACACAGCCCTCATTGTGCCCTGCATGGCCAGAAGCACAGGAAACAGAATCTGCAGTAAAACAATTCAGTGCCATAGTGGGGAGAGGGAGGTGCTGGTGCTTTCTAAAGACGCATTCCCCGAGTTTCCTGGTAAGTTGAAGACGCTCTGAATCTTCTCTTGTAGATACCACAACAGTACATTGGTGTTTTTGTTTTCCATCCCAAATGCACAGAGCATAGGGTAGGAGAGCTGAGAAACCCTCCGTCCATACACCTGCCCCAGCTGCAATTCTAAAGAAATGAAATCATTCACTACAAAATTGTGAGCGGGAAATGCAACTTATTCATCATTGAACTGCCAGCGCCTACCGCCTGCCCACTGCCTGGCACAGAAATGAGGTGTGCTGCCAGTCTCCTCATCTGCGCTCATAGTAGACATCCGTAATCGATTCCAGCACTCTTCCCCACCAGCCCTGGACAAGGCCTCCCAGTCCTCCGCAGAACAAGCAGTCCATCAGTTGGTGTTGGCACTCTAAAGGAAACCTATTAGCCCTCTTGGTGGGGGGTGTTCAGCAAATGTTTGTTGTATGATTGGGTGAGTGGACTTGTTTTTCTAATGGCTGACTCAGTGACCAACACAGGGCTTTACTGTGTACAAACTCCATAAATACGTGTTGACTGGACGGGCAGGTGAGTGTGGCAGTGATGTGAGTGTCAAGGGGAGGTGACCTTCCGGCATATTAGTGCATTAATGAAATGGAACAAAGCTGATGGACTTGTTTGCTTCAAAGTATGAGCTTTTGTCCCTGTTATGTCCATGTTGTGTCTTTCCCACTACAGGGCCTGAGGGAGGGGGACAGCTGGGGCTGAACAGAAGGGCTCGGGGAGCCCCTTGGAGATGGTTCTCAGACAACACAGTGGCTAAGGACCTAGGGAGGGAGCAAGACTGGTGGCTGCAAGAGACGGAGAGGGAGCTTTGGAGCCAAAGAGAGAAGTAAGATGGTGTATGGACTGGAAGGGCGGTGAGCAGCTGGCTGTGATCAGGGACACCAGGAAGCAGTTTAGCTTGTGGGAGAGAGCATGGTCCCAGGAGTCAGGCAGCAGAGACGGAGTCCTAACTCGGCCAGTCTTGCCTTCATTTGGAATGACCAGAGAACCAGCTCTGTGTCAGACATCTGGGGTACACAGATGATAAGATCGGGGCCTGGTGCTGAAGAAAGGAGCTTACAGTCTTCCTGAGGTTGGCCAGATAATTCCCTAAACATCCTTTCTGGATCTAAAGTTAAGGCTGTGCAAATATGGGCAGGCCTTGGATTTAATTCATAACAATCTCATCCCGATCCTTAACTAATTACGTGTTTCCAAATAGGATCATTTTTTAAGGTTTTGGACAGACATGAATAATAAGTCCAGCTTCTTTGGGCTTTTCCTTTTCTAGCTGTCAAATGGAAACAAGGTCACAAAATTTGTAGGGATATTTTGGCAACTTTTTTCTGTCAGTGCTGGACAGGACAAAGGGCAGTGGTTTCGGAGGGCCAGGAGTCAGGAACAGGAAATAAATACATAATGGGCGAACTTCGAGTGTCAGCCTCTGTTCTTCACTGGGCCATGGAAGAGTGTGTCTGTGGAAGTGCTTTGGGAGTAAGATCTCCAACATCCCTTCTGGCCTAAATCTCAGCTCTGTGATGTGTTGCTCCATTGGCTACTGGGGAAATAAGAAAGCCAGAGGATGGGAGAGTCCTTGACTTTCCTGTAGACGGCTGAGAGAAACAGCCCACAAAACCCAGCAGGCTGGTCTAATGGAGCCATCACAAATGGTTCTCTCCACCCCTCTCTTCAGGCTTGTTTTTCTTGGGATCTCCTGCAGCAGTCCCCATTTCTGTTGGCTAGAGCCCTACATAATATCATTGTGCTTTATTTAAAAAATTTTGTTTAAAGATTTTTTATGTTTATTCGTGAGAGACACACAGAGAGAGGCAGAGATGTAGGCAGAGGGAGAAGGAGGGTCCCTGCAGGACTTGACCCTAAGACCCTGGGATCATGACCTCATCCAAAAGCAGATGCTCAACCACTGAGCCACCCAGGTGCCCCTATTTAAAAAAAAAAAAGTATTTTATTTTCATTAGAGAGAGCGTACACAAGAGGGCAGGGAGGGGTGGGAGACAGAGAGAATCTCAATCAGGCTGCACACTGTGCAGAGCCCAATGTGGGGCCTGATCCCAGGACCCTGAGACCATAATCTGAGCCGAAATCAAAAGTTGGATGCTTAACTGACTGAGCCACCCAGGCACCCCTAGATCATTGTGCTTTAAAAGGAGGGTACTAGACATTGGTCAATAGCCTATCCTTCAGAGGAGAGAAAGCACACAGCTTTGCAAATAAGCCCTTGTGGGGTGGGTGTGGTGGGAGGGTAAACATTCCGTGGACCCCACAGCACTTACCACACATCTGTGAGCACAGCACCCCCTCTGCCTTCTCTCAACAGCATTAGCGCTCGCACCATTACCTGTGGCAAAGAAAATGCTTTTGGAATAAGGGGAACGTTACCTTTTTGGAACAAAGTTTTGAGGTGTCTCTAGCTACTGAAAAATGTCTAATGATTTTTCATTGACTGCAAAATACAACACCAGCCCTGGAGTTTGTACATGAGCCCTTTGTGGCGTGGTCTTGCCCAGCCACCAGAGCCTCTCACCTCTCCATCATCGAGACCTCTGGGCTCCCAGGCTAGGGCCAGGACTTTGCCTCTGGGCCTTGGAATATGCCCTTCACCCTTTGCCATGAGGTCAACTCCTATTCACCCTCAGAGGGCCAGTTCACGTGTTGACTCCTGTGGTAAGCCCAACAACGGCCCCTCAAAGGCACATTCACTTCTTAATCCCAGGACCTGTAAATATCACCTTATATATAAAAAAGGATGATGCGGTTGGGATCTTCGTAGGAGAAGTTTATCCTGGTGTATCTGGGTGGGCCCTAAATACAATCACACGTATCCTTGTAAGGGAGGCAGAAGGAGTCTTTTTTTTTTTTTTAAAGATTTATTTATTTATTTACTCAGAGAGAGAGAGAGAGAGAGAGAGAGAGAGAGAGAGGCAGAGACAGAGGCAGAGGCAGAGGGAGAAGCGGGCATCATACAGGGAGCCCGACGTGGGACTCGATCCCAGGTCTCCAGGATCACGCCCTGGGCTGCAGGCGGCGCTAAACCGTTGCACCACAGGGGCTGCCGGCAGAAGGAGTCCTGAGGAGCTTTGAGGGACGAGAAGGCAACGCGGAGATGAGGGCACAGATTGGAGTGGTGAGTTCCGAAGCCAAAGAACGCCGAGGGCTAGCCCCAGAAGCTGGAGGGGCAGACAGCGGGCTTGCCCCAGGGCCCAGAACGTGGGCCCTGCCAACACATTTACCTAGGGCCTCTGGCCTCCAGGACAGTGTGAGCTTACGCTTCTGATATTGTCAGCCACCAAGTTGTGGCGATTTGTTACAGCAGCTGTAGGAAAACTACACACCTCCTCCTTGTCGTTCTCTGTGACCCCCGCCCAGCAGCACGAGTCACGGCTGCCCTCACACCTGCCCATCTGTCCTGCCGCGCTGAGCACGGGGCATCCTGCTTCTCGTGGCCAGGCACGGAGGTCTGGGTCAGCACTTGCCACCAGAGTGCCACCACGGGTTCAGGACCCCGTGCCAGGGAGGTAAAACCTGTGACGACCCACAGTTTCTTCTGGAGGTGTGGGGCGGGAGAACACGCACCCCTGGCTTGACAGGGCCGGGGCCAGGAACAAGAACTAAATAGGTAATGGATGAACTTGACGCTGACAAAAAATCGCCTCACCTGAAGGAGGCTCGGTAGCCTGCTTGCCGTGGCAGGCGTCCGGGAAACCGTCCCCTGGGGAATGTGTGGTCCATGTGCGATTGGTGCTAAACATGATCATTTCCTGTTTCCCACCCAAGTGTATCCTTTCACCTGCTAGTCTGAAGTGGGGTGAGGCAAGCTCACAGGCCTGCCTTTAGAGGTGAGGCAGGTCATTTTCAGTCAGAAAATGTATCCTGGTCGAATAGGGAATGGTGGGCACTGTAGAGAATGGGGTGGGGGTGCAAGCAGAACACACCCTGACCAGAACTGCCCCCCACCCCCTCCCCTGGTACTGCTGCTCGGAGCTGTCCCTGTCTCTGTCTGGGGCATCGTTTGAACTTCAGCCCAGAGACCTGCATTCTACCCCTTGCCGTGCCATACACTAGCTCTGTGGGCTGGATCCAGGTTAACCTCTCTCGCCTCTTCATTTTTAATCTATAAAAGGTAGAGGGATTACAATATTGACATCGAAGTTTCTTCCTAGTTCAGTGATTCAGTTCCTAGGTGCCCTATACAGGGTGCATTTTTTTCTTTTGATTGGAGAATTTGTTGTGGGAGCCCTTTCCCTCTAGGAGCCGAAGAGGTGAAGTTATTAAGGGCCTATTCACCCTCTCTTTCCCTCTCCCCTCCTGGTTTTCTACCTCATTTTCTTTCCCCCCAACAACGATATCAGTCAGATTACGTAGTTGAATTCTTAACCCCAGAGGAGAGGACTATTCGAAGTACCAGAATTGCTGGTACTTCCTGCAGACCTCATGCAAATTATTGAATGACTGTGTGCCCTGAACTGTTTTATGGCATGAATAAAGCATATTAAAGTTCTCAGGAAAAGCTTGACTAGTATAATGGGTGTGTGTGCTTCCCATTTATTCAATGAACATATTTCTTTTTTTTTAAAGATTTTATTTATTTATTAATGAGAGACACACACAAAGAGAGAGAGAGAGAGGCAGAGACACAGGCAGAGGAAGAAGTAGGCTCCATGCAGGGAGCCCGACGTGGGACTTGATCCCGGGTCTCCAGGATCCCACTCTGGGCTGAAGGCAGTGCTAAACCACTGAGCCACCCGGGCTGCCTGTATTCAGGCATATTTCTCTAAATGAAGTGTTTTTACCAAATTCTCAGATTTTCAAAGTCATCTCTAGGTAACTCAGTGCTGGGATCTAGAGCTGATGAGAAACTTCCAGGTAGGAAGAGAGAGGCCAGGGCCCCTGGGCTGCCCTGGTGGTGGTGGTGTTGGGGAACTGCAGTCAGCTTTGGGTCTCAGGTTCCTGTACACTTGTATCCTGGAAGCTGGTATAACACTTCCTTTTGTGAGCTGCTTTTCCTAGTTCTGATAACTCGTCTGGCATCGGGAATTACTTCTGCTCTTCGCTGGGCTTTGGAGGACTCAAAGTTCCCTTGGGTCAAATGGGAGGACCAGCTGGAGACTGTGCGGTGAGGGTACAGTCTGGGTCCATGGGAATCACCGTAGAGGACATGAGCGCTAAGTCTCTCTGAGCACCCTCTGAGGAGCACAGTTTGGTGCTTGGAGCAAGCCAGGCTCTAAGGTCAGGCTCAGAATACACCGATGGCTTCAGGCTAGGTGGTTATAACTTGTTGTCACCCACTCATGCTTCTTTCAACCTCCAGTGGCCACTTATTCCTCTCTCTGACCTCATTTCCTATGCTCTCTCCTCAACCTTTTTGAGCTGGCTCTAGCTACCCGGTTTTCTGGATGATTCTGGAACTCTCAAGTGCATTCCCAGTTCAGGGCCATAGAACATGCCATTCCCTCTGTTTGGAATGCTCTTACCCCACTTATCACCATGGCTTATTCTTCTCTTCATTCAAGTGGCTGCTCAAACACACCTCCTCACATTGCATTATGCTGTTTTTTCTTAACTATTTTTCTTCCTAACACTTTCCACCTGACATCATATTATACAGTCAATTATTCATGGTTTTTCTCTTGCCCACTAAGCACTAAGAAAGCAGGAATTTTGTTGGCTTTTTTTCCACTGCTGTGTCTCTCATGCCGAGAACAGTGCTAGCATGTAGTGGGTGCTCAGTAAATGCTTGTGGGTGAAGTATTCAAGGGAAAGAAGCTGCTTGTCAGTGTGGTGTGCAGGTCATCTGGAATTTTGCCTTAGTCTGCATTCCAGCATCATTCCCTTTGCTTTGTCACTTAAGCAGCCCTGGCCCTGCTGCAACGAGCTGCACGTTTCATGCGTTGAGATGCATCTCAATCTGTGATGCTCCTATGCCTTTGCGCAAACTGCTTCCTCTGCCTGGAACACCCTCCTTCCTTCTCTGCCTGACAAACAGCTACTCGTTCTATACAGGACAGCACAGACACCTTCTTCTCTGGGATGCCTCTCTTGGTTCCCAAAGGTAAATTGTTTCCAACTTTGCAGACCCTAGGCTCCACTGCAGTAGGGACGTACCCCATCGGGCTGGATTATTGATGTGTTTGGCCATCTTCCTTGGCCTGAAGAAGCATAGGAACCATCTCTGCTGGGTGGGGCAGACCCCCACTCACTGTAGTCCCTCTGCTTCCAATCAGGCCCCCAAGGGATCCCAAACCACACCACTGACTAGTCTGAAGCTCTCCCTCCTAGAAGTCTTGCTAAGTCCATAAATGATATTCCCGGAAAACAGACCAGTTACATGAAAAACAAAACAAAAACAAAACAAAACAAAACCCAACAACAACGAACAGAACTGGGGGCTCTGTTTCTCAGTCCCTGGAGCACCCAGTTCAGGGTATGCTTGTCCCAGATGCCCAGCTGTTTAACTGCAGGAGCCTGCCAGCCAGTTCAGGGTTGGCGTGTGGCTCCATGCAAATAGAGAGCTTTCATCCTTGGCATTGGCTTTCCAAGACGACAGCCTTGCTGATGTCACAAGGCTGCCTTCCAGCGACAATAGGAGGAGGCTGCAGGGGACTTCCCTTCCAAGGAGATGACATGTGCTGGACATGTCCTTACACACCATGCCAGTGAGAGACTGCGGGAGGAAGTCAGCCCCAAATGGCAGTCTACCTGGCAGGGAGGGCTGGGAGGATGGGAAGGGCGGGAATGGGGGGGTGACTTATGTGGTCCTGTTTTTATGTCTTATCTGAAAAGCAGCACTGTCTGGAGCAGCCCTGCAGGTGCCTCCGTGTCCTGTTCACCAGGATGTGGTGCAGAGCAGGGCCCCTGCTGCCATAGCACCACGCATGCTATCTTTCTCTGCATCCTGTGTTGTGGGTGCACGTGTGCATCAAGGGTGGAGAGAGGGAGGGAGAACAGGCTCTGGACTCAGATGTGTGTTTCGGTCCCATTTCTGCCCTGTGCCGGCTGTGTGACTGTGGGCATGTGACTTAATCAGCCTGGGCCTCACTTCTTCACCCAGATGGAGGGGACAGTGATTTCCACTTTGCAAAGTGGCCGTGGGAAGTAAATGCAATTGTATGTTTACACCTCTGTGCAGGTGCCTGTTACAGTTACTGTCACAGGGCAGAAACCATGGACCCTGGCTGATCCACAGATCCTTAAAGAGTGTTCGAATGGAGCTGATGCTGTGTAAGTGGTTGTGCTTCCCACTGCCCACGGAGTGTCCCTGGTGGCTTTTGGGATCTGGGTACCCCCCAGCAGGAAGGCAGCTCTGCCTCCTGTCCTTCCTCCCCTTCTTCGGATCCCCGCTCCTCCCCTGCACTCACTCCTGAGCCCTCTGCAATCTGGAGCCCTGCCAGCCTCAAGACCGCCCAGCCAAGAGATCGCGGCACACCTCGCAGCACCCCAGATGCCTGGCCGGCCCGCCCCTGACCCTTGCACGGTAGTGGGTGCTGTGACCCCTCGCTCCCTGAAATGTTCTCAGCTTTTCTCCTTGCCTCTTTTTGGCTTCGCCTGAGACTTGCCAAGTGTTCTTGCTCAGTCTCCTTCCCATGCTTTCCTCCTCCTTGGAGTCTTTGAATGGGGTTCTGACCTGGCTTCCTTTCTCCTCTCATTCCACTCATGAGCCCTGGGTGGGCCCTCTGCCTCTGGGATCCCTCATCACCTCCCGCAGTGGTTCTCCATCTGGCCTCTCTCCTGGTCTCCAAGCAGAGCCAAGCTTCCTCTGATCCCTCAGGGGAATGGGGAATCTCTGCCTCCCTCAGGGATCTACCCCATATACCCCCACCGTCTCCCCAGGTGCCTGGAGCAAACTGGGACCTCTCTCTCCCCCCACCCCCTAGCATCTTCAGTGTATCAGCTCCACCTTCTAATTTAGCTCCAGTGCACCCTCCTCTCTCCAACCCCAGCGCCTCCATTTTAGTGTGCCTTGGAGCTGGTACGTGTGAAGGCACAGAATGGACACTGAAGACTGAACAGCAAAAGAAGGAAAATAAAGAAGAAAAGTGGGAAAGAAAAAGAGGAGAAAGAGGGCCTGAGTCAGGATCCACTCTGCTTTCCTTACAACCAGGCCATGTTTTCCCTCTGGCTCACTCTCTTCCAATAAACTTCAAGAGATCCAGCTACTGGGGAATCTAAATTCCCTCGAGGTGCTTGACCTGACTCCCTTCAACAGTTTCTGCATTTGCTTATTTCTATCTTGAGAGAAGTTGGGTGCTGATGGGCCTATAAATCCTCCAGGTGAGGAGAATGAGGTCAAGAGGAGTTCAGCGTTTGCTTGGTGGAGGGGCTGACAGGTGCAAGCCGGCCCTGTGGTCCTTCGGGGGTAAGCAAGGTGGGGGCTGGAGAGGAGGAGCTGATAGTCTGAGCCAGGGAAGGGGGCAGATTGCATTTTACTGGCTGCCAGGTTATGTGCGGGGTGTCCTGTCTATGTTCTCATTTCATGTTCTCTGCTTCGAAATGGCGTGATTCTCCTTTTACTGAGGCTCAGGGAGCGGCAGACTCATGCTTTGATCAAGGTCTTTCAGATTCCTAGGCCAGGAAGGGCTCTGAGCTGAGACACAGACAAGCTTTGCCCTCAGGTATTGCTGATTTAAATGGAAAGGCCCAGCCTCTGCCATCATGGGGGGACAGGTGGTCACTGTGTCTACTGCTGTGTGGGGAAAAGAAACAGGAAGGGAGATGGTCACCTTGTTCTGAGGATTCTTTGTGCCTGGTGCATGCAATCATCCATTTGCTGAGTATCATCTACTCAGTACCTAAAGGTGGGGGGCTAAATCCAGCAGGTTGCCTGTCTTTATAAATAAAGTTTTATTGGAACAGTAGCTACCCTCATTTGTTTATGTATTGTCTGTGGCTGCTTTTGCCCTTTGGTGGCAGAGGTGAGTGGTTGAAACAAGACCACATGGCCCACAAAGTTGGAAATACTATCTGGCCTTTTACAGGAAAAGGTTGCCAACCCCATAATTTTGCTGAGGGAAGCCTTGATGGGATGTTGAAACCTGATGAACCCGACAAATACTCGGTTATTGTGCTTTTTATAGTGTATCTCTCATGCTATTAACCAGCTCATATTAAACTCTGGACTAAGCCAGCACTTTGCTAGGTAGGCACTTAGAGGACCAAGGTGAATGGGACCTGAGCTGTTTTCTTGAGGGGCTCATAGCCCACTGGGGGAGTACATAATTAGATGCTTATAGTACCACATGCCAAGTGTTCATGTATCATGCATTGTGGGGGACAGAGGGAGAGAGCTAGCCATGCTCTGGGAAGGTGGGTGCAAGATAACATGATTGCTTTGTGACTTACAAAGTAGCTAAGCCTCATTCTTACTAAGAGTCCAGCTTCAAGAAGGCCATGGAAAAACCAGAACAGGTCTGTAATCTGGGCAGGCTCCAGCACCCGCCCATTGGGAAAGTACAGTAGGAGGTTGGCGATGACGGTCATGATGGCCAAGGCCAAGAGCTGCATGCCCGTGCCCCTGGAGCCCATCTCAGAACACATGGTGAATCTCCCCTGGAAGGGAGACAGAGAACAACTGATGCCAGAAAGCTGCCTCGTCTAGCCACTGCAGACCCCCCAAGAGTGAGATGCCGAGCCCAGCTCCCCCACTGGACTGGGGAGCTGTCTCCCCTCTCTGGGCCTCAGTTCCCCCCATAAGTAAGGAAAATATCAACCTCACAGATGGTGGTGTGTGGGCGAAAGGAAGTACAGTAAATGTGAAAGCATCTGATTTATTTTTATTTTTATTTTTTATTTTTTTTATTTATGATAGTCACAGAGAGAGAGAGAGGCAGAGACACAGGCAGAGGGAGAAGCAGGCTCCATGCACCGAGAGCCCGACGTGGGATTCGATCCCGGGTCTCCAGGATCGCGCCCTGGGCCAAAGGCAGGCGCTAAACCGCTGCGCCACCCAGGGATCCCGCATCTGATTTATAATAGATAGTTCAGCAGGCTTTCTTTAAAGGATTGGGGGACTGAGGTAATGTTTCGGAACTGGCTGTTACCCTGTTCTGGTTCTTTCACCCACTCCCTGGGGAACTCCCCTAGTGATTATGAATTTAGGTCCTGGATCTAAATCTTGGCTCCCTGGCTTAGCAGCTGTGTGACCGTGACCTTGGGCAAGTTATTTTATATCATTCCCCTTAACTTCCTCATCTGGAAAGTGGGACTGACCATAGCACTCACCTTGTAGGATCGTTGACAGGATGAAAATAAGATGATATATTCAGAACGTTCTCCTACAAAGCTCTCAGTGAGTGGCAGCTACAGAATAAACAACTAAGGGGTTCGGAATGATCTTGGCCTCTCATTTAGGTGGAAAATTTCCTTCCTCATTCTCTTTGTCAGTATCTACCCTGGAGATTTCTGAGAAGCTGGGTGGAGGCATGCGGAAAGAGGAAAGGTTTTGCATCTTGCTTTTTTTTTTCTCTCTCTGTACCCGATGTTCCTGAGTATAAGTGAGTTGGAACAAACTCAGTATCTCATTTGCTGAGTGAAGGCTGCTGGAGAAGCTTGCGACACTGGTACTCCAGGGCTCTGGAACATGTGTCTCTGTGACCCAGGGAGGGGTTCCTATTTCTATTTAGGTGGCGCCCTCTTTTTTTTCTTTTTTTCTTTTTTTCTTTTTTCTTTTTTTTAAGTGGCGTGCTCTTAACACTCCTTTGTGCCCATTCTCAACTCATGCCTGAGATTAATGGGCTCATGAATAGTATCTCATTTACATTTACCACCTCGGTCCCCAGACACAGAGGCCTGATGCCACCACTGACCCTTCTCACGGGGGCAGCCTGAAGCAATTTGCAGAGCCAGGGCCCTCTCTTGGGGGACAAAACTGAGAATGTCCAGCCTTAGCTTTCCACTCCCACAGAAGAGCGAACGTTACTAAGAAACAATGCCTTAAGTAGGATGATAATGCTTGGGGCTTTATTTCTATCTGATATCCAAATCCACGGCTGCAGAAAGCTGATGCCTGGATGGGGTGCTGCCTCTGGCTCCTCTGTGTGGATGAGGGAGACGGAGACTGCTGACGCCACTCCCCATTACGATCAACAACAGTAGTTACAGTGAGAATGTAATGCTTAATGGGAAAGGACCCTTTATGATAGGCAACAACGACACACACAGCTGCTGCTTCTCACCCTAGACACATGCCTGACGTGATTTCATTCAATCCTCAGAACATCCACAGTGAGGTAACAGCTTTATAACTGCAGGAGGAAACAGGCTCATAGAAGTAAAGTAAGATTCCAGGGTCTCCCAGCTGGTCACTTACTGATCTGTCACTCAAATATAGGTCCGCTCATTTTCACCTGGAATCATGCCTAGGTGGCATGCCTTAGGGCAGCTGAGTCAGCACCAAGAGCATTGTTGAGACTCCTGGCATCCCATAGAAGGGTACCAAGCCCAAAGTCCCCCATTTCTCCTTGATGCCTGGATGTCACAGCTCTTGCTGCAATGAATACGGCTGTACTAACTCTCCAGGAAAATTGCAGATCTTCTGAAGAGGAAAGGGAGGGTGAGGGGTAGGGCCTGGGGCCACATGTGGAAAGGGGAGCCATGTAGCCGCCAAGGTGGACACTCAGTTAAAGCAGCGAGAAGCCCATTGTTCTCTTGGGGCCTGGCAGAGAATGTTAAAGCAGCTAAGGCCTCTTGGAAATCCAGGCCCTTCATTTCCTAGGAAGCACGGCCCCAGAGAGTCGTAACTACTAGCTGAAGGTTAGACGCTACGTAGTTGGAAATAGTAGCAAAAGTAGCTGCCAGTCACGTTCACAGGCTTCTCTCATTTCATTCTGCCATAGTCCAACAACAGACACATCATTGTTAGACCTGTTTTGCTCATTTGCTGCTGAACATTCTGAGGCTCTGAGAAGCTAAGGAACTTGTCTGAGGTCACACAACTTGCAATGGGCAGCTCATCTTAGTCTGTCCAGTTACCACAGCTTTGGGCCTCAACATGCTTAGCAGGTGGGAAAACCACAAGCCCTTGAATTCCTCAGTCACAGACTTCCTATTAGAAAATCTGTCTCATACTCCCCGTATATTCATATTCATACTTGTCAGACGATGACACCCTAAATCTGGTTTGGACAGCATGGTTGCTGCATTGGGCTCTTAGGCCAACTGTGTAGCACCAGGCTGTGGGGATGTGCTTTCAATCCCAATCTTGCCCGTTCCTAAGCACAGACACACAGACATATCAGCCCAGTACCTGGTCGGTGGGGGCTTGGGGCACAGATACACTGGCAGCCTCTTCTGGGCAAGGTGCCCAGGTG
Organism: Vulpes lagopus; assembly: GCF_018345385.1. Classification (NCBI taxonomy): domain Eukaryota; kingdom Metazoa; phylum Chordata; class Mammalia; order Carnivora; family Canidae; genus Vulpes; species Vulpes lagopus. The sequence goes on from NC_054838.1 coordinate 42,920,484, forward strand.
CTGCCAGGCCAGTGGTGGTGAAGGGGTCCTGCAAGCCATGTGGCAGTTCCAGAGAGCATTCCAGCTCAGCTGTTGGAAGTGTCTGGACAGGCTCTGTCTGGATCCTTCCCCCTTTTAGCAGGCATCCACCTCGCAGGTCAGTGTGGTTATAGCCACCTGGTCCTCCCTAAAGTCTTCCAGATGAGGAGGTCCCTCATCTCTTCAGGGGCAGAAGCCCTTTCCGGGGCCCCTCTGAGGCCTCCCAGCATGATGGCACACTGGAATTTGAGAGGCACAGGCCTGCTTCCTGTCTGGCCCCACCTCTGTCCTGCTCCACCAGGCTGGAAAAATGGCTCATATTCCCCCAGTAAGAACCAGCACTGTCTCCACTGCCAAGTGGCCCTCAGGGATGGGCCTAGTCACCCAGCTGCAAAGGCACTTGCGCTCCGCTCCTCTCTCTGGGTCACTCCTGATAACCTCTGAAAAGTTTCCCTGGTCGATCTATTTCCACTCAGCTGGGACAGGAGGAGGGGTGGGGGACGTGGTTGCTCTGGATGTTGGCAGGCAAGACGGGCCCACCAGCCCTGCGTGTACTTGTGAGGAAGGGCGTGCATTATGGACTGGGGGGTCAGAGCATCACCTGGCCATCTTGTCTTCTCAAATATCCCCTGCTCAAAGCCTCAGGGCTGTTGACTGGTCATACCTCATATAGATGGGTGGTGGGGCCTCCTGATTGGACTTGGTCTCTCAGTCAGTCAAGGAAGAGAAATGGATGGGCCTACTCTCCCTTCTCAATCCTCCCCCCACCCCTGAAGCTGTGGCAAGAGACAGATGAAGTGTAATCACTTGGGGCACAGTGCCAGGAACGTGGTCACCCAATTGCCCAGTGGGAAGAGCCCCAGGCTCTGCTCCCCTTCTGTTTCGGCTTTCCCAGCCAGGCACCGCTGGAGGCTGTGGAAGATTGCAATGTCCTCTCTGTCTTTGGGCTTGCTGCCACCCCTTCTGGCCCATGAGAACACACTTCCCTTTAGCAACCTGTGAAGTTTTACATTTCCTACACATAGCGACTGCCCAAGTGCTGCTAAGCCCCTGAGAAAGTGGAACGGGGGATTCTCTGATGAGACACCTGGCTCTCAAGGCCTAACTATGTCATCATCTGTAACTACAGTGTTAACAAAGTGCTTTTCTGGGCTGCGCCTATGCTCTTTTCTTGGCGAGCCCAAGAGGCTGTCAGCATATTATTTTTTCCTCATTATTCAGATGGGGAGCCAGGATCAGCGAAGATCTGAACTGCCCAAGGTCGGTGCAACCAAGAGAGCACTCAAGGGTCTCATTTTTGTGCTCTTCCCATGGCACTGAGAGAGCTTCTGATCTGGGGCTGTCCCACCAGAGTAGATTATGGGTCCTTGGGTCTACTGTACGCTGCTTGTCGCCTACAGAAAGTGCCTGGACAGGCTGCCTTCCATGGAAGGTAGCACTCAAGCCAGGGCAGGGCGTGAGGGTTGGGGCAACTTTCAGTAAAGATGTGGCTTTATCTGGCCCCCACATTGGCCTGGTAGAGGTGGCACTTGGAAGATTTTCACTTCCATGCTGCCAAACGTCTGTACTATTTAATGCCTTTTAACAAGAGTACACCATTCTTAAGGATCAAAAACAATGCAGACATCGTCCAAAGCATAGCCTTTGCATCATTCCCTGACGAATGTGCTTCTAGGAACAGACAAGGAGAGATCGGGAAGTTTCGCTTGAGCTTTGCATAGAGGTAATAGGGTAAAAATGTCAAGCAGGCCAATAAAGTATAGGTGTTATGCTTAGACACATATGCATACAATAATTCACATTCTTAAATCAAGTTTTCTGATTTATAAAGAGATCTCAAATACATTTCATACAGTAGCCCTGTGAGAGAGGTATTCTTTCATAGAGGAGAAACCTGACCTTCAGAGAGCATTAAGAAATTGCCCCAAGTCTTACAATTAATAGATGGAAGAAGAAGCCTTGCTCACCAACATATGAGTATTATACACATTCTTATTTACATGTGTACATACCTACTTACATGCACCTGTGATTTTATGTCAGCATATGAAACGTAAGGCACACTCACAACTGTTTGACTTTTTGAAACATTGTGGGGTGATGTGCTTATCAGGTCTGCCCCTCTGGTCCCCAGAATCCTGGCTGCAATGGTCTGCCCTGTCCAGATATTGATTATGACAACCAGAAGGACCTTACAGGGATTGCAGAAAGATTTTGTGGATGTAATTATTAGTGCAAACAAATACATGCAAGGCTGTAACTGAGTTCTATATAGAGTTTTCCTGCATCTCCAGTTCCATCTCACTACAAGAGTGTTGTAACTGCCCAGCGGGGGAGGTGGTTTCAATGGGGTCCAGTTTGAGCTTTCTCTTCTCCCATGCCCTGTTAATCCTCTCCTACATTTTTCATGCCGCTCATGCATTATGCTGCCGAATAGCACAAAGACTTTGGACACTAATAACCTTGCTCTGCCCCTTACTAGTTGTATGTATTTGGGTAGATTACTTAATTTCTCTGTATTTCAGTCTCCTTATCTCTAAAATGGGGATCACAGTAATAGCAGGATGATCTCATAACTTGTAGGGTTATGGTGAAGATTACAGGTTCCTAGCACATGCAAATACTATTTGTCAATAGAGAGGTAGTAGTCACAAAACATCATGTGACAGTGCTTGATGTAGAGTAAATGCTCAATAAATGCCACCCAGTTATATTGTGCTAGGGAGCACTGAGTGCCGAGTCCTAAACTGCACTCTCTGAGGACATGTTTAGGATCACCATGATCCAAGGCCTTGACAAGGTGGGGGCTTCCCTCCACCATACCCTGTGCAATGCTGACACCTGACCATGGCCCTGGGAACAGCCACTGGTATTGATGTTCTCTGTAGCTCTCTAGTCTGCATTTCTGGGGTCTTGGTTACATGCAGTGTCCTTGTGGGGAGGGGTGGTAAATGCCCTGTGGCAGGAGAAGGAGCTCCTTGGTTAAGATTCAGACTGAAAATGGCTACTGCACCGTGTGGAGCCATGAATACTGGGACGGCTCCTGGCTAAATATCCTCTCCCTCCATCTTTGAGACAACCCAAAGAATATTCCTATTGATGCCATAAACGGTCAATTTTGGGTGGAAGAATTTAAGTTAAGAGCTATATAGGGTAGCCCTGCTGTCCCAGCGGTTTGGTGCTGTCTTTGGTCCAGGGTGTAATCCTGGGGACCCGGGATCGAGTCCTGCGTCAGGCTCCCTGCCTGGGGCCTGCTTCTCCCTCTGCTTGTGACTCTGCCTCTCTCTCTGTGTGTGTCTGTCATGAATAAATAAATAAAATCTTAAAAAAAAAAGAGCTATATAGACTCTGGATCCATATTGGTTGATTTCTTCTTTTTTTCTTTCCTTTTTTTTCTTTTTCTTTTTCTTTTCTTTTTTTTTTTTTGATTTCTTATTTCATCTCTGCCACTAAGTTGCTGCATGATCAGGGCTAGTTACAAGCCTCTCCCTCCCTCAGTTTTCTCATCTGTAAAATGGGGATAATAATAATAATATTTTATCTCCCAGGTTGTTGTGAGGATTAAATGAGTTCATATGTGTGAAGTACTTAAAACCATGCTTCCGCAGAGTATACACTATGCAATTTACTATTAAACATGCAGAGTTAGCCCCCAGAAGAGTTATGGATTAAGACTATAAAGGATCTAGTATTTGGTGAGCACCCTGTAACCAAGCACTGGGAACTTTATAACTTGTTCTATCAATTAGAAGAGTCTCAGCCCATGGCAGACACTGCTATAGAATCACCAAATCCTGTCCCCTCTTTCTCCTGGACTGAGAGGCAGCCTCCCAGCCTCCCTGGTAGATAGGCGTGGCCATGTGATTATATTCTGGCCAGTGGAGTACAGGCTGCTGTGACATGTACTACTTCTCCATCCTCTTTTTCTGTTGTCAGCTGGCTGGATGCGGGGATCCTAGAAGATGCTTGAGCCACAAGATGTTTTTAGCTCTATCATCCACCTCCACTTTCCTGACCAGATAACTGGTTCCTGAGCCTTTTCAGGCTAAAAAGCTGGGTCCATGGGGTTCTCATCAGTGTCCTCTTCCTTAGGCTTTTAGAGTCCAGCTTCTCCTCCTTTCTGATTAAGCTAGGGACCACACTTGCATTTGCTTTCCATCTTGTCCATATACATTCACATTTCCTATCTGAGAGCTCCTCTCATTCTTTTATCCTTTTCAATTCCTGTACTGTGTTTTTGGAGGGAGTTTTCAGGAGGGGGCAGAGACAAACACAGGTACCATCCTTCATGGTTAAATGGTAGTCCTGTTTGGTCATCTTTAAGATTGACATTGGAAATACAACATTTGAAATAACTTCAGAAAAAGTGATTTTGCTTTTGTTACTTATTTAGGATTTTTAAGCATGAAACGACACATGTATAACTCTTCTGCCTTTAATGAACTGGATAGTTAATTAAATAAGGAATTAAGGATATAGATACTGTCTTTTCTTTATTTTCTTTTTTAAAAGGATGATGGGAACTTCCTCTCCAGTTTTGCCCCATGAACAGCCAGCCTGATTATTCTCACCATCGACTTGGACTGACACCCGAGTCAGGCTACGGGCAGGCTGGCTGGCTCCTTTGGCAGAATGTGTTGGAGGGAACTGAAGATCAGGTGGGCAGTTGAACCACATGAGTGTCACATCCTTTCACACCTCTGGGGTCTAATGTCTATTTGTAATTTTGTGGCTCTTTGGATTCAAGCACCAAAGTCTCAGCCTCTGCCAAGAAGTTGCTAACTAGCTTTCATGTGTGTTTCAAAATTTTATTTTGGCTCCTTTTTAATGATCATTTGAGGGGAATTTGGATTCATCTTTACCTTTTTGGGCTCTAGTGCTTGCAAATATCAGAAGGCGCCATGGGGTCTAAGAGGCCACATCCGATTTGGGGCTACTATGTGTCCCTGGAGGGGACAGAGCAGGGCGGGTTTCTGGGTGAGCTTGAGGGGCTCCTTTGTAACCACAAATGACCAGTAGAGGGCGCCGAGGCCTCGTGAGCGCGCACAGCCCCGGGAGGGAGGAGGAGGGCTGCGCGAGGAGCCGCGGAGCAGGAAGCCTCTTACTCGGTCTTTGACTTTGCTGATTAAGAAAATCTTACGCCTGGGAAGATGTGTGCCTATGTCCTGAGGGCTCATGGACAAGTCCATTAAACCTACAGGGGGCTTTGTGAATCAAATAGTTAAACGTACTCATGGGAGTAATGATTGCACCCATTTATGCTGTTTTTTTTTTTCTTAAAGATTTTATTTGTTCATGAGACACACACACACACACACACACACACACACACACACACGCAGAGACACAGGCAGAGGGAGAAGCGGGCTCCACGCAGGGAGCCCGACGCGGGACTCGGCCCCAGGACCTGACCCAGGACTGGATCCCGGGATCCGGGGTCACACCTGGGGTCACACCTGGGTGGAAGGCAGCCGCCCGCTCAGCCGCCCGGGGCCGTCCTGGGGTTTATGGCGTTGCTTAGAATGAACGGAACACTCACTGATATTGACCTAATTATTGGGGCGCCTGGCTGGCTCAGCGGGGACCCGGGGTCCTGGGCCAGCCTAGGTCGGGGCTCCCCGCTCAGCGGGGTGTCTGCCTCCGCCTCCCCCGCCCCCCCCGCCCCCCCGCCGGCTGTGCCCTCCGCTCACACGTGCGTGCACATCTCTCTCAAATTAATAAAATCTTTAAAAAAATATTAGTGGTAACAAGACCAATCATCAGCTCCTAGGGGAGCATCAGCCTCCGTCAGGGGAAGCGCCCTGCGGTGGGGACCAGAGCGGTGGCACCCAGGAGCAGGAGCAGGAGCAGGAGCAGGGCGCCCGGGCCGTGAGCCTGCGAGGGTGCTGGGTGCTGGCTGGGTCCGCCGGTTCCGACCCGGCCTCAGCCTGGGCGAGGCGCAGAGGCCCTCCTGGGTTCTCCTCCGTACACTCTAGGAACAGCAGCCCTGGGACTGGCCCAGCTCGCGGCCACCACCGAGTTCTGGTGTCACGGGCCATCTATTGTTTCTGTTCCAGAAAATGAGACTGGGTCCCATTCCCTTGAATAAAAAACCCCACAGGTTTGAAACAAATGGCTGTTCAAACCCTTGCTCGCCTTACTTTCCCCTAAAATCTTATTTCACTTGCTCTTTCACTTGTGCCTCACAGTGGAACATTGTTTGCTTTCTAATGCACATATTTCCTATGAATCCGTGGAAATGGCGAGGTACTGATCAATGAGCGCTAATTCTGTTCTTCCTGGAATTCTCCCAGGCATCAAGCATAGAGCCAAAAACCTAATAGGGGGCATTATAAACACTTGCTGGGCTACTTAGTGAATGGCAAGACTCTGGCCATGATCTAGGGCTTTCTTCCTCCTTTCTGCCTCTCCTCATCCACTCTGTGACTTACTCCCTTCTTTCCATGGATGGCTCCACTCCAAAGGAGGGAAAAGATGCAGCTCATAACTAGGCCACTCACAAGTGTCCTCAGAGAGAATCTTCTTCAGGACTTTAAAAAATAGGTTAAATCTCCCAGAATCCCTTAGAAGGGTCCTGAGGCTCAGCAGTTATCCCCTTAATCCGAGTGACAGATCCAACCATCAGGTTGGTCATGAGAGCATTTTGCCTCAGTTTTCCCATATGTATAATGGGGTTAATAGCACCTGCCTCCTACCTTCTCCACAGAACGTGGTGAGATAATGTTGTAACATGCACTGCAGTCCTCAGATGAAAGGTACCATATAAATATCAAGTGCTATTAAAAGCCCTTGACTTTTGGAAGATCATGGAAGCTTCATTGCTTATGGGGTTCACAGCAAGATGGATGAAAAGACAGGGGGTTGCACCCAAGGACTTCTTGGCACTGGGACCTGGCAGCTGCCCATGAGAATGCGAATCTGTACATGAAACAAGGGCCAAGAAGTAATATGACAGTGACCCCAAAGGAAACATTAAAATGCTTTACAATTAAAAAAAATAAATTTATAAAATAACTGAGCTTGGTTAATACATCAAATAGTATAGAACTTTGGTCACAAAACCCACAGTTCCTTGCCTCCTCCTTTCCTAACTCCTATCCTTTTCCCCAGGGCAGCCACTTGTCACGTTTTACTGGTTCTTTTAGTATTACTCCTCACATCTCTAAAGAAAAATGTTTAAAGTCCTCTGTTTTGATTGTTCACACTTAGAAATCAGTTACTGAATTTCTGCCATTGATCTGTTATGATTTTACCATCCTCTGTCCCCCTCCTCACAACCTTTGATTTTAGCTCATCACTATTCTGCCTCTTTTATCAGTTTCCTTGGAAATTTTGTCACAAACTTACCATTCTATGTCTTGTTCAGCTCTAGAAGCTTGGTGACCCTCGCTTTGCAAAATGAGGCCATTGGCATCCCTACCCTGCCCTTCGGCTCCCCTCCCTGCCTCTCACCTCCTGAGGTCTCCCCATTGGATTTCCATGTTGTCAGGATTGATGATACGTACATACATATATACATTCTCTCCTGACACCATAACTGTACACTGTGCTCTGTCTGGGGGCTTCATTTAAGGGTGGAAGATCATTTTAACTGTTGAGGGCAGAACCTAATTTTGTACAACAATTATATTTTCTCTCTTATAGAGCTTTGGATTTTTCCTATAAGTCCTTTCTTTGTCTGGCGCTGGTTGCTTTTGTTACATCCTTAATTTACTTTCAAATTCTTTTTTTAAAAGATTTTATTTATTTATTCATGAGAGACACACAGAGAGAGGCAGAGACATAGGCAGAGGGAGAAGCAGACTCTGCCCTGGAAGCCTGATACGGGACTCGATCCCAGGACCCTGAGATCATGACCTGAGCCAAAGGCAGAAACTCAACCACTGAGCCACCCAGGCATCCCTATTTTTTAATTCTTGATCCAAACAGGCATTCTGTTAAATGTTTTGTGTCTGTCCCCCCCCCCCCCCCCCCCAGTACTCCCTCCTGGGCCTCTCTCCTCTGATTGACTGTTCTCTGCCTGCCAAATGGTCACTACTCTGGGACTTCCTCACTGCTTCCAGGCCTTGGAGTGAGTGTATGTCTTTGCTTCCAGGTCTTCCTTGTTCTTGGCTTACTCTTGTTTTGCTAGGGACTATCCCTAATAGCTTCCCCCCGAAAGCCTATTAAAAACAAATTCTGAGGTCTGAATGCTTAGACATGTTTTTATTTTGCCCTCAATGTAAGTGAGAGTTTGCTCAGATAGAGAATCCAAGATTGAAACTGTCATTTGCCTAGAACGTTGAAGGCACTCTTCCACCATCTCTAGTTCTAATATAACCAGCGTCCTTATGAGAAGAAATTTAGACACACAGAGAGGAGCCACCAGGTGAGACACAGGCACAAGTTAGCCATTTGCAGGCCAAGGAGAGCGGCTTCCAAAGAAACCAAACCTGTTGACATCGCGAACTTGGACTTCTGGCCTCTGGAACAGTGAGAAAGTACATTTGGTTGTTGAAGCCACCTCGTCTGTGGTGCTTTGTTACGGCAGCCCTAGCAGACTAACACAGTGGTCAAGTTCAAACGACAAGTATAGGTATTAACAAACTTCAATTGGCTCCTTTTAATAAGGAGAATTTATTGGCCGCATAACTAATAGGTGGTAGGCTGGCTTTGACCACTGCTGAATTTAGGGGGCCCCATGCCATTATCAGATGTGGCTTCTTTCATCTCTCAGCTCCGGGTCCTCCCTTTCTGCCTTTGTTTGCTGGCCCTGGGTGGGGTTGGGTCAGACGCTTCAAGGTTTAAGTGGAAAAGAATCTCCACCTCTTTTTCTGTAGCTTCAGATAAACTCCCCTTGGTTGTGGCTGGCTCTTTTGAGTCACATGTTCTGAGCCAGGTGCTGAGACCAGGAAGATACGGTGCTCTGATATCTAGTCCTGTGTCACATTACGCCCCTTTTGAGCTAGGGGTGTGGGGTCATCTCTGTCCAAACTGTTGAGTGAGAATGGGAAAGCAGTGATCGTCTCAGTGGAGGGAGTAAATATGGGGGAGCTAAATATCACCAAAAGCTTAGATATGCTCAGTTACATTTTGATTTTAAATATGTTTGGTAGCAGAAGCCAGAGAGGCATTCAGATGACTCAAAGCTAGGAATTTAAATAGTGGAGTAGTGGCAGGAAGCAGTAAGGATTTGATCCAAGCAGTATCAGTGAGCAGTATTCATTTCCTGTGTCTCCTGACAGTAAGTGAAGAGGACAAAGCACTTTTTCTTTTTTCTTTTTTTACCTCCAGTGAGTGTGCATGCAGTCAGCGATTGTTACAGAGTCTTCCTCTGTGGCCGGGTGGGTCATCCTAGAGCACTTGTCCATGACCTCTGTCTTTGTAGTGGGATGGGGGGTTATGGCTCCTCTTACTCGTCAGTACTCCAAGGCTCCGTGAGAGAGCTCTGGGAAGAGACATTTATTTCCGAGCTTACCACCACGTGTCCTCATATCCTTAACATTTTGCTTCATTCCAATACCCTCTAGACTCAGTGCATGGGACCATGTGCCTTTCTTTGATTCATGGCCTTCAGGCTGATTTTAGTGTAGAGAAAGTGGAATGCTTTCTTGTTGGGAAATCTCCTACCACTTGAGAACTGAACACCCTTTACCACTCTCCTCAGAAAACCCATTCCTGGGCTTGGTTCCAGGTTCTATTACTGACTCATTGGAGGGCCTTTGATCTGCAGTTCCATAGTTCGTTGCCTCAGTCTCCCCATTTAAGAACAGGTCCAACCAGACCTTTCTTTCTCTAAGATGTGGAAATATATAACTGAAATTTTGCTTTTCCTAATTTTCCTTTCCTAAGTTGGTGTCTTCCTACCAGCTGTCCTCATTGTCAACTGATATCAGTTAGACGGAAGGTGGTAATAATAATATTAATTAATAATAACAAATAACAATAGTAATAGTAGCTTATATGGATGGAGTGTTTCTTTCATGTTAAGTCTCTGCTAAGTGATTGTTTTTTAAGATGCACAACAACACTTTGTAGTGAGTGGTCTCATCACATTATCCTCATTTAACACAGAAGGAAACTGAGGCACAGAGAGGCTAATCTAGAGCCATTGTTCTGAACTGTTATACAGCACTACGTTCCTGAACAGCATGAAGACAAAAGGCTAATGGACTAATACCCAGCTTCTGTCCTCGGGTTGCCTGAGTTCGGTGGCTACCTGGGGGACTTAGAAAGAACCTTGGTGGTCATGGAACCTGACCCTCAGTCCACAGGGGGTGGATATCGAGATAAAGAGATGGAGTGACTTGCTCAAGTCACTGTAACAGGACTTCTTCATCAACAGTGATTTCAAAACACCTTTTCAGTCCATATCAGAAATCACATGTTGATTTTGAATTAACAAAATGTTCTGCTCCAATAACATTGGTTTCCAGTGATAAACAGAAAAGTTGTGGGGCACAACTTTGTGTGTGGCTCGGTTGGTTGAGCATCTGATTTCACCTCAGGTCATGATCTCAGGGTCCTGAGATCAAGCCTTATGCTGGGCTCCATGCTCAGCACGGATTCTTCTTGTCCCTCTCCTGCCCCCTACTTGGTGCACACATGCTCTCTCCCTCTCTCTCAAATAAATAAACAAAATCTAAAAAGAAAAGTTGTAAGCACTTCCTTTCAATACAAGTATTTTCCATTTCAAGAACTGAATCATACTCAGACATCAGTGTATTCCAAACAACTCTTGAGCAGAATTTCTGCTACTATGCACATGGGCTCATCGCGGTTATCCCATGATGTTATCTGATACAGGAATTTTATCGTTAGCTCCTGTTTTCTCTTTAAGTATCATATTGTTTTTCTGAACTTTGGGGGTGGTTTTAGAAGCTCTGGAAACATGATTTACTTATTTATTTTTGTCATGAGGAGCACAAGTTTGAGCCATGCATGCCTCTGTAGGTTTTTTCTTTTCTCCAATCACTGCATTTACCATTTTCTTTCTTTCTTTCTTTCTTTCTTTCTTTCTTTCTTTCTTTCTTTCTTTCTTTCTTTCTTTCTTTCTTTCCCTATTTCAGGGCACTTAGGTGGCTCAGTTGGTTAAATGTCTGCTTTCAGCTGGGTTCATGATCCTGGACTTGGGCTCCCTGCTGAGCAGAGGGCCCTTTTGTTTCCTCTGCCTCTGCCCCTCCCTGCCCTCAGCCCATGCTCTCTCTCACTCTCTCTCTCAAATAAATAAAATATTTTATTTTTCAGGTTTTTTAATTAAATATTTTATTTATTTATTCATGAGAGACAGAGAAAGAGAGAAGCACAGACATAGGCAGAGGGAGAAGCAGGCTCCATGCAGGGAGCCCGATGTGGGATTCCATCCCGGGACTCCAGGATCATGTCCTGAGCCAAAGGCAGATGCTTAACCGCTGAGCCATCAAGGCATCCCAATAAAATCTTTTAAAAAAGGTTTCTAGATTAACCTATTTCTTTTAAGATTATTTATTTATTTATTTATTTGAGAGAGAGAGAGAGCAAGCAAGAGCATTAGCAGAAGAGGGGCAGAGAGAGAGAGGGAGAAGCAGGCTTCTTGCTAAGCAGGGAGCCTGACTCAGGACTCCATCCCAGGACCCTGGGAACATGACCTGTGCTGAACCAAGCCACCCAGATGCCCCTCGATTAACCTATTTCTTGAAAAACAAGGCCACTGGTCTTTGTTTGAACACAAAACAAGAGCATCTAATGGCTTTGTCCTTGAGAAGTTCCCCTACAGACAGGGCATTGCACACCAGAGAGGAGTGGATTGCCCCATCATTAGACCAACTTCTCATTTAGTAATGGTGTTTCCCATAGGTAACTTCCTCTCTCATGGTCTCTACGTACGCTTGCATCCTTTTCGCTCTTTATGATTTTATTCTGAAATGTGGTCTTGCTGTTATTATTTTAATCATGACTTTGACTTCAGTGAATCATATTTGGGGCCTTGATCCAATTTTCATATTGATAGCATAATCTAATGCCATAGTTAACGTAACAGTGTTAATTTAGCAAACATGAATAATAACGTGCAGATGATATAAAATACTTCAGTTGAGACAAAACATTTTTTGTGGCTGCTCTCATCATAGCAATATGTGTCCTTAACTTATCAACGGCCATCCAAGTCAACATCACACCCCTTCACGTTTTCTACTTCTCTTTTTATGCCTTAGCCTTCACATTTCCAGTTTTCCTCTTCATGCCTGACACTTTCTACCTCACAAGTATAGTAATATTTCCATCTGTATTACTCCATTCACCTACTCTCCCTACCCTTCATTTTTTTTCTTGTTAGGACTTTCAGTTGTGCATATATTGTAACCTATCCATACAATTTTATTACTATCACTTTAAATTGCCAGTTATCTTTTTGAAGAAATTTCTAGAAGAAAAACAAATTACAGTATTTTATATTGACCCATGGTTTCTGATGTTCTTTTTATTCTTTCTGTAGAATCAAGTTTTTATCTGGTAGCATTTCCCCCAACCTGAGGAACAATGTAGCATTCTTTTTTTTTTCTTTTTAAATATTTTATTTATTCATTCATGAGAGACACACAGAGAGAGAGAAAGAGAGAGAGAGGCACAGACACCGGCAGAGGGAGAAGCAGGCTCCACGCAGGGAGCCTGATGTCGGACTCGATCCTGGGACTCTAGGATCACGGCCTGGGCAGAAGACAGGTGCTAAACTACTGAGCCACCCAGGGATCCCCGCAATGTAGCATTCTTGATAGTGTGGTCAACTGTAGTGTGAGAAATTCTCTCAGCTACTTTTTATCTAAAAAATCTTTATTTTATCCTTATTTATTTTTATTTTTTAAAAAGATTTTATTTATTCATGAAAGAGAGGGAGAGACACAGGCAGAGGGAGGAGCAGGCTCCATGCAGGAAGCCCAATGCGGACTCGATCCCTGGACTCCAGGATCACACCCTGAGCCAAAGGCAGATGCTCAATGGCTGAGCCACCCAGGTCTCCCTATCCTCATTTTTAAAAAAGATTTTACTTATTCATGGGAGACAGAGAGAGAGGCAGAGACATAGGCAGAGGAAGAAGCAGGCTTCCTGCGGGGAGCCTGATGTGGAACTCGATCCCATGGGATCATGCCCTGAGCCAAAGGCAGACGCTCAACCACTGAGCCACCCAGATGCCCCTTATCCTCATTTTTGAAGATGATTTTCCCTGTGTGTATATCAGACATTGGGAAGAATGTTTTTGGACTGAAATTTATATGGAGCTTTTCTTCTAAGGCTGGATTAGCTCAATAATACTGTACTGCCATTAAAATTTACAAAAAGTCCCAACTGCAAGAGCCAATTGGCTTAGGAGAGCACTAAGGTCACCTAGTGAAAGCTGCTTTTGACGTAGGGAAATGCTAAGTAATTTTTTAGATAGACCCCTGACAGCTCTGCCTGTACAAATGTCTGCTTCAAAACCAAGGGGCCGGGGGAGGGACAAGACGGCGGCAGAGCAGGGTCTCCAGGTCACCTGTCCTCAACAAATTACCTAGAAAACCATCCAATCATCCTGAAAATCTACGAATTCGGCCTGAGATTTAAAGAGAGACCAGCTGGAACGCTACAGTGAGAAGAGTTCGCGCTTCTACCAGGTAGGAAGACGGGGAAAAAGAAATAAAGACACAAAAGGCCTCCAAGGGGGAGGGGCCCCACGAGGAGCCGGGCTGAGGCCGGGGCAAGTGTCCCCAGGACAGGAGAGCCCCGGCCCGGAGGAGCAGGAGCTGCACCGACCTTCCCGGGGGAAAGGCCTCCCGGGGAGTTGGAGCAGGATCCCCAGAAAGGCGGGGATGCCCTCGGGCTCCCTGGGACAGTAACAGAGGAACTGCGCCCCGGAGATGCGCGGAGCTCCCTAAGGGCTGCAGCGCTCGGCGGGACCCGGAGCAGCTCGGAGGGGCTCGGGCGGCGGCTCCGCGGAGGGGGCTGCGGGGCTCGGGGAGCAGCTCAGAGGCGGCGGCTCGGGCGGAGGAAGAAGCTCCGCGCGGAGGGGGCTGCGCGGCTCTGGGAACAGCTCGGAGGGGATCGGGCGGCGGCTCCGCGGAGGGGGCTGCGCGGCTCCGGGAACAGCTCGGAGGGGATCGGGCGGCGGCTCCGCGGAGGGGGCGGCGCGGCTCCGGGAACAGCTCGGAGGGGCTCGGGCAGCGGCTCCGCGGAGGGGGCTGCGGGGCGGGAGCGCGAATCCAACAGCGCAGGCCCCGGAGCACAGGGCACCGGGACACAGCCCAGGATCCGGCCTCCGCTGGGACAGGCAGAGGCCGGGAGGGCCCAGGACAGCGAGGACGCTCCTGCCTGGAACTGAGCAGATCAGCGGCCCCGCCCGGGAGCCCCCAGGCCCTGCAGACGGAGAGCCCCGGAGCTACTGCGGGAGCTGACTCCAGGGTCCCAGAGCTGCCCCCGCCACTGTGGCTTCCTCCCGGGGCCTCACGGGGTCAACAACCCCCACTGAGCCCTGCACCAGGCAGGGGCAGAGCAGCTCCCCCAAGTGCTAACACCTGAGAATCAGCACAGCAGGCCCCTCCCCCAGAAGACCAGCGACACGGACCAGTTCCAGGGGAAGTCAAGGGACTTAAAATATACAGAATCGGAAGATACTCCCCCGTGGGTTTTTTTTGTTTGTTTGTTTTTGTTTTTGTTTTTTTTATTTTTGTTTTGTTTTGTGTTTTTTTCTTTCTTTCTTCTTGATTTCTGATTGCTTCCCCCACCCCACCCCACCCTTTTTTTTCTTTTTTCTCCTTTCTTTCTTTTTCTTTTTTTTCTCTATTCCCCCTTTTTTTACTTCTTTCTCTTTTTTCTTTTTCTCTTTTCTTTCCTTCTCTCTCTTTTTCTCCTTTTCCCAATACAACTTGTTTTTGGCCACTCTGCACTGAGCAAAATGACTAGAAGGAAAACCTCACCTCAAAAAAAAAGAATCAGAAACAGCCCCCTCTCCCACAGAGTTACAAAATATGGATTACAATTCAATGTCAGAAAGCCAATTCAGAAGCACTATTATACAGCTACTGGTGGCTCTAGAAAAAACCATAAAGGACTCAAGAGACTTCATGACTGCAGAATTTAGATCCAATCAGGCAGAAATTAAAAATCAATTAAATGAGATGCAATCCAAGCTAGAAGTCCTAACGACGAGGGTTAACGAGGTGGAAGAACGAGTGAGTGACATAGAAGACAAGTTGATGGCAAAGAGGGAAACTGAGGAAAAAAGAGACAAGCAATTAAAAGATCATGAGGATAGATTAAGGGAAATAAATGACAGCCTGAGGAAGAAAAACCTACGTTTAATTGGGGTTCCTGAGGGCGCGGAAAGGGCCAGAGGGCCAGAATATGTATTTGAACAAATCCTAGCTGAAAACTTTCCGAATCTGGGAAGGGAAACAAGCATTCAGATCCAGGAAATAGAGAGATCCCCCCCTAAAATCAACAAAAACCGTTCAACACCTCGACATTTAATAGTGAAGCTTGCAAATTCCAATGATAAGGAGAAGATCCTTAAAGCAGCAAGAGAAAAAAAGTCCCAGACTTTTATGGGGAGGAATATTAGGGTAACAGCAGACCTCTCCACAGAGACCTGGCAGGCCAGAAAGGGCTGGCAGGATATATTCAGGGTCCTAAATGAAAAGAACATGCAACCAAGAATACTTTATCCAGCAAGGCTTTCATTCAAAATGGAAGGAGAGATAAAGAGCTTCCAAGACAGGCAGGAACTGAAAGAATATGTAACCTCCAAACCAGCTCTGCAAGAAATTTTAAGGGGGACTCTTAAAATTCCCCTTTAAGAAGAAGTTCAGTGGAACAATCCACAAAAACAAGGACTGAATAGATATGATGACACTAAACTCATATCTCTCAATAGTGACTCTGAACGTGAACGGGCTTAATGACCCCATCAAAAGGCACAGGGTTTCAGACTGGATAAAAAAGCAGGACCCATCTATTTGCTGTCTACAAGAGACTCATTTTAGACAGAAGGACACCTACAACCTGAAAATAAAAGGTTGGAGAACCATTTACCATTCAAATGGTCCTCAAAAGAAAGCAGGGGTTGCCATCCTTATATCAGATAAATTAAAATTTACCCCAAAGACTATAGTGAGAGATGAAGAGGGACACTATCTCATACTCAAAGGATCTATCCAACAAGAGGACTTAACAATCCTCAATATATATGCCCCGAATGTGGGAGCTGCCAAATATTTAAACCAATTAATAACCAAACTGAAGAAATACTTTGATAATAATACACTTATACTTGGTGACTTCAATCTAGCTCTCTCTATACTAGATAGGTCTTCCAAGCACAACATATCCAAAGAAACGAGAGCTTTAAATGATACACTGGACCAGATGGATTTCACAGATATCTACAGAACTTTACATCCAAACTCAGCTGAATACACATTCTTCTCAAGTGCACAGGGAACTTTTTCCAGAATAGACCACATACTGGGTCACAAATCGGGTCTGAACCGATACCAAAAGATCGGGATAGTCCCCTGTATATTCTCAGACCATAATGCCTTGAAATTAGAACTTAATCACAACAAGAAGTTTGGAAGGACCACAAACACGTGGAGGTTAAGGACCATCCTGCTAAAAGATGAAAAGGTCAACCAGGAAATTAAGGACGAATTAAAAATACTCATGGAAACTAATGAGAATGAAGATACAACCGTTCAAAATCTTTGGGATGCAGCAAAAGCAGTCCTGAGGGGGAAATACATCGCAATACAAGCATCCATTCAAAAACTGGAAAGATCTCAAATTCAAAAGCTCACCTTACACATAAAGGAACTAGAGAAAAAGCAACAAATAGACCCCACCCCCAGCAGAAGAAGACAGTTAATTAAAATTCGAGCAGAACTCAATGATATCGAGACCAAAAGAACTGTGGAACAGATCAACAGAACCTGTTGGTTCTTTGAAAGAATTAATAAGATAGATAAACCATTAGACAACCTTATTAAAAAGAAGAGAGAGAAGACTCAAATTAATAAAATCATGAATGAGAAAGGAGAGATCACTACCAACACCAAGGAAATACAAACGATTTTAAAAACATATTATAAACAGCTGTACGCCAATAAATTAGGAAATCTAGAAGAAATGGACGCATTCCTGGAAAGCCACAAACTACCAAAACTGGAGCAGGAAGAAATAGAAAACCTGAACAGGCCAATAACCAGGGAGGAAATTGAAGCAGTCATCAACAACCTCCCAAGACACAAGAGTCCAGGGCCAGAT
Organism: Vulpes lagopus; assembly: GCF_018345385.1. Lineage (NCBI taxonomy): Eukaryota > Metazoa > Chordata > Mammalia > Carnivora > Canidae > Vulpes > Vulpes lagopus. Next base: position 42,937,752 of record NC_054838.1, read on the forward strand.
GGCTTCCCAGGGGAATTCTATCAAACGTTTAAAGAAGAAATCATACCTATTCTACTAAAGCTGTTTGGAAAGATAGAAAGAGATGGAGTACTTCCAAATTCGTTCTATGAGGCCAGCATCACCTTAATTCCGAAACCAGACAAAGACCCCACCAAAAAGGAGAATTACAGACCAATATCCCTGATGAACATGGATGCAAAAATTCTCAACAAGATACTAGCCAATAGGATCCAACAACACATTAAGAAAAATATTCACCATGACCAAGTAGGATTTATCCCTGGGACACAAGGCTGGTTCAACACTCGTAAAACCATCAATGTGATTCATCATATCAGCAAGAGAAAAACCAAGAACCATATGATACTCTCATTAGATGCAGAGAAAGCATTTGGCAAAATACAGCATCCATTCCTGATCAAAACCCTTCAGAGTGTTGGGATAGAGGGAACTTTCCTCGACATCTTAAAAGCCATTTACGAAAAGCCCACAGCAAATATCATTCTCAATGGGGAAGCACTGGGAGCCTTTCCCCTAAGATCAGGAACAAGACAGGGATGTCCACTCGCACCACTGCTGTTCAACATAGTACTGGAAGTCCTCGCCTCAGCAATCAGACAACAAAAAGACATTAAAGGCATTCAAATTGGCAAAGAAGAAGTCAAACTCTCCCTCTTCGCCGATGACATGATACTCTACATAGAAAACCCAAAAGCCTCCACCCCAAGATTGCTAGAACTCATACAGCAATTTGGTAGCGTGGCAGGATACAAAATCAATGCCCAGAAATCAATGGCATTTCTATATACTAACAATGAGACTGAAGAAAGAGAAATTAAGGAGTCAATCCCATTTACAATTGCACCCAAAAGCATAAGATACCTAGGAATAAACCTAACCAAAGAGGTAAAAGATCTATACCCTAAAAACTATAGAACACTTCTGAAAGAAATTGAGGAAGACACAAAGAGATGGAAAAATATTCCATGCTCATGGATTGGCAGAATTAATATTGTAAAAATGTCAATGTTACCCAGGGCAATTTACACGTTTAATGCAATCCCTATCAAAATACCATGGACTTTCTTCAGAGAGTTAGAACAAATTATTTTAAGATTTGTGTGGAATCAGAAAAGACCCCGAATAGCCAGGGGAATTTTAAAAAAGAAAACCATAGCTGGGGGCATCACAATGCCAGATTTCAGGTTGTACTACAAAGCTGTGGTCATCAAGACAGTGTGGTACTGGCACAAAAACAGACACATAGATCAATGGAACAGAATAGAGAACCCAGAAGTGGACCCTGAAATGTACGGTCATCTAATATTCGATAAAGGAGGAAAGACTACCCATTGGAAGAAAGACAGTCTCTTCAATAAATGGTGCTGGGAAAATTGGACATCCACATGCAGAAGAATGAAACTGGACCACTCTCTTTCACCATACACAAAGATAAACTCAAAATGGATGAGAGATCTAAATGTGAGACAAGAGTCCATCAAAATCATAGAAGAGAACACAGGCAACACCCTCTTTGAACTCGGCCACAGTAACTTTTTGCAAGATACATCCACAAAGGTAAAAGAAACAAAAGCAAAAATGAACTATTGGGACTTCATCAAGATAAGAAGCTTTTGCACAGCAAGGGATACAGTCAACAAAACTCAAAGACAACGTACAGAATGGGAGAAGATATTTGCAAATGACATATCAGATAAAGGGCTAGTTTCCAAAATCTATAAAGAACTTATTAAACTCAACACCAAAGAAACAAACAATCCAATCATGAAATGGGCAAAAGACATGAAGAGGAATCTCACAGAGGAAGACATGGACATGGCCAACATGCACATGAGAAAATGCTCTGCATCACTTGCCATCAGGGAAATACAAATCAAAACCACAATGAGATACCACCTCACACCAGTGAGAATGGGGAAAATTAACAAGGCAGGAAACCACAAATGTTGGAGAGGATGCGGAGAAAAGGGAACCCTCTTACACTGTTGGTGGGAATGTGAACTGGTGAACTAGCAGCCACTCTGGTGAACTGTGTGGAGGTTCCTCAAAGAGTTAAAAATAGACCTGCCCTACGACCCAGCAATTGCACTGTTGGGGATTTACCCCAAAGATTCAGATGCAATGAAACGTCGGGACACCTGCACCCCGATGTTTCTATCAGCAATGGCCACAATAGCCAAACTGTGGAAGGAGCCTCGGTGTCCATCGAAAGATGAATGGAAAAAAAAAAAAAAAAAGAAAGATGAATGGATAAAGAAGATGTGGTTTATGTATACAATGGAATATTACTCAGCAATTAGAAACGACAAATACCCACCATTTGCTTCAATGTGGATGGAACTGGAGGGTATTATGCTGAGTGAAATAAGTCAATCGGAGAAGGACAAACAGTGTATGTTCTCATTCATTTGGGGAATATGAATAAGTGTATGTTCTCATTCATTTGGGGAAACGAACTAGGGGTGGTGGAAGGGGAGGAGGGCGGGTGTTGGGGGGGAATGGGTGACGGGCACTGAGGTGGACACTTGACGGGATGAGCACTGGGTGTTTTTCTGTATGTTGGTAAATTGAACACCAATAAAAATTAATTTAAAAAAACTAAAAAAGAAAAAAGAAAGGGAAGAAGGATGGAAACCCCAAAAAAATATATATATATATAAAAAATAAAAATAAAAAAAATTAAAAAAAATAAACTTAAAAAAAAAAAACAAAACCAAGGGGCCTTTCTTGTAAAATGCTTTGGGCAAATGAAGGCTTTGATGAAGGTGTGTCCCTTCTACGAGTGACATGAAAGATGACATGCCAGATGTGGTCTCATGCCACATAAAACAAGTCTGTAAGAAGAAGTATCGATACATGAAAGCCCTAGCCTCTGTCTGTACACCTCTCTCATTAGGGTTATGGCAGCACAGGCTGCTCACTCATAAGCACTTACCAAGTGCAGCAGCAGGTGTTGTTGGGCGCCGCGCAAGAACAGACATGCACGTGTTCTGCGGAACTGGCTAGGCCTCTGGGGACACGAGGCATGGGCATGGGGCCACTTGCACATGAACCATGGCACATTCTCGGTGGGAGTCAGGTGCGCTGGAGGAAGAGCAGCTACAACAGGACTTAAAGGTTCAAGGAATTGGGGAAGTGAGGGAAAGTGGGCAGGGTCGACGTTGCTATGGGCCGTATTTCTGGAAGAGCTGGATCTTGAGACCCACCTTGAAGAGGTGGAAGCTGTAGGTTGGACGAGTGATGAGATTTGAGGGAAGGAGTGCTGGGAAAGGAGCAAAAAGCAGAACAATACTAAAATGGACTTGGCAAAACGTGGGTTTGGTGAGAGCATAGGCAGCATGGCAGGAAATTGATGAGAGACTGTAGAAAGTACATGCTGTGGAGTGGTGTGGGCTGTGTGGGACCCAGATGTGGCTGGGGGTCGTGACAATCTGACCTGATCCCACTTACAATCCCAGAGACACTCAGTGGAAAACTGCCATGTGAAAATCAGATTTTGAGAAGGGGCTTCCTGGCACGGGCAGGTGACTGAGCAAAACCCAGAACCACTCGGGGTGGGGTAGGGGTGGGGGTCTGAAGACCAAGGAGGAAACTGGAGTCATTTCTGTGTAGTAGAAATAGAAGGCAGCCCACATATGGGATTGTAAATGTCCGACGGTCACATCGAAAGGGTAGAAAAGAAAAGATGACGCTACTACAAGTAATATACTTTACCCCGAGAGATTGAAAATAAGACACTTCAACATGTAACCAACACACAAATTATCAATAAACTAGGTGATGGCCTTTTCCTCCTGAGTCTTTGCATTCCAGTGTGCATTTACACCAATGGCACATCTCAACTTAACTGGTAAGTTTTCATTGGAAATACTCGATCTGTACTTAGATTTCATAAAAGTTATAGCTGAAAAGTTGATTTGTGTACATGAGTTGTTCCACACATACTTAAATGTTTCCCAATAACTGAACTAGTTATCAGTAATTAAATTAAAAGTTATTAAAAGCAGGGACACCTGGGTGGCTCAGTCTGCTAGGCATGTACCTTTGCCTCAGGTCACAATCCCACGGTCCTGGAATCGAGTCCCAAATCAGGCTCCCTGCTTAATGGGGAGTCTGCTTCTCCCTTTCTCTCTGCCCCTCCCGCCACTCATGTGCTCTCTTTCTCAAATAAATAAATCAAGTCTTTTTAAAAAAATTAATTAAAAATAAAAAAATTCAGTTCCTCCATTGTACCAGCCGTGTTTTTGTTTTTTTTTTTAATTTTTATTTATGATAGTCACACACAGAGAGAGAGAGAGGCAGAGACACAGGCAGAGGGAGAAGCAGGCTCCATGCACCGGGAGCCTGATGTGGGATTCGATCCCGAGTCTCCAGGATCGCGCCCTGGGCCAAAGGCAGGCGCCAAACCGCTGTGCCACCCAGGGATCCCCTATCATATATAATATATATTTATATTATATACCTATATAAGTTTTTTATTGTGGTGCTATTCTCTGTGTCTCACGATTTTAATACTGAATTTTTATTAACTTTTTACTATGTATCCTTTCTACTGATTCTCATAGTTTTTTTTTTCCCATTTGTACTTATTCATCTCTTGCTATAAGTTGCTCTTTTTTTCTTATGAAATTATTTGTGTACATTCTTTAACACCTAGGTGAAATAGATTTCTCTAGAGATTTTTGTTTCTTTCTTCCAATTTTTGGGTCATCAAAAATCCAGGCCCACTATAAATTTTTTTTTAATTTTTATTTATTTATGATAGTCACAGAGAGAGAGAGAGGCAGAGACACAGGCAGAGGGAGAAGCAGGCTCCATGCACCGGGAGCCCGACGTGGGATTCGATCCCGAGTCTCCAGGATCGCGCCCTGGGCTAAAGGTGGTGATAAACTGCTGAGCCACCCGGGCTGCCTCCAGCCGTGTTTTAAGTGCTCAATAGCTTCCTGTGGCTGGTGGCTACCCTACTGGACAGCTCAGGTGTGAGCCTTGAGCTGGGGACACAGTAGGAAGGGGGTAGTTTGAGGGGGCATTCCCTTGGAATTGTGCTTCTTTTGCTGCACTAAAGAGCAGAGGGGGCAAATCAATTTCTTTGTTCCAAGAGAGAGGCTAAAGATGATCATCTTTTGTCTACAAATGTTTCCACCATCAGTTCCCTGAAGATAGGAACACAACATCCTGCTCACTTTTCTTTTTATCCTCATCCTGCTCAGGGCCTGATACGCTTATCAAATATTGACTGGACCTAAGGAAACCATGTCACCTTACGTCTTGAATTCTTTTCATTCTTCTCAGATGTACTGCCTTGTTCATATTTGAATCTACAGTTCCCCTGCTCACCTTCTTTCATTATCAGTCCCCATCTCTGGGATCAAGAGTTCCTGTCTGCCTCTTAAGGGCTCTGATTTAGAGAATGCTGACCAGAGATTCAGAAAAGCAGGCTCAGCAAAACTTGATCTGAGAATTCTCTTAAGTTTTCTTCATTTCTAATCCTTCTTCCTTTCCTACTCCTTTTTTTTTTCTTCCATTCTATAAGGATTCATCTCTGAAATGAACACAGAAAGTTCTTCCACAGTATTAGAAAGGTCTGGAGACTTATGACCTCATGCTATGATTTCTGCAGAGGGCCTTGGTCACTGATCTGTGAGAGGGCAATGGTCAGATCAAGACCCCGCAGAAGGTACCCCTGACCCTCAGCTCAGTGAAGACCAGAGTGAGTGGTGGCCCTGATGCCACCTGTAAGGCTATTCCCATCGCTGATGGGCCCAAGTCAATCACTGGGCTACTTGGAGCCTTACTAACTGGTTTCCAGGCAGACTTCATGTGGGAGACATATTCTTTTACACCTTTTAAAAGATCTTTTTTAAAGTGCAGTTTTGAATTTACAGAATAACTGATCATACCTACAGTTCCATGTATCTACCTCTCCCACCTCATCACCGGTGCCAAGACACATAGTTTCCCCCATTCACATCTTGCATTAGTGTGGCAAATCTGTTAAAATTCACTAACTTAATATTAATACATTATTATTCACTAAAGTTCATAGTTCATGGAACCCCTAGGGTTCTCTTGCTGTCGGGCACTCTATGGGCTTTGACAAATATGTAATGATGTGTAGCCACCATTATAGTATCATACAGAATAGTTTCACTGCCCTAAAAGTTCCCTGTGCTTCACTTAAGAAATCAAAAAGACAATATTTCACTACATATGAAAATTCTGTGAAACTCAAATTGTAAGGTTCATAAATAAAGTTTTATTGGGAAGCAGTCATACTCATTTGCTTATATATTATCTATGGCTGCTTTTGCTCTATAGCAGAGCTGAGTAGTTGCCTTGGGAGCATCTGGCCTGCAAAGCTGAAAATATTTACCATCTGGTCCTTTACAAAAAAGTTTGCTGACCACTAATCTAGATGACGAGTTCTGGAAAGCTTGAATTATCACCTCTCAGCACTTAGGGAAGGGACATGAGCATAGTAGGCTTCCCCTCTACCCTGACTAGTTTCAGATCTAGAATGTTAACAATCATTTCCATAGTCAACTTTCTCCCCAGAATCCCTTCTGCCATTTTGTTATGTGTCTTTTATCACTTATGTTTTGATTTTTTAAAAGTGAATCAGAGTGTGCAGTGAACCTCTGACAAGTGTGCAGTTGATGTATTCCTAAGTCATAAGATTGTGGATCAAAGAACTTACTCATTTGCTCATATACTGTCCTCCCTGCCTCCAACAAATGTTGGCTTAGTATTCACTTTCTGTTGTGTGCAGTCCTGGTTAGTAAAGATGAAAAAAGCAGCCCTAGTCCTTAGGGAGGTCAGAAATGAGTGCAGATAACAGATAAAATGACAGCTACAACACAGTGTGGTAAGTGCCATAAACTAAGTTTCAGACACCAATAATAGAGTCACAGGCCCAAGAATCCAAGAACCACCAATCATTTATTTAACAAATGTTTACTAGGTACCTATTAAATACTAAGTACTGTGCTAGGTGTTGGGAATATTATGGTGGGCAAGACAGATCTTAAAGAGCTCTTAGTTTACCTTATACTTATCATAAATATAAGAGGGATTTTTTTTTTGAGGTCATCTGATGCAATCCTCTTATCTGATGAAAGAATCCTTACTCCAGGTGTCTTGGCAAGTGTCACTGGTCTACTCCAGTGATAGGAGACTCAAGGATTAATTTATGTTTAATGTTGGACAGTGATATGCGTTGGTTGTTATGCTTTATTTGAATGAAACTGCCTTTCAGTAGAAATTATGTATTTCTGAGCTGAAAAGTGCTTGCTAAAAAAAATCTACTCTTTTTTATATTTATATTATATTATATTATATTATATTATATTATTTTTTTCATCATGATAAATGTATTCTTTAATCCCCATCACTTATTTCACCCAACCTCCCTCCCAACTTCTCTCTGGTAAACATCAGATTATTCTCTATAGTTAAAAGTGTTTCTTGGTTTGTTTCTTTCTCTCTCTTTTTCCCCCTTTGCTCATTGGTTTTGTTTCTTAAATTCCGCATATGAGTGAAATCATAGGGTATTTATCTTTCTCTGACTTATTTTGCTTAGCATAATACTCTCTAGTTCAATTCATGTGGTTGCAAATGGAAAATTTTCATTCTTTTTTGTAGCTGAGCAATATTTCATTGTATGAACACACCCCATCTTCTTTATCCATTCATTAATTGACAGATACTTGCACTGCTTCCATATCTTGGCTATTGCAAATAATGCTGCTATAAACATTGGGGTGCATGTAACCCTTTGAATTAGTGTTTTTTGTATTCTTTGGGTAAATACCCAGTAGTGTGATTATTAGATCATAGAGTAGCTCCATTTTTAACTTTTTGAGGAAACTCTATACTCTTCCACAGTGACTGTATCAGTTTGCATTCCCACCAACAGTGCACTAGGGTGCCTTTTTTCTCCACATCTTTGTCAACACTTGTTTCTTGTGTTTTTGATTTTAACCATTCTGACTAGGTGTGAGGTGCTAGCTCATTGTGGTTTGATCTGCGTTTCCCTGATGATGAGTGATGTTGGGCATCTTTTCATGTGTTTGTTGGCCAACTGGATATCTTGTTTGGAGAAATGTCTTTTCATGTCTTCTGCCCATTCTTAGTTGGGTTATTTGGATACAACTCTAAGTCTTTCAATAGAGAGAATCTAATATAAGGAATCAGTTATAGAAAAGATGAAAGCACTTAGAAACCAAGCATGAGAAGATGAGATAATCCTATGATTAGTAACAGCAGGATGCTGCTCCATCCTTAGGCTTGGCAGGAACAGAACAAGGTAGCCTTGTCAAAGTATGATGCTGGATGTAGTTGGAGTTAGAGCCACAGTGAGAATATCCAGCCAGAGGTGGAACCACAAGGTCACAAAAGCTGGGACTCAGAGGAGACAGCCACTGTCAGAAATGCCACTCCAAGGCAGATTGGGAAAAACAGAGTTATCTTGGTTTCTGCTCTCCTCTGCCGATGCATCCTACTGGATTCACCACCCAGAAGCCAGTAGACCAGGGGGTTTGTGAAACACAGAGGATGGGTCTGAGAGTAAATAAGGAACTCTGTGACTATTCTTAATACATGTGGCTTGCTTACAAATGGTCCCCATGGAGTGCCTCTGGCCTCAGTGGTGCCACAAAGATTGTCCAGACTTTGCTTGACTGTTTCCTCAATGTACCCTTGCCTGCCCTTGTTTAGTTACCCTCCTGTGCCAAGAAAGACAAGTCTGGGAATGCTTACAACCCATAAAATCTCCAGAGTACAGGCTAGAATGACGACTGGCCACAGAAGGTATAAAGGAAGCCTTAGCCTGAGCTTTACCACTAAGTCTATTAGCTCAGCAAGCTATTTAAGCATTACTTGACCTACCAGTAGGGTTGGAATTAATAAAACTCCTGTCTGGTTGTAGGAAAGAAATGTGATAATTTGCATAGACTGACACATACTCTATGTTCAGTGTATGATAACTATTATTATTTGCTCATTTACACACACACACCTAGTGCCTATCATGTGCCAAAGTCTGTTCTAGGGTAGATGGTATGAATAAAGGATGACCAAAAGACAAAATCTCTATCCTCTTGGAGCTTACATTTTAATGACTGTTAATACCTTTTTTTTTTTCCACTTGAAAAAAAAATAGAAGCACTCTTCTCATCTTGCCTTGTTCACATAGTTCAGTAGAAAGATTCTTACTGACCCCTGGTCCAAGGTGATGCCTACTCTCTGGGGGGAGAGATGAATATATTCTAGACCAACCAGTCAGACTACAACATGCCCCTTCAGATCCCAGAAGTTGGTACCTGGAAGTAGCCATGGGCAGACAGGTGGTAGCTGAACGTTCTTTCATATATTCTACAAATGAGGCTAAGAGTTTGCACCCTTATATATTATTGGTATGATGTATCCTTTGCTACTCAAAGAGTGGATCCCACCAACCAGAATCAACAGTAATTTCTGGGAGTTGGTTAGAAATGCTGAATTTCAGACTCCAGCCTAGATGTACTGAATCAGAACCTACAATTTAACAAGATCCCCAGGTTATTTGTATGGACATTAAAGTTTGGGAAGCACTTGTGTAATTCATAAAGTTAATCCTTTGCTCAGCTGGTATCACAGGCTTCTATGTGGGATTTCTGAATGTGAGACACGCTGTGCTGTTTCTTGGCTTAGGGAAACCTATCCAAGTTCCTGTGGAGTGAGCTTACCATGCTTTGCCCCTTAGACAAGTTAAGAAATTGGACAGCTGGAACATGTTCCTGGTATTTTGGACAACATCAGAAAGAGAAGGAAAGAAAGGAAGGAAGGAGGGAGGGAGAGAAGGAAGGGAGACGGGGGGGGGGGGGGAAGAAAAGAAGGAAGAAAAAGATAAAGAAAAAAAAAGCAGGAGAAGAAGGAAGAAGAGGAGAAGGAGGAGGATGAGGAGGAGGGAAAGAGGGAAGGAGGGAGACAGGAAGGAAGAAAGGCCATGTTTACCTAGGCAGAGTAGGCTCTAAGCCAGAAACCCCGAGAATGTCCAGGGGTGGAACTCACTGGGTAGCTCCTCTGCTCTGAGACCAGCCCTTCCGCTAAAGCTGATGTAGGCCCAGGACTCTATGCATAAGTGACTTAAAACTGCCTCTCTCTTGCTGTCAGACATGGGCAGTGGGCAATGGGCCAACTCCTAACAATATCTGAAACATTCAAACTCTGATTTTAATTCCTTCTTGCCTTCTCTGCCTACATGGAAATTACTATTTATTCCTAAACCTGAGATTAAATGCCAACTTTTCCATGATCCCCTGAATCCAGAGTTCACTCCAAGCCTTTGATACCCTTCTAGACTGACCTTCCAGGGAATGAAGTTATGATAACTCTTCCACTACCAGCCTCCTTCGCACCCTTTTATAATCCAAGCTGGCCTCTTACCCTCCCCACCTCTTCCCAAGGAGTAAGGTGCCAGCTAGATTATCAGGTAAATGGGTCATGCTTAGGTTGCTGTGGGGAGAACAGGAGTGGTTCAGGTGTTTTAACAGAGGCCTTCTGGCGTCCTTAATGAAGTCCAGTAAGCATTTGGAGGGAGGCTTCTGTCCAGATAGAAGCAGTAAGAAGAGAAACAGAGAATTTTTTGCATATGCTATGGGTAGCCACATTCTCTGCCTGCATGCATGGCTCTGTTACATGAAAAATTCATTTGGCAAAGATGGGTTCTTTCTTAGCCTGGGTCTCCTCCAGGCAACACAGGGCAATAGTACATTTATTCTGTTAGCTGTGTGCATGAAGGGTGAGGAAATCCCTAAAAACTGTAGCTCTCAACCCAGGGATTAGTTGGGGATGAGGCACCTTTATATGTGTGTGTGTGGCGGGGGGAGGGGGGAAGGTTGTGCACACATGTGAGTGTGTATTGCAAGTCTAATGGGCTGGATAGAAGGAAAAACGGACTTCTATCTTTTGAGAAAGATTCCTTGGTGTTTCTAAATCACTGACCCATTGATAACTGCCTTAAATCAGTTTCATTCATTCATTTATTCATTCACTCATATAGCAAACATATTATGATATACACATACAGAGATTAATAAAAGTCCCTGCCCTCTTCTTTTTTTTTTTTTAAGGTTTTATTTATTTATTCATGAGAGACACACAGAGAGAGGCAGAGACACAGGTAGAGGGAGAAGCAGGCTCCCTATGGGGAGCCCCATGTGGGACTCGATCCCAGGACCTGGGGATCATGCCCTGAGCCAGAGGCAAATGCTCAACCACTGAGCCACCCAGTCCCCGCCTTTTAAATGGTTACAGTCGGGATCCCTGGGTGGCGCAGCGGTTTGGCGCCTTCCGTTGGCCCAGGGCGCGATCCTGGAGACCCGGGATCGAATCCCATGTCGGGCTCCCGGTGCATGGAGCCTGCTCCTCCCTCTGCCTGTGTCTCTGCCTCTCTCTCTCTCTGTGACTATCATAAATAAAATAAAATAAAAATTCTTAAAAAAAAAAGATTTTAAATGGTTACAGTCCTGCTTGCTCAGACCTCACCCATTTATAAATGAATCCAATCCTTGCCTGTCTTGCCTCTATCCCAGTCCTACCCTGGGAAGACTCTGCAGCCCCCTTCTCTTGTTTTTAAATTAGGAGACTTCATTTTAGCAGTTTTGAGTTTACAGAAAATTGAACACAAAGTATAGAGAGCTCCCCTTATTCCCCACCTAGCTTCAACTATTACTAACCTCTGGCCTTAGTGGGGTACATTTTTTACAAGTGATAAGCCAATATCAATACATTGTCACCTGAAATCCAATTTTCATTAGGGCTCATTCTTGGTGTTGTACATTCTGTGGGTTTGGATAAGTGTATAATGACAGCATCATACAGAATAGTTTTATTGCTCTAAAAATTCCATCTGCAGCCTCCTTTGCTCAGCCCTCTCATTCTCAGGATCTGCCCCCATGCGTCCTGTGCCCATGCAATAAGGTAAGAGTACATTCACTTGGATTAAAATCACAGTGCAGGATATATTCGGGTTACCCTAGCCAGCCCCAGGATTTTGGCTGATTTATAGCCAGACACCTCTAAATCTTCACCAAACTTGACAAGAAATTCACCCTGCCTACCAAGTAGAAAGATCCAAAAGGAGCTGAGAAGAGGCTGCGTCTCTAGGCACAGAAAGTTACAAAGAATCCAGTTGGCTAACAAGGTCATTTAACTTCCTGCTGAGCCGCCTCAGGGAATTTCCCAAGAAATGCCAAGATTTTAGAAATGGCTTTTCTTTAATCTTGGTGACTCACTCCTGTCCTTTAATGGTGCATTTTGCAGATGTAATTTTAGTGGTGCTACAACGTGTCTAATGAAGTGATAATTTATGGATGCACACAGTATACGAGGCAGCAGTGGGGGCCAGTTTAGCCGGTGCAGAAGGGAAGCCAAGGAATCAACCCAGCCGAGAAGCTGCCCATTTCCCAGGTCCCACTGGCTGCCCCACTTCGGGTGCTGGGAAACCTGTGGTTGGGAAGGACCCTGGCAATGTATTTTATATTTTATCTTTAACATTGTTCCAGGCAGCCTGGTGGCTCAGCGGTTTAGCACCACCTTGGGCCCAGGGCATGATCCTGGAGACCCAGGATCGAGTCCCACGTTGGGCTCCCTGCATGGAGCCTGCTTCTCCCTCTGCCTGTGTCTCTGCCTCTCTCTCTCTCTCTTGCTCTGTGTCTCTCATGAATAAATAAATAAAATCTTTAAATAAAATAAAATCATTGTTCCAGGAAGGCTGCAGGGCAGACGGTAGTCATTCCAGTTTGCAAGATTATATCTGAATCTGCCAGCAACAGGTTCGGCTGGGTTAAGAGCTGTGAAGTTCCTCCTTAGGACACTGATCTTTGGAAGACAATAAAAAAGTGAGATTCCTCCTGGTCTGCAGAGCCACCCCAGGTGACAGCCCCGGAGGCCAGGACCGTCCCAGTCTCTTCCAAGGACTCCAGATGCTGCTTCTCCCCTATGCCAGATTCCAGTGAGCTGCCATCTGATCCTGTCTGGGAACCCCTGCCACAAGCTGTCTTTGCCACGTGGGTACTTCATCATGGAACTCTTCATAACTTATTGTTACTGTCTCCTTACTTGTCCTTTGTGCCACTGAACCCTATACTCCCTTATTTACCCACTGAGGTCTGGACAGCCCATACAACAATGTCAGCAAAGTGTACAGGTTAGTGCACAAATGAATGAACCGGATGGTCGTGGTGGCTCTTTATCTCCATGAATGACACTTTGGTGCTATAAAACAGAAACCTCCATGCTAATCAAAATTTGTTCCTCTTCAGCATGTGCTCATCCCATTCGGTCACCAAGTCCTATCAGTGTTAATCCTAAAACATCTCTGGAATCGTCTCCATTTTTTTGTTTCTACCTAAGTTAAGACTCTGAGCTTCTTTTGTCGGGGTTCCAGAGAAAATGCAGAATGCCCAGCTACATTTGAATGTTAGAAAACAAGAACTTTTTTTTTTTTTTAGAATAAGTACAGCCTAAAAATTGCATGTGACACACTTACGCTAAAAAATTCATTGTTCATATAAATTTCAAATGGAAACGGGTGGTCCTGTATTAAACATTTTTTTGCTGTTGTGATAAAATATACATAAAATTTACCCTTTCAGCAATTTTCAAGTGTACAATTCAGTGATGTGAAGTACATTCACAATATTCTGCAACCATCACAACTGTGCATTTCCAGAACTTTTTCATCATCCCAAACAGAAACCGTACCCATTGTAAAAGAACTCCTCACTCCCTCCCACATGCCACGGTAACATCTACAATATTTTTCATCTCTATAAATCCGCCGATTCTAGGTGCCTTATATCAGTGGAGTCATACAATATTTGCCCTTTTGTGTCTGTCTTACTTCACTTAGCATAACATTTTCAAGGCTCATCCATGTAGTTGCATGTATCAGAATTCCCTTCCTTTTTAAGGCTGAATGAGATTCCATTGTATGCACCACATTTTATCTATTCATCTGTTGGTGGTCATTTGGGGTGTTTCAACTTTTCTCTATCATGAATAATACTGCTGTGGACATTGGGGTATAACTCTCTGTTGAAGTCCCTGATTTGATTGATGATTGATTGATTGATTGATTTGAATTCCCTAGAAGTGGAATTGCCAGATGGTAGGGTAATTCTATGTTTAACTTTTTGGTGTTAAACAGCAGCCACATCATTTTATATTCCTAATCAGCAGTACACAAGGATTCTTATTTCTCCTCATCCTTGCCCAAACTTCTTATTTTCCGTGCTTAAAACAGTTGTTTTTAGTATAGCCATCCTAATGAGTGTGAAGAAATATCTCATTGTGTTTTTTCCATTTTATTTCATTATTATTGTTTGAATTGTCGTAAGAACATTTAACCTGAGATCTACTCTCTTAACAGTTTCCAAGTGCATAGGACAGTATTGTTAGCAACAAGGCATCATGTTGTACAGTGGATCTCTAGAAAAGTATTCATCTTGGGTAACTGGGATTTGTTATCTGTCGAATAACATCTTCCCGTTACGCCTCCCCAACCCTTGGCAACCACCATTCTACTCTCTGCTTCCATGAGTTTGACAATTTTAAATAACTCAGATAAGTGGAATCATGAGGTAGTAGTCCGACTGTGACTAACTTATTTCACTTTACTCGATGTCTTCAAGGTTCATCCAGGTTGCCTTGAAGCAACATTTCTTTCTTTTTTAAGGACGGAATAACATTCCATGTACGACGTACGCCCATTGTATATACAATGCCATATCTTCTTTATTTATCCATCATGGACTTCTAGGTTGTCTTGTCTGTCTGTTGTGAATAATGCTGCAGCGAATGTCAGAGTACCAATATCTCTTCAAGATTCTGATTTCAGTTCTTCTGGATAAATATCTAAAAGTGGGATGGCTGGATCATATGGTAGGGGTATTTTTTGTTTTTTTGTTTTGTTTTGTTTTGTTTTGGTTTTGATTTTCCTTTGTTTTTGTTTTTTAAGGAATCTCTAATGCTATTTTTTTCAAGCAGCTACATCATTTTCCATTCCCATTCACTGTGTACAAAGATCCCATTCTTTACATCCTTGCCAACACCCACCTTTTTTCTTTCTTTTTTTTAAAAGAATAATCGCCATACTAGGGGTGTCTGGGTGGCTCAGTCAGTTAAGTGTCCGACTCTTGGTTTCAGCTCAGGTCATGATCTCAGGGTCATGAGATGGAGCTCTGCATCAGCCTCTGCACTCAGTGGGGTATCTGCTTGTCCCTCCCCCTTTCCTTCCCCATCTGCTCCTCTCCCTGTTCTCTCTCTCCATCTCTCTCTCTATCTCAAATAAAAAGAAAAATAATGGCCATCATAACAGGTGTGAGATGATATTGTGATTTTGATTTGCAGTTCTCTGATGATAAATGCTGTTGAGCATCTTTTCATGTGTCTTTTGGCTATTTACATGTCTTCTTTGGAGAAATGTCTATTCAAGGCTTTTGCCCATTTTTAAATTGAGCTATTTCTTTGCTCTTCAATTTTAGGGTTTCCTTATATATTTTGGATATTAATCCCTTATCAGATATATGACTTGCAAATATTTTCTTCCATTCCATCATTTTCCCCCTATGCTTCGCTATCATTTTGATTTGTATTTCCCCAATAGCTAGGGATATTAAACAGCTTTTTACCTGCTTATCAACCATGTTTATGTCTTGTGGAGAACTGTCCTTTGTCCATTTTTAATTGGGGGTTTTATGTTGTTGTTGTTGTTGAGTTGTAGGAGTCCTTTGTATACTCTGAAATTCATCCCTGGTAATGTATAGCAGATATATGATGTGCAAATATTTTCTCCCACTTTATGGGTTATTTTTTCAGGGATCCTCTATTCTTATTTGCTAAACCTGGCGATTCTATGTGTGTGAGAGTCCATCTACACAGGTGTTTTTCAACTGGGGGTGATGTTACCCCACAGGGACGTTTGGAAGTGTCTGGAAACATTTTTGGATGTTATAACTGGGGAAGGAGTGCTTCTAGCTTGTAGGGGATAGGGTCCAGGGATACTGCTAAACATCTTACGATACACAGCCTCCAGTAACAAAACACTATCTAATCTAAGAAATCATGTTGCTGAAGTTGAGAAACTCTGTACATTGCTGCTTATCAGCTCATCACCATCCGAGATACTTAGGAACAGCACCATCCAGGGTCCTCTGAGACTTAGTTCTGCTGCTATTGGTAGAGGAGGAGAAACTGTGACAGTGGAAGGAACCAGATAACAGTGAGGAGTGTTTAGATAAATACCCTACTCACTTGTTCCATGGAGATATGATGGCCATGATCTTACTTCCTCAACTCTTAAGGACCAGATCAAATTCTATTTCTGATATGAAGTATCCCAGACAAAAGAAGTACAGTAGTCTCCCCTTCATACATGAGGATATGTTCCAAGACCCTCACTGGATGCCTGAAGTCACAAATAGTACCGAACCTTTTATATATGTTTTTTCCTATACATATACATCTATGATAAAATTTAATTTATAAACTAGGCACAGTAAGAGATTAACAACAGATAATAACAAAAGGGAACAATTATGATGACAATATGCTGTAATAAAAGTAATGTGAATGTGGTTTCTCTGTCTCTCAATATCTTATTGCACTGTATTCATCTTTCTTCTTGTGACTTTATGTACTTCTTAGGTTGGATCACCCTTTTCCCTCCTTTGTACTGCCATGTGCAGCTTATATAGATGGAAGGATAGTAGACACATAATAAACATTTCTCAAATAGGTGAAAGTTACTTGGAGGAAGTAGGAATTGCCTTCCTAGTTCAAATGCAGGCTCTTTGAGAGCTGGGATCATTTGCTGTAATTCTTAAAATCATACCTTGAGTACTTGGTAGCATATTACTAAGAATATAATGAGTGCTCTATAAGTAGTTGGTTCTGTGAACTAAAGTGAACTGAGTTCTATTTTTGGAGCAAATTCATCTCTTTAGAACCTGTTTGCCTTGTATGGGCCTTTCATGGATTCACAGAATCTCAGAGCTGACAGATACCTTGGAAGTTATCTGCTACTGCATCCAGCCCAATGGCAGGAGATCCCCGTTAGCAGTGGTCCTCAAAGTGTGGTCCCCCAATTAGCAAAACCAGCAGCACCTGGGAATTTGTTAGAAAAGTAAATTGTCTGGCTTTGTCCTGATGCTGAATCAGACGCTCTGGGAGACAGCTGAACAATCTGTGGTTTAACAGGCTACCCAGGTGTTTCTGATGCAGAGAAAGTTTGAGAATTGCTCTATGGCAATCTTG
The DNA here is from genome assembly GCF_018345385.1 of Vulpes lagopus. Lineage (NCBI taxonomy): Eukaryota > Metazoa > Chordata > Mammalia > Carnivora > Canidae > Vulpes > Vulpes lagopus. The sequence continues at coordinate 42,955,071 of NC_054838.1, forward strand.
GTGGTGTGATCTCTTTCTTGGACATGCCCACTAATGAGTTTCATCATATTATCAGATTGTCACTCCATTTTCTTATCATCTTAATTGTTAGAAAATTTCTTCTTATTTGGAGCCAAAGTGTTCAGCGGTTCCTACACATTGCCTGCTTCTGTATTCTGGAGCTAAACAGAATGAGGCCTAATATACTAACTTTTTCTTTATACAGATAAAGATAGGCATAATTTATGAAATATGTATCTGGCAATAGAGCAATGGGGGCAGGGTGGACAGCAACAGCCTGTGTTGCAACGCCTGGGTGATCTGGAAGTTGGCCCAATCCCCTAAGGACTGCCTGGGACCAGATCAAGGCTCCAACATCACAGCCAGGATTAAATTACTGGGTTCATAGTATTTTCTTTTTCTTCCATTTCATTTTGGTGTCTCTAACAAAGTTGATGGGGATGTCTCAGGGAGATTTTGCCACCACTTGCCACAAACAGGGAGCAACCAACACTTGACCTTATGTTAACTGGAGCTTCAACTAGCAGTCCGGAGAAATTTGTCTTGATGCTCTTGACCTCTGTCTTTTGTAGACTCTTGTGTTCTTAATGGTGGAAAGAATCTTAGGGGGTCATCTAATATATGTTATAAATATGAAAACAGAGGCCCAGATGATCAAAGTGGCCCTTGATCCTGGGATATCTGGTTCAAATCAGTTTTATTTTCAGGCTGTCACTTACTATCAAGATTTTCTAAAACAGCTTTATAGAGATATTAATTCACATGCCAAGGGTTCACTCATTTAAAGTGTACAGTTGGAGTTGGATCCACAGTGTGAGCACAGAGCGGACCCCCCAGAGCCCTGAGCAGCCCCACAGCCACGGCCAGCCTAGTTACACTCACACTGGGGAGGGGCCACAGCATTGAAGCTGGCCCAGGGTCCAGGCACTGTGACTGTGACCCCAAGCAGTGACATGGAGGCCGGGTAGCTCACAGCCACCTGCTCTCAGTACTGCCCTCACAGAGCCCCACACGCCCACAGTGGACCAGGGCGCAGCATCCCAGGAGGCTGACACTGACACACTTGCCGGAGGGGACAAGAATGTCATTGCAAGAAAGGTAGTGGAAACCATAAAATGATTCTGTGTAAGAAACAGATATGATTTGGGATCCCTGGGTGGCGCAGTGGTTTGGCGCCTGCCTTTGGCCCAGGGCGCGATCCTGGAGACCCGGGATCGAATCCCACGTCGGGCTCCCGGTGCATGGAGCCTGCTTCTCCCTCTGTCTATGTCTCTGCCTCACTTTCTCTCTCTGTGACTATCATAAATAAATAAATAAAAATTAAAAAAAAAAAGTATGGGCTTCTGATTGGCTGCCTTAATAATATTAGCCTTGGTTATAATATTTAAATTCATATATCTGTTCTGTCAAAGATACAAATACTTTAAAAAAAAAAAAAAAGAAAAAAAAAAGAAAAAAAAAGAAACAGATATGATTTCACCAACAGGAATGACACCAAGGAGGATGTTTTTGTACACCAGACTGCCATGAAGGAGAAGAACCCCTACATTGAGGCACGGGGATTGCAGACTATGGAGTTTGATGTCGGAGGAGAAGAAGCAATGCTACCCGCCCTGCTGGAGCTCCAGTGCGAGGCAGTAAGTCCGCAGAGGACCGCATCCTAGCCAAGAGCAAGGGGCCTCCCAGCAATGACCTGCAGAGGTACCAGAACAGTGAGAGGAGGGAAAGAAGGAGGGGTGGAGAGTGCCCCTCGAGGCCAGGCCCCACCGCACCCGCCTGCCCAGGCTCCGGAGCCCACCTGACCCCGCTGGGACTCTACCTTCGGCAACTGCTGCGCTCCCCATCCTGCGCAATGGGAAGGGATGGAGGGTGTTGACAAGCGGATGCAGGAGAGCAAGGGAGACCCGTGAGACGGCACATGGACGAGGGCGCAGGTGGTGAAGACCGCCTAGAGGGGATGGCAATGAAGACGTGGGAGATGAGACCCAACGTAGACAGTGCTGCGGGGTCACACCTGAAGGCAGGCCCAGAAAACCCTGAAAACACAGGAGGACAGACAACCCCAGCAGCCCATCCACCTGCTGAGCATCGGCCGCTCCAGAGCCTAAGGCTGAGTAAACACCGGCCTGTCTTCTCCACGGTGAGCTTCGTCCTCCAACCAGAAGAAACGAATATGACATTCCAGAAGAAATGAACCAAAGATGGGAGCTGAAGGCCTCAAGTGCTTGCCTTTTGCCTGTTGACCAGTTAACCAAACTGCCTTATCTATGCAGCACAGGCCTATTATTCATTTTACCTCAAGATTTATATGAAGATCCATGCTAGCTAGAAGAAAGACAGCCAGAAGGAAAGTAGCAAGCACAAAGCAGTTTCTTTCTTTCTTTTTTAAGATTTTATTTATTTCTTCATGAGAGACAGAGAAAGAGGCAGAGACATAGGTAGAGGAAGCAGGTTCTCTGCGGGGATCCAGATGCAGGACTCCATCCCAGGACCCCAGGATCACACCCTGAGCCAAAGGCGGATGCTCAACCACCAAGCCACCCAGGCATCCCAAGTACAAAACAGTTTCTATAGGACAGATGGGAGAGAGGGCAGGCCCACAGGTGGCAACTGCCCTGAAGCTACAGGTTTTATTTTCTTTGTGTGTAAGTGGGGTTTTGGATCATGGGCAGGGTGGTGTCTAATGGAGGCTGCTTCCAATCATTTGTGGGGGCACCTCCCAGTGGTTAGGAGGGGGAGTTTTGACCCTACAAAGTTCTGACCCTACAGAACCCTTATGGCAGCTTTTCCCCATGGAGTGGGGGAATGGTAATGCAAATGAATTATAATGAGCTTAGGGGTTACCCTGGGGTGGAGGTGTAAGAGGAGAGAGAGCTTGTGTTCTGCACCTGTGGCTCTTGATTTGTCAGCCTGGGGATGTTGGAAGCCAGAAGACCAAGATGTTGAGAGCCATAAAGTCAGGACGTTGTGCCCTCAGGCTTCTAATGTGTAACCTATTTATCATCTCCCTTGCCTCCAGCTCCTGTTTAACTGTCTACTCTATCAGTTTCAATACAATATGCCAAGGCATGGATTTCTAAAATTCTGTTTGCATATGTCATGCTCTTTTTCTATGGATTTATGTCTTTCACAAATTCTGGAAAACTTCAACTATTATAATTCAAATATTTTTATTTCTTTTCTTGTAAAACATCTAAGAGATAATATTAGACCTTATCTCTCTATCCCAATCACCCTTTCATATTGTTCATTACTTCTTTGTGCTGCATCCTGTTAATTATTTTTATTTCCAACTCTCTTATTCCTTTAACCTATCAAAAAAAAAAAAAACCTTCAAAGTTTAAAAACCTTTTAAAACAGAGGACATAGGGGAAGGGAAGGGAAAAATAAAACAAGATGAAATCAGAGAAAAAGAAAAACCATAAGTAATCATAGGAAACAAACTGAGGGTTGCTGGAGGGAAGGGGGATGGGAGGATGGGATAATTGAGTGATGGACATTAAGGAGGACACAGGATGTAATGAGCACTGGGTGTTATATGTAAGCTATGAATCACCTGATTCTACTCCTGAAAGCAATATTACACTATATGTTAACTAATTAGAATTTAATAAAATTAAATTTTAAAAAACTGAAAAAAAACTTTAAAAATATATATAACTTCATATTATTTTCATATCACATACATCCCAACGTAATGCAAATATCACTATGTAAGAAACACAATGTAAAGGCATGATGTAAATCACTGCCTCCTAAACATGCTCTCATATTCCAGCTCCCTGTGCTATTTATTATCCCAATACATAAACTGTTAGGTACCCGAGAGCTGGAAGACTTTCCTTTTTTTAAAAAATTTTTTTAACGATTTTAATTTATTTATCCATGAGAGACACAGAAAGAGAGATTGGCAGACACATAGGCAGAGGGAGAAGTAGGCTCCATGCAGGGAGCCCAACGTGGGACTCAATCCAGGGACTCCAGGATCAGGCCCAGGGCTGAAGGCAGTGCTAAACTGCTGAGCCACCTGGGCTGCCCTGGAAGACTTTCCTAAACACAAACTTCAACAGATTTTATTTTATGTTTGATCTTATTTATTATCTTCAAAATTTCCTGCATTTTAACTCTTGTTAAAACTTTTCTTTATTCACAGCTAAACTTTCTTTATTCTGTCATTATCCTAAGCAATTAGATATTAACCACATGAACTATTAATGTCCACAAATCTAAAAATCAAATGCAAAACTCTTTCAGCCATGTGTAAGATATGTATCTAAACATGCAAAATTCCCTATAGTGCTTTGTGACTAATCTAAATTCTATTTTAAAAGAGGTGGTGATTTAAGTTTCCATGTTCTGGACTAATTTTTAAAATGTATTTAAAAATGATTAATAGTAACTGGAATACTTGTAATTTTATAAAGTAATCAAGAACTCTAAAATAAAATGCTATGCTAAGTTCTATTTTCATTTAAAAATACATTGGAAATTCTGCATATCTTCATGATAGAGCTTAACTTCAATGTGCAGCACTTCAATTTTGATGACATGTTTGTTCTAACAGATCCTTTCTCAGGCTGAACACTAAAATGGGAAATTCCTGTAGATTTCCAAGTGGCCCTGGTGCCAGTGATGTATACTGCTTCTTTCCTAAAGATGACGGATGACTTCGTCTGCATTTTTTCATTTGACAGCATTCTGAGCATGATGACAGTAACTATAAGCTGATGCATCTGTGCTGCAAAATATAAAACACCACAGTATCTGAAGATAAATACTGTCAGCATAATTGAAAACTACAGCTGCCAAAGAAACCACCAAGATTAACTGGACTGCTATGTTTACTTTGTGGATACATGTTGGTTTTAATTTAGCAGTGACACAGCAAGGGTTGAAATACTTAAAATACTTAGCAAGTGTTCTCAGTGTTGGAAGAATTCGATATCTGACATAAAGATGATAGCAACCAATATTACATATTCAAAATTATCATATAAATAAGTGAAACTGGAATAAAATCTGTTTAGGCCACGCTAATATATAGGTCATTGATAGGGATTTCATCAGCAAGTGGACCAAGAATGTTTCCCACAGCTGGTTATCAATTGTCCCAGTTTCAAGCAATAAATCCAAGCAACAAATCAGTGAGCCCAACTAGAGCAAAAACTCCTAGTGCAATATCAAAATCTTCTCTAGTAATCAAAGAGCCCCGAACTGTGGCTAAATTGATTCTCCTCATTGACAACATATATGGAATTGTCTACAGGTTTTCATATAGGCTTGATGGTGCTTGTCAGGCCGCATTGTCCATCTGGGGCTTCAGTAGCAGAATGAGGGCCACCTTCCCTGTGCCCAAGCAGTGGCCTTGCCCAGGGGATGGATTAATAGCTATCATCCAGTTGACTTGTTCTCTCTCAAGTCATGTTTGATGAGTTATTTGATCCATCCACTATTTGCAATTTCAATGATTGCTTTTTCATTTCTAGAAATTCTATTTTAAAAAATCTACCCATTGTTTTTCATGATGATACCCTCTTTTTGGAGATTTTATTTATTTATTCATGAGAGACACAGAGAGAAGGAGGCAGACACAGGCAGAGGGAGAAGCAGGCTCCCTGTGGGGAGTCCGATGTGGGACTTGATCCCAGGACCCTGGGATCATGACCTGAGCCAAAGGCAGATTCTCAACCACTAAGCCATGCAGGCATCCTGATACCTTTTTCTTAGAGTTTATTTCTTCATTCATTAATTTAAATATACTTATATCATATCTCTTAGATTTCAGTTCCAGTGTCTCAAGTTTTAAGGCTCAAATCCTGATATTTACTGTCTGCTGATTTGTGCACATGATGAATTTTTTTCCTTATGTGTTTTTATTTTTTATTATTAGTTTTTGTTACAAATATATTTTTTAAAAGATTTATTCATTTATCTCAGAGAGAGAGAGAGAGAGTGAGTGCAGGAAAGGGTCAGAGGGAGAGAATCTTCAAGTAGAAGCCATGTTGAATGCGGAGTCCAACACAGGGCTCAATCCCATGATCCTGTGATCATGACCTGAACTGAAATCAAGAGTCAGAGGCTCAATGAACTGCACCACCCAGGTATCCCTGTTGTTGTTGTTGTTGTTATTATTATTATTATTTTGAGAGAGGGAGAGTGTGGGAGCATATGCACTAGTAGAGTGGGGAGGGGCAAAGAGAGGGTGGGGAGAGAGAGAATCTTATGCAGTTTCCAGCCCAGTGCAAAGCCCAACTCAGAGTTCCATCTCATGACCATGAGATCATGACCTGAGCCAAAATCAAGAGTCAAACACTTAACTGATTGAACCACCAGGCACCCCTACAAATGTTATTAGAAATTAATTGGTATACTAAAAATTATTTTTTTTCAAATTTTTATTTAAATTCTAGTCAGTTAACATACAGTACAATATTGGTTTCAAGAATAGAATTTGGTGATTCATCAGTTACATATCACATCCAGTGCTCATCACAAGTGCTCTCCTTAATGCCCATTGCTCACCCACCTCCTTCCAGCAACCCTCAGTTTGTCCTATGTAGTTAAGAGTCTCTTATGGTTTGTTTCCCTCTCTTTTTTTTCTCCCTTCCCATATGTTCATATGTTTTATTTCTTAAATTCCATATATGAGTGAAATCATATGATATTTGTCTTTCTCTGACTTATTTTGCTTAGCATAATACTCTCTAGCTCCATCCTTCTTATATATTTTTAAAATTTTAATTATGAGCTCATCACAGATGAGACTTGCTTGTTTCTCCTGAGAGATATCCTTGTGGCCTGGATTGGCCTCCCACCAGAGAAGTTTTCCATTTAATTCTCTCAGAATTAAGCAAGGTATCACTGGATTGGGATCAATTATTAGAAGAATCCCTTGGCCTGGGGGTTCTGAGACCACGATAATAACCAAAAAGCAGTAACCAAAAGAAAATGAAATACAAATCCTCATGAAATAAAGCTCCAGGTTTTCATACTCTTAACTGAAACTGTTTTCTTCTTTTTTTCCTCACTTAGATTCTAAGCAAAAGCAGGGACATTCTTCGTTATCATTTGGTGCTGGTAGATGGATTTTATATTCTCTTTTTTACTGATCATTCTACTTGTATGTGATCCTGGCTGTGTGTATGCATCTCAGTTCTAACTTCTATTCTTTGCAGGACCAAGAATTCATTTTCAGTTCTCCCAAGGTGATAAAATCCTAAGTTAATAGGTTCTAGCGTCTTCTTCAGAAAGCCACAGGCTTTGTTTTCACTACTTACTATTCTCACTACTCTTGTTTATGCCTTTCTCTTATTGCTGACATTTATATATTTCTCCCTTTTTCTTGTAAATTCATCTATGTATTTAAAATGTTATCTCTTCAGTCATAAATATACCCAACATTTCCAGGGTATGAGAGTGAAGGACTTTCAGGGAGCTTACTTCCTTCTTCATATTCCCAAAATTGTAAGCCACTAGCAAGTTCCTTAATCCTTTGAACCTCAAGTCAATAGAAATAAAGATACCTATCTCACCACCTTGCTCTGAGAGTAAGCTAAAATACCTATCTAACTTCCTAGTTCAGAATCTGGCTTGTGGTCAGTACTAAGTGGTCAAAAAAGATTCATTTCCTTCTTTGAACTATAATGTGCTATAGCTATTTCATAACCTACTCTGCACAAGTAACCCAAAGAAGGATCTATGGTCATAAATACCATGACCTCTAGAGGAATTCATATTAATTGATTCTGTTGCTGATACAGACAGTGATTTGAAAAGATGCATTTTTGGTCCACTCTGACAAGTAACAAGTAAAGAAGAGTCATAGAAAGCCATCCTGTTAGAGCACAACACTGAGAATAGACCAGGGACTCATCCAAATGATAATTTTTTTTTCTATGTCTCCTCAAGCATTTCCAGACTGATTTATTCCTTGAGCCCTCCTGGCAGAAGGGGATGTTCCTGTGTACTTATCATCTTATCTATATACATTCCTTTATTCAAATTCATCATTTAGGGCAGGGGAGGATGAAGGTAGGTACTCACTACTCAATTATGTTAAATGAGGTAAAAAACATTGTGCCAACATTATTAAAATTATAAATAAGAGAAAAGATATTCATACATAATCCCATGGTCCTAAATTATTATACTTTTAATTATCCATGATCCTTTCTAATCCATTTTCATGTATGAATTTTACATTCTTTTAATGATAGTATAGATATAATTTTATGTTATGCTTTTTTATATCAGAAATATTTTTCATGTCATCCCTTGTTCCTTACGTTTATAATTCCTTTAAAAAGTCTTTTGTTGTGGTAAAATATGCATAACATAAAACTTACATTTTCATATTTTTAAAAAGATTTTATGTATTTATTTTTAGAGAGAGAATGTGCATTCATGCCATGTGTGCTAAAGTGGGGGGGGGAGGGGCAGAGGAACTAGGAGAGAAGCAGACTCCCTGCTGAGTGCTAAGCCCAACTTGGGGCTTGATCTCAAGACCCTGAGGTCATGACCTGAGCTGAAGAGAGTCAGATGCTTAACTGACTGAGCCACCCAGGAGCCCCACCACTTTAACGTTTTTAACTGTACAATTAAGAGGCATTATGTCTATTCACATTGTTGTACAACCATTGCCATTGTCCATTTCCAGAACCTTTCCATCATCCGAAGCTGAAACTCTAATACCCTGAAACACTAACTCCATGTTACCCTTGTCCTCTGAACAAAACAAGACTGTGGGTCAGGTAGGGCAGCCAGTGACTGAGGCCTGCTGTATGCCATTACAGCTGTCTAAATTCTGCAGATGGGAAAGAAAGGTGAGATTCCCTGATCATTCTGGTTCTCATTGTTCTCAATCCTCCACCCCTAAAGAAGAAATGAGGGCAAAAAACATCAAAACCATTTTAGATCAGTGATAACATTCCCCTTATTCTAATAGACTGTACAGCATGTTACAACACAACAGTGATTGGAAATAAACAAAGCAGAAACTAAGACAACTAGAGAACAGATCAATGAAACCAAGATCTGGTTCTTTGAAAAGATGAACAAAATCAATAAACCTTTAGTCAGACTCACAAACAAAACAAAACAAAACAAAATAAAAATGAAAGAGAGAGGACTCAAACAAACAAAATTAGAAATGAAAGAAGTAACAACCAATACTACAGAAATACAAAAGAATATTATGAAAAATTATGCCAACAAATGGTGTTGGGAAAACTGGAGAGCTACATGCAAAACATGAAACTGGACCACTTTCTTTCACTATACATAAAAATAAACCCAAAATGGATTAAAGACCTAAATGTGAGGCAGGAGACCACCAAATCAATTAAAGAAGGGATAAAAACCATATGATCATTTCATAGATACAAAAAAAGTACAAACATCCATTCATTATAAAAACTCTCAACAAAGTAGGATTAGAGGGAACAGACCTCAACATAATAAAGGCTTTCTATGAAAATCCCACAGATAACATCATACTCAATGGGGAAAAAATGAGAGCATTTCACCAACATCAGGAACAAGATAGGGCTGTCCACTCTCGGTACTATATTATCTAACATAGTACTGGAAGTCTAAGTCATAGCAATCAGACAAGTGGAAAGAGTAAAAGGCATCCGTATTGGTAAGGAAGAAACAAAACTTTCACTATTTGCAGATGACATGTCATTATATATACAAAATCCTAAAGATTACACCAAAAGTAGAACTGATAAATGAATTCTGTAAGTTGCAGGATGCAAAATCACAGTAGAGAAATCTGTGGCATTTTCATATAATAATGAAACAACAGAAAGAGAATTAAGAAAGCAATCCCATTTACAATTGCACCAAAGATAATAAACTAGGAATAAACATAACCAAGGAGGTGAGAGACTTGTACTCTGAAAACTATAAAACATTGATGAAAGATATTGACGATGACACAAACAAGTGTCTGCTCATAGTCTCTGCTCATAGATTGCAAGAACAAATTGTTAAAATGTCTGTACTATACAAAACAACCTATAGATTTAATGCAATTTCTATCAAATTACCAACATTTTCCACAGAAGTAGAACAAAGAACCCTAAAATTTGTACAGAACCACAGAAGACCCCAAATACCCAAAACAAAGCTGGAGGTGTCATGGCACAATTCCAGATTTCAAGTTATACTGCAAAGCTATAGTAATCAAAACAGTATGCTATTGGCACAAAAATAGGCATACAGATCAATGGAACAGAATAGAAAACCCATAAATGGACCCACAACTATATGGTCAATTAATCTTCAACAAAGCAAGAAATAACTTGCAATAGGAAAAAAAAAAGACAGTCTCTTCAACAAATGGTGTTGGGAAAACTGGAGAGCTACATGCAAAACATGAAACTGGACCACTTTCTTTCACTATACACAAAAATAAACCCAAAATGGATTAAAGACCTAAATGTGAGACAGGAGACCACCAAAATCCTTGAAGAGAACACAGGTAGTAATCTCTCTGACATCAGCCATAGTAATATTTTTCTAGATATGTCTCGTAAGGCAAGGGAAACAAAAGCAAAAATAAGCTATTGGGACTTCATCACATAAAAGTCTCCGCACAGCAAAGGAAACAATCAACAAAATAAAAAGACAGCCTATGGAATGGGAGAAGATAATTGCAAATTGCAATTTGACAATAATTGCAAATTGACATCTTTGATAAAGGATTAGTATCCAAAAAATATGAAGGACTAATGTAATTCAACACCCTAAACCCAAAAAATCTAATTAAAAAATGGGCAGAAGACATGAGCAGACATTTTTCCAAAGAAGACCTACAGATGGCCAACAGATGCATGCTTATCACTCATTATTTAGGGAAATGCAAATCAAAACTACAATGAGATATCACCTCACACCTGTCAGAATGCCTAAAATGAACAACACAAGAAACAACAGGTGTTGGAGAAGATCTGGAGAAATAGGAGCCCTTGTACACTTGGTAGGAGTGCAAACTGGTACAGCCAGTGTGGAAAACAGTATGAAGATTCCTCAGAAAGTCAAAACAGAGCTACCTTATGATCTAGTAACCACACTACTGGGTATTTACTAAAAGAGTACCAAAACATTAATTCAAAGAAATACATGCACCCCAATGTTTATTGCAGCATTATTTACAATAACCAAAATATGGCAATTGATAAATGGATAAAAAAGATGTGATATATATATATATTTCTCTATCCTCCACCATATATATATATATAGACTACTACTCAGCCACAAAAAAGAATGAAATCTTGCTATTTGCAATGACATGGTTGGAGCTAGAAAGTATAATGCTAAGCAAAATAAGCCAGTGTGACAAAGAAAAATACCATATGATTTCATTCCTATGTAAAAATTAAGAAACAAAACAAATAAGCAAAGGGAAAAGGGAGAGAGACTTTCTTAACTAAGAAACAGACTTAACCAGGGGAGATGTGGGTAGGGGATGGGCAAAATATGTGAAGGGGATTGAGAGTACACTTATCATGATGAGCACTGAGTAATGTATGGACTGTTGAATCACTATATTGTACACCTGTACATACAGTATAACACTATATGTTAACTATACTGGAATTGAAATTTAAAAACTTAATAAAAATAGTAACAATTATTGAAACCATATAACTTGCAATTTAAAAGACTGCAGTGCAATAGAATAGAAACTTCAGAAATTCAAAATTGTATAGAACTTTATAACATGCTAGAAACAGTATTACAGTAGGGAAAAGAATCGCTATTCTTTTTTATTGTATATTTTTAAATTGGAGTTTGATTTGCCAACATATAGCATATCACCCAGTGCTCATCCCGTCCAGTGCCTCCCTCAGTGCCCATCACCCAGTCACCCCAACCCCCTACCCACCTCCCTTTCCACTACCCCTTGTTCATTTCCCAGAGTTAGGAGTCTCTCATGTTCTATCACCCTCACTGATATTTCCCACTCATTTTCTCTCCTTCCCCTTTATTCCCTTTCACTATTTTTTATATTCCCCAAATGAATGAGACCATATACTGTTTGTCCTTTTCCAAATGATTTACTGCACACAGCATAATACCCTCCAGTTCCATCCACTTTGAAGCAAATGGAGGGTATTTGTCGTTTCTAATGGCTGAGGAATATTCCATTGTATACAGAGACCACATCTTCTTTATCCATCATCTTTCGATGGACACTGAGGCTCCTTCCACAGTTTGGCTATTGTGGACATTGGTGCTATAAACATCGGGGTGCAGGTGTCCCGACGTTTCATTGCATCTGCATCTTTGGGGTAAATCCCCAGCAGTGCAATTGCTGGGTCGTAGGGCAGGTCTATTTTTAACTCTTTGAGGAACCTCCACACAGTTTTCCAAAGTGTCTGCACTGCAAGAGGGTTCCCCTTTCTCCGCATCCTCTCCAACATTTGTGGTTTCCTGCCTTGTTAATTTTCCCCATTCTCACTGGTGTGAGGTGGGATCTCATTGTGTGTGTGTGTGTGTGTGTGTATGTTTAAATATTTTATTTATTTATTCATGATAGATGGGGGTGGGGGGGCAGGGGGCAGAGACCAAGGCAGAGCCACAGGCAGAGGGAGAAGCAGGCTTCAGTCAGGGAACCTGATGCAGGACTTGGTCCCGGGTCTCCAGGATCACACCCTGGGCCGAAGGCAGGCACTAAACCACTGAGCCACCCAGGGATCCCTCATTGTGGTTTTGATTTGTATTTCCCTGATGGCCAGTGATGTGGAGCATTTTCTCATGTGCTTGTTGGCCATGTCTGTCTTCCTCTGTGAAATGTCTGCTCATGTCTTCTGCCCATTTCATGATTGGATTATTTGTTTCTTTGCTGTTGAGTTTAATAAGTTCTTTATAGATCTTGGATACTAGCCCTTTATCTAATATGTCATTTGCAAATATCTTCTCCCATTCTGTAGGTTGTCTTTTAGTTTTGTCGACTGTTTCTTTTGCTGCGCAGAAGCTTTTTATCTTGATTAAGCCCCAATAGTTCATTTTTCCTTTTGTTTCCCTTGCCTTGATGTATCTTGCAAGAAGTGCTATGGCCAAGTTAAAAAAGGGTGTTGCCTGTGTTCTCCTCTAGGATTTGATGGATCATGGTCTCACATTTAGATCTTTCATCCACTTTGAGTTTATCTTTGTGTATGGTGCAAGAGAGTGGTCTAGTTTCATTCTTCTGCATGTGGATGTCCAATTTTCCCAGCACTATTGATTGAAGAGACTGTCCTTTTTCCCGTGGATAGTCTTTCCTGCTTTGTCGAATATCAGTTGACCATAGAGTTGAGGGCCCATTTCTGGGTTCTCTGTTTTATTCCATTGACCTATGTGTCTGTTTTTGTGCCAGTACCACACTGTCTTGGTGATCACAGCTTTGTAGTACAACTTGAAATCCGGCATTGTGATGTCCCCAGCTATGGTTTTCTTTTTCAATATTCCCTTGGCTATTCTTTCTTGATTCCATGCAAATCTTAAGATGATTTGTTACAGCTCTCTGAAGAAAGTCCACAGCATTTTGGTAGGGATTGCACTGAATGTATAAATTGCCCTGGGTAGCATTGACATTTTCACAACATTAATTCTTCCAATCATGAGCATGGAATATTTTTCCATCTCTTTGTGTCTTCCTCAATTTCTTTCAGAAGTGCTCTGTAGTTTTTAGGGTATAGATCCTTTACCTCTTTGGTTAGGTTTATTCCTAGGTATCTTATGCTTTTGGGTGCAACTGGAAATGGGTTTGACTCCTTAATTTCTCTTTCTTCAGTCTCATTGTTAGTGTATAGGAATGCCACTGATTTCTGGGCATTGATTTTGTATCCTGTCACACTGCCGAATTGCTGTATGAGTTCTAGCAATTTATCTTTTGAATTTGCAAGTTTCACTATTAAATATAGAGATGTTGAATGGTTTTTATTGATTTTGGGGGGGGACCTCTCTATCTCCTGGATCTTAAACATAGATTTTTTCCTTTTGAGGCTGTCATTTATTTCCCTTAACCTTTCCTCATGGTCTTTTAATTGTTTTTCTCTTTTTTCTTCAGCTTCCTTCCTTGCCATCAACTTGTCTTCTATGTCACTCACTCGTTCTTCTACCTCATTAACCCTTGTCGTTAGGACCTCCAGTTTGGATTGCATCTCATTTAATTGATTTTTAATTTCAGCCTGATTAGATCTAAATTCTGCAGTCATGAAGTCTTTTGATTCCTTTATGCTTTTTTCCAGAGCCACCAGTAGCTTTATAATGTGCTTCTGAATTGGCTTTCTGACATAGAATTGTAATTCAAATTCTGTAACTCTGTGGCAGAGAGTGCTGTTTCTGATTCTTTCTTTTGTGGTGAGTTCTTCTTTCTAGTCATTTTGCTCAGTGCAGAGTGGCTGTATGAGCAGGCTGAGTCAAGAATATCAACCATGACCTCAGTAAATTTCACCATAGATGATTCTTGTTAGAGGCGAAAACCTTTCTCTCTGTAGTGTTCCAGCTGTTCTCTCTTTAAATTTCAAGTCGAATTCGTAGGTTTTCAGGATGGTTTGAAAATAACCCTAGGTAAGTTGGTGAGGCCAGGTGTGTTGAGGATCCCTACCCCTCTACCTCCTCAAGAATCACTTTTCAATCTGCTTTGTAGAAACTGGATCTCAGTAGTGAAGAGAATAAACTCAGAACTATACCATAAAATAGACCTCCAATAAGTCAAAGAATGAACTACTTAAAAACAACCTGTCAAACAAAGGAGCTTGAAGTAAAAAATTAGCATAACTGAAGACTATCAAAGATTGTCATAGATAGCTTGAATGTCAGTATCACTGTTGCCCGAACTCCAGGGGCACCATTCAGGTACAAAATTCTGTGGTAGCAGAAGTTGTAAATACATATTAAAAAGAAAAGGCATAGGTTGGGAAATTTTATAGCTGAAGAAGCGTAAAAATTGTATAGAAATATATTATGGGGTACCTGGGTGGCTCAATTGGTTAAGCATCTGTCTTCAACTCAAGTCATGATCTCAGGGTCCTGGGATCAAGTCCCATGTTAAGCTCCCTGCTCAGCGAGAAGTCTGCTTCTCCTTCTCCCTCTGCCCCTCCTCCCACTCATGCTCTCTTGCACTCTTTCTCAAGTAAATAAAACCTTAAAAAAAAAGAGAAATAGGGCAGCCCCAGTGGTGCAGTGGTTTAGAGCCGCCTGTAGCCCAGGATGTGATCCTGGAGACCCGGGATCTAGTCCCATGTTGGGCTTCCTGCATGGAGCCTGCTTCTCCCTCTGCCTGTGTCTCTGCTCTCTCTCTCTCTGTGTCTCTCATGAATAAATAAATAAAATCTTTTAAAAAGAGAGAAATATATAATGTTATTATTTGGATTTCACTTTGAATGTAGTAAAAAATGAATAGATGTTTTGTTGCTGATGGAAAGGACATAGTATCTTATCATGTGATAAAATGTCCATCCTTGCTAAAGGATTAGCAGACAATCCTTTTTTATTTGTCTGTGATTAAAAACAGACAAATAAAAACAACTCAGAGATACTATTATATCCCCATTAAAGTAACAAAACTAGTGATAAAATCCAATGATGACAAGTCTGGGAAGAAATAGTTTCATGAGAAATTGTATATTAGCTTGGTCTCTTTGGAGATCAGTGTGGTGATCCCCCACAAGTGTTGTAAAGATGTTTATAAGTTTTAACCAAATAATAGCTTACTGTCACGGGAAACAATTCTTGTTTAATGCTAAATATGTTTATAACCAAATCAATTATGGAAACATAAAGGGAAATGAATATACATGTATATAGCTGTTAAAAATGGCAAAAAGATGGGCGTCTGGGTGGCTCAGTCAGTTAAGCATCCTCCTCTTGATCTCAGCTCAAGTCTTGATCTCAGGGTCATGAGTTCAAGCCTGGCATTGGGCTCTGTGCAGGGCATGAAGCCTACTTAAAAAAAATTGCCAAAAGCATGGATAATGTAAAGTGAAAGATCAGAAGGTGTACTATTGTTCTCTGCTGACTACTATGGTATAAAGCTTTATATGTACATTGATAGCTAATAGAATTTTGAGTGATGTAAAGTGTTAGTTCAGTTTATAGAGCACTTGCTAGGAGGTTATGCTAGGTTTTCAGAGACAGAGGAAAATAAAAGTCATAGATACCCAGGTAAGTGCGCAGATATTTTCATTATGGTAAGCAATGCCAAAATAAATACAACAGCTAGCACTTAGAGGGTAATTAATATGTCCCAGGTATTATTCTAAGAACTTTACATAAATCTCAAGTAATTATCCCGATAACACTGTGAGGTGGAAACCATTATTATTCTATTTTACAGATGAGGAAACCGAGATAAGAGAGGTGAGGTCAGATCCTGTGCCCAAGGTCATATAGCTGTGAGAGAGGTCAGCCTAAGGTTCTGCAGGAGCTTCAAGGTGTAGTGGCTAGCCTAGGCTGGGGAGGACCTGAAGTGTTTCCAGAGAAGGTGATACCTGCTCTGAGCCTGGCAGGACCGGATGGAGACAGATGCAGCAAGGCCATTCCCAGCAGAGAAACGGAGTGAATAAAGGCAGAGAGGAGAGGCAGTATGGCATGGTGTCTCAGGGACTGTGGGCAAGGCCTGTCGCTGGAACGCAAAGTTGTAAGGGGGAGAGTAGCTGGTTTCAGATGTGGGGTTGGGTACAAATCAGGAGGGCTTTACGTGCCATGCTGAAAACTTTGGACTTGGTTTGGTCAAATATGACTTTAATGGTGAGGGAGAGAAGAACTAGCATTTATTGTTCCTAC
Organism: Vulpes lagopus; assembly: GCF_018345385.1. Taxonomy (NCBI): domain Eukaryota; kingdom Metazoa; phylum Chordata; class Mammalia; order Carnivora; family Canidae; genus Vulpes; species Vulpes lagopus. The sequence goes on from NC_054838.1 coordinate 42,971,853, forward strand.
CACAGGACAAACCCTCTTTTATGTGCTTGACAAGGGTTATTTCAACAGATTACATTGTTTCTGTAAAGTTTTCTCTATTTTTTTTTAAAGTTTTCTCTATTAATAAGAAATAGAGAGCACAGGTTATTTTAATCAGGCAAAAGGCTCCGAGACAACCTATCCTGTTTCATGTTGACACTGTAAGAAAGATGCTGCCAGAATTAATGTTACAAAGTACTGTTTCAAATGAGAAAGTATAAGAATAATATCCATGAATTATTTACACTAGAGAAAAGCTTCATAAGTATTATATTATTAGGCTTAAAGTGACAAAACCGATTAACCAGAAGCCAATTTATTAAAACCACAAATCATCTTTTTTTAAAGGTATTTTTTTCTCTTTATGGTTTTAATAAATTTTCAATTTTAATTCCAGTATAGTTAATATACAGTATTATACTAGTTTCAGGTATATGATGTGGCAATTCAGCAATTTTATACATTACTCAGTGCTCATCACGGTCAGTGTACTCTTTAATCACCTATTTAGAAATACAATCATCTTGATCTCTCCCTGTGTTTCCATTTTAAGGAGAAATAAGCAGAAGACAAGAAAACAGTTGATATTAAAGATATGTTAAAAGAAAACCAACTTCTGCGTCAAGTCCTGAGGTTGATGAACATTCATTCCAACTCACTGTCTCTACCCTGCAGCATGTACGAGGCCTGGTCCAGAGCAAAGACCACTGACCCTGCAGGATGGCAATTAACAGTTCAGTTCATTATGCTACACTTAATAAGGCAGGGAAATTTAACAGACAGTATAGAATAATTTTTCAAGTAAATGATTCATTCATTCATTTTCACAAATGCTTATGGTATTATTATCTTTGCATTGGGCACTTCCAGGAGCTGAGGCTTCCTCCAGAGGAAGGGAGTTCTTGAGCTGAAACTTGAGGTGTGAAGTTTGGCAGGTAGATAAGCAGGAAGGAAGTGTACTCCAGGTTGGGTGAACTCCCAATCCCAGGTGGAAAGGCCCTGAAGCCCTTCTATAAAGCACATGATGGGTTTGCAAAGTTCTCCATGGTGGAAAATAAAGTTGGTAAGAGGTGTGTGAGACAGTGAGGTTGAACAGGATGGATCATTGTTAGATTCATGTAATCAAACACTTTCTCTGGAAGCAAAGTGGGGCCAACATGAAGGGGACAAGAGGAGCCAGAAACCAGCAAGACAGAAGCCATTTCCAAGCATGACATAATGGCGGTCTCAACTGCAGCTGTCACAGCAAAGAGGAAAGGCACCAGAGCTGTTGAGGAAGACAGCAGTGGTGAGTGTGGTAGGAAGTAAGAGGAGAGTGGAAGAGGAGCTCAGGTTTTGGCTAAGGCCCCCCATGATGGTGGTGCTTGTAGCTAAGATGAAAGCAGAAGGAGTGGGTGTAGGAGTTGAGCTTGAATCCTCGTAACACTGGCCCTTATTTCCTAGTTTAATCACCACAGGACCAGGGTTATTCCATCCAGTCTTTGGTAACGGAGGGAGTCGAGGGGCCTACCTTGAGGTAACTGAGGGAGTCAAGGGGCCTACCACATTGCAAGGCGCCATTTTTCATTTATTTATTTTTTTAATATTTTATTTATTATTCATGAGACACACACTGAGAGAGGCAGACATAGGAAGAGACAGAAACAGGGTTCCTTTGGGGATCCTGATGTGGGACTCAATCCCAGGACTCCGGGATCATGACCTGAGCCAAAGGCAGATGCTCAACTACTGAGCCACCCAGGCACCCCCATTTTTCATTTCTAAGAAGCAAAAATGGATCTCATTCAATTTTTTTCCTTTTTAAAAAATAATTATACACTTTTACATGACCGTATGTCTGCTGAAAAAATTCAGGTATTATTAATTTTCCTTTGCTAGTTTTATCAGAATAAATTAGCAGTCCTCAAACTGTTTGAATTCAGGACTTCTTTATAGTCTTAAAAATTACTGAAGGCCTCAAAAAGCAATAGTTGATATGGATTATGTCTATTGATATTTACCACATTATAAATTAAGACTGAAATTTTAACATTGTTTATTAATGTATTTTAAATGAATAATAATGCATGCTAACATAAAGCCTATTAAATGTTGATATAAATAACATTTTAAAAATAGCAATATATTTTTCAAACAAATATTAAATATTTGAGAACAGTGGCATAGTTATGCAGTTAGGCTAATCTGCTCAGTGACAGCTTGATATTCTCATATATGCTTCTGCCTTCAATCTGTTGCTATATCACACATCATGCATTGCCAGAAACTTCCATATGTACATGAGAGAATGAGTAACAAAAGTAAACAATAGTTTTGTTTCATCATGGAAATAGTTTTGACCTCACAGATACCCTGAAAAGATCTTGGGAACCCCAAAGGCCCCTGGACTACATTTTGAGAATCATTGAACTAACATTAGGGGAGAATCATAGCTGAAGTGTAGTTGGGTTTCAGTCAGGTGCTTGGCAGTCTCAAGAGAGACAGCAGCCACCTCTGCCCACCCAGCTTCTCACTAAATTTAGCTCTGCCTTGGAGCAGCTTTGTGGCATTACATGAGTCACATAGTTCTTTGGGTCTTGGTTATATCATCTGTGAAATAAAGTGGTAAGACTAGAACATCTCCAAGGATTCTTCATGCTCTAAAATTCTATGCTTTCATAAGCCTGCCTGTAGTAGGTGCAGTATACATACTTTGAATACATGTGTGAAAAACTAATAAAGACAGACCTCATGATGATGTCGAAAGGACTTTGCATTGAGTGGAAGCTTGTACCAAAATTCAGGGTCATGAAGACACATAGTTTTGGGCTAGGTGTCCCTCTCTTTTTTCTCCCAATCTAAACCTATTTGTTCATGGGAAAGGATCTAATAAACTCATTCATTGAGGGCAACCTCAACCAGTGAGACCAATACCGTGAAACGTATTTGCACTTTCAAAGTGTTAGTCTTAAGCCAAAATCAGGGAGCTCTGATGCTGGAATTTGAGCATCAGTGATGAGACCAGAGCAGGGAGCCTTGGCTGTTCTCCAGAATCCATGCTACATGTGCCTACATGCCCAAACCTGGGAGCTGAAGCACTACCTATAAAGATCTTCTCTACAGAATCACTAGGTGCTTTGATTGTTAGAGACATTTCTCCTGGGAATCTATGTCCCAAGGAGGTCTCAGGTAAGGTAGGCCCCACCTGGAGCCATAGCCCTCCTTTCTAATAGGAATCACTTCCCACATCCAGAAATTTGCTATAGTTAGCCAACATCTTTGATGCCATATATCAGGGCTTCCTGAAGAGCTCTGCTCCTTGGGTGGGGTTTTTCAGAAGTGTTGAGATGAGCAGCCTGTATCTTCCCAGAAAACATATTGGAAGGCCAATAAATCCCTTTCTGAGGATTCCTCCTGTACATTCCATAGGGCCAGGGCACCAGGGATGTACTAAGGAGAGCCTCAGTGGAAGAGCCATAGAGGGGTAGGTGAAAGTAGAGGGAATTTTCCATCTCCTAAAAATGGGAGGTCTAGAGTCTGGATTGACTCTATATACCATCTTGATTTGCCAAATGCCTTCATACAGATATCACTCTGAAACCCTGGAGCCTCAGACAAGAGAATTCTGAGTCTCCAAGATTTCTTCTTTGGTCATTGATGATTAAGGGAAATGTGGCTTTCTCTGCTGGTATAAATCAAGGCTATTATAATCAAGATTATTATAAAACAAGCTTCAAGGCTCAGGGAGGTGAGACTATTTAAGAGACTATTGGATACACACAAAAAATTTTAGGTCTCACAAAAGAATCCTTAGAGTTTTGTTGCAATGGAATCTGTTACTGACCACCCAGATAATTGTCAGACCATTGTCTTCTTTGTTTATGGATTGTGCACACATAGGGAGTCTCAGGAACATTTAGAGACTGGGGTTAGAAGTTGTGATTGCATGCCATGTGTCCAAATTACAACAGAGCTGGCCATGAAATTTGAGGATGGAGAACAGTCTGGCATGGTCAGGATGTCATAGAGATGGTGCAAAGTAATCCCTGATATGGAAAGAGACAAGATGTGGATCTCTTTTAGTTCTTTGCTTTCATTTCTCTCTTTGAATGAATCACCCCAAAGGGCCCAGAAGTGTCATCAAAGAGATGCTATGGGAAAACCCTGTCTAGACCACAAGAGCCAGATTGTTCCCCTCCCCTCTAAACACACACACACACACACACACACACACACACACACACAGGAGCTGGGAAGAGAGCTAAACCCAATATTGTCCTTAGACTTGGCAATGGAGCCTCTACTCTGAGCTCTGGCCCTTAGGAGGTTCCTTGTTTTAGAGAGACTTCCTCAAAAGTGGTTTTCCTCTGGTGTCTGAGACTATCTGTGCCTAGCAGTACCATCTGGATAGGGTACTTTGAGCCTAGACAGGAACTTACATGGGCCTTGGTCTGTGGTCATATTCACATCTTTGGGCACTCTCCAACCCACTAGCTGGTGCATGGGGTTGACCAGATGTCTCCATAGGCTTTAGGACTTGTTCTTACATGGTTGTCCCAGGGCTCCATAGCCAGTTTCAGTTCCTGGAGGGTAGCCTGCAGGGCAGATTGCTCCTGTTAGCAGGTGTGATTTTTTTTTGTGTGTGTGTGGGATTGTGTAAGATTGTCTCCCAGAAGGATGCTAATACTCTGCCACACACACCCAAGGGGCAGCCCTGCCTGAACCTATCTATATATCAAAGAGGCATGAGGGGATTGAATCACCTCCCCCACTTGTGTTGGTTTGTGTGGAAAATGGGAAGACAGAGGAGTCTGAGGAGAGAGTGAAGGGAAGCCCATTTCCTCTGTTCTTCCTTTTACTGTATCTGTAACTGAAGGCTGGCTCTCTTGACTCTCTGGCACCAGAGTTTGCCTCAGGCCTAAGGGAAGTGAGACATCACCAGACACTTCCTTAGTGGAGGAACAGAATGCCTGAAAGTGGAAGTTCCCACTGGGCAGGGATGTGGCCCATTAACTTTCCTCATAGAACTCAACCAAAGTGTCTCTTAGGTCTGACCTTGGGTTTTTTGTGTGCTTTTTTTTTTTTTAATGACAGCTTCTAGGGATGAAATATCAATATGCTCTATTCCATCCTATAAAATATAAGTGTGCTTCAGAACAAGTTGCTGGACCACCTCCCCAAGCACCTCAGATACTTCCTGGGTGTGGTCCTGACAGTCTCCCCACACCATTTGTACTGAATTTAACTTGAACTCCACTGAAATCAATACAATATTTAGTTAATTTTTTATTTTTTTAATATTTATTTATTTATTTGGGGGGGAGGGGAAGAGGGAAAGGGAAGGGGAGAGAATCTCAAGATCTCAAGCAGACTTCCTACTAAGCGCAGAGCCTGACATGGGTGGAGAGGTATGGGGATGGGACTCAATCTCACAACCCTGAGATCTTGACCTGAACTGAAATCGAGTCAGATGCTTAACCAACTGAGCCTACTCAGGTACCCCTTTAATTAATATTTTAAAACATTTATAATTTGTCTTCCTCAGTAGAATATAAACTCGTTGAGGCCAGGGACCATGCATGTCTCATTCCCAGTTAACGAGAACAGTTAATAAGGTAAATGCTCAGCAAATATTTTCCAATGGTTGAATGATGGATATTATCACTGGACTTTTGTTTGGTGAGCTAATTGCCCATGTGCATTCTATATTCTGTTCCTTTTAAATTCTTAGGTCATATTTATATTTGAAGGAACTTCTTGTGTGTTGCTAATGTTGCTTTTCTTGAAATGGTCTCCTGACCTTGCCTTGCCTTTCAATTCAGTCCAGTCCTATTAACATCTCTCAAGTTTGGTGGTCCAGTGTGGAGTTTCTGAGACATGTAGACTGGGGAGGGTTTGAATCCTGGCTCTGCTATTTTCTACTTACATGATCTTGAGCAAGTTATTCACTTTACCAAATCTTAAGTTTCTCCATCTGAAATACAAGGATAAAAATATCTACCTCATAGTGTATTATGGTAAGATACATCTTTCTGCTCAGTAAGTTGGCATGCTGCCTGACATGTTACAGCTGTTAATACTGTTTTTTGCTCAGTGCCTACTCCCAGCCACTGAAGAGACAGAGATGAACAGATGCCTTTTAAATCTCCCAATCCAGACAGAAGTGGCCCGAGCACCAGACCTGGGAGTGAAGGTGAGACAGGACTGGCTCTCGGGTCTCAGAGTTTGGAGGAGAGGCATGAGTGAAAGAAAGAGCACTGTGGGGAAGGAGAGGCCAAAACCCCAACTCAGGGGAGTCGATGGTCCAAAAAGGATGGGCAGGGTGAGACTCTCAGAAGAGTGAGTGTGGAGACAGTGGGCCCAAGAGAGGCAAGTGGAAGCTGGAGCAGGTTCTTTTAATAAAGCCTTGGGACTTCAGGTATAGTGTGAAAGAGATGTTAAGGGCTGGCCAGGCACTGTTGTCAAGGAGTTTAGAGTCTAGTAAAGAAGACTGGTGTGTAAGTGAACAATATTATAAACAGGGGTAAGTGTGCACGCTAAAGCTAGAGGAAGCACAGAGGAGGGAGTTATTACTGCCATGGCATGGGAGGGAAGGTGCAGTGGGTGTGGCAGGAACCAAGGAAGGCTTCAGAGACGAATAGCCAGGAGGATTTGGAGGATAAGAAAGAACTTAGTGGGGGTGAGGGATGAAATGGGTGGAGGGTTGGGGTCTGAAATGGAGGAATGAAGCTGAATGGTATTTGGGTGTTTTCAAGGCTCTGCCATGTTAGGGCTTTACCTGGGCTGTCGAGAGTGCATGGACTGGAATGGAGGGGCATTTTGGGTTCCTTACTTCAGTGGTCAGGTGAGGCTCATGTTTCTTTACTGAGAATAGGTCTTGCTTGGGATGGAGCAGGCCACCATGATCCCTGAGGCACCCCCTCTCCTGTTCTCAGTCTGGGTAAGAATACTGGCTTTGGAGTCTCACAGGACTTTGCCACTTACCTGTTGTGGAGCATTGAGAAAATCACCTAACCTTTCTACACTTAGAATTTCCTCATCTGTAAAACAGGAATAAAAGTGGTGCACACTTGACAGGGTTGTTTTGATAATCAAATGAGATAATGCACATAGAGGGCTTAGTATTGAAACCACTACATAATATGCACTTGGTATATATGGATAAACATCATTCATTCACACATGCATTGGCTCACCATTTAACATCAGACATGGGGAATACAGGTATGAATAAGGCCCAGTCCCTGCCCATAAGAAGCCTTTGCTGAGTATTTGTGTGGGAGTAAAGACAAATAAACAGGTGATTATCATGTGTGTGATGGGTGCTATGGCAAAGGCACACACAGAGTGTTGATGGAAAGACAGGTGAAGGGCACACTTGTTGCCATGATGATGATCATCAGAGCATGGATGAAATGTTGAGGAGACATCCCAGCATCCAGGAGTCAGATCAAGACTAGCCTTGAAAGTCAGCCTTATCCTGAAGGCCACAGGAGTAACTGAAAAATCTGAAGCAGTGGAGGGACCTGGTGCTATCTGTGTTTGGGAAGGTCACTCTGGTCCCAGGTAGAATGGTTAGGAAACTGTAGAATCCCAAGTGAGAAATACTGAGGTACCACCAAGGAACTGAGGGTCCTAATGAGGTCCAAGGGCCACAGTCTACTGTAGCAGGGGAGTAAGAGGGCCAGACTCATAGGAATTTCCAGTCAGAGTTTAGGATATGAAGAGTCACTTGAGGAATATTTAATGTATCTCCTAAATCATGCAAAAGTCTAAAGAATGGGATAGCCAAATGCATCATTCACACCATATTATTTAGAATGACACCTCAGTTAAGGCTAGCTAGAATAGTATTTATCTGAATTGGCTTCTCCCATGAAAAGTTTTATTATTTGAATATCCTGTGCTGTTTCAGAGAAATATAATTTGATTCAAAATTATCTTTCTCTCTTATTAATGCATGGCATTGACTTTAACATATCTCCAACCTGGTGATCCTAGTGAGGAAATAATGGACTGTCGATCTTACCCAATAGGTGCTCTAGACACACTGGGTTTCTCTGCCTTTTTTTTTTTTTTTTAGTGTCTGAATTGTGTCCAAAGGAGTTGAAAACATTTGTTAATGTTATCACTCACAGATTTCCTAATCGAATTCTAGACACTGTCAGTCACGTCTTGTATTTAACTGTGAATTCCCAGAAATGAGTGTTACAGGAACACTGCATTCACTTATACCAGTTTCTTTCTTTTCTTTAGCTCTAATGTAATTTAGATGCTTGCTGAGCATCTTTATTGTCTGAGGGTAAGGAAGAGCTCCAGTATGTTTTCCAGACACTATTTCATTGCTTTCGGTAAACTCTTTCCCTGACTCTTTCTCAGTACCTACACTCTTGGCTTCAGATGGATTAAATGCACTGATCTGCTCCAGCAGCTCTGGATCTCCAGGCCTCTTCTATCCTCCTGTAAGCCTTGGTTCAAACTAGAGGTTAGGTGATGCCTCCCTTAGGGGACTCAATCAAATGCATTCAGCAAACCCAAGTAGGAAAGCTAACTCTTTTATGTTTTTGATCTATGCCATTTATACCTCCGTTTCTTCTTAAAAAATTGGGGTGGAATATATTCTAATGAAGTTTTTGAAACTACATCAACCCTATTTGACCTAAAATAATCTGCTTTTCCAGGGTATAAACACAAAGCTATTTGACCCAAGACATGTCCAGATTCCAAGAACTCCTGAAGCCCTACTTTTGAGGCCAAGTTCAGGTTTACCCTGTGAGTCCTTCCTCTGTAGTAGCTGTTAAAATAACAAGCTCACACAAAGCACTTCCCAACACATACTGAAGAGTAGATTTCAGTTAAAGGGAACTGTGCTATGGTAATTACTCTATAAGTGTCTTGACATAAAAACAAATTAGAGATGTTAAGAGCCTGGTTATGATACAGAATACTCAGCATGTATTTTATTAGCTAAGATGGACGGTAATTCAAAACTCATGCTACAGAACATCTATAAAGTAAAATGTAAAGGAAAAGAACTCTTTTACATGGTGTATGGAACTCTGGGAAAGAGAGCAGAAGATTGGAAATGCCAGTCTGTCCATCACAGAAACTGAGGGTATCTCTCTTAGAGGGTGTGAATGGGGAAGAATGAATTTAACATTTATTACTCACCAACTCTGTGCTGGGAGCCATGGTAGGCACCTTGCAGACATCTTTTTAAATATCTTCTTTTAACATAGACTTCATTTTTTAGAATGGTTGTAGGTTCCCAGCAATATTGAGCAAAAGGCACAAGGTTTTCCCACACACTTCCTGCCCCTACACATGCTTAGCCTTCCCTATTACCCCCACCTTCCCTAATATCCCCTGCCATTATGGTACAGGTGTTACAACTGATGAATCTACACTGACATATCATCACCCAAAGTCCATATTTTGCATTACAGTTCACGTTTGGTGTTGTACATTCTATGGGTTTAGACAAATATAAAATGATGTATATCTACCAAAACAGTATCATATAGAGTAGTTTCATTGCCCTAAAAATCCTCTGTACTCACTAACTCCTCATAATCCCTGATCTTTTTTTTAATTATCCCCATAGTTTTGTCTTTCCCAGCAATTCGTTTTGTTGGAATCATACAATATGTAGATTTTCAGATTGGCTTCTTTCACTTAGTACTATGCATTTAAATTTCTTCCATATCTTTTCATTGATTGCTAGCTCATTTCCTTTTTATTTTTTATTTTTTTAAAAATTTTTATTTATTTATGATAGGAACACAGTGAGAGAGAGAGGCAGAGACACAGGCAGAGGGAGAAGCAGGCTCCATGCACCGGGAGCCTGACGTGGGATACGATCCCGGATTTCCAGGATCGCACCCTGGGCCAAAGGCAGGTGCCAAACCGCTGCGCCACCCAGGGATCCCACTCATTTCCTTTTAATGCTGAATAATATTCCATTGTTTGGATGTACCATAGTTTATTTACTCACTAACTTACTGAAGGACATTTTGGTTGCTTTCAAGTTTAGACAATTATGAATAAAACTGCTATAAATATTCATGTGCAGGTTTTTGCCTGGATGGAAGTTTTCAAGTCTTTTGGGTAAATACCTAAGAGCATAATTGCTGTCGCTCTTAATGTCCACATAATTGTGGGAAGAGTATTTTTTTTTAGTCTTATTAAGGTATAATTGACAAATAAAATTATAAGATATTTAATGTGCGCCATATGTTTAGGTTTTAAAAAATCTTTTTGAATTAATTGAGATTTGTTTTATGTCCTAGCATGAAATCAATTTTGAAGAATGTTCCATTTGTATGTTTAGTTTTGTAAGAAACTGCCAAACTATCTTCCCAAGGGGCTGTATCATTTTGCATCCCTACCAGTAATGAATGAATGTTCCTGTTGCTTCACATTCAGCATTTGGTGGTCAGCATTCCAGTCTTTGGTCATTGTGTAGTGGTATCTCATTGTTTTAATTTACATTTCCCTGATGACATATGATGTGGAGCATCTTTTCATGTGCTTATTTTCCATCCGTATTTCTTCTTTGATGAGATGTCTGTTGAGGTCTCTTGCTCATTTTTTAATCAGGCTGTTCGTTTTCTTATTGTTGAGTTTTAAAATTTCTTTGTAGGAGTACCTGTGTGGCTCAGTGGTTGAGCATCTGCCTTTGGCTCATGCCAAAGGTTGTGACTCTGGAGTCCTGAGGTCCTCTGCCTATGTCTCTGCCTCTCTCTGTGTCTCTCATGAATAAATAAATAAAATCTTTTTAAAAAAAAAGAAAAAGTTTTTTGTATATTTTGGATAACAGTCATTCATCAGTTATGTCTTTTGCAAAAATATTTTCCAGTCTGTGCTTCCTGTTCTTGTTCACTTGACAGCATCTTTCATAGAGCAAGAATTTTTCATTTTTCATTTTTGAGTCCAGCTTAGCAGTTATTTCCTTCATGGACTGTGACTTTGGTGTTGTATTGAAAAAGTCACCATCAAACCCACAATTGTCTGGGTTTGTTCTTGTGTGATCCTCTAAATCTTCTTAAAAATCCCTCAATCCCCATTTTACAGATCTGGGCATAGGGATGGTAAGTGATTCTTCAATGTAATAAGTTAGTAAGTGGTGGGACTGGATTCAAACACAGGATGCTCTCTCTCTTTACAGCTGCTGCCTCAAGAGCAACTCTCAGTGGCGATCAGATTGGCTCTTGTCCAGGGTTAGATGAGGTCTCTGTCAACACTGAGATTCTAGGTCACACAGTAGAGCACACAGAAAAACGAGTACTCCCTTCGCCTTTTTGACTCAAAGACCTGCTGTTGAATTTTATCTTCATGCGCCTGAAGGGTACTCCCGTGTCATTTTCATTCATCCTTACAAAGACAGCTCACAGAGCATGATAACCTCTAAAATTTTGGCTGAACTGGGCAACCGAATCCCTCATTTTTGCTGGTAGGATTTGAGAGAATTTGGGGGACATGGTGCATGACCAAATGGAGAATTAGTGAGTTTTTATGATGTTGTTATAAACTTTATGATGTGAATTGATTGTTTCATGTAGCCTCATAAAACAAGTCAGAGATGGTGGAGGGTGATTACATCACTCCCTCTGCCCTCCCAACAGAGATGAAGCCTTCTTTAGGGCTCAAGAGCTTTCCTGAAGCCCCACTCAGGCCAGCCCAGTTTTCAGATCTTAATATGTTCCTGTAATAGGTGTGGAAAAAAATGAGGAAGAAGGGAGGAAACCCATTGGCCCAACTTGTTGCAATGCCATTCCTGGCAAAGATAAATGGCTAATGTCACAGGGAGAGCACCAAAACTTACAGAAACAGGTCTGTTTGGCCTGCATAGTAAATAAATAAGCCAGTTGCACATTTCTTGGATGGCCGGCAAAAAGTTTTGTTGTCATAGCAACTCCCCTCGGCATGTGCTCTGCTTATACAAGTTACAGCCTCTGTCCCAACCCCAAGCTACCTAAGGAGGAGGAGCTGGGCCTTGTTCATTCCTTATTTATAATTAGCTTCAAGTGAGGGGGAGGGACAGGCAGGGTTGCCTCCTGAGCAGGCTGCTTGCTTGAGTTACATCCACAAATGCCTCGGAAGCAGCAGGCTGACTGCATCCTTCTCTTCACATTCCTGGGTCTGTCTGGGCTGGTTGGTGCAGTTACCAGAACATACCACATTGGGATTGTGGAAGAATACTGGAACTATGTACCCCAAGGGAAGAATGTTGTTACTGGTGGAAGTTTTTCCGAAGACAAGTGAGTAAAGTTGGGGTTCCCACAGACTCCTGGGTTTGGTTTCTTTTTGACTCTACATGGAGAGGGTTATAGTCCTTGGGTCACTATAGTGGGGGTGACCTGATCTAAACCAAGTGGAGGGGTTTGTGTTTGTTTGGAGAGCCCACACAAGGGTGGGCATGTAATGTGGAAGAGAGATATTCTTGGCCCTACGCATTTGTTGAGCCATCTATGCACAGCCTTGACTGTAAAGTGCTTTATACACAACCAGGTGCCTTGAATAATAGCTTACTCTATAGAAGGACAATTTTCACTGAACACCAGTAGGAACTTCCGGGGGGTTCTGGACTCAGCTTGTTTTTTAAAATACAAAACAAAAAAACAAAAAAAAAATGTAACTCTTGGGATGAGCATTTGAGAATTTCCAAGAATTCTTTACTGTTAAAAACCACTGTTTTCTCAGTTTCATTTTTGGAATGAAACTTCATAATTGGAGATAAGCATGCTGTAAGTAGTTATGTTTTGTTTTGGTTTAGCAATGGTTAAAGGGGGAATAGTTATAATAGATTTGCCCGGTATTTCAACAGTTTCCCCAAGTACTCTTAGAAATGGCTTTTTCACTGGTAAGAAGATTGTTTCAACCACAATTTATTCAATCTGAGGGCAATGTTCTAGCCACCAGGCCCATGGCATAGCTGGGTGAGATGGTGTCAGTGTTGTATGTCTCTGCTTTTTTTTTTTTTTTTTTTTTTTTGGAGAAAACAACCCTTGCTCTCCCTTTCTCCCTCAGGGTCCAGTGTCTTATATCCCTTATTTGTTCCCTGGAGCTCGTACTAAAATCACCTCCTGGCTCCAGAAGCTGTAATGCATACTTCCAATTTTGTGATTCTTAGAACATCTTTTGAGATGTTCTGGCAGCTACTATCAAATATTTGGATATCCTGGCTTCTTTCTGATAGACAGAACCCAGTTCATTCAGCATCCAAGTTCCATTTTCTAAAAACAACGTTAGTTGCTAAGATTCAGGAATACCATGGGGTCTTCCAATGAGTCTTTAAGGGTCCCACTGCCGTAGGGGAAGACCAAAGACCCAGTTGGCTTAGACACATAGTTTCCAGATTTCTAACAATACAAAGGTGGCATAGTCATGTTTGGTTATAGAAGGATGAAAATAGTGCCAGCCAGGCTGCCAAGAAACACTTCCTTAAGCTTTGTACCAGGAAACTTAATGTCCAGGGGGCACTTTCTGAAGAGAGCTCTGGACTTCTTTCGATCTCATATGTGACAAATGGAATGGGATTAAGAGGCTACCCTAACTGCCGGCATCATTCCCTAAGATTGAGTTCTGCTGTCCTCAAAAAGGGCTCAATAGAAAATAGTCATTGTGGGCAGCTACTGAACAAAAGACTGTTCAAGATGTGTATGCTGAGCATAATGAATAGTCTTTAAGCACAATGTGATATTGACTGCCTTTCCACATGGTTGAGTAAAAAGCTTAGAAGTCTATCTTTCTCCTAAAATGTCAGCATAGCTGTTTGTGAGCATTTATTCCGACCCAGGAGTTCCACCAGAGACTTTCAGTTCATTATTGTTTGCAGATGATCTTATTCCCACTTTACAAACCAGGAACTAAGACCCCCGAGATTAAGCACTTGTTGGAGTTTACAGAATAAAGGCAGCACCAAAGTCACATTGCTACAGAGCCTGGGGTTTTTTTGTTTTGTTTTGTTTTGTTTTGTTTTTTGCCATGTAACCTGTTTCTTAATGAAGGCGATGCTTTCCCACTGAATTAAACTCAGCTTTGATGGAAGCCAAGGGTTCTAGTAAAAAGAACTTTCTAGAAAGTCCCAATTCTTACCAAAGGTAGGTTTAGTCTCATGGGTCACTCTTCCCAGAAAGACGTTGGAATGATCACTGGTGTCAGTGGCCAGACTGGTTACCTGGGTTCCCAAAGTATTTTAAATACTCAAATGCTACAATGCTTTTTCCACAAAGCTGAGTGAAGGAAGAAATTAGGGGCTGTTAATTGTTTCAGCCAGAAGATGGTGCTTTGAAGAACATACAATAAAGTGTCTGAAAATATTTATGGTGAAAAAGAAAAAAAAGAATAGGCATGACTAAGACACAGTTTGGTGTCAGCTTAGAATAGGGTGGTTTAATAAATGCTGTGGTCCCACCTGAGAGGACTCTTGCCCTGTAGGCACAGCTGGGGTTCTAGACATCATGCCCATAATGCCCAAGTCCCCAAATGTTTCCTTCCAGTGTGTAAAGGGATGGTGTTTGTGCAGAGATGCCTCCTGACTCTTAAAAGGGAAGCCTGGGTTATTTAGTGCATATTGGCTTTTATTAGCAATCATGTCTGGCAGTGCTACTGGTGCGGCAGGTGGTTCAGGGCAAGTCCCTAAGAAGGCACATTTGTAGTGGGCTGCTGACTCTTACTTGAAGAATACAGGACACATGTGACACATTCTCTATGAGAATACATGTGATTCACATGTGTCACAGCTGCCACAGGTGTCACAGGTGAAGATGCCACAATTGTGGGACTTATGGAGTTCAGTATGTGTAGTCTATCTTGTGCCTTTTCCCCAGTAGCAAGGAATCATCTTGGATAATGTGACCATGCCTCTCATTAAGCCTCTGGGACTTCTGAGGACAGTCTGCTGTTGAAGATATTCAGACCCAAACAACTGCCCGATATTTAGAGAGCCAGGTACCTAGTATCTCACTATGAGTGGGAAGAGCCTGAAATAGGACTCAGGAGACCTGATTTCAGTCCTTGCTCTGCCCTCAACTTGCTATGAAACCTTGAACATCTCATGCAACGTCTCTGAACATCAATTTCCTTAATTTGTATTACAAGGGACTTGAACTATAATCCCTAAAGTCACTTGAGAAGCATCATTCCAAGAATTCAAAAATAATTTTTGAAACTGAATGAAAAACTTACCTGAGTCTCCAGTTCTAGAAAGATTTTTACAATGGTATGAGAGAGATGATTTGTAAATGTTCAGTCTAGGAATCCAACTTGGAGAAGATCTGAGAGTGGAGATATATGACAAATTTTGAAGTATTCTATATTTTTCTTTGCCCGTCCATTTTTCTCCTGTTCTTTAAGAATTATCTCCAATTCTTCATGCAAAAAGCATTTTCCCACAACTCTGGCTTATTCTGATCTGTTTCCTTCCTCACTGTTCATGGAGCTTGGCATCTTCCTTAAGCCTTAGACGCAGCATTTTCTTCTCTCTACATTACTGTGTGGGTATTTGAGGTACACTGGTCGCCTCAGCAGCTGAAAGATAATCACTGTGTTGGCAGAGAGGGAGGCCCAGAGTATGTTTAATCATGCCCTCTACCCTGAGCTTTGACTGTGCCGATAATCCATGGAAGACTGAGCACAAATGTATTCATTTAGATCATTAAAAACTAATCACTTTGTCAATTTAGTTTTTCCTGTTGCCTAATCTTTGACTATGAGAATGGCAAAAATGAAGGGAACAGAATGGTGAGTGCCAAAGTTTCTGTGATGTAAAAACCTTGGAAACCAAAATTAGGCAGTGCCAAGAGCCTAATAAATCCTGATTCACACAGATTAGATAGGAAATAAATTGAGATCATTTTGCCAAGACTCCATAGCAGTCAGATGGTACAATTTAATTTTCCATCTTGGTGCCTTTGCTTAATCACAGAGCTTAGAAATATAACTTAAACTGTAAACACTAACATTTCCTAGAAAGCATGAAATTTAGGCATTATATCCTATTTAGAAATATTTTACCCAGATGAATATATTCCCCCGTTCCCTACTGGGCCTACTGGGGACACTGAGCTCCTTTGATTTGCCTGGGGATGCTGTCAGCATTTGATCCATTCATGCCTATCCTGTTCTGGCTCATAAAGTGCTTAATTAAGGTGTGCCTGTGCTTCGGTGGTAAAGCCTAGTCTTTAATGGAACCAGAGTGCTGGGGTCACCTTATTTAAAGCTACAATTCTCATCAAAGACCTCATTAGGCAACCAAAACACATGCAGGATTTTTCTTCCCAGTGAAATGCAGAGTTTTCACATGTGCTAACTAGAACCACCCTTGGACATGAGTGAGGCCAACCATTGCTCAAACCCCAAGTTTTAGGTCTGTTAAGAAGTTTACTTAACCATATCACTGTGTCAGCCCAGTTGATGACAAAGGATTTTGGGTACCCCCTTGAAGCGGACCCTAGGATGGGCATAAGGGAAAGACCTATATATCTGTTTGGAACAAGAACCGATTGAAGGGAAGCAGGTAGGGGAAGACAGAGTCTTCTGTAGGCTTTTAAATAAAGGGAAGGGTATCATCTCATTTAGGCTTGATCTTAGAGGGTGACTTTCAAATTCCAACTTCTGTTGGATCAGCAGAGAAATCATGTGTTGGGTCTGATGCCATATGAATATCTCGGGGCTGCTGTTATTCCTTAGATTAGATAGTGATTGATTTGGGCTGTCTGGCAAGTGGAGACCAGAATAGAACAGCTTAAACGAGCTTCTGTATTCTATCATAAAGCAATCCCAGAGATGAACAGTCCCAGCCTGGTGAGACAGGTAGTATGATAGGTTTTGGGGGGACTTCTATATTTTTGACCTATGATCCTTAGCATGTGACTTCACTCCTCAAGGAAGTTTATGGTCACAGTATGGCTGCTAGAACTTCAGCCCTCATGTCTATGTGCCAAGAAGTAAGAGGAAGAGAGAAGGTAGAAAGGTCTAAGTCCTGCGGCATTAGCCCTTTGGCCTCTAAAGGGCTCTCATGGAAACCCCCTACAACCAATTCTATGTATATCTCTCTGGATAATCAAAGCAACAAAAAGGAGGGGGTGGAAATATAGTCTTTTAGTTTTGTGTTTTTGTTTCTGAGTAAAAGTGGAATATGATTCTGTTACTAAGAAAGAAGGGAACGTGAATATTATAAGACAGCAGGCAGTCCCTCCCACCTTCCCCTACCTCAGTTCTCCCTGTTTCTCAACCTTCACAAACACCCTCTTAGTCTCCCTCTTCCTTTTTCCACCTCTAGAGAGTGGAGCCCCAAGTCCTAGTTAGTGGGATTTAAGAGAACTCACAGGCAGTATAACAGCTAAGTATCCCTGCGTCCTCACTCTTGTTCCAGGCATTGTCATAAAAGCTTTCCATGCCAGGCAGGGGGTGAGAGATGTCCTGTCCCTGGTCAGGGGGGCCAGCAGCCCAACGTGGGTTTCCTCAGCCAAGTGTAGCCCAGCTGTGGTCTAACAGAGATGCTACGGCAGCCGGATTGGCTAGGGAATGTAGGTGGGGGGCATCTCACATCAACTGACAAGCTTACAATTCTTGTTCTACCAACTGGGTAAGTAATTGAATCTCTTTTTGCCTCAATAAGCTCATGAGTAAAATGAGGATAATGATAGTACTTGCTTTGGGGATTTAAGAGTTTCCAGGGGCTGCCGTAACAATTACCACAAACTGGGCAGCTTAAAACAACAGAAATTTATTCTGTTCCAGTTCTGGAGGCAGAAGCCTAAAATGAAGAGGTCGGCAGGGCCACATTCCCTCTTGGAGGCTTTAAGGGGGAATCTGTTTACTGACTCTTCCAGCTTCTGGTAGAAGCTGCTGGCAATCCTTGGTTCTGGTGGCATTGCTCTGGTGTCTGCCTGTATTTTCCTATCACCTTTTCTATGTGTGTCTGATCTTTTTCCTCTTCTCAAAATCCCTAACTTAATAACATCTGCAGACCCTTTTTCCAAATAAGGGGATTAGGACTGGGAATTATCTTTGGAAGTCGTTATCAGTCCACCCTTTGAGGGGATCAGGCGGCTCAGATGACACAGGATCTGTAAATGTGCCCAGATGCAGTGCCTGGCTCTGGGTTAGCATGCCAGAAATGTTAGTCATCATGATAGCTTTCCTATCACGAGGGGTCTCTGGACAGCAGGAGCTCTGTGGGAAAGAGACCACAAATGGTCACATTTCCATCTTTCTAATTAGAGCTTTGCCATAAGTCCCACTGACTGAGCACTCACTCTCCCAGATGCTGTTCATGGGGCTTCCCACCGTCTTATTTACTCCTCATGATGGTCCTGTCATGGTCACCAGTTTTTAGCCAAGGAAACTGAGTTCAGAGACATTACTTCTCCAAGATCTCACAGCATCAAGTAAGGAAGCTGGGATTCAAGTTCATTCTTTTTTCTATTTACTGCGTAAATTTGTTTTTAACCCCCCTGTGTGGGTTCTTATGGGCTTTTGTAGACATGAAGTGGGAGGAGGAAGAACTCAAGACCTGAGTGGTGCCAGGGGAATCAGGGCAAGAGGCTGTGTAAAGGGATGCATTGCTTGGATGGCTTAAAATATATCAATCTAATTAGGGAGGGCATGGCTATGCCCAAGTACAACAGGTAATCACCGTCTCTGCCCTCTTTTTTCCAAGTAGCCCTTGCCCCAATCTAATCCTATTTTCTCAACGTCCCTTCTCAAGCTCAGGCAACAATGTGGCTTGTCCTTCTTGTGACCATGATGGTCTCACACATTTGCTCTGACCATAGCCTCTGCTGCTGCTTGCCTTCACACCATCTCGCCTCTATACACTCAGACCTGCAGGATCTATATGGTGCAGTTGTCACAATATAGAAAACTTGGTCTGCTATTTACTCTCCAATGTGATTGTTTTGTCTTCCCAGCCAGATGGTAAATCTCCTGAGTGCAGGGATTGACATTCATACGTCTCGGCCCCATTTTCTAGTTTAAGGTCCCATATAGTGTAGAGGTTTAATAATTGCTCAGTGGTTGAATGGATGGGGAAAAGATCTGACTGAAAGATTCAGGTTGTGGGGGACAGCGGTGCTGGTGAGGTGCACACCCACTGTGGGCCACCAACTCCTTAGAATCTGACCCCGAAACCCATCTCTGCACTGGTTAGATGATTCTCACGAGAAGATTTCTTCTAACAATGGTCAGTCTCACCTGCTCTCAGGAGGCATCTCCTTTCATGGTATTGCTCTTGGCTTTGGCAATGTAAATGTTCTACATCCTCATTCTGTCTTTAAAGCAGTTTCTAATATGGAAACTTTCCAGCCCAACTGGATTTCCTTACAGCATAAAATAGATATTTCCTCAGTTTGAGTCAAAGTATTAGAATATTGGTTGGGGTTGAACTTGAGGGGTAGTGATTGCTCAGTCCCTCACAGGGGGGCAAGCCTGTGGCTACACTATAAATACTATGAAGCCCATGAGCACAGGCATTCTAACAAGTGCTCTACAGCTATGTCAGAAGCTTTCTGTGGATGCCTTCCTTGAAGTCACCCACTTTTATTTCTTGGGCAAGGGTTGCATTTTCTAGGGTTCACAAGAGATGGAGCTTCTGTCCCACTGTTACAAATGCATAAAGTGTTCTTAGGAGTGATTTGCTGCAGAGACACTAAAAAGATGGATTTCTCTTACTTTCACCTATCCCTGTCTTTTCCACTTTGGATAGTTCCTGTGGTTTCAAATAGTGACTATGTTCTAGTTTCAAATAGCTACTATGGCTTTTGTTTTGTACTGAGTACCATGGAAAGTGATTTCCTGACTTGTATGTACATTCAGCATTGTATTAGTTAGACCAGATTAGGTTGCGCTCTAGCAACAAACAACCCCTAGATATCAGAGGCGTATTTTTCACCCACTCAGGTTCATAGAGGGTCACATGACTCCAAGACAACTGGCCTTTTGGAAGAACTATTAAACCAGGCTGCTGGGATCTTGAAGCTTCACTAACTTCACTGGAGGCTTTCCCTGAACCATAGTGTTATGGGGTCTTGTAATGGCAATTAAATGTCCTGGCCCAGAAGTGACACATGTCGCTTGCCAAAATCCCATGGCTCCATCTATCTGCAAAAGCTCTTTGTTCTCCCTTCTGCTGGGAGGAAAGAAGAGTCAGCATGGGTAAGCACAGGGAAACTCCCTCTAAGAATTATTTGGTGAATTTAGGGAAAATACAAATGCCACGCCAGAATGTCTGATTCAGTTGCCTGGGGCCTGGGAACATAAATCTTTGGCAAATGTCCCAAATAATTCTGATCCGGCTGATACATGGGTGGACATTTGGGAACATTTGTTTTAGACAACCTAATCTCTCGGGGTGACTATTGGCTGTCTATGTGGTAAGACTGAGACTTGTCCAGGAATGTGCAAAACAAGTCAATATATATAACTCAATGCTAAAATATGCAGCATATGTAAGAAGTTCTGTGGGAAGTCAACAAATATTTCCCTCCTTCTGATATGCTCGCCTCTTTGGGTGGCTCTGCCAGACAACTCGTGTGATAAGGAACTCTTACTCAGCATGCATTTGCATGTGTGTTTATACTTGCGCGCGTGTGCACACATACGCTGGGAGCTCAGAGCAGAGTGGTGCGGTGGAGACTCAGATGTCCATCTTTCCTGCAGAGCCATTAGAATGACAAGGCACTCCCTATGAATAACCTCATTTTAGTTTTTCATCCATCAGGCTGAGCCTAGAGAGACACCAGTGATTTTGAATCTAATCCTTCCCTTGTCATTGACTTACTGGGTGGCCCAGCATCAGCTCTAAAGCCAGGTAACTCTGCTTGCTCTAGGGCTGCTTAGCCAGCCTGAGGATGACTCAGTTCTTCCTCTGCTTCTTCCTCCTCCTCCTTCTGAACAGCCTGTTCAATTAGGATTGTATTCAACTGCTGGTTAACAGAAGCCTGGAAAACACTGGCTCAAATGTATTTTTTTGGCTTATGCAAAAGAAAGTCAGAGGTTAACAATCTTCAGTGGCCCAGATTCCTTTGGCTTTCCACTTAACCATCCATAGGGTATGACCCTCTTCCCCCTTCTCTCAAGATGGCTGCTGAAGCTCATCATCAGATCTCCATTTCAGGCATGAATAAGGGGAAGAGCAAAAAACTACAAGGGTCTCTGCCAGCTGAGTCCAGACAAGTACCACTGAATGACACATGCATATATCCCATTGGCTAAAAGTGTGTTGCATGACCATCCAGGCCTCAAGTGAGGCTAAGAAACATAAGAGCTTCTATCAAGAAGCCTCAGTGTCAAGCTTCTGGACTTTTTATCCCATTATCTTGCACAGGGAAGTTTAGGCTTCTGCTTCACAGAGCAGAAGAGGCAAACTCTTGTTCCCGGGCAGACACACACAGGCTCAGTGGATATACAGAGGGAGGAGGTGGGGTGTGCACACACCCAAATATGCCCCAAGTCCTCAGTTCCGACACCTGAAAGTGGACTTGACAAGCCAGAGGTTGAGCAGTGATTCTCTTCCCTCCAACTCAGGCCACAGGCACTATGCTACCTCCTCAGGGCGCCCAGCCCCCCACAGAGGAGAACTCACCCGAACAGCACGCTTTGTGGAGGGAGCTATGCTTTCAGAGGGAGAAGGCCCACAAGAAGAGAAATTTGGCCACTCAGTTGTCAAACAGCCTGCACCTTTTCTAACTAAGATGTGAGCTTGTTTTTTTATTGTGAAAGTAAATGAGGTACAGAATAAAACACTCCCAAGGTCGGAAGAGGGTGAACTTCTCATTCCTTCGTGCTCCTGCCTATGGCCTCAAGCCCATGACCCAGAGGTTATACTCTTATAGTTTCCATGGCCAGTTTCCAAATGTCTTATTTTCTTTGCATATATGTATATAAGCACATTGTTGAAAAAACACGGAAATGGGGCAGCCCCGGGGGCCCAGTGGTTTAGCACTGCCTGCGGCCCAGGGTGTGATCCTGGAGACCAGGGATCAAGTCCCGCATTGGGGTCCCTGCACGGAGCCTGCTTCTCCCTCTCCCTCTGCCTGTGTCTCTGCCTCTCTTTCTGTGTTTCTCATGAATAAGTAAATAAAATCTTTAAAAAAACCCCCACAGAAATGGAATCATACTTTATATGCTAATCTGCAATTTGCAATTTTCCATGTAGTGTCTTGGTGATTATGCCATATTGTCACCTATAGAACTACCTCATTCTGTTGTGTGGCTATGTGGTATGAGGGTACCATAATTTACTTATCCAGCCACCAGTTGAAGAGAATTTTGGTCTTTCCAGGTTTTTGCTACCAAAATCAATTTTAATACTTCAACCCTTTTGCCAGGATTCCTGTCTTGTAAGTCCTATTATCTGGGTGCTGAATCTAGCAGGTTGGAAAGAAAGAGCTTTGCTACCTCTGGGAAGACTAGTACTGTGGTTCCTGGCTCCTCTGAGGGGAGCCTCAGCCCATGGTTTTCCCATTTGTTTTAGGAACCTCCTGCTTACTGACTCCACTCCAAGGGCAGGACCAGGGTTGACACATGTGGGTGCTGAGCAGCCAGTAATCTGGTGCTCTGGGAAAATAAATAATATTGGGGCTCCTTCAACTGATATTTGGAAAAATACTTGTTCAACTCTTATTTGGAGACAAGGCTGAGCCCTGAGGAGAGAAGGTGGCCTGGTGGTGGCAGTTTTTACCATCTCCTTGGTCACAAGAAGAAGCGATTTATTCTACAGCTCACTGGAACAATCTTTCTTGGAAGAGATTACAGTGACTACTTGCACACATCCCCTGAGGTCTCCTCCTTCCACCTCTCAAACCCCATCTGAGGAAGCTAATCCTTTCCAAACATATACAGTACTTGCCCTCAGAGAAGTTCCGGAAGTTGCGATTTTCTCCACTCCCAAAGTCATTTCCAGTTAATTTTATCCTCCCAGCAATGCTATCCAGCTCCCCGGTGATGTTGCAATGCTCTTTAGAGCTAAGGCCTAGTGGCTCCACATCTTAGTTTGGCTTAGCTGAGGACCCCCGGAAGTTCCCCTGCTTCTGAGGCCAAGTCCAGTCTCTTTAAAAGGGGCTTTATCGCTGACAGGGTTGACCATAGCCTGTGGTGGTCTAGAGTAGGCTGGATGCCCCAGCTGGTTCGAGCAAGGAAGTAATGATGTGAAGAAATCACTTCACAATTTGATTTTAAAACCATGCTACGTATGTTTAAATATTTTTCTTTTAAATTTTGTTATACTGTGAGCTTCTGTTTATAAATTACAAAAAAGTAAGGCAGCTGCAAACCCTGTTTGTTAGCAAGGTCCCTGGGAGCAAGAAAAAAGTCTTTGGAAGGCAGGTCCAGCAATCAAATCTCATAAGGTCACAGGTTGGGTTTCAGGGAGGATCACTGGATATTTTCCAGTGTCCACCAACTCTACCCTGGACCCAGCCATCATCAGATATAATGTCTTCTGTAGTTTGGTTACAAAGGGGACCTGACAAATGAACAGGAGTTCATTCCCTGTCTATTGCTGCTACGACACAACAACTTGGTGTATGGTCTGCCAGTACTGGTAGTACTATGTCATCCAGTTGTAGAGAAGGCCACACCCAGAGACCTCAAAGTAAGATGTTACCTGGCTGCCTGTGTAGAGGAAAGAGAGCAACTATGCACCAAGTATGCCTCCAACCCCACATCCACAGTAGACAACCTGAGTGTTTAATTCTTCCCTCTGACTGAACTCAAACTTGACTTTTTTTTCTAAGCAGTCACTACCAACCAGTCAGATTTGATGCACAAGTTAAAACCTATTTACCATCCTGGGCCTAGAAAATATTCAAAGTTGGGTATGGCAACACAGACTTTTCTGCAAATATAGTCTACAAAATTATCACTTGCCAATCTGGGATCAAATTCAAGGCTTTTCTTTTTCTTTATTACAAAGCCACTAAGCACCAACATTTCCAGGCAATTACTCAGCATTACAATAAAAAAGGTATTTGAAGGATTTTTGTCTTCAATTAGCTCACAAACCAGAGATATACATACCTTACTGTAACACGTTTTGGCAAGTATGTTATTAGTGCTTGATCTGTGTGCGTATGGAAGGGGAAAGGAGGAAGAGTTTGAACTGATCTGGAAGGGTGCTTGGCAGATAGAGAATGAGGGATACCATCTTGACACAGGAAAAGAATGTGTGCAAGTCTTGGAATGCTGAAAGGATGCAGCATGTTCTGGGAAGGCTGAGCATGATGCCTAATGGAAGGGTGAGGCCATGGGAAGTAGGCAAAGAGGGTATGAGGAAATGAGCCTGGAGAAATGTACCAAAGCTGGGCTAGATGCACCAAAGAAGATTGCTCCTGATTTGACTTGAGCACTGGATCCCTGTCCCCTGCTTGACCCAGGCACCCTCTCCTCCATCTGCCTGCACTTCTATCTTCTGCTCCATGGTGGGCTGCTTGTCTGGCCACTTGACACACTGCTTTCTGGCTCCATCATCCTGAAAAGTCTGTAGGGTGGGCAAAGCTGCCATTCAAACTAGAGACTGCTGGGGAGCCTTGTAGTAGGAACTTCTTAGGAGCTTATATCTGAGTCACTGGTATACAAACATTGGATAATCTCTTTGAGGAAATGAGGATGAGGCCCTGAAAATATCTTGTCTTTGGCTTTTTGATCTATAGTGCTTCCCCCAACCTTACTGAAGCAAACATAAATCCATTAGTCAATACAGAGCCTCTCAGACCTGGTGTGATTCTAGCAACTCAAATGGCACTTAATCATATACTGCTGTATGTCATTACCTAATTTTCCCACTAGGCCATAAACTCTTTTGTATCCTTGTATAGCACGTAGCAAAGTGCTGGGATCGTGATAAAATACATGCTAAGTGTTTGTTGAATGAAAACGTGAAGGGGAATGTGTTGAATGAAAAGGGGCAAATGGACAGTGAGACTTTAGAGTATTCTGTTTAGCTTTGGTTTTGTTGTGAATACTCTTTGTGTCTTTTGACTTGCCACTTAACTCTCTTGGCCTCAGGTTCCTTATCAATAAATTGAAGATAATCTCACCATCTCTACTGAGATTACAGGGTTATTTCCAACACCAAATAAGAAATCATACATGCTAGTACTTTATGAACTGTTACAGTAAGCTATTAGGATTTTCTCTTAATGTCATATAATTATAAAATATTTCCTTCTTACTTTTAGGCTTGCAACCTTATTTCTCGAAAGAGGGCCCAACAGGATAGGTGGTCTTTACAAAAAGGCTGTTTACAGACATTATACAGATGAGACCTATTCCACAGAGATTCCCAAACCTCCCTGGCTCGGATTCCTGGGCCCTATCTTGAGGGCTGAAGTGGGTGATGTGATTGTCATTCATTTGAAGAACTTTGCTTCCCGACCCTACTCTTTGCATCCACATGGTGTTTTCTACAACAAAGATTCAGAAGGTAAATATCAATCCTCTATTATTGGTGTCTTGTCTCTATTTCATAAGGCAATTGTCAGCTACAGTTAAAGGGATCTAAGAGACAATGATTACAGATTTTCCTTTGTCTTTTCCCCATATCCTTCTCTCCCCATCTCCATCTGTTCCCCTGATAGAGAAAACTTCAACAACACTATCAACCACCTTGATCTAATTGGCATCTACAGAACATTCCAACTAATATGCCTTCTTTTCAAGATTGTGTGGAGCACTCCTCAGGATAGACAGTAGACTGTGCATAAAATAAATCTAAAATTTAAAAGAATGGATAGGATGCAAAGTATATTCTCCAATCACAATGGAATTCAATTTAATATAATCAATAAAAGAAATCTTGCAAATTCTTGCAAACATTTGGAAATGAATAGGGCACTTCTAAATAACCTGTCAGTCAAAGAAGAAATCACAAGATAAATTGTAAAATACTTTGAATTGAATAAAAATGGAGACAATACATACCGAAATTTATGGTATACAGCTAAAGAAGTAATTAAGAGGGGATTTAGAGCTTTGCATACTTATGTGAAGAGAGAAGACAAGTCTCACACCAGTAACATAAGTTTCTACCTTAAGAAACTAGAAAGCAAAGAGGAAACGAAACCTAAAGCAAGCAGAAAGAAGGAAAAAATAGGATTGGAACAGAAATTCAAAGAAGCGGAAAACAAATAATATATAATAGATTAAACCAAAATTTGGCTCTTTGAAAAAGATTAACAAAATTGAGAAAACTTCATCTAGTCTGACAAAGAGAGAGGGCACAAATTACCAAAGTCAGGAATGAAAGATGGGACATCAGTCAGATCACACAAATATTAAAAGGATTATAAGGGGGGTATAAAAAATTTTATGTCAAAATATTAGACAACTTAAATGAAATTGACAAATTCCTAGAAAGAAATTACCCAAACTCACTTAAAAATAAATAAAAATTTGAACAGACCTATAAAATATACAGAAATAGAATTAGCATT
Organism: Vulpes lagopus; assembly: GCF_018345385.1. Lineage (NCBI taxonomy): Eukaryota > Metazoa > Chordata > Mammalia > Carnivora > Canidae > Vulpes > Vulpes lagopus. The sequence goes on from NC_054838.1 coordinate 42,998,288, forward strand.
TAAAAATCTTCCCCCTAAATCAAACTTCAATAAAAAATATTAAAATTAAAAATCTTCCTTTGAAGAAAAGTCCAAGCTCAAATTATTTAATTTATAAATTCTATAAATGACTAAAATAATAATAATTCCAATCCTTTGCAAAATCTTTTGGGAAATAGAGGAATATTTCCAAATTCATCCTATGAGGCGAACATCAAGACCAAAGCCAGATAAAGACATCACAACAAACCTACAGACCAGTATTCCTCATAAATGTAGACAAAATATTAGCAAAAAATTCCTAACAAAATATTAGCAAACAGAATTATAAGGAGAGCTATATACCAGGGGAATTATACAACATGACCTAATGGAATTTATCCTATGATTGGTTGGTTTAACACTAAAAAATAAATGCATGCTGGGGAGCCTTACCCAACTCCTTATTTTTCAGCTCAGGTCACGATCTTGGAGTTTTTGAGACTGATCTCTGGATCAGGCTCCACTCTGAGCATGGGTCCTGCTTAAGATTCTCTCCCCCTCTGCCCCTCTCGCCCACTGAAGAGCTTTCTCTCTTTCTCAAAAATATGTAAATAAGTAAAACATATTAATAGAATAAAGGACAAAAACCACATGACCATCTCAAAGGGTACAGAAGGGCATTTAACAAAATCTAGTACTTATCAAATTAAAAATTTCCAACTAACTAGGAATAGACAGGAAATTCCTTATCTTGCTAAAGGTTATCTAAGAAAAATCCACAGCTAATGCCATGCTAAATAGGACGGAGACTGAATGATCTCTTCATAAGATTGGGAGCAAGGCAAGAATGTCTGCTCTCACCACTTATCGTTAAATATTATTCTGAAGATTCTAGCCAATGCTAGACAATCTGCTAGCAAAAAACTCACTCATTCTTTATTTATCTAGAACATCTTTACTTACCTTCCTTTTTTGAGGGATAGTTTGCTGGATAGGGTATTCTCCATTTGCATTCCCCCCACTCGCCCCAGCACTTTGAATATATTATCTCACTGTCTTCTCGTCTCCATTCAGATGGGAAGTTGACTGTTAATCATGTCAATGCTCCCACAAATGTGATGAGTCTTTTTTCACCTGCTTCCAATATTACCTCTTTGCCTAACAATTTGACAACAATGTATCTATGTATAGATTCTTTGTATTTATCCTACTTGTGGTTCATTATGCTACTTTGGTGTGTGGATTAATGTTTTTCATTAAGTTTGGAAAACTTTGGACCATTGTTTCTTTAAACATTTTTTTCCTGTCCCTTTTTCTTTCTTTTCTCCTTTGGCAGGTTACTATTGCACCTGTTAATAGACTTGATGTTGACCCACAGGCCTCTGAGATTATGCTTATTTTCTTCAAGCTTTCCCCCCCTTTTTCAGATAGGATAGTTCTGTTGATCTATATTCAAGTTCCCTGATTCTTTTGCCATCTTGAATTTGTTGTCAAGACTCTCTAGTGAATATTTTATATCATTTATTGCACTTTTCAATGCCAAAACTTCAACTTTGTTCTTTTTTATAATTTCTACCTCCTTGTTGAGATTTTTCCATTTGTTGAATCATTTTGTCCAATTTCTCTTTAATTATTTAAACATGATTTGTTTTAATTGCTTGAACATTTTTAAAAAAGATTTTATTTATTTATTCATGAGAATACATAGAGAGGAGAGAGAGGCAGAGACACAGGCAGAGGGAGAAGCAGGCTTCATGCAGGGAGCCCGACATGGGACTCGATCCCAGGTCTCCAGGATCACGCCCTGGGCTGAAGGTGGCGCTAAACCACTGAGCCACCCGGGCAGCCCTGCTTGAACATTTTTATAATAACTGCTTTAAAGTCTATTTGTTAAATTTCACATCTAGAGACACTTCAAGATAATGTGTATTGACTTTTCTTTGAGAATGGGTCATACGTTCTTGTTTCTTTATATGTCTCATTTTGTTGTTCTTGTTAAAAACTGGAAATTTTTGAGCATATGTTGAAACAACTCTGGGTTCAGGTCCTTCCCTCATCCAAGGTTGTTTTTTTCTTGGCTTGATTTTTCAAAAAAGATTTTATTTATTTATTCATGAGACACACACAGAGACAGGCAGAGACATAGGCAGAGGGAGAAGTAGGCTCCCTGTGGGGAACCCAGTACAGGACTTGATCTTGGACCCTGGGGTTCACACTCTGAGACAAAGGCAGATTCTCAACCAGGCATCCCTTGGTTTGCTCTTTTGTTTAGTAACTTGCCTGGGCTAAATCCGTGAAATCTGTTTTCCCTGTAGTGTGAGGCTGCCAAGGTTTCTGCTCTTTTTTCTTCCTTGTGTTTATTTTGAAGGCTGGCTGCTAAGGGGTCAGCTCTAAATCTGATTAGCTTTGAAGTCAGCAGATGCTTGGACAGAGGTTGTGCTTAAGTATCATTAACTCCTCAGTTCTTTGGAGTTGGAATTGTGGGTAGATAGAGAACCCATTTAAAGTTTAGGTGGTTCTTGTCTGCCTTGGATTTTAGTTTTTGTTGGGCCCTTTGCTTCTCCTCTTTGCAAGCACACAGCATTAAAGTCAGTAGAGAGAGACAAATAATTGATGTTCAGTAATTTTTCAAGCATAAACATTACTGGATGAATTTATTTAATTTCCAGGGCAATGGAATGGTTGGTATTTTTCAATTTCATTCAACTTTATGTTACTTTTGGGGGAGAGCATTTGCTGATGCCTTCGCTCTCTTTCGATGAATTTTTCTCTTCACTACCATTCCAAGTTTGCTAATCTGAAAGTCCCTGCTCAGTTCAACTTAGTGTTTACTATGAACTAGACTTATTGCTGGATACTGGGGCTGCAAAAATGAGTAAATACATAGTTGTTGCTTCCAAGATTTCACCTGAGAAGTGGTAGAGAATGAACTCAGAAGTTGGTAGGTAGAATTAACATTGATTAAACAGTCCCCAATTTGCTAATCCCTATGCTAGAGCTCTTACATACAATATCTCACTTAGTAATGGAATTAGTTGGTGCTTTTTTGATCTCCATATGAAATATAGTTATGTATTAGGACTATTTAAAAATAAATTTTATTGTTTTTTTTTAATTCAGAAAAGCATAAAGGGGTAAATGCCTCACATTCTGATTCCCTATATATCCACTAAAATGAGCTCAAAACGAAAGATTAAACAAAAAGTAGTATATGAACATAGAAAATTTTAAGAGTACAAAGATGTATAATAAGGAAAGTAAAAATTCTTCTTACTTGTCTCTTACCAGAAAAGCAATTGCCTTTAATGTCTCATAAATTTCTCTTAGAAAAATTCCTGTACCTATATGTGAATGTGTGTGGTTATGTGTATGTATATACTTGTTCATTTGTAAAAAAAAAGAGATTATACTCTAAGGTTGTTATGTAGTCTCCTTTTTCATTTTTACTTCATGATGGAGATTTTCTCACATTAGCACACATAGACCTTCTTTTAAAGTTGTGCAATATTCTATTGTATGAATGTACCAGTTTAGTACATTGATGATTATTGATGATTAATGATGATCATTTAGGTAGCTTTCAGTTTGGAGTTGATACCAGCAATTCTATAGTGAATTTTCCAGTACATTTATTTTGGAAAACATTTTCAAGAATGTTAAATTCTTAAAAGTAAAATTGCTGGTTATATTCACTTTCTTTCTTTCTTTTCTTTCTTCTTTCTTTCTTTCTTTCTTTCTTTCTTTCTTTCTTTCTTTCTTTCTTTTTTCTTTCTTTCTTTCTTTCTTTTAGGAATTGGCAAATTGTCCTCCAAAAAATTGCACATTTACTATTCCACCATTTGTTCATGAGCTGGCCTGTTTCTCCTACAACTTCAACAATCCTCAATAGTCTCAAATCTGATGGGGTGAAAACTTGTATATTTTGATTTATAAAAGCCCACACACATTCTAGAATACCAAATGAATGTTTTAAAAATATTCTCATATTGTTAATGTTACCATTGCTCAAAACCCTTGTCAAATCAAAATCCCTTCCTAAGAATAACTTTTAGAACAACTTAAAAAGCAACCCACCCCGAAATCACTTTTTACTTTCTATTCACGGTTTATTTTCAGTGGTGACACCAAGGATTTGTTTGGGGACTCCAGCCTTTCCTTTCAATAATAGCCATCAACACCCGCCAACAATAATGGGCAAAAAGAAAGCACATAAATAAATTGTGAAAAAAAGAGTCTCTAGAAAAATTGGTGTTTGTATTGATTTATATCATATAAGCAAAACAAAATGAGTGAACCCATCTTCATGAGTTGAAGCTTCTAGACAAATCCACTACCCACCCATCCTCCGCCAGCTACCGATACTCAGTCTCTCCATTTATAAGCTCAAAAGCTTCCAAGCCATGCATATTATTCACAGGACCTTGGTGTATGGTGTGGTGTACAGTTGTGCCAGTCATTTATTATTTTATTCAACACATATGTGCTGAACACCTACTATACTAAGCACTGGGGTAGATCTTGCATATAAAATTATGAGCAGAAAGAAATCTGGTTTTGTGGAAATTACAGTCTAATGTGAGAGACAGACATTAATCAAACAATTATATACATAGTGTTATACATATTTAACTAAAATCTTGGGCAGGTGCTATGAATGAATAATAACTGATGTTTTCTGCAAACTTACTATATACCAAGTGCTGTGATAAATGTATCATAGATCTTATGTCATGTAAGCCTCAGCAACTCTATGAGATAGGTGTGATAATTATCATGAAGCCAAGCCTCCTAAAAGAGAAGTAAATTGCCCAAGTCACAGCTAACAAGTGATAGAGATAGGATTTGATTCCATGCAGTCTAACCTCAATGGCTGTGAACTTAGCTACTCCCTGGCTCTACTGCCCTAATTTGTGTGAATGCGTTTTAGAAAATTGATCTAGTCCAAGGGATTCAGGATTGTAGGTTTGTTGAATAAATTGGTGAATAAGTGAAAGAATGAAGAATGAACTTGGAGTGTATCCACATCCATCTCCTTGGACCCTCATTCTCCAACGTTCTTCCCAGTGCTATCCAACTCCTCCCAGTCCTTCCAGGCCCCTACCTTCTATCTAGGTGGTTATCAAACTAGTTTTAGCAGTAGACTTTCCTTAATTGAAAAATACGATGCAGGGCAGGCCTGGTGGCGCAGCGGTTTGGTGCTGCCTGAGGCCTGGGCTGTGATCCTGCGGACCCTGGATTGAGTCCCACGTCGGGCTTCCTGCATGGGGCCTGCTTCTCCCTCTGCCTGTGTCTCTGCCCCCCCACCTCCCGTGTCTCTATGAATAAATAAACAAAATCTTAAAAAAAAAAAGAAAAATATGATGCAATCTTACTTCACAAAACAGAAAGGGAATGCCATGCCTATGTACCTCTATCTTCTCTGTGGGACCCCCACACCTAGTAAAACCCATTATGTTCAACACATCACCCTATTTTACTCTCCAGTTGTCCCATGTGCTAATAATTCCTATTCTGATCTGCTCAAACAAAACTGTAGTATCTCTGGAGGAAACATGAAAGTCTTACTCTTCCTTCCTATCTTTCATGAGAACTCAAACAGGTGCTGAATCTATAAGTGCTCAAGAATTTCATTATTTCTTCTACTGTTTCTATCCTTCTTTTTTTTTTTTTTTAAGACTTTATTTATTTGAGAGAGAGAGAGAAAGCACAGGTGTGGGAAAGGGGCAGAAGGAGAGGGAGAAGTAGACTCCCCACTGAGCAGAGAGCCCAATGTGGGGCTCAATCCCAGGACTCTGAGATCATGACCTGAGCCAAAGTCAGATGCTTAACTGACTGAGCCATCCAGCGGCCCCTCTCCTTTCCTTCTTGAACTGATGTTAAGTAAGGTGGATTCAAATCTTCCTGATTGGTTACAAGAAGCCTATCAGAAGGGGTCCTTATGAACATTTATTAAGCATCTGGTTTTGTGCAGGATGCTTTGTGTACATTGTATAAACTAGTTTTCACAACCCTGTGGGGTAGGTATCAAAGTTCTAGCTTCACTGGTAGAAAGCCAAGGTATTGAGAATTTAAGTAATTTGTCTCAATCCCGCAGGAAATAAATTTTGAATCATATGTGTTTGATTCCAAAGCTCTACACTGACCACTATAGCATGCAATCTCTGTATGTTAACTATGCTTTATCATTTCTTGAAAGGAGCTCTATACCCAGATGGAACATCTGGAAGGAATAAGAATGATGATATGGTTCCTCCTGGCAAAAACTACACCTATGTCTGGCCAGTAAGAGAAGAATATGCCCCTGCTCCAGCAGACGCCAACTGTCTGACCTGGGTGTACCATTCACACATTGATGCTCCTAAGGATATCTGCTCTGGGTTAATTGGCCCACTCCTGGTGTGCAAGGAAGGTAAGGAGCCCCTCCCTCCCAATACACACACACAGACACACACAGAAGCCTATTCCCAGATGTGTTAAAAAGTGTTTTGCTTACCTCCCTTGTTCCATATGGAAGATGTCTTTCCTTCCAAGCATTCTGTAAGATTAGAAGGATTTTTCTAACATGGAAGATCCATCTGACACCACAAAAGGGGCAATAATTCAGACTTCTGTCAAAGAACCATCATCGTATTCCGAAACTTATATGCTTTAAAAAAACCAAACCAGGGCCCTACCATATTGATAGCCACTCATGCCAGCTTGACACCACACATAAAGTAGAAAAATGTAGCCAAGTGGCCAGGTTTACTTTTGCTTTAATATTTCACCCTCATGATCACTTTGTGATTTGTTCCCTATTAATCAAGGTAGTGTGTCTGTGCTGTCAGTAACACTGGCTCACTTCAGGACCAAGGTTTTCAAGTCTGGTTGTGAAGACTTCTGTTTTATGACTTTCCTTTTCTATGACTGTCATTTCTATTAAAATCCTTTGCTGCTGGGGATCCCTGGGTGGCGCAGCGGTTTAGCGCCTGCCTTTGGCCCAGGGCGCGATCCTGGAGACCCGGGATCGAATCCCACGTTGGGCTCCCGGTGCATGGAGTCTGCTTCTCCCTCTGCCTATGTCTCTTCTCTCTCTCTCTCTCTGTGTGTGTGTGTGTCTGACTATCATAAATAAATTTTTTAAAAATTTTTTTAAAAAATCCTTTGCTGCTTTCATGTTGAAGTTACTTTTATTCCTATAGTCTTTGGCAGATTTCAAACTTACCTAATACTATCGGCAAGAAGCAAAACTCATCTTGATTTAATTCACTTTGAACTTTTTCTCCACTCTTTTGGATGTCCCCCCTCCCTTGAATAGGTATCCTGAATAAATATACAGGCACAAGGACAGATGTGGACCGAGAGTTCATTATCATGTTTACTCTGGTGGATGAGAATCAAAGTTGGTACCTTGATGAAAATATCAGACATTTCTGCACCAACCCTGACTCAGTTGACAAAAAAGATGCTGTTTTCCAGAGAAGTAACAAAATGCATGGTGAGTGTCTCCTATGTTATCAAATATATATTGAATGCTTTTTTGTGGATCTGATACTATGAGGGATGAAAAAAACCACAGAAATGTCTGACCTGGCTTTCTAGGATTTATAATTCAGTGACAAGAATGGTTATGAAGTGATATGAAACATCATACATGTCAGAATGTAAAACAATCTGAGAAGAGATGAGGCAAAATTGGGTATGACAAGCTATGGTATGGAAAATGGAAGGATGAATGCTATAACCAGGAAAGAATCAGGAGGTGAGCCTGGAGAGGATGAGTGGGTTTATATTGACATGAGAAAGGAGAATGAATCATCGTTATGTAATAATCCAGTGTTTTGCAACCTTTTGCATTTATCCTGTAACCATTTTCTAAATGGCTGCTAAATTTCATAGTTTAAATACACATTTGTGAATTTTCTATGTTTCCCATTCTTTTTTAAAAGTTAATTTTTAGAAATATTTTATTTATTTATTTATTTATTTAAGAAAGAAAGAGAGAGAGCAGGAGCAGGGTGAGGAGCAGGCTCTCCACTGAACAAGGAGCCTGATGTAGAACTTGATCCCAGGACTCCAGGATCATGACCTAAGCTTAAGGCAGACACTGACTGAGCCACCCAAGCACCCGAAATTAATTTTTTAAAAAAGAGAGACAGAGAGAAAGAATTTTAAGCAGGCCCCATGCCCAGCACAGAGCCCGATGTAGGGCTCGATCTCATGACCCTGAGATCATGAGCTGAGCTGAAACCAAGAGTCGGATGCTTAACCAACTGAGCCACCCAGGTGCCTCTCTCAGAGATCTTTTCATCAACATTTATTGAGCATTTACTTTGTGCCAGACCCCATATTTGAAAATATTGAATTTCTATAATTATCCTTGCCATTGAGACAGACTACTTACCCATGTCTGTTTTGCAGAGTAGTGGCTTAATACAAAATTTTAGGACTTGAGGATTATTAGGCAGTCTCATTCTTCTGTTTACCCAGAAAGTTCTAATGAACATAATAGACATCTTCAATGTAAACAAACACTTCATGTCATTCATTGATAAATTTCCTCCATATCTGCTTGTCTCCCAGAATCATCCTAACCAAGGCAGCGTCAATGTAGTCATAAAATCAGAGAGAGAAGGAAAGAGCTAATGGTCATCTGACCTCCCCCATTTTACAGATGAAGAAACTGAAGTCTAAAGACCATCAATGATTTGTCTAAGGTCAAAGTGATCATTGGGCCAGAGTTTGCCTGAGAGAAGCTAAGAGGGAAGCCCCATAGCAAATAAATGTTAGTTAGTTTGGTGGTGTTTGATTCCAAAGTGTGTTGAGGTGTGAGTGTCAGTATACTGACAATTTCCACTGCACTGCACACCTTCTGTTCTTTCTAGTAGTGTTTCAGCAACCATGTGTGAGGCGGGTGTTTGGAAAATAGTTTAGAAGGGAAGAAGTAAAGGAGAGAAGGGAGGGACACAGGGAAGGAAGTGAAAGGTGGAATAAACAAAGACTTAAATTTGAAACATTGCTACATCCAGTCTACTTTTATTCCTATGCTTTACAAAACGGTGGCAATGATCTCAAATCTTGCTGAAAACTACTAACTGTGATGGTTTACGACTCAGCTGCCCACATAATTCCTCTTACTCTTTCAAATGAAAATGGCCAACAAAAAGGAATCAATTACATAAGCAAATATAGACTATTTAAAATGAAAACTAGCCTGGGGGCACCTGGCTGGCTCAGTCGGTAGAGCATGCGACTCTTGATCTCAGAGTTGTTAAGTTTGAGCCCCACAGTGGTGTAGAGATGACTTAAAAATGAACTCTTAAAAAATAAAAAATATAGAGGTGGCTGGATGGCTCAGTTAAGTGTCCGACTCTTTGTTTCAACTCAGGTCATGATCTCAGGATCATGGGATTAAGCCCCTCATTGGGGTCCACACTCAGCTCAGAGTCGGCTTGATGTTTTCTCTCTCCCTCCCTCTGACCTTCCTCCACTCACACTCTCATAAAATAAATAAATAAAATCTTTTAAAAAAATCAGCTGTATGCAGAAATAGGTGTTTGCAAACAACCTTTCTTTGAATTAGTAAAGGAGACCCAACCAAGAATTGAAAAAACATTAACTTAAAAAAAAACAAACTAGTCAATAGAAGATGTTCAATCAGTATAATATATATTAATAAATTCATTTAAGCTTACTAAAATTATTTAGAATCAACTGTGCTGTCTTAATCATTATTATCTTAGTAATAATTGCTTTTTTGAATTTAAAATGAATTTAAATTTAAAATTTGAATTTCAATTTGAATTTAAGAAGTGATGTTATGACTCTTTAAAACCCTGAATCACGTTCTCCTGCACTTGGTCAATTCCTGGCTCCCATTGAGATAATTCAAAAGACTAGGTTTCGGACTTCCAGTATAAGCTCAATCAAATAGATTCTGCCCCAGAAAGACCTAGGAAAAAAGGGTTTTTCTCCCTGCTTTTAAACTAACAAAACTTTAGAGTAAACACGTATCCTAGGTCCCTTCTAATCAGCTCCCTTCATTTCCTTTTTTTGTGGTTTACTTTAATTACTTAAATGAAGTAGCTACTATGTGCCAACTTTTCTGCTGGGTCCTGAAAGCCCTGAAATGAGTAAGAGTAGATTTCTAATGTCAAGGGACAGAGTCTCCTACGGAAGTCAGGTATGAAAATGAAGGATCATGATAAAAAGGGGCTGAGCCACCTGGAAAATCTGAGCAGTGCTCTTTTTACTCCTGATCTCATTATTGAGTTCACACAGCAGCTCCAAGGCTGCTTTCATGTGTGCTCATCTCCACGTTTATTGAGTGCTTTTCTCTTGAAAAACCTAATACCTTTCATTCTTTTCTGGAACTATAGTTTATGAAAGGAGCCATGCTTTCCTGCACAAAAAAATTACAACCAATGATCAGTGCTAATTTTTCAGCCATGCTAGAGTATGTGCTACCATTGCTTCTGGTCCTGCTCGCCTCTGCAGGAGAGTCTCTGCCACCAGTGTGTTTCTGTTTTTCAGCCCTCAATGGATATCTCTTTGGAAACCTCCCTGAGCCTGATATGTGTGTTGGTGAATCAGTGTCCTGGCACTTATTTGGGATGGGGAATGAGATAGACATCCATTCCATCTATTTCTATGGAAACACCTTCATCAGCAGAGGGCATCGGACTGATGTCGTCAACCTGTTCCCAGCCACCTTCCTGACAACAGAAATGGTGGTTGAGAATCCTGGGAAGTGGATGATAACTTGCCAAGTCAGTGATCACCTACAAGGTAAAAAGGGCAAAGGCAAGCATGTAGATGTTTAGAGTGGGACAATTATATCATGCTCTCAATGTTGCTCATTCAACATCTGCTTTTAGATTGATTCTTGTGCTATATTTAATTAAATATTGAATATAGAGGAAGATGTACGATGCTCAATTACTTGGCATCCTATCAACATATATTTATTGATCAGTTCCATATGAAAAAGGTGGGAGATGAATGAAAGAAATAGTAAGACCATCAAGGAGCCTATGGTCCAGTAGCTAGACATAGACATTTACAAATGAATAAAATGTGAGGCAGAAAGATAATTGCTCGTTGTTTGCTATAGTCACTTCTCTGGGACAATCCAAGGTACTTCCTGAGGAGTTGGCTCCTAAGCTGAGTCTTGAAATATGGGTAGGAATTGAACAGATGAAGAAAGGAAGAAAGACTTTCCAAGCAGAGGAAGTGCCAGGAACCAGGAAAAATACATGTACTATATAAGCAATTCTAAATAGAATAATAACATTTTAGCATTTGAGAGAAATTTATAGATAATCTGAACCAACCCCACATCCAATTCTTGAATTTCCTTTTGGATGTGTCTTTCAATTAATTGTAGCAGCCCATTTCCTCTCTGGGCTGCTCTATTAGAATGTTCTTCCTTGTATTGAGACAAGATCCAATGATAGTTGCAAAATCCCATAGGTACATGATAAACATTATTTTACTTAAATGCCTGTTGAATGATTTAGTCTTGTTCCTTTGGGACCACATAGAATGGGTCCCTACTTAGCTGGACCACAGGCTTATACCAGAAGAGTGATAAGAGAGAAGCCTGCAGTCAGAGCCCAGTGGAAGGAGATTTGAAAGGCAAGGCTAAGGAGTCAGGACTGGAAGTCCATAATGAGTTCTTCTGGATTCTTAGGCATACCAGTGACATAATAGTGCAGCAATCTAGGAAGATAAATATGATATCTGTGTGCAGAAAGGATTTGATGGAGAGATTCTGGCTGCTGGATGCTAGTTAAGAAGCATTGACATTAGAGTTATGACATAGAAAAGGTCTGGCTTAAGATGGTGAAAACAAAATACAAAAAAAAAGTGTTAGATACATAGACACAGAAGAAATAATGCATAATTAAATTTAAATACTGACTACATGTAGTCACCAGCAGGTACAGGGATGCAACTCTCCAGGGCAGCTTTGATAACACATTCTTGTTCCTACCAATCTTAAGCAGCTAATCTTAACATTAGTCAGATGGGTTATTCCAATTAAATTCAACTCAACAAATGTTGAGTTGATCAGAAATATGTACCAGATACTATCATGGGAAGACAAAGATGATCAAGTCCTATTCTTATTTTCCCCCAGTTTTATTGAGGTATAATTGACACATAGGAATTGCATATATTTAAGATGTGCAATTTGATGTTTTGATATATGCATACTATGAACTGATCACCACACTCAAGCTAATTAACACATCCATGACCTCACATAGTTAACTCTGTGTGTGTGTGTGTGCACACGTGCACTCATACGTGCATGTGCGGTGGCACACATCCATGCTAGAAACACTTGAGATCTCAAGGAGTACAAAGTTTCAGTTATACAAGATGAACGAGTTCTGGAGACCTAACGTATAGCATGGTGACTATGGTCAAAACTGTAGAGTCCTTGAAATTTCCTAGGAGGGTAGATATTAAGTGTTCTTGCCACAAGATCCATATTCTTACAGGGTCTCATGCTCTTAAAACTGGGAAGAAACTAGTTTTAAAATCAAGACATTTGCAGCTACTTGAAGCCTCAAATTGAAGTAAGATTGCTAAGCATAGCCAGTGGTTGCGGACATAAGCTGGTGTTTGTACATTACTAAAATATAATATTTCCTATATTGTCCATACGCTCAGAAAAAATTATCATAAAAAATTAGAAAATACATTTAATTTTTAAATCAGCAATCCTGTTTTAGATTAATGGTGTCACGTTTCGAGGAGTATCCTCCCTCTATTTTCTAGACCTTTATACATAAGTGCATGTTATTTATAACATGAAATTAGTCTATTAATACATTGCCCTTTATCTTACTTTTCCCACTTATTAATATATCAGTAATATATTTCCATGTCAGTCAATATAGAGCTACTTCATCATTGTTAATCCTCCCGGGGTCCTTTCAAAGGCAATTATGACTTACCTAACCAATATTCTACTGCCTAACACTTGTATCCCCTCCCTTTTTTTGATTATTATAAACCATACTAAAAAACCTCAGTTTGCAGATATACTACACTTTTGTCTGGTCTTTCTTGGGGAAAAATCTTAGATTTAGAATTCTTGGGTCAGAGTTTGATTTTTCTCTAAAGCTATGGACAGGCTTGCATTGCCAAATTTCCTTTTACTCTTCACCCTTAGTGTGTGAGCATTTCTCATTCATCTGCCAACACTGAGAATTATTAGTGTTTCTAATCTTTACCAATCTGATAAATGAACAACAGTATTGCTTGATTACTATTAAGGTTGAGCTCTTTTTTCATGTGTCTATAGGTTGACAAGTATTTAGATAGATTTTGTGAATAATGTATTGATGTCCTTTGTCCATTTTCCATTTTCCTGTCTGATTTCCTATGTGAGCATTTATACCCTGGCTTGTGGTTTTCTTCTGTTCTGCAGCTGGCATGTTGGGACAGTACAATGTTGGTAACTGCAAAGGTGATATTTCTCATCCCAAGATGAAGGGTCAGCAGAGACACTACTTTATAGCAGCTGAAAAAGTTCTTTGGGATTATGCTCCTCAAGGCTATAACAAATTCAGTGGTCTTCCCCTTAATGCCTCTGGCAGGTAAGCAGTCTTTGCTGGTGTTTCTAAGACTCTCCTAGGAAAAGCATCTGTTAGACTTTTTCCTCTGACCTCACTTGAATTCCCAGCCCTTCTCCTATGAGGACATACTAGATGGCATGACACCACCACTAAGGGGTGGTAATGGACATATTGCTGAGAATTAGCAGAGTATTTATAGTTTCATGATTGGCTGGCTAAATCAAAGCACTAGATTCATTCATTCACCAAACATTTTCTTTAGCACGTACTATGTGCAAACTGCAGTTCCAAGTGCCATGAGTAGTACTAAGCTGACAGAGAATAGGATAAGGCCTTTGCACATGTAAAAGAGACACTTCTAAAGAGAGAATAAGACAGGGCTCTCTTTCAATGGAAGTAAACTGGCCAAGGAAAGTTTCCATTTTGGTTCAAGGACAGCCTGATAAGTTTGCCCTGTCTACGCAGAAGGTCCTTTCCTACCTATCCAGCAAAATGTTATTTTTCTTCAAAATCTAATTCTAATGTCACGCTTAAGTGAAGCCTCCCCTAACTCCTGAGTCATTGTTAATCATTTTGTCTCCCATAGCATGTAGTATTTTTCAAACTGAATCTAACAATTCATTAAGTGGATATGGACTCTTATGACTTGTTATTATAGAATACTGTGCAATTATGCCTATGAATGCATTTTAAAATGCACAGTATGTGGGGCACTTTGGTGGCTCAGTTGGTTAAGCATCTGCCTTCAGTTCAGATCATGATCTTGAGGTCCTGGGATAGAGCTCCACGTTGGGCTCCCTGCTAAATGGGGAGTCTGCTTCCCCCTCTCCCTCTGTTCCTCTCCCCTTCTCATACTGTCTCCCTCAAAAATAAAAAATCTTTTAAAAGATAAAGAAAATGTACAGTATAATACCAAGAATGATTGTTATTACCCTATGATCCCTTTTATAATCAAGATAATGTTTTAAAAATTCTCTTTGTGATGGAGAAGACACCTTCCATTTCTTTTATCATAAGTTCATTCATTCTTTCATTCATTCATTTTTTTCCCACCAAACCAATGCCTTTGAACCCAGCCTAAAGGATTTGTGTGAACCTTATTTGAACCTGCTTGATATTGACAGTCCCTATTGACCAGTATTTTTCCATAAACAGAATAATGAGAATTGGCATTGGGAATTTTGTCTTAGAAGCCTTCCAGATTCTGAAGCATCTTATGAAATATGGAATATTAAACTATCTTTAGCTGATACTTAATGTGATATATGAAAATACAACATTAAAAGTGACATGAGGGTTACAGGAAGGTCTAAACCAGCATTCCCACCCTCAAGTCAGAAAGAATCGGCATGCCCAGAAAAGAACTAACTTTGCAAGTTACAAATAAGATTAAAATGAGTTGTCCAGACAAGTGGGTTCTCTGGGCGTTCAGAGAATGCTAAGACAGCCAGAGAACACTTCACAGAGAAATGAAACTTAGAGTCCTGAAGAATAGTGGAATTTATAGAAGTGAATAGTAAGGAGGGAGTGAGATCAAAATGATTGGAGTGGGGGATTTGCACAGGGGAGTGGATGTTTGCATAGAGCTATAGGGAGAGGATTGGGTAAACTGGGTATCAACCACAGAGATCCCATAATCCTTTTGAACTTTATCTGATTGGCAGTTTTAATTGAGTAAAGATGTTGGAGCAGGTAACTAGCTGTGGAAATTACCATCTTGATTAATGTTGTAGTAATGCATATGCTAAGGGAGAACCTGGACCAATCCAGGTGAGAGGGAGGGCACAGAGTGTGCAGCTGGAGGCTCCGTAAAATGTTGCAAACACAGGGTGATGAGGGCAGGTATGGCAATAGTGGCAGTGGGGAGAAAGGCAAGGAAACGGGGCAAAAGAGGCAAAAATTGTAGAGAAGGAAGGCTGAACAAGATAAGGAGATGAGGAGAGAAAGAAGACAAAGTCAGCCTGTGAGACTGCAGGACTGGTGGCACCACAGGCAGAAATAAGGTTTCTAGAGATAATGCTAGTCAGAATTTATATCACTGTAGTTCACAACTTTGGACTCTGGTATTTCATATATATGGTTTATACAATAACTCTCCATTGACTAAACTATTTGATTAACTAGACACTCCATTCCTTAATCATGCCAGATATCAAAGAGCTTACTGTATGCTGAGACTATTCATATTGACATTAGCAAGAGATAGAGGGATACTTATTCTGCAAAGAAACCAATTAGCTCTTTACTTTCCAGTTAGTTCTTTCCAGAACACCATTCTGGAACTCCAGGGCTGGTAAGTAAAGGGTTCACTTGTGCTTTCTTTGGTTGCTGGACCTCTGGGGAAGACAAGTATGGTGGCTAAGAAAGGAATGAGCTTGACCATCATCCAAGGTCTTTCAAGGCTGCCTGACTATTCCTGGAAACTTGGTTGAAGACTGGGCCATCTTTCTTGGGGAGATGGGTGGGTGAATGAGCTAAAGATAATACAAGGAAGCTCCATAATTAAGGCATCTGGTGGATATGTAGAGATGTGCTCTCAGTCAGGTTCCTATTCTTTACACAGTGACTCCGAGCTCTACTTCACACAAGGGGACAACAGAATTGGAGGAAAATATTGGAAGGCTCAGTATATGGAGTATGTTGATGCAACTTTTACTCGAAGAAAGAGACTCTCTGAGGCAGAAGCCCATCTTGGAATTCTTGGTAGAATAAAACCATCTGTCATGTTTTGAATGGGGGGAGATGCTTTAGTGGGACATATATGTACATGGAATGACTCCTCTCCTCCTGCCTATATTCACTTCCCTCTGCCCCTTTTCATCCTCTTCTCCCTCCTCCTCTTGATATTTTTCAGGCCCCGTCATCAGGGCAGAGGTGGGTGATACTCTGTTAGTGACCTTTGCCAACAAAGCCGACAAAGTCTACAGTATTTTGCCCCATGGCGTGATCTATGACAAGGCATCTGATGCAGCCCCAAACATAGATGGTGAGTCTCAGCCTAGTCTCTGGGAGGAAAGAGGATGGGGGAACAGAAGACTTGGAATCAGATAGATTTGATTCAAATACTGGCCCCTTTTACTACCAGCCCTGGGAACTTATGTGAGCTTGTGCCTTACTCTTCTCCCTACTAATGCAGATAGTGACACTCACCTCACAGGGCTTCAGAAGGAGCTGGAGAGAATTTAGGGCAGGGTTTGGTCCACAGTAGGCACTTAGGAAATGTTCATTCCAAAAAAAAAAAAAAAAGGAAATGTTAATTCCTTTCCTTTTCCCTCAATAATGTAATAAATGTCAAAGTGAGCTACTTTCACGGTTACCTCCACTTCCCTAAGTCGGAGAGTTTTTCAGCCACAGGTTGCAAGGGATTCTGTGGGTGGAGGCTGAGAATAAAATCTGATTTGGTTAACATCAAAATCCTACACATAGTCTTTGCTTTGTCTCTGTGGACAAATATTTATTTATAATCAGTCTTGTGCACTTACCATCATATATGGCCTCTCTCTATCTCAGAGTGGGTAGCACAGACTCTGTACATGTAAGAAAGGAAGCTGCACCCAGTGGCTGCAGGAACTGTCCTTCCCCTCATGATACTGCTCTTTGGAACCTCTTAGTCTCCTTGGAAGTCTTTCCTATCACTGCAACAGACATGAGTGTCTGGGATACTTCATGCCCAAGGATGCAGCTAGGCCCAGTCCAGAGCAGGCTTTGAGATGATGGTAAGGCAACAGAGTAGGAAAGAATGGAGGGAGAACTCCCCCACCCGCACCCCCCACCACCAGACCCATCATCATCCCTCCTCCTGCAGCAACATCTCTTTCACCTGTACTTTCTCCTTGGTCAAAATGCTCACAATGACTTTGTGTGTGTGTGTGTGTGTGTGTGTGTGTGTGTGTGTGTGTGTGCAGGAAGACCACCAGTGACAGCCCAAATGTCTATATTTTCTATTGTTTAACTTAGCAAATTTACTGGGCACCTTTTTGCAAAGCTCTGGACAAGGAGTCAAGAGTTTCTGGTCTCAGTCTGGCTGGAGACCCTCAACGAGTTCATCTGGCAATATAATGTGCAGGTCCAGTGCCAAGTCTTTAGAATCAGACAGCCCTGAGTTTGAATCCCAGATCTGCCACTTACCACCTTTATCACCTTGTGTCTTCACTTACCTCCTCTATCTTATGGTTATTTGGGTTATTTCCTGGTTCAACTAGATTTCAAACTCTTTAAAGATAGGCTCGTGCTTAACTTTTTGGGGTATCCTCCTCAGTGCTGATATAATGTATTCCACATCTGAAGGCACTCAATGATACTTGACTGATTTACATTTAATTGTGAGAAAGGTAATTATCACTCTTTATATTTGCTAAGCCCAGTATTCAAGTAGGAAATAGTATTTATGGAGACACTAAATGTAATCTCTGAAGAAGATAATTCTTTGATATAAGCTTCTATCTCATGAAACAGCCGACTGTGGCAGTGACCTCCCTGGTAGGGTACCTAAGTGGAAACAATTGTCCTTCTACAAAATACATCATCAGAGAGAGACCCTAGTGCTGGAAGACCCAGTCTGACAAATTTGATGTTCTTGGTCTTGCGTTGAGAGTAACTGTTATTTTTTTATCTGCTCAGGATTTCTGAAGCCAGGGGCGCATGTTAAGCCAGGTGAAACTTTCACATACAAGTGGACGGTGCCTGAGAGTGTAAGCCCGACAGCTGGTGATCCCCCCTGTCTGACCTATCTTTACTTCTCAGCGGTTGAACCAATCCAGGACACCAGCTCTGGCCTTGTGGGGCCTTTACTAGTCTGTAAAAAGGGCGTACTCAATGCTGATGGGACACAGGTAGGCCGTCAGAGGTCACTAAATTCTCCTCAGGGTTGTATGTGGGTAAGAGCAGTAATATGGCAAGGAATCAGGAAGTAATAAAGTGTCAGGTATGAAAAGTGGTTTTTCCTCCTTCCTCTTAAAATTGACTTAAAATACATAAAGAGCATTTTATTCTACCTTTTTTTTATATAAATTTAAGATCTGAACTTAAATTTAACGTGATTTTAATGTAACTTTAAGATCTGAAAGTTACAGATGCCTCCCTTCCCCTCCGAAACCCAACATTTCTGCTTGTTGAGGTTGGAATTTGGTGGGTGCTTGTCCCTGTGCATTGCTTTGATTCTAGAAATCTTCAGAGATCTACATGGACTATGAATTGGGACCCTTTCTTCTTGGACAAGTTTTCTCAAATTGGCCACATGTTAGAATCATGTAAGGGACCTTTTAAACATCTTCCACTCTGGTGCTCCAGACCGATTAAATCAGAACCTCCATGCGTTTTCCAGTGGTTGAGAACCACTGTAACTTACCACTGCAAACTGCAAGTGAATCGCCGCGGACAAACACACAAGAAAGCATACAGATAAATTCCTGCAAGTCCCGACTTGGAGGCTTTGCTGGTTGCACTGACTCATGTGGCAGAGCACACCATTTCAAGCTATGTCTATATGATATTAAATATATTGATGAAAATAGGAAGATTGAATCATGTTAACCATTTTGATTTACTTCACCAGTCAGAAATAGTAAGACTATTTATTTACGTGGTATATTTTATAATGTTTGGCATTGTAAGTACCCACTTCTGGGCTCCAGGGAATTTCTAGGTAGAGGACACAAAGTGTCGTGATCCACTATAGATTTTCATTCCCCAGCATGAGGGTCCAATCTGAGAAATGTCTATTAGAGGTTCAGTATGTCCCTGGCCCTCCAAATGGCTCCTCAATAATGCACGTGTACTAAGATTGAACAGTTACACTGTACCCTCAACCACCATATAAAGCAAAATAGAATGAACTATCCTTATTTAAAAAAAAAATTTTTTTTTCTATCCCTATTTTAAAATTAAAGAAATTGGGCAGCCCCGGTGGCTCAGCGGTTTAATGCTGCCTTCCGCCCAGGGCATGATCCTGGGGACCTGGGATTGACTCCCTCATCGGGCTCCCTGCGTGGAGCCTGCTTCTCCCTCTGCCTGTGTCTCTGCTTCTCTCTCTCTCTGTCTCTCATGAGACATTTATTTATTTATTTATTAAATAGATAAAATATTAAAAAAAAAAAAAAAACTAAAGAAACTAATGCCCAGAGACATTGAATGAGATCCCAAGTAGTAATTAGTGGAACTCAGCAGTAACAGGACTTTGAGCTTCCAACTTTGTTTGTTTTTCTAATATACTACCCTGCTTCCTAGAGCTAAATAAATACCTGAGCCCAGGAAATTGAATGCCAGAAAACTTCTGAAAGGTACTTCTGATTTTTCCCCGATTGTATCCATTTAACGGTAACTTGGACACTTGCTAGAAGCACCTCATAGTATGGGAAAGTTGTTGCCTGAACCGAACACCACTCATGGTCAGTCCATTTACATGAAGTTCATGAAAAAATTAATAGTAACCTGAAATACCCCACATTTGGGATTTCATTGAGAGAGAAATCCATTTGGCCAAAGTTATTTTCTTTTTTTCCTGTTATTTTTTAGAATTTAAGTTCAATTTGCCAACATATAGTATAACATCCAGTGTTCATCACGTTGTATGTCCTCCTTAATGCCCATCACCCAATTATCCCATCCTCCTACCCACCTCTCCTTCAGCAACCCTCAGTTTGTTTCCCAGAGTTAAGAGTTTCTCATGGTTTGTCTCCCTCTCTGATTTTTCCCCATTCCATTTCCCCTGCTTCCCTTATTTTCAATGCAAAAAAATACTAATGAAACATAAACTAAAACAGGCCCTCTATAGGTCAAAGCTTAGGTCTCTCCTCAGCAGTTAGAGAACACCAAAGAGGTATTTGCCTCTCTTTCCAAAAAATTCTCCCAGGGGTGAATGGATGTCATAGAATCTAACCAGGTACTTAATAGGGCCCTTTGCTAAAAGTCATGCCTTCTCCAATGGCCACTTAATCAGAATTCCCTTCACCCAGATTCCCCAAATATAAACATTTTGCCTCATTTGCTTTATTAGCTTTCTCTTTATTTTTCTGTTGTTTTCTTTTTCCTGACCTGTTTGAGGTAGGTTATAGATCTAATGTCTCTTTGGTGTGTTTCCCAAAAGCAAGGTCACTCTCTGACATAAACACAACATAATTATCCAGGTCAGGAAATTAGTCTTGATACTGTACTATTTTCAAATTCAAGCACCTTGAAAATTTTGCTGTCTTTCCAATATCCTTCATAACAAAAGGAATATATGTTTTGCCTGGTCCAAGCTCTGATCTAGATCATGCATCATCCCCTCTTCGTGCCCCTATTTCTCCTGTGATCTCGTTCATCACAGGAAAGCAATTGTGACTGTTCTAAAATGCAAATAAGATGAAGTAATATCCACGTTAAACATCCTCCAGTGGCTTCCTATCACACTTGGAATAAAAATCTACATTTCTTAGCCTAGACCTATATGCCCAGCCTCTGACTCCAACTTTGATAGAACTCCCACACTCCCTCGTACCTACTTCTCCATCCTTATAAGCCTTGCTGTTTCTTGAACAGGCCAACCTTATCCTTGTCTTAGGGCCTCTTTACTAGGCTCCCTCTGCTTGGAATGCCTTCCCCTGATCTTTGCATGGCTGACTCTTCCTGTCACCTCCTTAGAAAAGCCTTTCCTGATCACCAAGCTAAAGTCATACTCTATTACATCACCTGATTTTAATATCATTTACTACTGTAGGACATTTTCTTTGTTTATTTTTATATGTCTGGTATGTTTCTTTTAACAAGAATATAAGTAACATGGAGCAGGAAAGTTGTCTGTCTTATCTTCATTTCCCAGAACAATGCCTGGTACACACTCAACTGATATTTATGGTTGAATAAATGAAATACAGGATAAGCACTTCTATCTTCAAAATCATATTAAGAAGTTTAGGTAGCAGAAAATGTCACATTACACAACTCAAACATTAAATGTGTGGCCTGCAAGTAGACACTAAAAATTCCAGGACAACCTTATTTGCAAAATTCATTTCCCATATCCACATTTAAACACTCAGAGTTGTGAGATGGATCATGGCTCAGACCTCCCAGTTTCCTTGCTGCTATGGGAGCCTAAAACATACTATTGTATGTAAGTGCTCTTCACAAAAGAGCTTTGTGCTGTGGATACTAACCCTCACTAAGATGCATCCTATGCACAAGTGGCCAGGTGGATTAATCCAAGTTCTCCAGAGAAAGAGACCCATGAGGATGTACATATAAACACAAACAGACTTATTATAAGGAGTTGGCTTACATGGTTATGAAGGCTGACAAATTTCAGGATCTGCAGAGAGTTGGCAAGCAAGAGACCCAGGAGACAGAAAAGTCCAGCAGGCTCAGGATCCAAGAAGAGCCTATGTTTGAGTTTGAATATGAAGGCAGAAAAAAGTCAGTGTCCCATTTCAAAGGCAGGAGTAAATCCCTTTTACCTGTGGAAGGATCAGACTTTTTGTTCCATTGAGACCTTCAACAGATTGGATGTGGCCCACCCACACTGGGGAGAGCAATCTGCTTTATCCATCTATCAACTCCAAATGTTAATCTCATCCAAACACATCTTCATAGAAACACCCAGCACAATGTTTGACCTATTATTTGGGCACTGGAGCCCAGTCAAGTTGACACATAAAATTAACCATCACACAGGGTCCCATCACCTACTTTCCAACCTTTTCCTGGGTTAATTTCCCACCCACATTGACTCAGTTACCTTCCAAGTGAGGTTCTTCAACTCAACACCTTTTAGCAGTTCCTTCTTGTCTTATGGACAGTTGCAATCATAGCTAATAATCACAATTAACATTGAGCACTTTGGATTTTCCAGATGCTGTGTTGAGTGCTTTACCTATATTATCTAATTTAACCTTCACCAAGAAATAGGAAGTGATAAGTACTCTTACTCTCCTTTTTGCAAAGGAGGGAATTAGGGCTTAGACAGAGTAAATCGCTTGCCCCAGTTTCCACAGTGAATTAAGCAGAATGACATTAGAACCCATAGCCCATAATCTTTTAAAATATATTTGACCTTTTATTACTCCCCCAGTTTTTATATTTTACTTTTAGGCCCTCATTGTTTCTTTTCATAGCCCATGATCTTAAACTACTGCCTTCTAAAACACCACATGATAAATCAGTAAGTGTATATAAGGAATGGTATGAGAATAGAGCAAAGAGTACCCACATCTTGAATGATACATCAAGAAAGCATCACAGAGGCAGGACAGCTAAACTGACCTTTGAGGGTGGTGGTGTTCAAGTTGAATGCATGAAGGATGGAGGCCTGTAGAACATAGCAAGTTTAGATTGCTGCAAGGAGCTTGGCCTCACTTCTGTCAAAGTGCCAGGAGGGAAGGGCCAAGAGATCAGGCTGGGCAGGTAGGCAAGGACTAGATCACTCTGAGTTTAGATTGGACTTTCCAGTTTCAGAGAAAGAGAGGTATGATCAGTGGCATTGCTGGGGGTCCCTCCGGAGCAGGCAGTAGGGTGAAGGGTGGGTTGGAGGGGAGCACATTAGAAACAGGAAGATGGCTGAGGGACAGAAAATACAGTCACTTCTCTGGTTCAGCTTTAAAGAAAACCATATTTCAGCAACGCAAGATACAGTGTGGTCAGACATGCTCAAATAGATAGATTAGGAATACATACAGTGAGAAGCAATCCATGGTCCCCTCAATTTCAACTTATGTTAACACAATCTAGCAAAGCCCATGGGTTATATGAACCCATTACTTCACTCAAAAACATGTAGAGCACCTGCTTTTCCAGGCATTTTTTTCAAACTGGGGACGCAGAGAGGAACCCTACATGTCCCTACACTTACAAAGCTACAATGCAGTGGGACAATAAAAAAAATAAGTTCATAAATAAAATATAATTTCCCATGGAGACTAGTGCTATGAAGAGTACAGTGGGGGGTGAGTGAGTAAGTTTGCAGGCAAGGTGGAAGCCAGACGACCGTTTTAGACAGGGTGGTCAGGGAAGGGCCCTCAAAGGAGGTGACATTTGTGCAAAGAACTGAATGGAGTAAGGGAGTGAGCCAGGCAAGACCTGGGAGGAACTTTTGGCAATGGGAATGGCACATGAAAAGTCCTTGAGGCAGGAGTGAAGCTGAGTGATCATAGAAGAGCAAAGGACCAGGGTAGCTGGAGTGAGCAAGGGATGAGGACAAGGAGATGAAGCTGGTGAGAGAGGCCAGGGCATGGAAGCCCTGGTAAGCAGACTAAGAGAGTGATGACTAGGTTGAAAACAGGAGTCCCACAGTGTAGGAAAGCTTCTGAGCAAGGACTTATCACCTCTGAGCAAGTCTCATGGGGAGGAAGAAGGATATAATGAGAAAGATGAAATTATATAGGGCATAAAATGAATTTATCAGAATCATGCTCAACATCCTGATTGATAAAATGACCCAGTAAATCCATAGCTGATGTTGGTCCTCAGTTACTTTGGGTTAACTCTGAAAGTGAAGTAGAAATAAGAATTCCTCCAAGGTGTACTTTTTAATACATTCATTTCTTTCTTACATTACATTAATACATTCATTTCTTTCTTCCCTGTAGAAAGGAATAGATAAGGAATTTTACCTACTGTTCACAGTCTTTGATGAGAATCTGAGCAGGTACCTTGACGAAAACATTCAGAGGTTTACATGGCGCCCCTTCAGTGTTGACAAAGAAGACAAGGATTTTGTGAAGTCCAACCGAATGCATGGTATGAAAAATGACTTTCTTTTCTGTAAGGGAAAGGTGTAATTGCATTTGAAGTGGAAATGATTGGAGTGTTTTAACTATCTTAATTTTGTTTTCTTGGATATTGTTCTTGGTCACGAGTAAATCTTTTCATGACGTCAACTCAGAAGGGATGGTGAAACCTCCCTATCTCCCAAGGATGTTGTGAAATTTAATTAACACTTCTGAAATACTTCATTAGCTTGAGATGAAGCAACACAAAATATGAACTTGCAAAGATCACAGTACATTATAAAAGTAGAAAATTACTGACAGAATGCCCTCCCTTGGGTTTGTAATCACATCATTAAGTCTGATAATCCAGTGATCATTAGAGATAAACATTAAACAGCAAAGCATCTCTTATCAAGTTACATGAAGGAATGTCTAAAGTGCTAATTTTTTTTTAATTTTTATTTATTTATGATAGTCACAGAGAGAGAGAGAGAGAGGCAGAGACACAGGCGGAGGGAGAAGCAGGCTCCACGCACCGGGAGCCTGATATGGGACTCCATCCCGGGTCTCCAGGATCACGCCCTGGGCCAAAGGCAGGCGCCAAACCGCTGCGCCACCCAGGGATCCCTAAAGTGCTAATTTTTAAAACGCTACCCATTCCTATCCCAGATCTTATTTAGAAGGAATTATTTAATTCCCCTTCTCTGTATCTCTTATATCTGTTGTAACAGTGGCAAACCACCTTGTAATTGGTGTGACTAACACAGGATTCTCCTTGGTCTTGGGCACATTACCCAAAGTGACAGAATAATTAGCGAGAGTTCAAACTCAAACAATTTTAAGAGTGCTGTCAACAAAGGGGCTAAACCAAGCACTCTAAGATAACAGGAGCCAAATTGCTTGCTTTAGAACCAAGGATAACAACTATTTATTGCCTTTGAGACATTACATGGAAATAACAAAATAGTCCCTACTCTCCCTTCCCCACAAGGAAGTCCAAAAAACTCCAAAGTTCCAAGTGACCCACAGCAGCCAGCTCACAGATCCCTATAGTCCTAAGTGTTCTATGCCAATAATCTCCTTTTGGACCAATGAAGAGCACAGAGTAACTCATTTTCAATACCATCTTCTACAAAATTGTTGTTATAACTGAATAATGAAATTTGTTTCTAACCTTCCTAGTAGCCAAAAAAAAAAGGAGAGGTGGGGGAGGAAATAAAGTAGAAATGAGAAAACATAGTAATTTCTTCATGGGAAACTCAATTGCAAAAGAAATTTATTGTAAGAGTGGCCTGTAAAGAGAAAGCATTAAACCCTAATGGATCTCATCACATCCATCCCCACCCTGGTTTGACAATGTGAAATACACTCTCATATTTTGGACAAGCAGAGTATGCCACCTTTAAAACAAAATGCGGGGAAAGAAATGTATTTTAATTTAAATTTTACATTAATTATAAATTAAATGCTATCTCTAGGCTTGCTTGACTGGAGTAAAAGGAAGAATGATGGCAACAGTACCAAAGAGAAAGTGCCTTACACAGTAGACAGTGCTTTACATTACTTTAGAGATAAACATTAGTCTATATTCAAAGGTGTTTGTTGATCTCTTTCCCTAGGGGGTATCCCCAACGGATCCCCAACGGCTTGTGAGCTGCCTTTGGGGATATTTTATGACAAAAAAGAGGCCTACCTACAGTAGTTCTTGGCCTTGTCAACAAATATGGACTGTGTACACAAGAAGGCAGAACAGTGTAACTTCTTTACCTTATCATGGGCTTTGGCTACCTTTACCTGACACTATAACCAGCAATGACATCATTCTTTCTATAAATTTTTAGAGTACTGTTAAAAAGCAAAACAAAACAGAAAACAAAAGTATTTGTTGAGTTCATGAATGGATGGTCCAGAAAGAGAGGATTTGAACTAGAGTTCCAAAGCAAGAGAAGATTCTCTACCAGTCAGTCAAGGACTAAATTATTAGCACCCCAATTTACAAAATCTCTCTAAAATTCAATGGACAAGATTTATATAATTTGCAAAAAAGATAATTTATATAATTATCAAAGAGTTTTTTCAGAAGATACCATGTTCTTCTCAGAAGCCTCTAGGCTTCTTAGACTTTCTACTGAAAGTCCCAGATATTTGAGTAAAATTGCCCAGTACTACTGGTTCTGCAGACACAGAAATAAAAAGTAATTTTATCTGATAATGGGATCATAAAAGAAGACCATTCATATGTATGATAGTTGTTCTTTTTAACTATGGGCACTAGTAAGGAGTAGGGTGTGGATAGAATTTTTATCTCTCCAAGGGACATCAAGCATGAGACATAATTATGTATAGTCCCCCCTCAAACAGTGCTATTAAGTTAATATATTTATCCCTCATAGAGTGAGAAGGTGGTTTCTAAATTCTTTTCAAGGCACTGTTCCAGGTAGTCACTATCAGTGGATTGAAGTTGATATAAAAGAGGAAACCAACTTTCGTTTCTGGAGATACAGGTCTTCATTATTAAGTCATCATTATTCAAAGTCCCTTCAGTTATTTTATCGAGTTAGGGAAATAAAAGTTATCAAAAGACAAAATTATTTCCTCAAAGACTAACCTCTCATAGACTTAGCACCCCTCTCCCTTGCAAAAAATCCCTCTCCACTGACCAGATGTGCAAATACAATGTCAATCAATTGCAAATCATTACAGGCATGAAATCAGTAAAGGGATATCTGGCAACTTCTGGAATCAAATGCAAATCCCTTGGCAGATGAAAATCTAACAAAATTAAGTGATTTAACAATCTGAGGGAGAGACACTTACGGGAGATAATAGGATAATAACCTCAAAAAATGGTTTTCAAATCAAGAATTCTAGAGCAGGCTTTGGGGAAATGAATGAAGTTCATAAATATTTTTACAAGGATGATGCTTTAAAAAATCTGCAAAACTAAAATGTGAATTGCAGGATATCATATTACACTATCAAACAATTTTGTCAGAAAAAATTATGCCAGAAAACAACCTGATTTATTCCTTATTGATTCTTAGAACTTGTGCCCTTGCATATACATTGTTAAGTATAACATCACAATTTTAGTGTGTTTTCATTATTCATTGTTCAATTTAGTCTCCAGTTTGGATTGGTTCACTGTGTGACTTTTCTCCATTACTATTTACTCTCTTGTAGTTAGAAGCTTCTGTAAACAGTTTGAACTTGAACACTTGAACAGCCTGCCCCCTTCCCACACACACACTGATAATCCTCAACGAAAATGGTGCGTCTTCAGTACCTACGAGATCATAGTGGGCTCTATCTTTTTCCTTTCCTTAGCGATCAATGGCTATATGTATGGCAACCAGCCAGGCCTAAGCATGTGCAAAAAAGATAGAGTTTCCTGGCATATGATTGGAATGGGCACCGACACTGATATGCATGGAGTTTATTTTCAAGGGAACACCATCCACCTACGAGGGACTCATCGCGACACCCTAGCCCTGTTTCCGCATACCTCCACAACGGTGTTCATGCAGCCGGACCACGCAGGTAAACTTGGCAGGACCATCTCAGGTGACCAAACTCCTATCTTCAGGCATATACTCTAGAAGAAATTGGTTGAATTTGAGCATTCCAAGGCCTATAGCAGGACAAATAGCCTTGGTTCCAATCAGACAATCCCAACTATTTTATTCCAGACACACAATATAAAGAATAGAGAAGTATCTAAAATGGCACAAAGGAGAAATGGAAGTTCCCTAAAAGACCTTCTCACACAAATCTTAGGAGAGTGCTCTTAATTCATTCCCAGGAATGATTCAGCCCCAAGAAAGAGGATATTTCTTATTCCCTTTAAGCACCAACTTTTGCACCACACACGGACAGCCCATAGATGCTTTCTGGTTATGGACATGACCTAGTTTCCCTTCCCTAGAGACTGGTAGTAGCCTTTTGATAAGTTGTTTGGAGACTTCTCCATTTTCATTTTGTTGGGCACCTCTGGTTTCCCTAGAGGGTAAACTGTATTAAGCTGCATTGGGTCTGAAGTCCAGGGAGGACTCATTGAAGTGCCAGTACTCATTCCTTCTCTTAGAGATTTCCAAGCTAATTAGATAATTGGGAAATTTTTATAAAACATATGAAGCAATATGTGGCAGCATATGCTACCTGCCGCATGAAAAATAAGGATTCCAGATGTTATGGGCATTCAAAATATTTCTCCAACCCAACTTTTTTTTATTAGTCTTAAAAAGAAACTGTTATGGGCCATGTGGGTGACTCAGTTAAGCATCCAACTGTTGATTTTGGCTCAGGTCATGATCTCAGGGTTGTGAGATCCAGCCCTTTTCTTGAAAGGGAGTCAGCTTGAGATTCTCTCTCTCCCTCTCCCTCTGCCTCTCCCCTCACGTGCTCTCACTTGCTCTCTCTTTCCCACTCTCAAATAAATAAATCTTTAAAAAAAAGAAACCAATATTCTACCCAAGAGGAGTACTTACTTGCTGATTCTATATCCTTTATGAATTGATGTTTAATTCTCCACTTCACACTAGAAATGCAGTTTTGATGCCTCTCAGTGTCATCAGTTAAAAACTTAAGGCTTGGGCTTCAAACTGTGGAAGGAGCCTTGGTGTCTGTTGAAAGATGAATGGATAAAGACCAAAGAATGGTCTATGTATACAATGGAATATTACTCAGCCATTAGAAACGACAAATACCCACCACTTGCTTCAATGTGGATGGAACTGGAGGGTATTATGCTGAGTGAAATAAGTCAATCGGAAAAGGACAAACATTATACGGTCTCATTCATTTGGGGAATATAAAAAATAGTGAAAGGGAATAAAGGGGAAAGGAGAAAAATGAGTGGGAAATACCAGAAAGGGAGACAGAACATGAAAGACTCCTAACTCTGGGAAACGAACTAGGGGTGGTGGAAGGGGAGGTGGGGGGGGGGTGACTGGGTGATGGGCACTGAGGTGGGCACTTGACGGGATGAGCACTGGGTGTTATTCTATATGTTGGCAAATTGAACACCAATAAAAAATAAATTTATAAAAAAATTTTAAAAAATAAGGCTTGGGCTTCAAAACTTTTGTCCAAGAACTGCCTGAAACTAGGAGCTCCATTAACTCCTGCCTTATAGACTCTGAGCATTTAACCTTTCTACATTAGTATAATTGATCAATTATGAATCACCCTAACCAAGGTATGCCTTAAGCACAATGATTTTTTTTTTAATATGTTCTTCAAGACCAAAGATGGGAGAGAAGGGAAATAGCCAGTTTTAATCCATAGAAACAGGCATTCAAAGCTACAGTTGGCTGGAATAATTTTAGGAACATGGGTTAACTATTCCAGCACTTTGTGTATTACATATGTACCCTACAAGCTTCTAAGCTGCTTATGACAATGTTTACCAGTTTACATTTGGTGTTGAGTATAAATCTGTGACTGCTTAATAGCTTGGTCATTTTTTTAAAATTTATTATTTATTTATGATAGTCATACAGAGAGAGAGAGAGGCAGAGACATAGGCAGAGGGAGAAGCAGGCTCCATGCACCGGGAGCCTGATGTGGGATTCGATTCCGGGTCTCCAGGATCGCGCCCTGGGCCAAAGGCAGGCGCCAAACCGCTGCGCCACCCAGGGATCCCTAGCTTGGTCATTTTACCAATTCCTGTCCCATATCTATAGGCCAAAAAAAGTTCCCCAAATGTGAGTAGATCCTAGGCTTCAACTCAAATATTTTTCTTTGTTTTTGTTTTTTAACCACTTTATTAAATAGATAATTAATATATATTTGTTTTGAACATCTTTTCAGGTGTCTGTTGGCCATCTATACGTCTTCTTTGGAGAAATGTCTGTTTATATTTTCTGCCCATTCTTTAATTGGATTATTTATTTTTAGGGTATTGAGTTGTATCATTTCTTTATATATTGGATATGTCATTTGAAAATATCTTCTCCCAGGACAAACATTATATGGTTTCATTCATGAGGGGGGGGTATAAAAAATAGTGAATGCGATTAAAGGGGAAAGGAGAAAAAATGAGTGGGAAATACCAGAGAAGGTGACAGAACATGAAAGACTCCTAACTCTGGGAAATGAACAAGGGGTGGTGGAAAGGGAGATGGGTGGGTGGGGGATGGGCTGACTGGGTGCGGGACACTGAAGGGGGCACTGGACAGGATGAGCACTGGGTGTTATGCCGCATGTTGGCAAATTGAACTCCAATAAAAAAAATATACCAAAAAAAAAAGAAAATGTCTTCTCCCATTCAGTAGGTTTAGTATTATTGTTTTAGTTTTATTGTTTCTTTCACTGTGCAGAAACTTCATTTTGATGTAGTCTTGGTAGTTTGTTTTTGCTTTTATTTCCCTTGCCTCAGGAGACATATCTAGAAAAATGTTGCAATGGCTAATGTCAGAGATATGAACTGCCTGTGCTCTCTTCAAGGATTTTTATGGGTTTAGATCCTACATTTAGGTCTTTAATCCATTTTGAGTTTATTTTTGTGTATGGTATAAGAAAGTGGTCCAGTTTCATTCTTTTGTGTGTTGCTGTCCAATTTTCATAACACTATTTGTTGAAGAGACTGTCTCTTTCCCATTGCATAATCATTTCTCCTTTGTTGAAAATTGACTGACCATATAATTGTGGGTTTATTTCTGGGTTTTATGTTCTATTCCATTGATTGATGTATCTATTTTTATGCCAGTACTATACTGTTTTAGTTACTACTGCTTTGTAATATAACTTGAAATCTAGGATTGAGATGCCTTCAATTTTTTCTTTTCAAGATTGCTTTGGCTATTTGAGGTCTTTTGTGGTTTCATATAAATTTTAGGATTGTTTGTGCTAGTTCTGTGAAAAATGCTGTTGGTCTTTTGATACAGGTTGCATTAAATCTAGATTGCTTAGAGTGATATAGACCTTTCAACGATATTTGTTGTTCCAGCTTATGAGCATGGAATGTCTTTCCATTTCTTTGTATCATCTTGAATTTCTTTTATCAGTGTTTGATAGTTTTCAGAGTACAGGTATTTCACCTCTTTGGTTAAGTTTATTCCTAGATAATTTATTGTTTTTGGTGCATCTGTAAATGGGATTGTTTTCTTAATTTCCCTTTCTTCTGCTTCATTATTAGTGTATAGGAATGCAACAGATTTCTGTACATTGATGTTGCATCTTGAGACTTTACTGAATTCATTTATCAGTTCAAATAGTTTTTTGGTAGAATCTTAGGGTTTGCAAACCAAAACTACAATGAGATGTCACCTCACATCTATCAGAATGGCTAAAATAAAAAACATAAGAAACAAAAAGATTTGGCAAAGGTATGGAGAAAAAGGAACCTTAATGCACTGTTGGTGGGAATGCAAATTGGTGCAACCACTCTGGAAAACAGTATGGAGTTTCCTCAAAAAATTAAAAATAGAACTACCCTAAGATCCAGGAATTACACTACTGAGAATTTACCCCCCAAAATACAAAAACACAAATTCAAAGGGATACATACACCCCTATGTTTATAGCAGCATTATTTATAATATCCAAGATATGGAAGCAGCTCAAATGTGAATAAAGAAGATGTGGTAATATATACCATGGAATATTATTTAGCCACAAAAAGAATGAAATCTTGCCATTTACAACAACATGGACAGAGCTATAGAGAGCATAATGCCCAGTGAAATAAGTTAGTCAGAGAAAGATAAATACCATATGATTTCACTCATATGTAGAATTTAAGAAACAAAACAAATGAGCAAAGGAAAAAAAAAGGAAAGGATAACAAAAAAAAAAAAAAGAGAGAGAGAGAGAGAGAGAGAGAAATCAAGAAACAGATTCTTAGCTATAGGGCACAAACTGATGGTTACCAGGGGGATGAAAACAAACAAAGAAAAAAAGATAGAAAACAATAAGCAGATATTTATGCATAAAAAGAAAGAACAAATCGATGAGTTGGGAGTTAAGCATATATCAGTGAAGCCATCACCACAATCAAGGCCTTAAATTCCTCTTTGTTCTTAGAGAGGATAATTCCTTGGCTAGCAAAGAACACAATGAACACATGAATAACGGGCTGACTAGCAAACAACATACAGAGGGAGCTCTTTCCATGTCTGCCTTCAGAATGTCTACTGTGTGTTTTCACAAAGAGACTTCCCCGTGAGGGTCCTGGTCAGTGCTGAGGCAGCTAAAGTACCCACTGAACCAATGGGTTTTTGTCATTCTCAAAGGGTAATTTGGCAATATTTAGATATGCATAATATGATAAAAGCTATCACTGCGCATTGTAGATGATAATGAGAATAATCACTCCTTGCTTGTCTCTAAGAACAGAGTCTACGAAAGGGAGGATTTATTGACCCAGTAATTCCACTGTCAGTTAATAACTTCCAGTAATTTTATGTGATTTTTTTGGTGAGTTCAATTAAGATATAGCTACCTGATGCCAATCTAGAAAATTGCATCAGTTTATAAAAGTACATGATGTGATTGTGGGCATTGTATAGGGAAATCTAGTTGACTTTCTTTTTCTTCTCATCTGGTATAATGTAAACCTACCATTGGTAATGAGAACCTCCTTTGTTCCAAGGCTTAATAAAGTAATATGCCTGGCTTTAGTAATAATACCTTATGTGTATATTTCACTTTATATAGTTTATGAAATCCTTTAGGGCAAAACACATGGTTTCAGAAATGCGCCCTTATTTCAACTTTGTTTAGACTATTAATCTTACGGGTAATTAGTTCATTTTAAACTGGGCTGGGCTAAGATAATCATATGTATCAGTGATTTTCCAGGAGCAACTCTATTCTAACATGTGTGTACAATAGGGAAGACCCAGAAGAATTATTTCTTGGTAGCAACTTTGCAAGTTTTCATTTTCGATTACAGATGAATTTCAGGTGGTATTTTCTCCCCTGGTAAGTAAAAATATTCAAAGTAATTTATTCCTCTTGGATTCCAGCTTTAAAATACTATATAAACCTGGTATTTTAAAAATCCACCTTACCGGTTATTTATTTGGGAATAAAGTGCTATAGATTGCTAGCAAACCAAAACTACCAAAACTATTGAGTTCCGCACACAATGCCAAGTCATTCCTCTTTCAGGTATTTTCAGGGTGTTTTGTTACACCATGCACCACTTCGTGAGAGGCATGAATCAAATATATGAGGTCAACAGCTGTGGCAACAAGGACCCTTCTGAGCAGCCGTACGGGATGATAAGAACCTTTTACATCGCTGCTGAAGAGGTAGAATGGGATTATGCCCCTAACAAAAACTGGGAGTTCGAAAAGCAGCACTTGGACGCAGGAGGGGAAAGGTACCATGGGCCAAGCCACCAAGTCTCTTGGGTGGGATTGCACATGCTCTGTAGACTTTTGTCAAGTGTGAAAACCTAACATTGCCCTGGTTTTGTATGCACAATTTTGGCAGACAGAGACTGTTAGGATCAGCACCAAGAGATGAAGGAAGCTGCCCATCTGCATCTGAGAGGGGAATCTGAAGTCATTTGGGGGCACGCCAGGCAGGTTCAATGCATCCTCACCCGTAGGGTGGCAGGTTTCATGTATGGCTGTCCTGAGAATGTGTGTGTCTTTGAGCAAGCACCTAGCATGAAAGGATTAGGGAAAGAGGCAGATTCCGGTGACAGGGGGACTGTGAAGACAAAATGGTACAGAGGGAGGCAGAGATGAGGTGTTGCAGCGAGGTGAGCAGATGGGGTGCTGTAGATTGAGGACTGTAGGGAAAGAGCATCCATCCAGATGGAGGACAACCTAGGAGAGTGTAGGAGGCATTGTTTTGGCAGAGAATTGAGATGGAAAGAGCTGGTCTCTTTACTAGGCCCTGTACTCAGAAAGTCCCCAAGAGTGACCCTCCCATGAGAGTACTGTCAGCCAGTGCTAAGCACCAAAGAGTCAGCAAGGCTGGAGCCTGGTGCAGGTATGTGAGCACTGGTCCCACACCCATACCTCCCCTTCCACCTGCGTAAACTGGGGTAGAGTCTTACAGGTAGAGAGGCATCTGCCAGGGGCTGACCTATAGACTTCCTCCACTAAACAACAACATGCTGTGTGGATATTCCCCGTCCCCACATACAGACCAGGAGACTCAGGGCAGAGTTAAGGCTAACCACAAGTCATGGGCACTGGAATTGAATAGACCTCTTACAGGACAAATCTGTGTTCTCAACACCAAGACATGTTAATTTGTATGTCTTTGGTCCTCTTTGTTCTGTATTATCAGCTCCAGCCACCACCGCTGCCCCCATACTAATTCTCTCTGGCCGTATTCCACACAAATCCCCTATACTCAACTGTTCCTAATCTTCACATGTCTTTTTTTTTTTTTTTTTCTCATCTTAATTGTTGGCCTGTTTTGAGGGTGTAGACTCCTGGAAAAGGGTATAACAGCGTCACCTTATGGATAAATGAAGAAACAAAAATCATTCCTTCATTTTAAAAAGATTTGCCTCAGGGACAGGATGATTTAAAATTTATTCCATGCCCCACCAGTCCATTTATTAAACCAGACACTCCTCTTCTGCAAAAGCAGTGCTATTGATACAAACTAAAGACAGATACTGGGGCCATGGAAGATGAAATGAATACTAATTCAGCCTTTTCTAAAATGATTATTTTTACTACAATGCTGTTAGAACTAAAGAAATAATTGTGTAATAATCTTGTTCTATGCATATTCCTAGCTGTGAGAGTATAAGAAATGTAGCTATCATAACTTTTCTTGGAACTCAGTGTGATTTCTGTTTTCAGATCACCATCTCTCTAAGCTGGCAGGATGCTCTAGCCTCAGTCTTCTGGGACTGTTTCCCGGGTGAAACAGAGAGATAGAGGTGCTGGGGTGTTTGTACTCTACCCTGCCACTCTCGATATTGCCCATAAATAAATGAAAACAAAGTAAAATGAAAACGTGTTCACATATTCAAAGTACCACCAATCTGTAGATAAAAACTCAGTACAGATGAAGATGACCAGTCCTCCTACTGGCACATCTGTGGTACCTCTGCAGGTGGGAGCCCAGGGACAAATGCCCCTTCTGCTCCCAGTTGTTATGACTCTACCTTTTGAGACAAAGCTATGGCATGGGGCACATCTGATTTTCATTTTTTAAAAAAGATTTTATTTGTTTATTCATGAGAGACACAGAGAGAGGCAGAGACACCGGCAGAGGGAGAAGCAGGCTCCCTGTGGGAAGCCTGATAAGGGACTTGATCCCAGGACCCGAGGATCACAACCTGAGCAGAAGGCAGATGCTCAACCACTGAGCCACCCAAGTGTCCCACATCTGGTTTTCAAACTACCTGTTGGTATGGGTCATCTCTGAGATATTTATTGTCCCAATTAGCACAGACTCTCTGCCTCAACTTGGGATCCAGATACCCAGGGCTTTCCCAGAACACACTGAAAAGGCCTCAGGATCCCAGAAAAGCAACCAATGGGACCCATCAGCGCAATGCCAGGGTTTGTGCCAGGGAGAAAATTTGAAAACAGAGATAAATTAAGTTGCTCTAGGGAAATAAAGCTGTATTCTTAGTACTCCAGGGCTTGTGGACTGATATGCATTTAATTTAACCAACTTGGGATTTGAGACAACAACTGCCATGTATTGAGCAGCCACCATGCTCCGGGCATTCTGCTAGGGTCTTTAAGACTCTATCTGATAGTGACCCTCACAATACACTTGACCTATCTGGTAAGCCTTGACCCAGCAAATCACATGACATGCCATCACAAGATGGTGATAGAGCAAGCACTTACATGGTGCTCAGTATGTGTGTGGCACAGTGCTTTACTGATCTTAACCCATAGAATCTTTGCACCAATTTAGGGAGGCAGATACATTGTGATCACTCCACTTTGCAGAATAGGAAAGCTGATAAACAGTAAAGTGTGGTTCCAGAGGTGTTGGGGTCACTATTACACATGTTACTAGGACTATTTGAAAATGAAAGTAGAAGAAAAATCCTCTTCCCCTGGAGAGCATATGGTCTAGGTCAAAGATATACAGATGTTTGTTAGGCACCTATTGTGTGCTAGGCGTTGTACCAAGTGTTGGTAAAATGGTGCTAACAAGAGCAGGCAAGGCCCTTTTCCACAGAATTCATGGCTCATGGGGAAGACATTAGAACAAGCATATGAGCAAGGCCATCACCATGAGAGGGGAAATGCAGGGCCCAGAGGAAGTTCACAGCAGGTGTACATGGCCCCAGCTGGGGGAGAACTTCAGGAGGAGTACACCAGTATACCATCAGGGAAAGCTTCTTAAGAGAAAGTGCCCTTAGCACAGGGAATAACAATGCATGGAAAGCCTGGAGGTGGGGAGGGCATGTGGAGTTCAAGAGAGAATGTTTATATGACCAGAGTGCAGAGTGTATGGGTGCCAGTAATAGGAAACAAGGTTTGGGAGGTTGGCAGATGCAGATAGTGAAGGAGCGATAGATTTTTTTCCCATCTTTTTGTGGTCATCTGTCTTGGTGATGAATTAAATAGAGGTTGATCCTCATTATTTGCAGATTCCATGTTTGTGAATTTGCCTACTCACTGAAATTTGTTTGTAACACCAAAATCAATTTTTGTGGTCATTTACAGGAATGCATAAAGCAGCTGAGAATTTGTGTCACCCAATGCACACATTCCCAGCTGAGCTTAGACAAACAAGGCATCCTTGTCTTTTTTTTTTTAAGATTATTATTTTTTATCAATTTGAAAGAGAGAGAGAGAGCGTGAGTGGAGGGACACACAGAATCCCTCTGCCTTCTTGTTTCAGCTTTACTGTAAACAAACATCCTCTTTGTGGTCTATTTAGTGCCACTTGTGTGTGTGTGTGTGTGTGTGTGTGTGTGCTTTTTGTTGGTGACTTAACTGTCAAAATGCCCCCCAGAGTAGTGCTGCTTAGTGTTCTCAAGTGCAAGGAGGCTGTGATGTGACTTACAGAGGAAGTACATGTACTAGATAAGCTTCATTCAGGCATGAATTATAGTGCTATTGGCCATGACTTCAAAGTTAATGAATTAGCTATAGATATTGAATAAGATATCTTTAAACAGAAACATATATAAACCAAGGATATTTATCTGTCAATGAAAATATTGTGACTGGAGGTTTGAAGAAACTGGGGGGTTTTGAGGGTTAGGGGAGGTGAGTTTTCCTCTACCCTTCAAATTCTTTTGGTTGGTCTAAGAATAAAATTGATGTGAGAAAATCAAATTTGCTTACACAGGGAGAATCAACATAAACATGACAGGTTCCAAAGACAGGCAGAATGAGATATATATGTCATCCTGAACTAAGAAGGGGGAAGGAATCTGGGACTTCAAAGGAAAGGAAAACAATTCATAGGAAGATGAAAAAGAGTATATGTTAGGTAAACAGATGTTGGCTGGGCCACTCAGAAAAAATGGGACAGAGAGAAGAATTTTAACAGACTTCGCTAAATTCCTCACTATCTCCCACCCCTATTTTATAATATACTATAGTTACCCCTGGTAATAGTCCCTTCCTGGAGCAGGTCCTCTACCCAAACTCTTTTAGGCAGTTGAGGGAAGATCAAAGTTTATTCCTGAAACTTTTGGGTCTTGATTGTTTTCAGCTCAAAATGATCCACATGCCAAAGTGGCACATCTTGGGGCCATTCATTGTCAACATTTACAAAACCTAACCTTGTATTTCCCCTAGGAACAATGGTTCAGTATTCATTATTTCAGTGTTCGAGGTGACTTTCTAGAACATGACTCCTGTGAATAACAAGAATCAACTATGCCTATATTTGTATATGAGTATATGCACAATATACAACCCAGACTCTTTCTTGAGATCTTTAAAGTGGAAAAGTAGAACAAGGTATGGAATGATACATATGACATCTGAAAGAATTCAGGGTGGTAGAGTGTGAGTGTGTGCCTGTGTGCATGCACGTGCATGTGTGTGAGGTTAGTTGGTCCCAAGAAGCAATGTGCCATCTCATGGGAGTCTCTAAATAATGTTGGCCCCATTCAGCACCCAACAGGGCTTTGCAGTGAGGGTCCCCAAGAAGTAAGACCTGGGCCAGTGCTGGCCTGCCCCAGTCAGAACCCCCTGAGGTGCTTTCAAATGCAGATTCCCGGCCCCACTTCCAGAGAGCCTGGTGCAAAAGTCCAGCTCCACAGGGAGATCCTGATGGTGCCAGATTTGGGAAACACAGCTCTGGAGTACCTCGGAATCACTCCGAAGCACTAAAGTTTTCTCTATGTCCTGGCAACTTTAATTTCTGATGTTTCTGATTTACAGACATGGAGATATATTTATGAACCACACTGAAAACTGGATTGGCTCTCAGTACAAGAAGGTAGTTTACAGAGAATACACTGATGGAGAATTCGTGGAGATCAAGGCTCGACCACCACGAGAGAAGCACTTGGAACTCCTGGGTAGGGCACAGATTGCAGCCGTGCACTGCCAGCCCCAAGGGTGCATGAACATGTACACATATATTGTCACACTTACACCTAAGAAGAGGCAGCAGGGACAGAGTAGCCTGACTGCATTCATCCAAGTGTGACATCTTCCTGCCATCCCTTGTCAAGGGAGCATGCTGTGTGCTCAGCTCATTCAAACAACCAGATATTAGTCAACCAGATAACCAGATAACATGCAAACAGCAATCCATAACAGCAGGTTGTCTAACCAACGTCTGTTGCCCTGAAGTTCCTTTTCCCCCTCTGCTGAGCGAGAAATTTTAACTTGGAATAATTTGATGCCTCTGAAGGGCAGGCAAAGTATTTGCATAACTCCGTCAAGGTCCTGGATTATCCATGCACAGAGCCGTAAAAACACACCATAAAAATAATACAAGTAAAAGAGAAATCCCTTACAAGAGAAGAGCACTAAGGGTGGAAGGGGCATACACTGAGTACTGAGGGTGTAAGGCATTTGGGACCTCCTGAACTTGGCCTTCTCAGAATCTCCTGGGCCCGTCTGATGCCCTGGGCTGCCTGACCTGACGATCAGATAAGCTCCTCTGGCTTTCCTTCCCTGATTTCCCCTTGGGAGTAGCCAAATCTGATCTCATCCTGAAGATGAGATCTTTAGGCAGAGGGCTAATCTAGATGACTTTCTGAAATCCATTGCCTTTTTTTTTTTTCTGTCCTCATTTTTAAATGTACGAGGTGACTTATATAAGTAGTATGACTTTACACAGTCCTTCTTAATATTAAAGAAGGCACCAGGACAGCTAAGTTGACAAATTATTAAATGCCCCCATCCACCTTTCCTGCACCCTCACTGTCTATTAACACTGGCATGCAAGCTTGGATTGTGACATTTAGAGTCAGCCCCAGTGGGAACATTCCTTCTTTTCAGCTGTATATGTCAAGCAAGCTCCAGAAAAAAAGATATTGGTCCTGCCAACAGGGTGGATTGCCCCTCAAAAAGCCCAAATTTGCTGTTTAAAAACATGCATTCTTTTCTAGCTTTATCATTAAAAACAAAATAGTAGGGTTTTTTTTTAGACACTTCCTGGATCATACTAAATATTTTCTTCCAATGATAAAAATAGTCCAACAAATTTTAGATTCATTTAGGACTTTAGTGGTCTTCTCAGAAAAACAATTATTTTTTTATTTTTATTTTTTTATAAATTTATTTTTTATTGGTGTTCAATTTGCCAACATATAGAATAACACCCAGTGCTCATCCCTCAAGTGCCCACCTCAGTGCCCATCACCCAGTCACCCCCACCCCCCGCCCACCTCCCCTTCCACCACCCCTAGTTCATTTCCCAGAGTTAGGATTCTTTCATGTTCTGTCTCCCTTTCTGATATTTCCCACTCATATAGAAAAACAATTATAACCATAGTTTGATTCAGTGAAGAGTGGATGGGTGTAGTCAGACCACCTACTGTGAGTCTATCTCCCTATGAATGTAAAATGCTGTGAATACCCAAGAATGCAAATAAATCCCGAGGGACCATAAGATCAGGTCTGAGGAGATTCCAAAATGGGAGCCTGCTTCCATCCTCCTTGAAACAATGCTGCATGAAGACCTGTGTATATGGTACTCTGTCAGTGTGGTACTCTGTGTATATGGTGCTCTGTCAATCTGAGCTAACTGTATTTGTGCCACTCCTGATGCACTGATTGGTGAGAAATACCTGTGTAGGCAAGAGGCACCCCGGATCATGCTGGCACAGGGCTTTCCAGCAGGATGTGAACCAATTTTCAGCGTCACAGAGGCTGATGGCTTCTAACAGAAATGCATATGTGTGATTGCTGAGGAGCACTTGTCTCATCAAGGTATCCAAGTACTGAGAAATAGCACTGGATGTGCATTAGTGAAATCACTGTATTGATCGTAAATCATCACATAGATATTTTAATTTTATTCTTATCTTTCAAAACCCTTTTATGTTCAATATTTCATTGGATCTTCATTATGGTTATTATCATTAATATATCCACTTACCAGATAATGAACAATTTCAGACTTACCAAAGTTACATACAGAAGGATTACAAGTAGAAGTCACCATATCGTGTGGATATGGCTTTTCCCAGAGAATGTCTCAGCAGTAGTAAAATTTAAGCATTTACTGAGTACTTATTATATTTCAATACATTGAAATAAGTACTTTACATAC
The DNA here is from genome assembly GCF_018345385.1 of Vulpes lagopus. Taxonomy (NCBI): domain Eukaryota; kingdom Metazoa; phylum Chordata; class Mammalia; order Carnivora; family Canidae; genus Vulpes; species Vulpes lagopus. The sequence goes on from NC_054838.1 coordinate 43,039,140, forward strand.
ATTATCTTATTTAATCCTCACTATATCCCTATGAGAAAGGTGATATTAAACTCATTTCATAGGTGAGGAAATTAAGAAGCAGACAGGTTACTTGACTTATCCAAGGCCTCTTTAATAACTGAAGGAAGCAGAACTTGAACCCAGGTTGGTCCAATTGCCAAACACTACATGAGTATTTAATACCACTTATATTGCCCTCTAAAGGAAGTACCCTAATGAAAAAGCTAACCTTTGTTTTATTTTGCTAAAACCCACATACATATATATTACATCAGTGTTGAAAAGAGCAGTGATAATGCACACAGGCTTGTGTTTTGCCTTTAGGCCCAATGGTTCATGCTGAAGTGGGTGACTCCATCCTGATCATATTTAAGAACAAAGCCAAGCGGCCCTACTCCATCTCAGCCCATGGTATTGAAGACATGGATAGTGGGAAACAACTCCATGTGCCCATCACAAAGCCAGGTAAGTTATGCCAGAGATCTATTCCATGCTGATAAGGACACTGGACTCTCTTTTGATCTTTTCTGACCCTTGAAGACTCTTGGAAGGTTCATCTTAATGCCAATACATTCTAGCCATTGCCTAATAACTCCTAATATGAGCTCATCATTTATCCAATGACCAAGTGGTTATGGTGTTCTAGGCTTAATAGAGACCTAAAAGTGTAGTGAGACATAATAATAGCTAATACATATTGAATGTCCATCTTTTGCCAGGTGCTATGCTTTGTATTTTTTAATAATCTCATTTTCCTTATAATAACCCAAAAAGGTAAACAGTAACATATGTCATTGACTCTGATGTCATTGATTAGAATATCCATCATTATTTTTATCTGTCACTAAAAGAAAGACCGCACTGTCAATTAAACCTTAACATGCTGATTGAAAGATGCATCTTGATTTCAGTTATGTTAAAATGTGAAAAGTGAACATCCTATAATTGAAATATGTGGTATTGTTTTGTCCACTTAATAAATGACTAAAGAACAGAGGGGTAAAGAACTCTACCAGTCATACATTAGTAATGGTGGAACTTCAACTTGTTGGACTTTAGAACCTATGCTCTTAGCCATACATTTCTCTCAAGTTGTTTAAAATTAGTTTGGAAGAAAAAAAGATAAGACTAATCATTTCAGTAGTAATGTGGATTATACATAATGAAATTCTAAGTGGTGAAGGGTTTTAAGAATGTATCTGGGAGTGTTCATAAAAGTTTCAGAGAAAGAAAATCCATGAGGATTGATTGATTGATTTGGAACAAATAAAGAAAAGAGTAATTAGGGAAAGTTAGCATTGAAGGGAGAAAAAATATCATAACTTAAAGAGCTTCGCATAACATTTACACAGTTGAGATGTGGTTGTAGTAAATGTCAAGAGTCTCTATGACTTTCAGTTATGAAATTGAGAGCAGTCATAGGTATAATTACAAAGGAACTATATTCCATTTTACTTCATATGTGTATATATATGAATATATATGAATATATTTATGAATTCACATGTATATATGACTAAATATAGTAATTACAATAAAGGTCTTATAAACTTTAAAAATTTTAAAGATGCATAGAAGGAAGAAAAGAAAGCAATCTAATGGATCACTAGAAAAAGTTAGCAAGGTATTCCTACAAGGATGGGACTGAGGAAAGGAAATCTTCACTGGCCCAATTCCAACCTCTCCTGCCGCTTCATACCCCACATACCCCTAATTCAGAAGCCTGTGCTTTGCTGCTTCAAGAAATTTCTCATGAACATTTTAAATGTCTATCTATAGGTAGATACTTAAACATATTTTGGAATTTCCCTACAATGATCTATTACACAGCCATTAGATGATGCTTAAGAAGGTTTTAATGACATGGGGAAAACTTGTGGTATCATGTTAAGCAAAATACAAGCATAGAACAAAGATTAAAATAACAATAAGCCAAAATGTTAATAATGGTTATATCTTTGGGGTAGTATTTTAAGTAATAACAGTGATACTCCTTCCAACTTCTTCACATTGTTTCTAATTTCAACATTTTCTGTAATGGATGTCTTGCTTTTATGAAGAGGGAGATTGTTTTAAATGGGTCAAAAAAGCAATTAGAGTTATTCATTTTTTAAAAGTCATTCATTTTTGATAGTTAAAAGCAATTCTGGAAGGGGGAAGAAACGTGTCAATCAGGCATGAGGAAGGGCTGTGGGCCAGCTGGGGTGAGCCCTACAGGCTGCTGTGCCCTGATGGTGAGGACTGGCAAGGTACATAGCTCTTCTGTGCTGACTGCCCTTCTAAGGGCCCTTGATGGAGTTTGGGGGGTGGGGTGGGCAGGTAGAGGAAACAATGATCAGAATGTGCAAAGGGGCATTTTTCTCACTGGAACTCTGAAGGAGAGAATCCCCACAAGGATCTCTGACAAAGATGAAAGGCTTGGAAGAGCCCAGAGATTGAGGGTAGGAGCAAGAAATTAGTCTTGTACACAAAATCCAGAAAAGTTGAAGAATGGTTAATCCAGGCATGCATGAGATTAGAAAAGCAAACCCTCTCAAATTTCTTCCCCTTCTTCTTTTCCATGATGCCACTGAACGAACACGTACTGAACATCTTTTATTTAGAGCTGTGCTCTCCACTGGGGTGAATAATGGATCATCCCAACTTTAATAACACCACCCCTTAGCCATTTGCATTTAGGAAGCTACGTATCAGCAATTTCTTTTGCAATTAACAAGGAAGGGGGGCACTATAATGACAGGTAATGGAAACTAGACCTAAGGTTATATTGCTGACCTACTGGTGTATGAGCAAATATGGAACAAGTTACATGTAAGCATCATTTTTGTTTTGCCTTGTGGCTTGCCTTCAGCTATAAGCTATATGTCCTGATAAGGTTGGGATAAGATCTAGATAGTCCAAAAGGAGATAATGTGGCTTTTATTTAAAACTTTTACAATGTGATTATTTTGCTAATTTATGTAAATTTATCTGTGACACTTCTGCAAGACTCTGGGTCAGCCACAGGGAAGGCATAAATGTGATACCTGGCATTCATTTGTTATTAGCATATATAGAAATGAACATTTATGAACTGCCTTCAATGAGAGGCACTAATGTAGGTATTTTATTTTATTTAATCTTTACAACAATCTGAAGAGTGGAATGACTAACCTACTTTACAAGTAAGGAGACTAAAAGTCAGTGAAGTTAAGCAGTTTGTCAAAAGTTAGATAAATAGGAAGTGACAGGGTTGAGATTTGGAACTCAGTCTCTCTGATTTTCTCTGGTTCTAAGTAGATGTCACTTGTCTGCACATTAGAATCACCTGAGAAGCTTTAAAAAAATACTGATGCCCTAGTCCTACGTTCCAGATATTTTAATTTCTTTGGCTTGAGATGAGACCTCAGCAGTAAAAGCTTACAAAACTCCCTGATGGTTCAATCAGAAATCAGGTTTGAGTCCCACAGTAACTCAAGTGTGCTCAAGCCCACCTCTTGGGAGGGAGATAATCAAATGTGAGGAGAAAAAATAGTTAGGAATACAGTAAGTCTTCATGTCTTGAATAAACATCTGTTGATAATAGAAAGGGCACATTAGAAAGAAAGTTGTAGTCTGGAATGAAAAATCTGCCATTTTGCAAATTCAGAAAATCAAGATGTAAGGTTAATCAGAACATTTCTAATGAATAACTCTCCCCAGCAATAAACATTAACCAAAATATATAACGATCTGTTTGTTATTTCTTCAGGTAAAACATCTAAAACAGAGGTAACACTAGTAAATTCTATTTCTTCTCCTTTTTTTCAGGAGAAATAAATACTTACAGGTGGAATGTCCCTAAAAGGTCTGGTCCAGGACCAAATGACCCAAATTGTATTCCATGGGTTTACTATTCAACAGTAAACTTTGTGAAGGTAAGATTGAGAGAGCAACCAAGATGCTTAAAGTAATATGACTTTAAATTAATTATTCAAGTTATCACATTGGTGAGTATATGTGAAGGGTGTAATGGTTGAGAGCAAGGATCTCAAACTATGGCCACACATATTTGTTAATATTGTCTATGGTTGAATTGAGTGGTATTAAGAAAACAGAATTCAACAGAGTGAATTTTAAAGATCTTATTGGCTTTACTCAACAATTCATGTCTTGGGCAGCTTCTCATCTAGCAGATAGAAAGCTTCTCTGAAGAACTGTACAAAATGAGAGACTTTTCTAGGCAGAAGGGGGCAAAACAAGGAAGTTACTAGCAAAGAGTGGATTATTTATGGCAAGGTCACCTTCTTTTTGGGGGTCTATCAAGCAGATTAACTCACTAGTGCTAATGATTGACTAGTTTAAGATTCCATTCCTGCAAGAGAAACTGTAATTAATCTAGGAATTAAGTCTTGGTTTGATGATGTGAGCTTAGTATAGGTGACTTCATTTTGGATCCATTGTCTCTCTTTTTTAACAATTTCCCCCCTTTTGATCAGACTCTCATTATGACTGAGAGATGTGCTAAAAAAAAATTTAAGGCATTAGCACCTCTCCCAGCTACTGCTCTGAAACTCTCACAATTTTTGTTGATCCTCTGTGTGGTAATCATAGGTCATGATGTTTTTTGTTGAAACTCTGTGATATTCATAGGTCACAATACCATGTTCACATTTCTTAGGTTAGTTATTCTCTCTTTTCTCTTTTCTTCTGGTGTTCCAGTCTTAGCCAGATCATTTAGCAGCTATGAGCATGCATTTCAAGCTTTTGAAGGAATACAGTGCACCGGGGAGACTACTGTGATAATCCCCACTGTCTGGTGTGCATTTTGGAGCCATTATCCCCAAAGCACAAACCAATCCAAATCAAATAAGCCAAAGAAAGTCTACATTGAAGGAGTCACTTTCTTAAGCCAAGTGGCTTAATCAGGTTTTGTGTGTCTCAGCCTCAACTTCCCCACAAATGCTATTGAGGTGCAAATGGTGTTGGCCACAGTACAGACACTTCTTTGTTCAGCTAGAAGATAATAAAAGGCTATCCTGTGATGCAGAACAATTTTTGCCTTTCATAGATGGGTACTGCTATTAGATCTTTTTGTGATTGGGACAGGTCTGATTCAAATAATCATAAGAATGTAGAAGTGCAAATATACCATAACTTGCATAGGCATTTGTGTCTAACTGGACAAAGTACAGTTATAAATGGAGAAAGGTAAAAACAAGACATGGATATTCTGACCATAAAAATCGGGCTTTGTAATTGACTCCTAAATGGTAATGTGAAGGGTCGATTAAGAATAGAAGAAAAATTGCTCAGAAGGAGGACCACAGGGTCTTTAGCATCATGGACAGAAGATTTGATAACAAATCTAGCGGTCTGAAAGGTTACTCCTCCTTAACCAGGGCCTGGGAGATATGGTTGATAGTGTTATCTTTCCAGACCAATGCCAGAATAAAGGAAAGAAAGAGAAGAAGGAAGGTTTCATGTTTAGTTAAAGTATGAAGCTTTGGTGTGGTATCTTGGATGGAAGCAATCTATCTCAATGTAGGCTATTTCTTTTCCTAGTCCATTTGATTTGAAAATCTCCAATGTTAATACAGGATGAGATGTCAGGTGGAGCCTTCTTCAGCCTTGAGACATACTCAAGATCTAGTTTACAGAAGTATCAGTGGTCAGGACCACTTGATAAGGCCCTTCCCATGAGTTTCACTCTTACAAAAATATCAGAGAAAAATAACTTTCTGTGAATAATAAAATACTTTAAAATTGCCCATAATTAAAGATCTAATAGGAATTCATTATCATGAAATTCACAAGGAAATTTGGTTATTTCTCTAGCATAAACATTTTTTTGTAACATAAACATTTTAAAATAACTGGAATTATGATTGATAACATTATATTAGGATATATCAAATTTCTAGGAATTTTATATAATTTCTAGAACATTTATAATATATATCTATATAAATATAAGGAAGGCTTAATATTACTTCTTATTTCACAATGTTTCCCATGTAATTCAACTCAAATATACTTAGTTTAACATCTCTCTTTTAATAAGGAGAGAGAACAAATCTTTTTTTTAAAAAAAGATTTATTTATTCGTTTATTTGAGAAAGAGAGAGAGTGCAGGGGGGAGGGGCAGAGAGAATCCCAAGAAGTCTCCTTGCCAAGTTCAGAGCCTGAGGCAGGGCTTAATCTCATAACCTTGAGATCACAACCAGGGCTGAAACCAAGAGTTGGATGCTCAACTGACTGAGCCACCCAGGTGCTCTGAGAACAAATCTTTTGGAATCTTCCAGGGACCCTCTTAAAATATTCCAAAGTTGGTCCAAGGCCATAAAGACTTCATTTAGAATCTGCTTTTTGGGAAGTTTCTCAAAAATATCAAAAGATTTTAAAACACTTGGCCAAATAAGATAATAGGTCTCTGTGAGACAGTAAATAGTTATCCATTTAACCATAGTGATAAAGGCTTTACAAAGCAAATACAGAATGTTAAATAGTTCTAAAATAGTTTTAGCTCTTTTAGTGAAGAAGTCTCAGTTCTCTTAAGTAAACAAAGACTTGATAAAGATGATATGAAACACAGAAAATTATTTTGATAAGACAGAATTTTTGTTTTCTAGGCAGATTACTTAAAAGGTAACACATACACACACATACATACACACACACACAAACTTTTATTATCTTTTGTCAAGAGCAAACCAATTATCCAAGAAAACTTTGTCTTTTTAACAGAGAAGAAATCAAATTCTAACTTTATACCAGTGTACTTTTAAAAAGAAGTATAATTAACATACTATTAGTTATAAGGATACAACATATTGACTCAACAATTCTATATATCACTCAATACTCACCACAATAAGTGTTAGTCATTGTCACCCTACAACATTATTACAATATTATTGACAATATTTCCTATGCTGTGCTTTTCATTCCCTAAATTAATTCATTGTATAACTAGAAGTTAGTACCCTATAATCTCCTTTATCTATTTCACCCACTTACCTACCCACTGCCTCTTTGACAACCACCAGTTTGTTCTCTGTATTTAAGACTCCTGGTTTTGTTTTTTTGCTTGTTTGTTCTTTGTTTCTTTCTCTGTTCATTTTTAGGTTTTAGATTTTTTTCACTTTTTAGAAGTGAAATCATATGGTAATTTCCCTGTCTGATATATTTCACTTAGTGTACTATCCTCTAGGTCCATCCATGCTGTCACAAAGACTCACAAATTCTTTTTTATAGGTAATAATCATATATATATACATTATAACATGATGGGTAATTGTCATATATATGTTATATATATTCATATATATATATATATCACTTCTTCTATATCCATTTGTCTATAAATGAACACTTGGGTTGCTTCCATATCTTGACTATTGTAATGATGCTGCAATAAACATAGGGATGCATATATCTTTTTGAATTAGTGTTTTTATTTTCCTTGGGTAATACCTAGTAGTTACTGGATCATATAGCATTTCTTTTTTAAATTTTTTAGAAGATTTTATTTATTTATTTATTTATTTATTTATTTATTTAAGAGAGAGAAAGAGATAGAGATAGTGAGAGAGAGCATGAGCAGGGAGGAGAGGGAGAAGTAGGTCCCCTGATGAGCAAGGAGCCCCAAGTGGGGCTCTATCCCAGGACCTGGGGATCATGACCTAAGCCGGAGGCAGATGCCAACCAACTGAGCCACCGGGGCTCCCCTGTTTTTAATTTTTTGAGTAATCTCCTTGCTATTTTCCACAGTGGCTACACAAATTTACATTCCCATCATCAGTGAAAGAGGATTCCTTTTTCTCCACATCCTCACCAATATTTGTTATTTCTTATCTTTTTTATTCTAGTCCTTCTGATGAATGGAAGGTGATATTTCATTGTGGTTTTGATTTGCATTTCCCTGATGACTAGTGAATTTGATCATCTTTTCGTGTGTCTGTAGGTCATCTGTATATCTTCTTTGGAAAAATATCTATTCAAATCCTCTGCCCATTTTTAAATTTGGCTACTTGTGGTTTTTTTGGTGTTGAATTTTATAAGTGCTTTATATATTTTTAATATTAATTGCTAATTGAAAAATCACTTGCAAGTATCTTCTCCCATTCATTAGGCTGCCTTTTCATTTTGTTACTGGTTTTGTTCATTGTCCAAAATATTTTTAGTTTGGTGTAATCACAATTGTTTATTTTTTGCTTTTGTTCCCTTGCCTGAGGAGATATATTTAGAAAAATGTTGCTAAGACAGATGTCAAAGAGAGTCCTATCTGTTTTCTTCTAGGCATTTTATGGATTCAGGTATCACTTAGGTCTTTAATATATTTACATTAATTTTTGTGTATGGTGTAAGAAAGTGGCCCACTCAGTTTCATTCTTTTGCATTCAATTAGCTGTCCAATTTTCCCAGCGTATTGAAGAGACTGTCTTTTCCCCACTGTATATTCTTGTCTCCTTTGCCATAGATTAATTGACTGTGTAATGATGAGTTTATTTCTAGTCTCTCTATTCTGTTCTATTGATCTGTGTGTCTGTTTGTGTACCAGTATCATACTATTTTGATTACTATAGCTTTATAGTATATCAAGATATCTGGGATTGTGATACCTACAGTTTTGTTCTTTCTCAACATTGCTTTGAAAATTTGCAATCTTGTGGTTACATACAAATTTTAGTATTATTACTTCTACCTCTGTAAAAAGTGCTGTTGGTATTTTGATAGAGATTGCATTGAATCTGTAGATTGCTTTGGGTAGTATAGACATTTTAACAACATTTATTCTTCCAATCCATAAGCAAGGAATATCTTTCCATTGGTTTGTGTCATCTTCAGTTCCTTTCATCAATGCTTTATAGTTTTTAGAGTACAGGTCTTACACCTCTTTGGTTAATTTTATTTCTAAATATTTTGCTCTTTTGGGGGATCCCTGGGTGGCTCAGCGGCTTAGCGCCTGCCTTCGGCCCAGGGTGCGATCCTGGAGTCCAAGGAACGAGTCCGACATCGGGCTCCCTGCATGGAGCCTGCTTCTCCCTCCTCCTGTGTCTCTGCCTCTCTCTCTTTCTCTCTTCTATGTCTATAATAAATAAATAAATAAATAAATAAATAAATCTTTAAAAAATAATAAATGAATAAATAAATAAATAAATATTTTGCTCTTTTGGATTAAATTATAAAGGAATTATTTTCTTACTTTCTCTTTCTATACTTCACTATTAGTGTATAGAAATGCAACAGTTTTCTGTACATTTATTTTGTATTCTGCAACTTTACTGAATTCATTTATAAGTTCTAATTGTTCTCTGGTGGGGTCTTTCAGGTTTTCTTTAGGACATGATGCTATCATCTTGTCATCTGAAATTAGTGACAGTTTTACATCTTCCTTACCAATTTGGATGACAAATTGGTCATCCAATTTTTTTCTCATCTCTTTGCTATGGCTAGGACTTCTGGTACTATGTTGAATAGAAATGGTGAGAGTGGACATTTTTGTCTTGTTCCTGATCACAGGTGAATCTCTCAGTTTTTTCACCATTGAGGATGATGTTAGCTGTGGGATTTTCATATATGGACTTTAATATGTTGAGGTATATTCCCCCTAGACTCATTTCGTTAAGAGTTTTTATCATAAATGCATGTTGTGTCTTGTCAATTGCTTTTTTTGCATCTATTGAGATGATCATATGATTTTTATCTTTTCTCTTGTAATATGATGTATCAAATTGGTTTGCAAATATTGACCACCCTTAAATCCCTAGAATAAATCCTGCCTGAATGTGATGAATGAATTTAACTGTAATGCTAAATTCTGTTTGCTAATATGCTGTTAAGGATTTTTGTATCTATGTTTATTAGAGATATTGGCTTATAGTTTGGGTTTTGTTTTGTTTTTGTAGTGTCTTTATCTGTTTTGGTATCAGGGTAACATGCTGATCTTTCACCATCTATGGACCCATAGCAGACTTAGACAGGCCCTTCAATGGCACAGGGACCAAAGCCTGCCCAGTACATCCATAGCAGGCAAAACAGATCATTATAACTCACTGCTCTGAAGGTAAGCACATCTTTGCCACAACAGTATGAGGCACACAACCCACATAAGGGACACCTCTGTATCACTTAGTTCTGGTGACCAGAGTGCAATGTGCTACAGGGTGCCACAGGACCTCTTCTACTAAGGCTAATACTTTCTTTTTTTTTTAATAATTTTTTAAATTTTTATTTATTTATGATAGTCACACAGAGAGAGAGAGAGGCAGAGACATAGGCAGAGGGAGAAGCAGGCTCCATGCACTGGGAGCCCGACGTGAGATTCGATCCCGGGTCTCCAGGATCATGCCCTGGGCCAAAGGCAGGCGACAAACCGCTGCGCCACCCAGGGATCCCAGGCTAATACTTTCAAGAGCAGGAGATGTGGTTGATCTCCCTAATACATAAAAACAAACATAGAGAGTTAGACAAAATGAAGAGAGAGGGGAATATGTCTCAAATGAAAGTATAAGACACAATCACAGCAAAAGAGCTGAATGAAATGGAGATAAGCAATATGCCTAATAAACAATTCAAACTAATGGTCATAAAGATACTGGACTTAAGAGTTGATGAACTCAACAAACACTTCAACAAAGAGATAGAAAATACAAAACAAAAAACAAAACAAAACAAAACAAAACAAAAAACAAAAAACAAACCCAACCCAGTCAGAGATGAAGAATTCAATAACTGAAATTTAAAAAGCACACTACAGGGAGTCAACAGCAGATTATAGAATGCAGAAGAATGGATCAGTGATCTGGAAGACAGGATAATGGAAAGCAACCAAATAGAGAAATTTAAAAAAAAAGTAAAATCAAAAGAATAATTTAAAAATGAGGATACATTAAAGGAACCTAGTGACAATATCAAGCATAATACCACTCACATTATAGGGGCCCCAGAGAAGATGAGAAAGAGGAGAAGAAAACTCAATTGAAGAAATAATAGCTGAAAACTTCACAAATCTGGGGAAAAAAACAGATGTCCTGAGTCAGGAAGCACAGAAAACTTCTAATAAGATTAACTCAAGGATATGCACACTAAGACACATAATAATTAAGATGGCAAAAAGTAATGATAAAGAGAGGTTTTTAATAGCAGCAAAAGAAAAGAAAACAGTTACATGCAAGGGAAACCTCATAAGGCTATCAGCTGATTTTTCAACAAGAACTTTCCAAGTCAGAAGGGAGTGACATAATATATTCAAAGTGTTGAAAGGTAAAAACCTGCAACCAAGAATACACTATGCAGTAAAGTTATCATTTATCATTCACAATAGGAAGAGAGATAAAGTGTTTTCCAGAAAAACAAAAGTTAAGTTTATCACCATTAAACCAGCCTTAGAAGAAATGTTAAAGGAAATTCTTTGAATGAAAAAAAGGCCATAGTAAGAAGAAAATTATGAAAGAATTTCACAGGCAAAAGCAAACATATAGTACAGGTAGTAGATTAATCACTTATAAAGCCAGTATGAAGGTTAAAACACAGAAGTAGTAAAAATCAATTATATCTACAAAAATTAGTCAAAGGAAACACAAGATAAAAAGATACAATATATGAGATCACATACATAAAATGTAGAAAGAAGTAGAAATTTAGTGCTTTTATAATATGTTTGAGCTTAAGCAACCTTTAACAACATAAACTGCTATACACATAAGATATAACATATAAATCTAATGGTAACCACAAATCAGAAACTTATAATAGATACACAAACAATGAAGAGAGAGGTATCCAAGCATAACACTAAAGAAAGCCATCAAACTGCAAGGGAAGAGAGCAAGAGAAGAAAGAATAGAGAGAATCATAAAAACAAGCAGAAGACAATTAACAAAAGGGCAATAAATATATACTATCAATAATACTTCAAATATAAATGTAACAAATGCTACAATTAAAAGACATAGGGTAACTGAATGGTTAAAAATGCAGGACCCATCTATGTGTTACATATAAGACATTCACTTCACATGTAAAGATACATACAGACTGAAAACAAAGAGCTAGAAAAATATACCATGCAAACGGAAGTGAAAAAAAAAGGGGGAGGGTAGCAATACCTATATCAGACATATAGACTTTAAAAGAAAGGCTATGGCAAGAGGCAAAGAAGGGCATTACACAATGACAAAGAAAACAACAAGAGGATAAAATAATTATAAATATCTATGCACCCAACATAGAGTACCTAAATAAATAAAGCAACAGACATAAAAGGAGAAATTGACATAATACAATAATAGTAGGGGACTTAAAAGAATGGATAGATCATCCAGACAGAAAATCAACAAGGAAACAATGGCTTTGACCTACAGATATGTACAGAACATTTCATCCCCAAACAGCAGAATACACATTCTTTTCAAGTGCACATGGAACATTCTCCAGGACAGATCACGTTAGGCCACAAAACTTGTCTCAATAAATTTAAGAAGATTGAAATCATATCAAGCATCCTTTCTGACCACAACTATATGAAACTAGAAGCCAAGAACAGGAAAAAAATCCTGAAAAGTACACAATTAAATGGAGGCTAAACAACATGCTACCAAACGATAAATGGGTCCATCAAGAAATCAAAGGGAAAATAGAAACAATACATGGAGACAAAAGAAAATGAAAATACAATGGCCCCACATCTTTGGGATGCAGCCATAGCAGTTTTAAGAGAGAAGTTTATGGCAATACCTCAAGAAGCAAGATAAATCTCAAATAATCTAGCGTACAACTACAGGAGCTAGAAAATGAAGAACAGACCCCAACAATAGTAGAAGCAAAGAAATAATAAAGATCAGAGCAGAAAGAAGTGAAACAGAGACTAAAAAAAAATAGATTAAAAAATACAGTAGACAAAATCAACAAACCCTTGAGCTGGTTCTTTGAAAAGATCAACAAAATTGATAAACCTTTCACACATTAAGAGGACTAAAAAGAGGACTAAAAAAAGAGAGAGGACTCAAACAAAAATCAGAAATGAAAAAGGAGAAATAAAAACTTACACCACAGAACTATAAAGGATTACACGAGAATTTATGAAAAATTGTTGAACAAACTGGATGACTTAGAAGAAATGGATAAGTTCCCAGAAACATACAATATTCAAAAACTGAAAAAAAATAAAAGCAATAAAACAAACAAAATATTCAAAAACTAAATCAGGAAAAATAGCAAATTTTAACAGACCAATTGCTGGTAATGAAATTGAATCAGTAATCAAAATACTCCCACAAACAAGAGTTGAGGATCAGATGACTTCACAGGAATATCATAATGGAATATCTCTGGCAGTATTGATATCTCTGCCCACCCCATATATAAAAAACAGTCCCTGAAAGAGGGTAAAAATGTTACTACTTTCCTAAGATCCAAAGTCATACCCGAAGACTGCCAACAGAAAGAAATGACGACCTGCACGTCCCCGGCAGGTGGAAAGCCAAATTCTTAGGACATAAAACAAGGCAAGTGAGTAGGCAATAGCTATCCCTGGGAAAGAAATGATCAATAACCAATAGGTATGGATTTGGAAAGGAAAGGATACATGAAGTTTATTTTCCTCACTTGACTGGACACTACAGACAGAGGTTCAGGAAAGCTGACTCTGGTAAGGATTCTTACCCTTCTCTGACTTCTGATAGTTTTCTCAGGATCCCTCTCTGCAGGCTCCACTATCTACTGGAATTTGGCAAGGTTTTAAATTCATTTTAGTTTTCGTTTCCCCTGGTCTTTTAAAGGGAATAACACAGCAATACACAAAATCCATCAGAGTCTTGTCAACTCTGGGAGGGGGCCATAGGGGACCCTCCTCTGTAGGTAGATATGGGGGCATTTGAGTTAATATTGAAGGATATGCACAAAACCTTTGAAGACAGTCGTTCTCCTTATGTCCCAGTTGATTAAAAATGAGACATCAATTTCTAGGCCAGAGTTTTGATGATGGACCCCTAGGAGAATGTGATGAGGAAGGCCTTGGTATTGTTTTAGATACCTTCTGCATCTTTAATTTTTCATTAGCCTTTTGTGAGGAAACTTTTAATGAAGTTATTTTGGAATCTTAAAGCTTTTTGGAAGTTTTTACATGACAGTTAAAATAGTCATCCCATTTTGTTTGCTTGATTTGGAAAGCCTTGTTTGTAAGTGCACTTCTTAAATAAAAAATCTTGTATCATTGGAATGTTCCCCATAATGACCATTGCAATTCTAGGTTGTCTTTAGTTAGATTTTGTGATTTGGGTACTATTTACAGCTTCTAGGACCATAGTTCTAAGATATAAAATAAGCAGATGTGCCAAAAGGGGGCATGCTCAACTCTTCAGAATTTGGGGATTTTTTTTTTTTTAAAGCTAAACCCCTGGGTCTCTTGGAGCCAAACTAATACTTAGGGGGATATGCTACTGGGTTGGGGATTATGTAGTGTTTTACAGTGTGCCTTGTTACACACACATTTTCTTGAAGTTGGTGAGTGACCTAGTATCAATCTAACCCATTCCATGACCAACCTATTCTTAAAGTCTTAAAGTCAGGTATAGCAGATGCCCTAATAGCTTATAAATGCTCAGCCCATGCCCACCAATTTTGCAGCATTTGGCTTAACAATGGCCTTTACTTACACAAAAAAAAAGTTAAATAAAAATCTATTTTGGACCGAGCCCAGGTTTTAAGTCAGATCCTGTTTGACTCCAGCCAGTAGCAGTTCCCTATGTGGAATCTGAGGACTGAACCAAAGGTTGGAGATTCCAATCAAGTGGGGAACTATGGAAAGCTAATTAGATTGAGAGCTTGACCCAAAGAAAGGAGCTCAGAACCAAGAAAAGCTTACCCACAGCCCTCAGAAACAGCAAGAAAGAGAATTCAAAGGGTCTGCCGGTATCATGCCTGTGTTTCTCATTGTCCCTAAAGCCATCAGGAATGTCCTTTGGATTCCATCACTGATACCAATTCTCTTAAAAAACAAAACTCGGGGCACCTGGGTGGCTCAGTGGTTGAGCATCTGCCTTTAGCTCAGGCTGTGATCCTGGAGTCCTAGGATCGAGTCCTACATCGGGCTG
Source organism: Vulpes lagopus (assembly GCF_018345385.1). Classification (NCBI taxonomy): domain Eukaryota; kingdom Metazoa; phylum Chordata; class Mammalia; order Carnivora; family Canidae; genus Vulpes; species Vulpes lagopus. The sequence continues at coordinate 43,054,196 of NC_054838.1, forward strand.
CCTGCATGGAGCCTGCTTCTCCTCTTCTGCCTATGTCTCTGCCTCTCTTTCTGTGTGTGTCTCTTGTGAATAAATAAATAAAATCTTAAAAAAAAAAAACTCAACTGAGTACATTTTCGGGTCCTTCAGGCTTTATTCAATTATTCATGAATCAAGTGGCATCCCACCTAGCAGATAGAAGAGAGCTTTAATGGAAGAGAGCTTCCATATGGAAGACTTTTGTAGCAGAAGGGGGGTGGAATAAGAAAGTTATTAGTAAAAAATGGATTGTTTGTGGCAAGGTCACCTTCCTTTAGGGGATAGCAGAGGTCTATGAGGCAGATTATCTCATTAGTGATAACCAGGTAACTCCAGGTAACTCCAGATTAAGATTCCACTCCTGGGAGAAGTTGAAACTATAATTAAGTTAGATATTAAGTCTCGTTTTGGTGACATAGGCTTAGCATTAGTGACTCCATTTGGAGTCTATCATCTCTTTTGTTAACAGTAGTCGTGACAGAAACAGTATGGCCAACAAAGAAAAAATATTTACTCTCTGGTGCTTTACCAAAAAAAGTTTGCTGACCCTCAATCTAAAGTATGTGTTTTAAAAACCCAGATAAAATCACAAAGTTTCAGTAATCAAATTTAGAATTTACAAGATAGCTGAAAGCAAAAGAGAATATGTAAATAGATAATCATAAAACAAAGGAAAAAAAATATATATATTTTTTTTAATTAATTTTTATTGGTGTTCAATTTACCAACATACGGAAAAACACCCAGTGCTCATCCCGTCAAGTGTCCACCTCAGTGCCCGTCACCCATTCCCCTCCAACACCCGCCCTCCTTCCCTTCCACCACCCCTAGTTCGTTTCCCCGAGTTAGGAGTCTTTATGTTCTGTCTCCCTTCCTGATATTTCCCAACATTTCTTTTTCCCTTCCTTTATATTCCCTTTCACTATTATTCATATTCCCCAAATGAATGAGAACAAACACTGTTTGTCCTTCTCCGATTGACTTATTTCACTCAGCATAATACCCTCCAGTTCCATCCACGTTGAAGCAAATGGTGGGTATTTGTCGTTTCTAATTGCTGAGTAATATTCCATTGTATACATAAACCACATCTTCTTTATCCATTCATCTTTCGATGGACACCGAGGCTCCTTCCACAGTTTGGCTATTGTGGCCATTGCGGATAGAAACATCGGGGTGCAGGTGTCCCGGCGTTTCATTGCATCTGAATCTTTGGGGTAAATCCCCAACAGTGCAATTGCTGGGTCGTAGGGCAGGTCTATTTTTAACTCTTTGAGGAACCTCCACACAGTTTTCCAGAGTGGCTGCACCAGTTCACATTCCCACCAACAGTGTAAGAGGGTTCCCTTTTCTCCGCATCCTCTCCAACATTTGTTGTTTCCTGCCTTGTTAATTTTCCCCATTCTCACTGGTGTGAGGTGGTATCTCATTGTGGTTTTGATTTGTATTTCCCTGATGGCAAGTGATGCAGAGCATTTTCTCATGTGCATGTTGGCCATATCCATGTCTTCCTCTGTGAGATTTCTCTTCATGTCTTTTGCCCATTTCATGATTGGATTGTTTGTTTCTTTGGTGTTGAGTTTAATAAGTTCTTTATAGATTTTGGAAACTAGCCCTTTATCTGATATGTCATTTGCAAATATCTTCTCCCATTCTGTGGGTTGTCTTTTAGTTTTGTTGACTGTATCCTTTGCTGCACAAAAGCTTCTTATCTTGATGAAGTCCCAATAGTTCATTTTTGCTTTTGTTTCTTTTGCCTTTGTGGATGTATCTTGCAAGAAGTTACTGTGGCCGAGTTCAAAGAGGGTGTTGCTTGTGTTCTCTTCTATGATTTTGATGGACTCTTGTCTCACTTTTAGATCTCTCATCCATTTTGAGTTTATCTTTGTGTATGGTGAAAGAGAGTGGTCCAGTTTCATTCTTCTGCATGTGGATGTCCAATTTTCCCAGCACCATTTATTGAAGAGACTGTCTTTCTTCCAATGGATAGTCTTTCCTCCTTTGTCGAATATTAGTTGACCATAAAGTTCAGGGTCCACTTCTGGGTTCTCTATTCTGTTCCATTGATCTATGTGTCTGTTTTTGTGCCAGTACCACACTGTCTTGATGACCACAACTTTGTAGTACAACCTGAAATCTGGCATTGTGATGCCCCCAGCTATGGTTTTCTTTTTTAAAATTCCCCTGGCTATTCGGGGTCTTTTCTGATTCCACACAAATCTTAAAATAATTTGTTCTAACTCTCTGAAGAAAGTCCATGGTATTTTGATAGGGATTGCATTAAACGTGTAAATTGCCCTGGGTAACATTGACATTTTTATAATATTAATTCTGCCAATCCATGAGCATGGAATATTTTTCCATCTCTTTGTGTCTTCCTCAATTTCTTTCAGAAGTGTTCTATAGTTTTTAGGGTATAGATCTTTTACCTCTTTGGTTAGGTTTATTCCTAGGTATCTTATGCTTTTGGGTGCAATTGTAAATGGGATTGACTCCTTAATTTCTCTTTCTTCAGTCTCATTGTTAGTGTATAGAAATGCCATTGATTTCTGGGCATTGATTTTGTATCCTGCCACGCTACCAAATTGCTGTATGAGTTCTAGCATTCTTGGGGTGGAGGCTTTTGGGTTTTCTATGTAGAGTATCATGTCATCGGCGAAGAGGGAGAGTTTGACTTCTTCTTTGCCAATTTGAATGCCTTTAATGTCTTTTTGTTGTCTGATTGCTGAGGCGAGGACTTCCAGTACTATGTTGAACAGCAGTGGTGCGAGTGGACATCCCTGTCTTGTTCCTGATCTTAGGGGAAAGGTTCCCAGTGCTTCCCCATTGAGAATGATATTTGCTGTGGGCTTTTCGTAAATGGCTTTTAAGATGTCGAGGAAAGTTCCCTCTATCCCAACACTCTGAAGGGTTTTGATCAGGAATGGATGCTGTATTTTGTCAAATGCTTTCTCTGCATCTAATGAGAGTATCATATGGTTCTTGGTTTTTCTCTGCTGATATGGTGAATCACATTGATGGTTTTACGAGTGTTGAACCAGCCTTGTGTCCCAGGGATAAATCCTACTTGGTCATGGTGAATAATTTTCTTAATGTGTTGTTGGATCCTATTAGCTAGTATCTTGTTGAGAATTTTTGCATCCATGTTCATCAGGGATATTGGTCTGTAATTCTCCTTTTTGGTGGGGTCTTTGTCTGGTTTCGGAATTAAGGTGATGCTGGCCTCATAGAACGAATTGGGAGGTACTCCATCTCTTTCTATCTTTCCAAACAGCTTTAGTAGAATAGGTATGGTTTCTTCTTTAAACGTTTGATAGAATTCCCCTGGGAAGCCATTTGGCCCTGGACTCTTGTGTCTTGGGAGGTTTTTGATGACTGCTTCAATTTCCTCCCTGGTTATTGGCCTGTTCAGGTTTTCTATTTCTTCCTGCTCCAGTTTTGGTAGTTTGTGGCTTTCCAGGAATGTGTCCATTTCTTCTAGATTTCCTAATTTATTGGCGTACAGCTGTTCATAATATGTTTTTAAAATCGTTTGTATTTCCTTGGTGTTGGTAGTGATCTCTCCTTTCTCATTCATGATTTTATTAATTTGAGTCTTCTCTCTCTTCTTTTTAATAAGGTTGTCTAATGGTTTATCTATCTTATTAATTCTTTCAAAGAACCAACTCCTGGTTCTGTTGATCTGTTCCACAGTTCTTTTGGTCTCGATATCATTGAGTTCTGCTCGAATTTTAATTAACTGTCTTCTTCTGCTGGGGGTGGGGTCTATTTGTTGCTTTTTCTCTAGTTCCTTTATGTGTAAGGTGAGCTTTTGAATTTGAGATCTTTCCAGTTTTTGAATGGATGCTTGTATTGCGATGTATTTCCCCCTCAGGACTGCTTTTGCTGCATCCCAAAGATTTTGAACGGTTGTATCTTCATTCTCATTAGTTTCCATGAATCTTTTTAATTCTTCCTTAATTTCCTGGTTGACCTTTTCATCTTTTAGCAGGATGGTCCTTAACCTCCACGTGTTTGTGGTCCTTCCAAACTTCTTGTTGTGATTAAGTTCTAATTTCAAGGCATTATGGTCTGAGAATATACAGGGGACTATCCCGATCTTTTGGTATCGGTTCAGACCCGATTTGTGACCCAGTATGTGGTCTATTCTGGAGAAAGTTCCATGTGCACTTGAGAAGAATGTGTATTCAGTTGAGTTTGGATGTAAAGTTCTGTAGATATCTGTGAAATCCATCTGGTCCAGCGTATCATTTAAAGCTCTCGTTTCTTTGGATATGTTGTGCTTGGAAGACCTATCTAGTATAGAGAGAGCTAGATTGAAGTCACCAAGTATAAGTGTATTATTATCAAAGTATTTCTTCAGTTTGGTTATTAATTGGTTTAAATATTTGGCACCTCCCACATTCGGGGCATATATATTGAGGATTGTTAAGTCCTCTTGTTGGATAGATCCTTTGAGTATGAGATAGTGTCCCTCTTCATCTCTCATTATAGTCTTTGGGGTGAATTTTAATTTATCTGATATAAGGATGGCAACCCCTGCTTTCTTTTGAGGACCATTTGAATGGTAAATGGTTCTCCAACCTTTTATTTTCAGGTTGTAGGTGTCCTTCTGTCTAAAATGAGTCTCTTGTAGACAGCAAATAGATGGGCCCTGCTTTTTTATCCAGTTTGAAACCCTGCGCCTTTTGATGGGGTCATTAAGCCCGTTCACGTTCAGAGTTACTATTGAGAGATATGAGTTTAGTGTCATCATATCTATTCAGTCCTTGTTTTTGTGGATTGTTCCACTGAACTTCTTCTTAAAGGGGAATTTTAAGAGTCCCCCTTAAAATTTCTTGCAGAGCTGGTTTGGAGGTTACATATTCTTTCAGTTCCTGCCTGTCTTGGAAGCTCTTTATCTCTCCTTCCATTTTGAATGAAAGCCTTGCTGGATAAAGTATTCTTGGTTGCATGTTCTTTTCATTTAGGACCCTGAATATATCCTGCCAGCCCTTTCTGGCCTGCCAGGTCTCTGTGGAGAGGTCTGCTGTTACCCTAATATTCCTCCCCATAAAAGTCAGGGACTTTTTTTCTCTTGCTGCTTTAAGGATCTTCTCCTTATCATTGGAATTTGCAAGCTTCACTATTAAATGTCGAGGTGTTGAACGGTTTTTGTTGATTTTAGGGGGGGATCTCTCTATTTCCTGGATCTGAATGCCTGTTTCCCTTCCCAGATTCGGAAAGTTTTCAGCTAGGATTTGTTCAAATACATATTCTGGCCCTCTGGCCCTTTCCGCGCCCTCAGGAACCCCAATTAAACGTAGGTTTTTCTTCCTCAGGCTGTCATTTATTTCCCTTAATCTATCCTCATGATCTTTTAATTGCTTGTCTCTTTTTTCCTCAGTTTCCCTCTTTGCCATCAACTTGTCTTCTATGTCACTCACTCGTTCTTCCACCTCGTTAACCCTCGTCGTTAGGACTTCTAGCTTGGATTGCATCTCATTTAATTGATTTTTAATTTCTGCCTGATTGGATCTAAATTCTGCAGTCATGAAGTCTCTTGAGTCCTTTATGGTTTTTTCTAGAGCCACCAGTAGCTGTATAATAGTGCTTCTGAATTGGCTTTCTGACATTGAATTGTAATCCATATTTTGTAACTCTGTGGGAGAGGGGGCTGTTTCTGATTCTTTTTTTTGAGGTGAGGTTTTCCTTCTAGTCATTTTGCTCAGTGCAGAGTGGCCAAAAACAAGTTGTATTGGGAAAAGGAGAAAAAGAGAGAGAAGGAAAGAAAAGAGAAAAAGAAAAAAGAAAGAAGGAAAAAAAAGGGGAAAAATAGAAGAAAAAGAAAGAAAGGAGAAAAAAGAAAAAAGGGGGGTGGGGTGGGGGAAGCAATCAGAAATCAAGAAGAAAGAAAGAAAAAAAAGCACAAAACAAAACAAAAACAACAACAAAAAAAAACAAAAACAACAACAACAAAAAAACCCACGGGGGAGTATCTTCCGATTCTGTGTTCTTTAAGTCCCTTGACTTCCCTTGGAACTGGTCCGTCTCGCTGGTCTTCTGGGGGAGGGGCCTGCTGTGCTGATTCTCAGGTGTTAGCACTTGGGGGAGCTGCTCTGCCCCTGCCTGGTGCAGGGCTCAGTAGGGGTTGTTCACCCCGTGAGGCCCCGGGAGGAAGCCACAGTGGCGGGGGCAGCTCTGGGACCCTGGAGTCAGCTCCCGCAGTAGCTCCGGGGCTCTCCGTCTGCAGGGCCTGGGGGCTCCGGGGCGGGGCCGCTGATCTGCTCAGTTCCAGGCAGGAGCGTCCTCGCTGTCCTGGGCCCTCCCGGCCTCTGCGTGTCCCAGGGGGAGGCCGGATCCTGGGCTGTGCCCGGCGCCCTGTGCTCCGGAGCCTGCGGTGTTGGATTCGCTCCCGCCCCGCTGCCCCCTCCGCGGAGCCGCCGCCCGAGCCCCTCCGAGCTGTTCCCAGAGCCGCGCCGCCCCCTCCGCGGAGCTTCTTCCTCCGCCCGAGCCCCTCCGAGCTGCTCCCGGAGCCGCGCAGCCCCCTCCACGGAGCCGCCGCCCGAGCCCCTCCGAGCTGCTCCGGGTCCCGCCGAGCGCTGCAGCCCTTAGGGAGCTCGGCGCATCTCCCGGGGCGCAGTTCCTCTGTCACTGTCCCAGGGAGCCCGAGGGCATCCCCGCCTTTCTGGGGATCCTGCTCCAACTCCCCGGGAGGCCTTTCCGCGGGGAAGGTCGGTGTAGCTCCTGCTCCTCCGGGCCGGGGCTCTCCTGTCCTGGGGACACTCGCCCCGGCCTCAGCCCGGCTCCTCGGGGCCCCTCCCCCTTGGAGGCCTTTTGTGTCTTTATTTCTTTTTCCCCGTCTTCCTACCTGGTAGAAGCGCGAACTCTTCTCACTGTAGCGTTCCAGCTGGTCTCTCTTTAAATCTCAGGCCGAATTCGTAGATTTTCAGGATGATTGGATGGTTTTCTAGGTAATTTGTTGAGGACAGGTGACCTGGAGACCCTGCTCTTCCGCCGTCTTGCCCCCGGAAAAATATATTTTAATGTAACTTTATATCATGGTTTTTGATGTGTGAATTCTATGATTTTTAAAGCACTACCATTACTATCCAGACTCAGGAAAGAAAGCAGACCCCAAACATAATAACTGAAACTACAAACTATTTGAATGACAGACTAATTTTACTTAGCAATTAAAGATTCAATATTGAATTTGAGTCAGATATGTGTATGTAAAACAACTAGTCTCTAATTATATGTCATAAATCAAAATCCAAACTAAAGTCATATCTGATATATAATATAAGCATTGCCTATTATTTAAAAAAAGGTGAAGGATTATCTTAATTTCCTCTTAAATATTAGATGCTGTGTTAACATCCTTGAGTTGTATTGGACAGTGCAAGGGGTCAGGGGAGAAATACAAGACATTTAAAAAAATAAAGTTATGTACTGGAATTATGAGCAACCTGCATTTGTTTATTTCTGTATACACCCCAATAAATATTTATTGAGCACTTGTAATATGTATAAATGACCCTACCAAGTTCTATGAGTGATATAAAGTAATGTAAATATTGTTTTGAAGGAATTAATCATCTTTGGGGAAAATAATACATGTGCACACCCATAATTATAAAACAACTCAGCATCTGGTAAGTTCAATAGGAGTACAGGGCTATATAGGAAGCATTTAGAAGAGAGTCTAAGAAGAGAGAACACTGCTAGTAAATGTTGAGCATCCTTCTGATTATCATATAAGGTACAAAAGGAAAACAGTTTGGGGAGCTTAAGCTAGAAAAATCCATTGGGGGAGCACATGAGGGGCTTAAGGACCTATCTAGGATTTGTATTTTATCCAGCAAGAATATCACTAGGAAGTCACTGAAGAGTGCTGGAATGGGAGTGATGAGATTAATCTGATGGTAGTCAAAAGGATAGGCTGGAGGTGAGGTAAGCCAGAGACCAGAGAGGAGCCAATTTCTAGTCCAGGGTAAGGCAGTAAGATCCTACACTAGATGTATGGCAAATGGAATGGAAAGAAAGTCACAGAATGAAGAGGCATTGTGAAGGGAAAAGAAATGCAAGATTTGACAGCAAACAGATAAGGACAAGGTGAGGATAAGGGAAAGATTAAACACTGAAATCATTTTCTGACCTAAATGACAGAAAATAGCATAGTGCTATTAACAGAAATAGGGAGTTCAGGAGAAGACATGTTTTGAGGGAAATAAAATCCACTTAAAAATGCTCAGCAGATTGAATTGTTGCAGGATGCACATTCAGGTGGAATATCTAAATAAGCAGTTGGAAATGTAGGAATTTTCTTTCAGAAGAAAGCTTGGGGATGAACAATTTGACATGGAAGTCATCCATAGTCCTATATCATTTTCTAATTACCTTGTTCACTTTTACCCATAGAAAGTGGAATATAAGCATCTGTATATATATTGTCTCACTTGAAAAGCAAACAGGAAAATAGAAATAAGCATTCATTTATTCAAGAAATATTTATTGAGCATCTTCTATGTACTAGCCACTGGACTGTGCTCTGGAGACTCAGTGATGAGGGAGGGACACAGATTCAGTACTGCAAGAAGTGACTCTGTAGCTCACTTTTAGGAACATTCCTACATCTTCAGGGCTTCTTAGTAATTATTTTGTGGTAAGGGTGCCTGGGTGGTGCAGTTGGCTAAGTGGCTGACTCTTGGTTTTCACTCAGGTTGTGCTCTTAGGGTCATGAGATTGAGCCCTGCACAGGGGCTCCATGCTCAGTGAGGAGTCTGCTTCTCTCTCTTCCTCTCCCTCCCTCTCCCTCTGCTCCTCTCCCACCAATGAATAAATAAATCTTCTAAAAAATTATTATTTTGTGGTCAACAGTCTTTTTATAATGACTTTCTTACTAGCACTTAATCTGTGTTATTAAATTATTTAAAGGCTAATCTAATTCAGTTTTTTTTTCTTTCAGGATACATACAGTGGTTTGATGGGTCCTCTGATTATTTGCAGAGAAGGAGTGTTGAATGAGAAGGGAAGAAGAAGCGATGTTGATTATGAATTCGTTCTCTTGTTTTTGGTATTTAATGAGAATGAATCCTGGTATCTGGATGACAATATTAAAAAGTATCTCAATAAAGATCCACGATATTTTAAGCGCAGTGACGATTTTGAAGAAAGCAACAAAATGCATGGTATATCAGAGGTTTAAAAACATAAGCTGACATAAGCTCATAGAAATTCTTAAAACTGTAGGAGGTCCCGGCCTCCTCTGAACCCTTCCTCAGTCACAGGGGCACCTGGCCTAATGAAAGTCCTCTAAAACTTTCCTTCTGAGGGAATGAACTAAGCCATTGGTTGACTGCCAGCAAGGTCCAGTGCAACTTGGGGGAGCTCTATCTCTGAAGGCTGGGATCCCTAAACCACAAATTAAATTAATTTAAAAATGAATTATATGACTTATTGGTATATTTCTATAAGAATACACCATACATCTAGCTAATCAAATTTAAGAGCCTGGCTTAACTGACTCTGGGACACGAAATATCATCACCAAATTTGTTTTAATGTGTTATTGTCTATGTTATTTATTTAATTCTATGTAATTTAAGGTAATTTTTCTAAGTGGGAATAATATGTTCTAATTGACACATTCTCACTCTCTCACCAAGATCTACTTCTGACCAAAAGTATACAAAAAGATAGGCCTTGCCCAAGGTCACAAAGTTAGCTAATTGTTAACATCGATTGGAATATGTTGGCTGATTTCTAATTCAGCTACTCTTTCCCCTACAATTTTGCTTCCCTCTCCCCAAAGTTTCTTAGTATGCTCTCTATTTTTAATAAATGTAATTCATTTAATTGTGGCATGATGACCAGAAAAAAAAATTAGTAGAAAGCAGAGTGAGGGCAGCCCGGGTGGCTCAGTGGTTTAGCACTGCCTTCAGCCCAGGGTGTGGTCCTGGAGACCCAGGATCAAGTCCCACATCAGACTCCCTGCATGAAGCCTACTTCTCCCTCTGCCTGTGTCTGTGCCCCTCTCTCTCTCTCTCTCTCTCTCTCATGAATAAATAAATTAAATCTTAAAAAAAAAGAAAGAAAGCAGAGTGAGAGTCCCCATCTTGTCCACCGAGTTTGAGTTTGCTTTGGTCATGCAAGGGCATGGGCTCATCCCATGTGAAGCTTTCCTTCTTTTGGCAATTCAGCCATACTGAATAATTTGCCCCAAACTAGTTCTCAGAAAGTGAAATATTGAGGGAATAGCTTCTAATTCATTCAGTTTTGATTTATATAACCCTGATTCTCTGTGTCATCGTTCACTTGTCTACAGAATGGTATAAATAATGGCTGCTTCAGAAATGGGCCTGTACACTCTACAAAGTGAAACATGCCAAACCAGCAAGCAGACAAACAAAACACACTGCTACCAAAGATGTAGCTTTTAAAAATAAACTGTGACTTCTTTTTTCTGGCTTTTACAAGGATTTCTTATTAACCTGGATTTTGGGTCTAGAATGGTGGGGACATTGGTGTAAGTTTGTTATGTGTTTATCAGGTAGATGAAAATATTGGTAACCTAAAGATCTTGAATCATTTCTAAAACCAGATTAAGTAATGACCACTTATAAAGAATATTTTCTTTTCACCTTCTTAGCTATCAATGGAAAGATTTTTGGGAATCTCCATGGCCTTATCATGAATGAAGATACGATGACAAACTGGTATCTGTTGGGAATAGGAAGTGAAGTGGACATACACACCATCCATTATCATGCTGAGAGTTTTCTTTTCAAGGTAAGTATAAGGAATATGCTTTGGAAAAGACTTTTTGAACTAAAAGATTCAATGTATGTTCACTGTGAAAAAATATGGGTTTTAGCAATAAGGCTTATGAGGTTCATGTTAGAAAGTGGAAGAGAATAATGTGATTATACCCTTCCCCCAGTTGATATCTCTTAATATGTACATATATTTTGTTGTGCTTGTGAGAAACTCTCCAAGCCTCAGAAGAGAATTTTCTCATCAGTATTCTCATCAGACTACTCATCATTCTAATTTTTACCACTCTGGATTATGCTGTTAATACTGTATGTGAAAGCACATGTACTGGTTTTTCCTTTTTTCTTAAACTTCTTTTTTTCTTTCACTTTTGTTTTTTTCCCTTTCTTTTCTATGTCATTAACTATCAGAATAGCCCTATCCAGTAAAGGAGATACTTTGAGCTCTGGCTTGGGCTCCCAAACTTTATCTTGTTTTGTTTTGTTTTGTTTTGTTGTTTGTTTGTTTGTGGTTGTTCGTTATTTTTTGTCTTTTGTTTCGTTTTGTCTTACGGAGTTGGGCTGGACCATGTATAGCCTTCTGCCTGTCTAGCCTCAAGCTGTACTATCTGGGTGGTACTGGCTGTACAGCATCACCCAGCTGTTTAAGAAACAGATCGCCAGGCCCTACACCAGTCCTGAGGAATCAGAATCCCAAGTATAAGGTCTAAATAGGCCATCATCCTGCAGCACCTGGGTGGTTCAGTCAGTTCGGGTTTGACTTCAGCTCAGGTCATGATCTTAGGGTCCTAGGATTAAGCCCCACTTCAGACTCTGTGCTCAGTGGGGAGTCTGCTTCTCCTGCCTCTGCACTTCTCCTGCTCATGCTCTCTTTCTCTCTCAAATAAAGAAAATCTTTAAAAAGAAAGAAGGGAAAAAAATATAAAGAAAGAAGGAAAGAATGAATAGGCCATCATCCCAAAAGGCTTAGTGAAGCCTAAAAGGAACAAGAATAAAAAAGAATTCCAATGCAGTGGAAATAACTGCATTGGCCTTTTTCCAGCTATACAGCAATAAATAGTAACTTTAATAAAACACCTAATATTTCCCCTCTGTGTTATTTATTTAACGTAGTTTAAGACACCAAGTACTAGCTTATAGTGGTTATAGTTTTATATATTAAATGGCTATGCTGCTTTTCAGAACTTGGCTTTTTCAACTCACATTTTTAAAAATATATTAAAAATGTATAAAATGTAATAAAACTGTAAAAATTATCCTATACACCTATACAATTATTTTGTATACATCTATAAACTTTAAAAATTAAAGTACAATTGACATTGAGTAAAAGTCCCTCTATTTAGGGTACAGTTCTGTTTTGGAAAACACATATGGTAGCATAATTAATGCTAATTAACATCTACATTACTCCCTCAAATGTCTTTTTTGCACTTTCTACAGTCAGCTACTTCCTTATGCTGATATATATATTTGCTATATTGATATATTTTCTCTCTATAGATTTGCCTTTCCTGAAATGTATAAATGGAATCATACCATCTACAGCATTCTGAAACGGGCTTGTTTCACTCAGTATAGGCATTTGAATTGTGTCCATCTTGTGTGTATCAGTATTTTGATCCATTTGATTATTGAGTAGTGGTCCGGTGTATGAATATACTGCAGTTTGTTAATCCATTTTCCCACTGAGGGATATGTGGGTTATTTCTGGGTTTTGGTTATTACAAATAAAATTATAAATATTGTGGACATATTTCCCTGTGAACACAAGTTTTCATTTCCCTTGTGAAAATACCTAGGGGTTGGATTGCCAGACCATGTGATAAGTATATGCTTAACTTTATACGAAACTGCCAAAATATTTTCCACAGAGACAGTATCATTTTGCATTCCCACCAGAAAAGTATAAGAGCATCACCTGTTCCACACCCACATCAACACTTGGTATCTTGGGATCCCTGGGTGGTGCAGCGGTTTGGCGCCTGCCTTTGGCCCAGGGCGCGATCCTGGAGACCCGGGATCGAATCCCACGTCGGGCTCCTGGTGCATGGAGCCTGCTTCTCCCTCTGCCTGTGTCTCTGCCTCTCTCTCTCTCTGTGTGTGTGACTATCATAAATAAATAAAAATTAAAAAAAAAAACCACTTGGTATCTTCCATTTTTATTTTATTTTTTTCTTTGCCATCTTATTAAGTGTACCGGTAGCTCATTGTTTTTTGTTTACATTTTCCAAATGGCTAATAAAGAGCATCTTCTCCTGTGCTTATTTACCATCTGCCATCTGTAAATCTTCTTTGAAGTGTCCAAATTTTATGTCCATTTTTAAATTTTGTTATTTATATCCTTATCTCTGAGTTTGTGGGCTTTCTACATACAAATAGTTTGCCAGCTATGTGATTGCAAATATTTGTTCCCAGTCTGGGGCTCATCTTTTTTATTCCTTTAATGTTATCTTCCAAAGAATAGAAAATTCTAATGAAGTATAGTTTATCATTTTTTTTCTTTTGTGCATCATGCTTTTGGTGTGAAAGTAAATTTTTGCCTAACTTAAGGTCACAAGGATTTTCTTCTAGAAGTTTTATAGTTTTAGGTGTTATATTTAGGCCTCTGACCCATTTTAACTTTTTTATATATTAACTTTTTTATAACCCATTTTTTTTTATTTGGTGATAGACTTTAACCTATATAAAAATAACCATAGGTAAGGTTTATTTCTTACCTATGGGTGTCCAGTCATTCCAATACCATTCACTGAAAAAACTATTCTTTCTCCCCCTGTGTCAAAATCATATTGATCATATATAAGGTGGTCTATCTCTTGGATGTCTATTCTGTTACGTTGATCTATGTATCTGTCCTTTTTTGAATACCATCCTGTCTTGATTACTTTAGTGTGAGAGTGTTTAAATCAAGCAATGATTGTTTTAGCTATTCCAGATCTTTGCCTTCCCATATAAATTTTAGAAATGGCTTGTTGATTTCTATTAAAAACTCCTGTAGGATTTTGATTGGAATTGCTTGGAATCTGTACATGGGTTTGAGGACAATTGATATCTTAACAATATTAAGTCTTCCAATTCATGAACATGATATACCTCTCTATTTATGCAGATCTTCTTTGTTTCTGTCATCAGTATTTTGTAGTTTCAGCATACAGGTCTTGTATATATTTTGTTGGATTATTACCTAAGTAATATCATAGGTTTTGGTGATAGACTTTATTTCAATTTCTAACTGTTCATTGCCAATATATAGAAATATAATTGATTTTTTATATAATTAATCTTATATCCTACAACTCTGATAAATAGTTCTAGTAGCTTTTTTATGGATTTTGGGTGATGGTTTCCTACATAGACAATCTTCTTTTCTGTGAATTGAGATGGTTTTATTTCTTCATTTTCAATCTGTATGTCTTTTATTTCTTTTTCTTGCCTTAGTGCAGTGGCTGGGACTTCTAGTATAATTCTTAAATATGAATGGTGAAAATGAATATCCTTGCCTTAGTCTTAGGGGGGAAAGCATTCAGTTATTTATCACTGAATATAAAGATAGCTGTAGTTTTTTTGTAGATCCTATTAATAAGTGGAAGAAGTTTCCACTCTTAGTTTGCTGATGGTTTTAATCATGAACAGATGTTAAATTCTATCAAATTCTTTGTCTGCATCTATTGGGATGAACACATTTTTCTTCTTTAGTTTTTGGATGATTTTCTTTAGTAAACTGGTGATTTACATAGATTGATTTTCTTTTTTAAAAAAAACTTACTTGAGAGAGAGCATGAGCATAAATGGGAGGGATGGGCATAGGAGCATAGAAGAAGACTCCCACTGAGCTAGAAGCCCAATGTGGGGCTTAATCCCAGGACTCCTGAGATCATGACCTGAGCCAAAGGCAGATGCTCAACCAAATGAGCCACCCAGACATCCCCATAGTTTGACTTTCAAATATTGAACCAATTTTCAATCTCAGGATAAATCTTACTCTGTCATAATGCATTAGGCTTTTTATGTATTGCTAGATTCAATTTGCTAGTATTTTTTAAAGGGTTTTACAATTATTTTCATGAGGAATATTGGTTGTAGCTTTCTCTTCTAATTAAGTCTTTGTATGATTTGGATATCAGGGTAATGTCAGCCTCATAAGATGAGTTTGGAAGTGGTCTATCCTCTTCTATCTTTTGGAAGGTTTTGTTTTTAATATTAGTATCATTTCTTCTTTTCTATAGTATCTTTATTTTAAATTTAAATACAATTGGCCAACATATACTATAACACCCAGTGCTCATCACATCAAGTGCCCTCCTTAGTGCCTGTCACCAGTTACCCCATCCCCCCACCTACCTCCCCTTCTGCAACCCTTTGTTGCTCAGAGTTAGTCTCTCATGGTTTGTCTCCCTCTCTAAATTTCCCCACTCAGTTACCCTTCTTTCCCTTATAATCCCTTTCACTATTTCTTATATCTCACATATGAGTGAAACCACATGAGGATTGTCTTTCTTTGATGGTATCATTTCTTCTTTAAATGTTGTAGAATTTGCCAAAGAAGCCATCTGGACCCAGAGTTTTAATTTGTCAGAAAGTCTTAATATAATTCCCATTTTCTTTAATAGTAACCTGAATAGTGATCTTAGGTAGTTTTCATTTTAAGGAGTGAGTCCATACCATCTAAGTTGTAGAATTCACAGTTATTAAAAATATTCCTTTATTATCCTTTTCAACGTCTATAAGGTCTATAGTGATGTCCCCTCTTTACTTCCTAATATTTGTAATTTGTGTCTTTTTTTTTCTTGGTCAGTTTGTCTAGGGGTTTGTATTAGTTATTTATTGCTTTATAACAAATTACCCCTACACTTAGTTGCCTAAAACAACAAACACTAACTCACAATTTCTCAGGGTCAAAAATCTGGGAGTAGTTTAGCTAGTTGGTTCTGACTCAGCATTTCTCAGGAGGCTGCAATCAAGATGTCAGGTGGAGCTGTGGTCATCACGTTTGACTAGGGCTGGAGAATCACATCCAAAATCATGCACAGGGCTGTTAAATGAAGGCTTCAGTTCTTCACCACATGGGTATGGCATAGAAGCTGACTTCTCCCAGGACGACTATTCCAAGAAAAGAGAGCAAGAGAGAGGGTCTAAGTCTTTTGGAAGTAGCATGCCATCACTTCTGCTATATGCTATTGGTCTCACAGATCAACTCTCAATGTAGAAGGGGACTCCAAAGGTTATGAATAGCAGGAGGCAGGGATCATTGGGGGCCATTGTGGAGGATGGTACCACCAGGTTTATCAATCTTATTGACCTGTTCAAAGAACTAGCTTTTGTTTTCTTTGATTTATCTCTATTATTTTTCTGTCCCCAGTTTTATTGATTTCTGCTCTTATCATTATTACCTTCTTTCTGCAGATAGATAAATCTTACCGAGAAGATGTGTACGATCTCTTTCCTGGGACATTCCAAACCATTGAGCTGTTTGCAGATCACCCAGGAACATGGCTGATACACTGTCATGTGTCTGACCACATCCATGCTGGCATGGAGACAACCTACACAGTCCTTCGGAACATAGGTACTGTTTTCTGTCAGTGATGAAGCACCAGGCTTCCTGTAGGCCCTGTAGGCACAAGAGCCCCCAAGGGCTCAGAGTCAAGTAAGAGAGATAGACATGTAAGTAGTAACTGTAATAGAATATGATACAAGCCAACAAAGAGTGCAGAGTACAAGGCTCAGCGGCAGCAGTAGGAGGTAATGATTAACAGTGTGGGATATAAGCAAACATTCTAGAGGCTATAATGCTTCAGATGGATCTTAATGGGTGAGTAGAAGCTTGAAAGGTAGATGGGGTAAGGACAGCATGTGTACTGGTATGAAGTAGAACATTGAGAATTTAAGAAAGACCTGCAGATACAAATGGGATAAAGTCCTCATTGGTAAAATGACATGACTCTTGAAATACCTCATGTCATGAAAAGAATCTACTTCTGTTGTTTATAAAACAATCAACTTGTCTTCCTTGTCCAGACAACAGGATCCCTTACTCTACCAAGTCTCCATCTGGAGGAGCGTCCGCCCCAGCCACAGTGCCCTCCAATGGTAATGATACCCTCCCTGAATCCCACATGTGAACAGTCAATGTTCACTCCCTAGGGAAAGGCAGAGGACTGACACCTCACTCTTCTTTCCACAGAAGAACCCGGCAAGGAGCAGCTCTATTTCTTTGGCAAGAATCTGCATCCTAGGGGAGCAAAAGCAGCCCTGGTCATCCTCTTCATCATTGGACTCCTCTTCCTTATCTCCACGGTGATTCTTTCCCTCAGATTGCACTCTGCAAAGAAGCAGGTTGCATATCGGCAAGTTCAGTCCTGCGCACTCCCCACAGATGCTCTGTGAACCAACTGGTCTTCCTTAGCAGTGAAACTGGACAAGGCATCGTTAATCAAGAAAGGTTTACATTATATCTTGGATCAGGCTCTGATCCTCCAGAATACAATCAAAGCAATTTGCTTTTACTTATTTATTTTTCAATGGGCTGTGAATAATCCTCAGGTATAACATACAGAAAGAAGAACAGGTGTGACTGAGAAAACACAGTATGTTTTCTGAATGAATTTGCTGACACGGGGAAAACCTCTGAAAGATATCTTTTTTTCCATGTTTCATAATTCTCAGATTAGACGGTGGGTGCTTCCTTAACCAATCATCCACATTCCTAGATGGAAGGCTTTGGGAAAGAGTTATACTGCCTCAGACACCTAACTGGAACGTTGCTGACTTCTTCAACACAGTTGTGTAAGATGTTTCCCTTAGTCGCTCCAGAGAAAATAACTTTCTGAGGAGTTCATGGAAATGTCGAAATTAGCATCTGCTGATAAAATTTGATCAAATGAAGTTGTTGAAGGCTTCAGTCAGCTTTCTTGGCCTTTTCCACTTGAATACAAATAGCCTGTGCACTGTTTGCCATAGAAGGCAAAGTTATCAGCATTTAAAAAAAGATTGCTGCTATTTTTATGCAAACCTGTAGAGGTGCTTTAATGCTTACAACTCACTTCATGTTACGTTTTCACAATGTTTCCAAGGCAACGTTTGTTGTTGTTGTTGTTGTTGCTGCTGTTTTCCAAAGTCACCTAGAAAATTTGTATTTGTATTTCAGGATGTGGAGGGCTGGAAGCTATAAAAAAGCAGGCTAGGTTCTCCCACTGTGAGGCAGAGAATCCCTAAAAGTTTAGTGGGAGCTTCTACGTGGGAAGGAAAGTTTGTAGGAGGCGAGTCTGGACTTGAGCCCTGAGTCTGATTTTTCACCTCACCTAGCAAGATATTTCCAAAGTCTGCATCTTCAAGGAGATAAAAACAGTCTGGTTTTTGTGACTGGTTGGGAGAAGAGATCTCACAAAATTCTTGATTCCATGCTTCTTAAAGACAGCTCTTTATGGGAGGAGAAAAAAAAGAAAAAAGAAAAACCTAGAAAACAGTTTTTAAATCATTAAATTGGCTTTGAAGATATACATTACAGTTTTCAAGGCTCACGTGTAAAAATAAAATATCGGACAACTAAACTCAACCCATTACAAGGCGATCCATACTCTGTATGCATGCCTAAACGTTAGGTTAAGATAGATAAAAGCAACTTTGCTTATTACTATACTGAGAAATTGCCCTTAGCTCAGGGCAAGATGCCCTGCGATGCCAATGTCAATGCCAGATGAGTGATATCAGTACATTTGCCTTAGCAGATTCATTTGGATGTCCAGGTGAACAACTAGAACCTAAAAAAATACTCTGGTGGAGGGACCTTTCATACTTTCTCATCTTCATCTTGGTGAGGGGGAACGAGTAATTTGATAAAAGTTGTACTCTTACATAAAACAGGATGCCAATGCTAATAGTTCTGTTCTTAGTTTGCTTGAATGTCATATCAAACAGTGTACCCAAAAGATTTTGAATTCCAGCCTGCTTGCCACTGATAATGTGATTTTGTAGTATGTGCTCTACAGTTTTCATGCATGTGTAGGCTGTATAATTTCATAGTAATAATTGTGATAAATGCCTTATTTATAACTCACCTAGACAACAAATTATTCAGTTTTTTCCTTTTCTCTTAGTCTATTTTTTTAATGAAATGAAACCATAAAGTAGTTTGATTACACCATTTCTCTTTTTAATAAAGTTTCAAAGATCATAAGATAGCCGTTTGCATTTTTTTTCACTAAATATTATGGATCACTAGACCTAGGGCAAGGGGTTCCTTAAAGGAGACTTGTCTTTTAGATATTTAGCAACTATCCTAGCTATACCTGCTAAAGGAAATGAAACAAAATAACTACATCTCTGCAAATGATAGGACTCTCCTTGAATATTGTTTCCTCAAATGTACCATACTCCTTTCCTTGCTTCAGTCCTTTAAGAAAATCAATTACATTTAGATACATCTCCTGTTACAATGGAAGAGGTGTCCCTATTCCTATTAGGTGGGTCTCTTACTTGGCTCTGGACTTTATCTCTTCTTGCTTTCTCAAGGATATCAGTGGTACCCACCATTAGCAAACAAACAGAGACATCTGGGTGGCTCAGTGGTTGAGCATCTGCCTTCAGCTCAGGTCATGATCCTAGGGTCCTGGGCTCGAGCCCCTGGGATCCCTCCCCCTCTGCCTGCTGCTCTCCCTGCTTGTGTTCTCTCTCTCTCTCTCTCCCTGTCAAATAAATAAATATTTTTTTTAAAAAAACAACAAACAGAAGACTGTTGTCATTAACTTCATAACCCTCTGTAACCCAGTTAGTTTCTCTGTTCCTTTGATAGCAGAATTTTCTGCCTGTATCATGCATGCTTCAACCTTTTCCAGTGACTTCCAATCCAGCGTACCTCACTCCCACCTCCCCGTCTGCTGGGATGGGATCAACCACAATACCATTTCCAATGGCTTCTTTCCCATCTTGATCCACTTCACCTCTTTGTAACAATTGATAGCTTCTTCCTTTGAAACACCCTGTAGTTCCTTGGCTTTTCCACGTGATCCCTGCCAGCCCTCCTTCTTTGGTTGCTTTTTCTTTTCAGTCTCTCGCTAGCTCTTTGTGTCCCATCTCACTGAAATGTTGACATGCCTCAGGGCTTGACACTGGGCCCTCTTCTCTTTTTTGCTCTCTGAGGTAGGCTGAATAATGTCCCCAATGATTTTGTGTCCTAATTGCTGAACCCATGTCACTTTAGATGGCAAAAAAGACTTTGCAGGTATGATTAAGTAAAGGATCCTGAGATAGATGTCTCGGATTGTCCATAAATAAAAGTTACAGCATCCGTCTAAAAGAGAGCCAGAGAGAGATGTGACTATGGAAGAAGGCCAAGTGATAAGTGAAGTAGGACACTATGCTGCTGGCTTTGGAGATGAAGGAAGGGGCCACAAGCCAAGGAATGCTGCTCTAAAACCTGGGAAAGGCAAGGGAACAGATTCTCCCCCAGAGCCTCCAGAGAGAGCTTGGCCCTGCCAGCATCTCATATACCAGTAAACATGATTTTGGATTTAAGAGCTCCAGAACTGTTAAGAGAATAAATGGGAGTCATCACATTCGTGGTCATTTGTTACAGCCTCCTCCCTATATTATTTTATCCAAATTTGTGAATCTAAAAACCATCTTTAGGCTAACACATTAAAAATGTGTTTAGACTGCAGGCCACAAATCCTGCTTAAGCAGGGTCACTGCATCAGTCTCCCAACCATCCTCTCTGCTGTCACTACTGTCCCTTCCCACCACTCTACACAGCTGCAGCAGTGTTCTTCCAAATCTGATCACATCAACTCCCTGGTTAATACCTTTCAACGTCTTTCCATTTCACTTTTAATTCTATCCAAACTCCTTACCTTGGTCTCAGGCCCAGCCTGATTTGGCCCATGACCACGTCTCTGACTTCATTTCCAACTCTTCCGTGCTTTAATTTTGATCAGTTCTTGTGCCCTGCTAGTTCCTTCCTGCCTCAGGACCTTTGCATGTGCTACTTTTTAAGCCTGGAATACTCTTCCTCTCTAGCACCCTCCTCCCCCTTCTTAACTTTCCTAGCTCATCTGTGAGCTCCTCAGACTACCCTCTCTAAAGCAGATCCCTCCCCTATGTCCACTATTTTCCTTTGTAGCACTTCTCATGGGACATGAACATTTTATCTTTGTTAGTTTGATTTTCTTCTGCCTCTTTGGCTGCAGTGTAGGCATCATGAAAGCAAAGACTCCTGACCTGCTTTGCTCATTGCTGCATCTCCAGCACAGACCAAGTGCAGATATATAATAATTGCTCAGCAATATTACTTGAATAAATGTATAAACAGAACAGACAGTGTAGTAGGCTTGACTATTCTCACTTTGAGTATTTCGGCTGCAAAAAGTCTCATGTTCAATTGTCAAATGTCATGGGTCTGAAACAAAAAGAAAAAAAAAAACAACAGATTCTGGGACAGTGGCTGTGAGAACAGCTACTCTGGCTTCCTTCTAATAAATGACACTGGACCAAGGGTAGGGGCTGGGGGGACATGAGAGGAGCATGTGTTATTCAACCCTAAATGCACCTTACAATTAGAAAAAAAAAAAGCAATGTCATAAAAAATAAGGAAAGTCTAAGAAACTGTTGCAGCTAGGAGGGCCTCCTAAAAATTAAGGAGATATGAATAAACTAGATTTTCATTAATATTAATGTACCAGCATCGGCTCATTAGTTGTAACAAATGTATTATACTAATATGTTAACAAGAGGGGAAAATAGGCTCAAGAGTGGGAGTATATGGGAACTCTCTGTATCATCTCTTCAATTTTTCTGCATATCCAAAACTACTCTTAAAAATTAAAGTCTATTTATTTTTAAGAGGAGGGGATGAGGGGAGGGAGAGAGAGAGTCTTAAGTGGGCTCCATGTCCAGTGCGGAGCCTGACTTGGGGCTCTATCTCACCACCCTGAGATCATGACCTGAGCCGAAATCTAGAACCCAGATGCTCCAAAGTCTTCTTTTTTTTTTTTTTTAAGGCAATGTTACATATACTCTTGTGTGACACCTTAAGCTTCTGAGATTGGTAATGACAGCTACCAAGGGTTCAGTGCCCAGGATGTGGCATGCACTATTACATACATGTAATCCTCAGAACAGCCCCATGAGGTAGGTGGTATTATCTAAATAAATAAGGAAATTGAAACTTAGAGATTTCCAGTGATATATCCTTGGTCACACAGCAAATTTGGGTGGCAAATCCTGGAGCTGAACCCAGGCTCTTGCTTTTTTACTGTGTCCAGAAAAAACCTGGCACATGTTAGACTGATGTGATTTTTTTTTTTTGGTAGGAAAAATGGCTCCCTTTGTCACCCTCCTCTGTGTCATTCATCTCTATCAAAGACAGCGCACCAGTTTGGGTTCTTGTTATACTTCATGTGCAAAATTTCAACAGCCTTTCACCTGGCCTCCCAGCCTCCACTCAGCATTCCCCATCCATTTTATACAGGGCTGGAAGATTAACCCTTTTAAAGCCCAACGCTATTTGTATCACTCCCCTCCCCAAACTGCCTAATGCCCAGGGGGGAAAAAAAGTTCAGACTACCTTCTCTGGCCCAACCTCTTCATCTTTGACTCCCTCACCTTCATCTTCCCTATACCAGTGTCAGACTTCTGTACTTCCCACGTCCTAACAAGTTCTCTTTCTTGCCTCTATTTTGAATTCCACAAACGTGCATTGACTCCCTGCTAAATTTTAAAACTCTGCCAGGGCCGAGGGCAATTTACGAAAAAGGCAGGGGGCCTGGCTAACCAACCTGAGGAACCCATGGGGGAGATCGTGAAGCTTGGGGAGGCAGGCAGTGGCCACGCTAAGAAATTTGGATTTTATCCTAAAAGCAACACACACTTTATGTAGGGCAGTGACACCATCCGATTGGAGCATTTCAAAGCTCCCTCTGGCCGCTGTGGGAGAAAAGTGGCTTATACGCCTAAGCGATCCACTGCTGCATGTGGTTACGAGAAAGGATGAGCACTGGGTGTTACACTATATGTTGGCAAATCGAACTCCGATAAAAGAATATACAGAGAGAAAGAGAAAGGACGGTGGCCTAAATCCCAGTGCTGGCAGGGCATGTGGAGAAAAACCATCACCTTTTCACTTGGCGAGGACCAAGTGAACTTGGAAATTCACTTTCCAAACTATGGCAGCTGGGAGAACTGGAAGCTTAAAGACGACGCTGGAGGCTCTGGCTTGGGGGGATGGTGGTGCTTTCCGCCGGCTGGGAAGACCGGAGTTCAGCGGAGAGGAAGATAAGGCCCGCGTTCCTGGGTCCTAGGAGTCCGAAGTCCTGGGAGCCACCCGGGCGGGGGGCGGTGGAAACTGCTGGAAGAGCGTTCGGAGGCTAGGACAGGTGGAGACGTGCGCGAGGGACCTGAGCGCAGCCGGGGGGGGGGGCCCAGGTGGGAAGAGCGGAGGAGGCCGCGCAGCCCGAGGGGCCCTCCTGCCTGCGGGTTCTGCCGGCCACAGCAGCTCCTCGCGCTTCTCAGGCTCCACCTCCGGGAAGTGGGTCGGCCGCGGCGGTCGGCGGCGCCCAGAGGCAGCACGCGCGGACGGCGGAGGCTGGAGGCTCGGCCCCCGGGCGCGGTCACCGAGGCGCGGAGGGTGCAGGGTCCCGTCCTCTACGCCGGCCGCCGGGCTCTGGCGGCAGCCGTGGCCCTTGGAAGCGTCTGCAGCTCCTCCTAAGCGGAGTCCACCGTGCAGACCTGCGGGGAGCGGGGCGCAGCGGGGACCGTCCGTCTACGCGGTGGGAAAGGATTTCAGAAACCGCGGCCCAGGACGGGGGCGAGGGGGCGCTGGGGCCGAGGGGGCGCTGGGGCCGAGGGGGCGGGGCACTTCCGCGGCGCCGCGGGGATCGCCGTGCGGGGCGGGACAGCTGTCCCCGGCAGCTGTCGGCCGTCGGAGGAGCTCGGAGGAGCTCGGGTTCCGGAAGAGCTCGGCGGGGCGGGCGGGGCTGGGCGGGGCTGGGCGGGGCTGGGCGGGGCGGGCGGGGCGCGGGCGGGGCGGGCGGGGCGGGCGGGGCGCGGGGCGGAGCGCGGGCGGAGCGCGGGCGGGGCGGGGCGCGGGGGCGGGGCGGGGCGCGGGGGCGGGGCGGAGCGCGGGCGGGGGCGGAGCGCGAGCGCGGGCGGGGCGGGGCGCGGGGGCGGGGCGCAGGGCGGGCGGGGCGGGGCGGGGCGCGGGGGGGCGGGGCGGAGCGCGGGCGGGGCGGGGCGCGGGGGCGGGGCGGGGCGCGGGGGCGGGGCGGAGCGCGGGCGGGGGCGGAGCGCGAGCGCGGGCGGGGCGGGGCGCAGGGCGGAGCGCGGGCGGGGGCGGGGGCGCGGCGGCGGCGCTGGGCCTCGCCGGCGGCCGCGCGCCCGGCGCACAAAGGCTGGCGCACGTGTGAGCCGCCCGGGAGCGGGCAAAGGGAAAGCGAAATCCGCGCGGGCGCAGGTGACGGCGGAGGCGCGGCGCCGCGGTCCGAAGCGGGGCCCCGGGCCTGCCCCGCCCCGCCCCCTGGGCCCGGGGACTGCGCGGCGCCGCGGCCATGGCCATCGCCCACCTGGCCACCGAGTACGTGTTCTCGGACTTCTTGCTGAAGGAGCCCTCGGAGCCCAAGTTCAAGGGGCTGCGGCTGGAGCTGGCCGTGGATAAGATGGTCACGTACATCGCCGTGGGGCTGCCGCTGCTGCTCATCTCGCTGGCCTTCGCGCAGGAGATCTCGACGGGTGAGGCGGGCGGAGGGGCGGGGGCGGGGGCGGGGCGGGGCGGGCCGCGTGGCCGCGGTCCTGGGGCTGCGGGGCGCGGTGTGGCTGCGCGCCGGGTCGCGTGGACGCGGGGCAGGAAGGCAGCCCCGGCTGGTGGCCTCAAGCTGCGGCCCTGTGGGTCCCGCTTGCACCCCCCCCGTTCTGCCTGCGCCCCGCTGATCCCGACTGCGCCTTGGAGTGCGCGTCCTGCCCTCGCTGTCAGATTTGTGGAAAACCACGGCCTCCTCATCGCGTCCTCTCTCTCCCACATTTGCGTAATTATCCAGAATTTTGGAGCAGAGAAGTTCCGGAGTGGCTGAGCGGAGGGCGTGAAGAAGAGTACTCCATGAAATCTGTGCACTCCCTTCACTGTCGTACTGGTTGATACCGAGACTTGAGCTCTGGGGGTTGGTTGTGAATGATGGGAAATGACTGCACTTGGCAGGTATTAGCGGGATCCCAGAATCCTCCATCTGCATGGCCTCATTATGAATGGGGGATGAACGAGCCCCCTTCACGCGGACTGTCGTTTACTCATAATAACGCTTCTGAGGTGCCAGTGTTTGGGGCAGGATCTTGTGGTTGCCTAATAAGACTCTCTGGTCTTCCTCAAGAGCTGAAGCATAGAAAAAGGATACTTTCGAGTCAACAGGAAAGTAGCTAGAAACAGTTTGATGGGCGGTGGGAGAGAAGAGAGGACGGTGGGGCTGGGCCTGGGGGAAAGCCTATGTGAGAAATGGTGCTGGCCTCTGGCCGTGGAGCACAGTGGAATTTGCATAAGCAGAGGTGAGACCTTTGTTAAGATTCTGAGATCGCAATTGCACTACTCAGGATTTACCCCAAAAATACAGATGCAGTGAAAAACCGAGACACCTGCACCCCAATGTTCATAGCAGCAATGGCCACAATAGCCAAACTGTGGAAGGAGCCTCGTTGTCCATCAAAGGATGAATGGATAAAGAAGCTGTGGTCTCTGTATACAATGGAATATTCCTCAGCCATTAGAAACGACAAATACCCACCATTTGCTTTGACGTGGATGGAACTGAAGGGTATTATGCTGAGTGAAGTAAGTCAGTCGGAGAAGGACAAACACTATATGATTTCACTCATTGGGGGAATATAAAAAGTAGTGAAAGGGATTATAGGGGAAAGGAAGGAAAATGAGTGGGAAAAATCAGAGAAGGTGATGGAACATGGGAGACTCCTAACTCTGGGAAATGAACAAGGGGTAGTGGAAGGGAGGAGGGCGGGGGTGGGGGTGACTGGGTGATGGGCACTGAGGGGGGCACTGGACAGGATGAGCACTGGGTGTTATACTGTATGTTGGCAAATCAAACTCCAATAAAAAATATACCAAAAAAAAAAAAAAAAGATTCTGAGATTGCAGAGAATGTTATATATGTTCCTGGAAGGAGAAAGATAATGACTGTACTCCCTGAGGAGGAGCGTTAGTCACAGTTTTGGGTTATGAGCATGAATATGGGTCCAGGTCCGTTAGAACAGAGGAATACAGGCTTGGTAGTTTTAAAAGTGCAAAGTTAATTGTGTGAACAGAGGATGGACTGGTTGAAAACAGTACTGAATAAGCCTGATGGTATCATGTAGGGTCTGGGATCAAGGAGGAGAACCGGAGTTAGGGAGAACAGATGCCAGAAGATGGGGCCTTGGTTGAGGTCTTGTGCGTGGATGGGGGCCAAGATTTGAAGGGAAAGGATGGGAGGGGGTGAATTCTAAGAGATCAAGGAGCAATAAGTGGCACCTGGGTACCTAGTTTTTAATAGGCAATGAAGGGCAGATATGACCAGAGTTGATAGAAAGGCTGCAGCCCAGAGTGAGAGAATGGTGGGGGGGATTTTTGTTTTTTAAAGATTTATTTATTTACAAAGAGAGAAAGAGCACATGCACAGAGCAGGTGGTGGAGAGGGGCGGAGGGAGAGAATATCTAGCAGACTTCCCACTGGGTGCAGAGCCTGATACGGGGGCTCAATCTCATGATGTTGAGATCATGACCTGAGCCGAAATCATGGTCAGAAGCCTGAGCCCCCCAGGTACCCTGAGAATGGTGGTACTCGAGGAGAATAGTGAAGTTGCAGGAGGAGTTAGTTAGAAGAGGGTTATGGTAAGCTTAATTTTGTGATCTACAGCACTAAGTTGTTCAGTGTGGCAGGAAGTTGCCAAATTCATTGTGGAGAATAAGTGATCAGTTTTTTTGTCTTTGGGCAGGCATAGTCCTGGGGTTTCCTTCCGCCTTCCAGATGGACAGGAGTTGGGACTTCTAGTAGAAAGGAAAACCACCAAGCAGCTTGGGTCCTAGAGATAATCTCTCCCTTCAGCAGATGTTCTTTGGGTACCAGCTATGGGTTGGACCCAGTGCTATGCCCCCAGGGCCCAGGAGTAAATGAGGCACAGTCCCTGTCATGGAGGAGTAACAGTTTTGGGCACCTGATGCCAGGAGGAGGGAGTTGGTTACCCTTGGTGATCAAAGTTGACATCTACCCCCCCCCCCCCCATAGTAGAGGGATTCAGAAAGCAGAAGCACTTTCAACAAGTTTAAGTTGATGGGCTGAGAGGCATTTGGCTGGCATTGGGAATAGGTTCACCCAGCAGGAGTCTGACCTTATGCTATGCGCAGAGCACTGCTGTGTGTTGAGTGGGACGTGAAAGGAGTTTGAAGCATGGTCTTCCTCCCACCCTGTAAGAGTTTACCTCCTGTCTGGGTGCTAGGACAGACATGTTGACAGGTGACATTCAGCAGCATGGAATTCAATGGCAAGACAGTGTCATGCTCTGAGCCCCAAGCAGGTGAAGGTTGGGGGAAGCTGTGGAGCAGACTCCCATTCTTCTCAGATGCTTCAGGCATGTGGGATGAAGCCAGCTGGACTGGGGAAGACCTGTCTGGTTGAGTACTCAATTGGGACAGTGAGAGTCAGGTCAGTCCAGCCAGGCTGATAGGGAAGAGCAGGAAATCTCACTCTTTTCCCACGGGTGGTGGCATGTATATATAAAATGTGAAAAATCACCTTTTCAGGGGCGCCCCTGCTAGGAGACATCCTTAACTCCTGAAGTGTAGCCAGGAGCATTTGGAAGGCTTTGGGATAGTGAGCTACTGGCTGTTGAACTAATGTAAGAATTAAAACACGCACCTGGTCTAGTGAGGCCTGATACTTTTAACTCTGCTGGTCTAAAACACTCCAGGCCCAGCTCCCCATAAGGTAAGCGGGTTTGCACAGAAACCAACAACCCAACTTTACATTAACTTGGCACACAGCAGAAGACAGTTTCCATGTCGTCGTGCCTGGACTAGGAAGACTGGGATGGAAGCCAGAGAAGGGAGAACTGACAATCTGTTTTACGGGCCCTAACTTTTTCTCTCCCCTTGCCTTGCCTCATGTCTTGTACACAAGTGCTCAATAAAAATACAATGAAGGAAATGCTGGAGCACATTAAGGACTCTCTGGGGTCCTCCCTTGGACTGTGGCTGGGCTCAGAGGAAGCAGGGGCATTCTGGGGAAGGGAAAGCATGGAAGAAAGGAAGCCAGGTTCCAAGGATAAGGTTAGGTCAAAAATTCCAGTTGCCAGGTCCCACCCAGTGCCTGGAATTCACCAGCTAGAGACAAGGGTTCCTGGCATGGAGAGAGAGACTTCCCAGTCACTGGGCTACCCGGCATTTGAGAACACAAGTCATGCTGAGTTGTGGTTTCTATCCTGATGTCTGTCCCCAATAATAGCATTCACGGATACAGGTCATCATGGGAGGGAGCCAAGTTGCCCTGTTTGACTTATAAGTGTGGATTATATTCTGTGTACCCCGGATTCCCTTTGGCAGTATTTCATGATGAAGAGGGAGCTGTGTTTGTAATGTTGAAGCACTCTACTAGGTCAGGCAGATGAATGCCATTTCCTGTGGCCCGGAGAACACACACGTGTCACCAGTGTGGAAGCTGCAGGGAGGCAAAGTTCTATGCCACAGAAGGACCCTTGTTCTAATACACCTATCCCCAGAGTTTAGAGTTTAGAAATAGGTGAGTGACAACTCTGTGTAGAATACAAGCATCAATAGGGGTGCGTGGGTGGCTTGCATAGTCACTTAAGCTTAGGTCTTGATCTCAGGGTCCTGAGTTCAAGTCCCACATTGGGCTCCATGCTAAGCATGGAGCCTACTTAAAAAAATAACAAAAAAGAATGCCTAAGTAGGCTACATGGCCTTTAAGCTCTGAAGTTTTAAGAGCATTTATCTAAGCTATTAAAGAAATAGATTCCCTAAGCTTCCTTTCAACATCAGTGGGACCCGTGTTCTTGGAGTCTTTCCACAGGGGCTGCCATGCCATTGGCCTAGGGCTGTATATATATAGGTCCTGGTGCCAAGGTATTCCTCCTGCTTTGTTTCTCTGGTGCCCTAACCTGGCATGTCAGGAGGCCCTGGGAGAGGAGAGCCTCCATCTCCTGCCAGGGTGCTTCTTGCCCTGAGCCAGGCTGGCTGGACCAGATGAGCAGCGGGGGCAGCCAGCAGACCCCTGGAAAAGGTGTTTTGTCTGCCCGAGGAGCCTTCTCTCCCTGCTGCCTTCCCAACGAGCACCCACAGTTCTGGGCAGAGAGATCTGGTCTGTCTGGGCTAGTTTTACAGGGCCAGCATTAGGCCAGCCCAACACCGCCCCAAGCCCCGTCGAGCCAAAGGACAGACTTAGATGTTGACTATAGCTGCTTCTGATACTATTAGCTTACAGTTCTCCCTGTGTTTCCTCCACTCAGGAGAGGCTACTGATGGGTACAATTTTTCTGGGTTAATTTTTTTTCTTTTTTACTGTTGTATTTTTATTGTACAAATAGTACCTAAAAACATTCTCATGGTAAATGATGCATAAACCACCTTCATCATGTGCTAGAGGTGACTTACCATTATGGATGCTTAGAACAGCTTCAAAGTCTCCTTCCTCTCATGAGTACACAGGTATACATTCTTTTAAAAACTAATTGAGTCCTACATAGGGGTTTGCGTTTTCCCACTTCATATGTTTTGGAGGGTGTTCATGTTAGTACATAGGCATTACCTCACTATTTTTTTAATTAAAGTATAATTAACTTACAATGTTATATTAATCTCAGGTGTATGCTGTAATGATTCAGCACTTCCTTGCATTACTCACTCCTTTGCCCATCCTCTCACCCACTCCCCCTCTGGCAACCACCAGTTCGTTCTCTGTATTTAAGAATGTATTTTTTTTGTTTGTCTCTTTTTATTGTT
Source organism: Vulpes lagopus (assembly GCF_018345385.1). NCBI lineage: Eukaryota > Metazoa > Chordata > Mammalia > Carnivora > Canidae > Vulpes > Vulpes lagopus. The sequence continues at coordinate 43,083,956 of NC_054838.1, forward strand.
GTTGTTGGTTTCTTAAATTTCACATGTGAGTGAAATCATAGGGTATTTGTCTTTCTCTAGCTCCATCCATGTTCTTACAGAGCGTCATATATTCTTATAATTGATTTAAGTACTCTTAATGAGGCACGTTTAGGTTCTTTCAAAATTTCTCTCTTTTTCTTGCCTTTTATTTTGTTTTATTTTATTTAAATTCAGTTTGCCAACATATGGTATAACACTCAGTGCTCCTCTCATCATGCGCCTTCCTTAGAGCCTGTCACCCAGTTACCCCATTCCCCTTCCTCCCCTTCTGCAACCCTCCACACGTTTCCTAGAGTCGAGTCTCTCACGGTTTGTCTTCCTCTCTCATTTTTCCCCACTCAGTTTCCCCCATTCCCTTATGGTCCCTTTCACTATTTTTTATTTTCCATGTATGAGTGAGACCATATGATGATCGTCTTTCTCTGACTGACTGACTTCATTCAGCATAAGTCCTCCAGTTCCATCCACGTCAGTGTAAATGGTAGGTATTCATCCTTTCTGATGGCTGAGTAATATTCCATTGTATATATAGACCACATCTTCTTTACCTGTTTGTCTGTCGAAGGACATCATGGCTTCTTCCTCAGTTTGGCTGTTGTGGAGTATGCTGCAACGAACATTGGAGTGCAGGTGTCCTGTCATTTCACTCTATCTGTGTCTTTGGGGTAAATACCCAATAGTGCAATTGCTGAGTTATAGGGTAACTCTATTTTTAACTTAAGGAGCCTCCACACAGTTTTCCACAGTGGCTATACCAGCTTGCATTCCCACCAACAGCACAAGAAGGTTCCCTTTTCCCCACATCCTCACCAACATTTGTTGTTGTTTTTCCAGCTTTTTAAAGGGAGGCTTGTATTGAAATGTATTTCCCTCTTAGGACCACCTTTGTTGTATCCCAAAGATTTTGAACAGTTGTGCTTTCATTTTTGTTGGTTTGCATGAATCTTTTTAATTCTTCTCTAATTTCCTGGTTGACTCATTCATTTTTCAGTAAGATACTCTTTAACCTCCAAGTGTTTGAGTTCCTTCCAAATTTCTTCTTGTGATTGAGTTGTAGTTTCAAAGCATTGTGGTCTCAAATATGCAGGGAATAATCCCAGTCTTTTGGTGTCGGTTGAGACCTGATTTGTGACCCAATATGTGGTTCAATCCTGGAGAAAGTTCCATGCGCAATTGAGAAGAATGTGTATTCTGTTGCATTAGGATGGAATGTTCTGTATATATCTGTGAAATCCATCTGATTCAGTGTGTCATTCAAAGCCCTGTCTCTTTGGTGATGTTTTGCTTAAAAGATCTGCCCTTTGCTGAAAGTGGAATGTTGAAGTCTCCTACTATTAATGTATTATCTATGTGTCTCTTTACTTTGGTTATTAATTGGTTGATATAATTGGCTGCTCCCACATTAGGGGCATAAATATTCATAATTTTAGGTCTTCTTGTTGGATAGACCCTTTAAGTATGATATAGTCTCCGTCTTCATCTCTTACTACAGTGTTTAATATAAAATCTAATTTATCTCATATGAGGATTGCTAACCCAGCTTTATTTTGAGGACCATTTGAATGGTAAATGGTTCTCCACCTCTGCATTTTCAGGCCAGAGGTGTCCTTAGGTCTAAAGGAGTCTCTTGTAGACAGCATATAGATGGGTCTTGCTTTTTTATCCAGTCCAATACCCTCTGTCTTGACTGATCATTTAGCTCATTCACGTTCAGAGTAACTATTGAAAGATATGAATTTAGTGTCATAATATGACCTATACAGTCCCTGTTTCTATGGATTGTTTCTTTGGGCTTCCTCTTTGTTTACAGGGTCCCCCTTAATGTTTCTTGCAGAACTGGTTTGGTGGTCACATATTGTTTCAGTTTTTGCCTATCCGGGAAACTCTTTATCTTTCTTCAATTCTGAATGACAGTCTTACTGGATAAAGTATTTTTGGCTGCACGTTTTTCTAGTTTAGTACCCTGAATATATCCTGCCAGCCCTTTCTAGCCTGCCAGGTCCCTGTGGATAGGTCTGCTATTAATCTGATGTTTCTCCCAATAGAAGTTAGGAATCTCTTTCTCAAGCTGGTTTTAGGATTTTCTCTTTATCTCTGAAATTTGCAAGCTTCACTATTATATGTTGGGGTGGTGATCAGTTTTTGTTGATTTCGGTGGGGGTTCCTCTCTATCTCTTGGATATGGATGCCTGTTTCCTTCCCCAGATTAGGGAAATTCTCAGACATGATTTGTTCATGTGTATCTGGTCCTCTCTTTCTCTCTCTCTCCATTCCCTCTGCAATCCCAATGAGATGAATGTTATTCTTTCTCAAACTATCATTTAATTCTTGGAGTCTCTCTTTGTGGGCTCTTAGTTGTTTTTCTCTCTTTTCCTCAGCTTCCTTCCTTTCCAGACCATAAGTTTCTGGAGGGCAGGAACCCTCTGTCCTCTGGTTGACTGCTATATCCATAGTTTCCAACTAAGACTTGATACATAGTAGACATTCAACAGAGTGTGTGAATGAACAGAATATCCAGTCCCACTGGATCCTGAGTGTTAGTTATTCTGTTGTCTGGAAGATGGAATTTTATGTATCTTCAAAGGGTTAGTTTTTAAAAAGTTTGTCAAAAATATTTGGAAACTCTGAATAGTATCATTGGAACTGACTCAAATAAACAATAATAGAGGAAGGAATGTGAATTGAGAGAAGATAAGCAAACATTTAGTAATGATGAGATCAATTTTAAAGTAACTAGAACTTACCCAAGCAGCATTTGGTCTGTTTTCTTTTTTATTTTATTTTTTTTTAATGTTTTTACTTGGCATTAATTGATACACAATGTTATATTAGTTTCAGGTATACAGCATAGTGATTCAGCATCTCTATATGTTACGCTGTGCCCACCACAAGTATAGGTCCCTTCTGTCACCATACAGTGCTACTAAAATATCATTGACTATATTTCCTATAGTCAATTTCCTATATTTCCTATGCTATACCTTCTATTTCCATGACTTATCATTCCATAGCTGAGGCTCTTATTCCCCTTCCCATTCCCCTTCACCTGTTTTGCTACTTCCTCCCAGCCCCTTCCCTCTGGCAACAATCAGTTTGTTTTCTGTATTTATAGATGTGGTTCTGCTTTTTGCTTATTTGTTTATTTATTCATTTGTTTTGTTTTTTAGATTTCATGTCTGATGAAATCATATGGTATTCATTTTTCTTGGTCTGACTTATTTCACATGGCATAATACTCTCCAGGTCCATCTGTTTGCCTAAGTGGCAAGATCTCATCCTTTTTTATGGCTGCATAATATTTTGTCTGTGTGTGTATGTGTACATACCACATTTTTATCCATTCATCTATTGGGGGACACTTAGGTTACTTCTATAAATAATGCTGGAATAAACATAAAGCTTCATATATCTTTTCAAATTATGTTTTTGTTTTCTTTGGGTAAATACCCAGTAGTGGAATTACTGGATCATACAGTATTTCTGTTTTTATTTTTTGGAAGAACCTCTGTACTATTTTCCTGTATCAGTTTTACAGTGGGGAAAAGAGTGTCTCCAATGAATGGTGCTGGGAAAACTGGACAGCTACATGCAAAAGAGTGAAACGGAACCAATTTCTAACACCATACAAAAAAATAAACTCAAAATTGATTAAGACCTAAATGTGAGGCCTGAAATCATAAAAATCCTTGAACAGAATGTTGACTGTGATTTCTTTGACATCAGCCATACCTACATTTTTCTAGTATGTCTCCTAAGGCAAAGGAAATAAAAGCAAAAATAAACTATTGGGATTACATAAGGAGATTGGAATCACATAATAAGCTTTTGCACAGCCAAGGAAACCATCAGCAAAACAAAAAGGCAAGATATTAAATGTGAGAAGATATTTGCAAATGATATATTTGATAAGGGATTAATATCTAGAATATATAAAGAATTTATGCAACTCAACACCAAAAAAAAAAAAAGCAGTCTGATTAAAAATGGGCAGAAGACATGAATAGACATTTCTCTAAAGACATCCACATGGCCAACAGACACACGAAAAGATGCTCAACATCACTAGTCAGGGAAGTGCAAATAAAAACCACAATGAAATATCACGTGTATCTGTCAGAATGGCTTAAATTAAATTAAATTAAATTAAATTAAAAAAATAAGTTGGCAAGGATGTGGAGAAAAAGGAACCACTGTGTGCTGTCATTGGGAGGCATTCTTTCTCTTTGTTTTAGTGAACACTGTTTCCTGACTTGAAATTAGAAGACCCATTTTTTATTATTTACTCCCCCTGTCCTTTGCCCCCACCCTGACCCCTGCCCCAAGAAAAAAGGAAGAAAGGAAAATGAAACTATGGAAGAAAGTCTGTTCTTTCATAATAGATGGAATTTCCACCACTGGCAAAAACTGAAAGTACATCTTGGAACCTTTACAGCTTCTAGTTTGGATTAGCAACACCCTTTAAAAAAAAAACACATAAGCACCACCTTTCCTCTGCACAGTACTTCCTTGGATTGCTTTTTGCCCAAACCCCTAACTGAGGCAGTAAGTTTGGCCCAGAGTGGAGAAGGGGAGGCAGTTTGCGAGCATCATGCCCACTGTGCCCTGGCTGAGTGAGGCAGACAGTGTGGGGACATAGGTGGCCGGGAGTGCAGGGACCCAGAGAGAACCTGTATGGTACTGAAGCAAGCCTGGCTGTCTGTGGGATACAGGTGTGTGTCAGGGAAAGGGGTTTTTCATTGTCACGGATTTATTCATCCTCTCTAAAGCTTGTGCCTCTTTTTCTCTGTATTTTATGTTTTTATCTGATGATAAAGACAGGGCTCAGTGTCAAAAATATGGAAAATACAGAAGAGAAAAAAATAGTAGTAATTCTACTGCCAGAGATAGCCACTCTTATATCTTGGTAATATCTTCCCCCGAGGCTTTTTAGATCTACATAGCTGACAGCTTCTACTTCTTAAAAAATCAAACACTAAATCAGGGCCATCTTACCATGTATTCTTAAACTTGTTTTTTGTTGGCTACAAAATTGAATGTTGAATAGAAATATCAAAATGTAACCCTTTCACAATGTGTTTGCTAATATAAATAGCATTGTGGAGGACACACTTGAACAGAGCTCTCTTTCCAATGAAGATTTCAGTATTTTGACAAATTGTGTAAGTCTAATTAGGAGGTCAGAGTGTGCAGACATTTTCAGGACTCTGATTGACATGGCAGGCCACCCTCCAGAAGGATCGTCCCCTGCCACTTCCACCAGCAGGTAGGAGAGGGCCCTTCTCCCAACGTCAGCAGCACGTAGTTTGTCATTGACAGTTTAGTAGATGGATAAAGCTATGCCGTTTCAGGTCACATTGATTCAATCACAGCATTGAATGTTTTTCCCTAGATACTTATACCATTTACATAATTCTGTGAATTGTTCGTGTCTTTTCCTTGTCTTTCAGTGGGGAAGTTGGTTTCTCAATGGATTTTATTAACTTCTAAGATAGTTTCGGATATTTGGGGGCTATCCTTAAAGGCAGATACCTTCCTTTCCAGTTGTCAGTTACCTTTGAATTGTGACTATGGTTAGTTTTGATGAGCAGAAATTATTTTAAATTGTCAAAACTGTCTGCCTTTTAATTTTTTATTTCTTCAATTCTGTTATGATTAGACCAGTGTAGCTCCTCCTTATGACAGTTAAATATCCATCTAGTTTGTTTCTAATGATCTTTGATGATTTTATTTGAATTTACCTTTTCAATCTGCTTTGGTCTTTTGATACTGTAAATTAAGACTCTTGCTGATAATTCCCTCATCGTTATTTATTGAGGAGCCTATTCCTTACCCAGTGATCTCTGGTGATTTCTTTATTATAAATTCTGATGTGAATAAGCCTTGTTAGGGCTATTTGTATTGTTCTATTGGTCTATTAATTCTCATAAAATACCAGACCATCCTGTTACTGCTTTCATCCTATATGCAAGGAGGTACCTGGGTAAATTAAATAAATAAAATCTGGAAATAGTGGAACCATGAACAAGGAAACCAAAGCAAAGCTCAGCAGTAGAAGTGTCTGACTTGCCTAGCGCAGAGTGTTGCATCTTCAGGGCATAAATTCCTCATAATATAGTAAATGTTTAGAATGCTACTGAATTTTAGAAAGAGGATCATGATCAAGAGGTCCTTATTGGAACTTGTCAGGTCATCTCAACTACTGGACACTTTTTTCTTTTCGATAGTTATGAGAATCAGTACATTGCCACATTTTGGGATGTTATTTAGGCTGCTGCACCGTCCATATTTTGATCACTGCTATTACTAGTATCTTTGTGATTACAGGAAGTTGTAACCAATTACAAATGGGTCTGAGAAGAATTACAGCTTCCAAATTGGTTTGGAATGCGGTGAATATTCCAGGAGGAAGGATGAATAGGCTATATGTTGCCTCAGTGCTTCGGCTGATGAAACAGGCTGTGGGCAGTGAGACTCCTGAGATGCTCCCTGCACCAGCCCCAGTACATCCCACACCACCTGCTGCTGGTGTGACTGTGGAGGGAGCTTCCTTGATTCGAAATTCTAATTTGCAACATATCTTTAAGTCTGTGTGTTTGTGTGTGTCTGTGTTCAAGTTCAGACAGCAAGAGAAAGTGAAAGCCCTGCCCTTTTTTGGACACACCTACTCTTGGTCTCTTTCCCAGAGGTAACTACCACTACTATTACTTGTTAGTGTTTTATGCTGCTCTGTGTTCCTTTGGAAAAACATGGTTTTATTTGTATTTTATTCTTACTACATTTTAAACAAAATATTATGCCAAGCATTAAGAGCTTGCAATTTGCTCATTTGTCTGCAATGTGTCCTGGAGATATTTTCATGTTGTTTCATGTAGATTTGCCTCGTTCTTTTTTAGGTGTGGCATAATTTTCCATAGTATGGACTACACCCCAGTTCATTTAACCATTCAGTTAAGGGTCATGTATGTTCACTCTGCATTTTCCTACTATACACGGTTGTTCAGGGAACATCCTAGGACATACTTCCTCAGGCAAGATGTGTTTCTCTAGATCAGTGGTTCTTAAACTTTTTGGTCTCATGACCCCTATATACCTCAGGCTCTTAAATTCCTTTGAAGATTTCAGAGAACTTTGGATTGGGAGTTGTATCTATCAGTATTTATCATGCTAAAAATTAAAACTGAGAAAATTTGAAAACAATTTAATAAGTTGATTACATGTCAACATATATATATTTATTATTTTATTTTATTCATGTATTCATGAGAGACACACACACACACAGAGAGAGAGAGAGGCAGAGACACAGGCAGAGGGAGAAGCAGGCTCTATGCAGGGAGCCCGACGTGGGACTCGATCCCAGCTTTCCAGGATCACGCCCTGGGCCAAGGCGGCGCTAAACCGCTGAGCCACCAGGGCTACCCTATATATCTTTTAAAAAATAACTTTAAAACCAAAAATCTTGTAAGAAGAGTGATGTTGTTTTCCACTTTTACCAAATCTCCTCAATGTCTGACTTAATAGAAGACCACTGCATTTTCACATCTGCTTTTCATTCATTGTGTGGCAATCTCCCATGTCAGTGGCCTCTGGAAACCCCACTGTATAAACTCAGAATGAGAATATGAAGGCAAATAAAACTTGCTATTACTGTGAAAGTAGGCTTCACATCACAGAACTTCAATCTTCCATGGAAAGATTCTCAGGTTCTGGACCACACTCAGAGAACCAGTGCTCCAGGGTCAAACTGGAGGGTGGAGTTGGAAGTTAGAGGGTCAGGACGCCTGGGTGGCTGAGCGATTGCGTGTCTGGCTTTGGCTCAGGGCATGATCCCGGTTTGGGGATCGAGTCCCGCATCAGGCTCCCTGCATGGAGTCTGCTTCTCCTCTGCCTGTGTCTCTGCCTCTCTCTGTGTCTCTCATGAATAAACAAATAAAATCTTAAAAAAAAAAAACAAAAGAAGTTAAAGGGTCACAGATGTGCATATTCCAAACATAAAAGGTACTTCCAGGTGGTCTCCAGAATATTCCCTCACCCTCCTACTGGCGATGGAGGGGAGTAGGCCTGCCCCTACAGCTTTACTGATGTGTGATATTTTCAGAGTTTTCTATTTGCTCTTCTCATTGAAATGGCATCTCACTGTTTCGGTTTGTAGTTCCCTATTTGCACTGTCACAAGACATAGTTCTGGGCTCTGGCTGTAATACTGAGCAGTGTTCTAGGGACTGCTCATTCTTTCCAGCCCATTTACTGGTGCCTTTTGGCCTTGGGTATTTGATCTTAGGGAGACCATCAGGCCTCAGCTGGTTATCATTGCCTTATGAAATCTCCCCCAACCCCAGTCTATCCTGTTTCTTTTTATTTGTTTTAAGCTGAAAGTTAAAAAGAAAAAGAAAAAAAAGATCCTTTCCCTCTGTTCCCTATTTAAGTTTGGTCAGTGAGCAGAACTAGCAAATACCTTTTGGGAAATGTTAAGATGTCTTTCAGAAAGTCTTTCTTCTAAATGTTAACATCTGTTGCATGTTTGATGATTGTGTTGTGTAAGGGTCCTTAGAGTTTCAAAAAGCACAGAGAGAGTTCTATTCCCTCATTTGGGGAGGCTCACCTCTCCTCTGACCAGGCTTTCTTTGCAAAACAGAAAATGATGCCTGTTAAGTGAGATGCTACATGGAAAACAGCCTGGTACCTGGCTTGTGTTTAGTACATGCTGCTTGACGCTGAAGCTGGTGCATGTTAAGCATCTGCAGTCTGCAGGTGTTCTGCAATATCATGATAAACCAGCATAGCCAAGGTGAGCACTTCTCTCCAGCTCTCACTCATGCCCAGGCCCTACTCAGAGGACTGTAGGAGGCTCAGCTCCAGAGGAGGAGCCTGGATGGCAGGACCTCACTAGCCTCCTGTCCCTTCCCCTGGGTCCCTTAGAGGAAAGAGCCTGGTGATCTTGCGATTCTTCTTCTTAATGAGGCATCATTCCTTTTAAGTCTCTCTGAACTCACTGAGCCTTATGCCTTCAGTTTTCTTTTCTGCACACAGTGGAGTGAATACCGAAACAGGAAAGTGATGCTCTGTTAAAGAACTGAAGGAATGCCTGTATAGCTTAGTGGCAAGGAACAGCTGCATGGCGCATGTGTGCCCAAAAGGCATCTGGCCCCAGAATCAGTCTCAGCCCTTGCAACATGAGGACAGTGGACTCAAATTAGTTATTGGGTGCCCTCCAGGACCCTTCTGATTCTTGATTCTGGCGCTGTGGTTCCTGCCCCACCTTAGGGTCATTACTCTTTTTCACATCTTGTTTCCATTAAGTCGTGTCTTGTCCTTTTGGCCCATCCCTGAGCACTGCCCCTGGGAGCTTGCAGCCTGGCCGGGGGGATGGCCTCCCAGTAACTGCTGCATGCTGGCTATGAGAAGTGTTTTGGAACAGGTGCCCTGGTGGGGAGCTTCCCCATTAGGGATGGCTTGATGAGGAGAGGCGCTGGACTGAGTTACCCATCAGCTTGTGCGGAGCCTCTTAGGGGAGGACAGACATGGTTTTATTTCTGGGGTAAAGGGAACAGGATCAGTATTACTGGGGCCTGTGGAGCAGGGGGAGGAGTGATTGGTGTAAGATGAGAGAGGCAGGTAGGGGCCTGGTGGTCATGGAGCAACTGTGGCATTTGGATTTTAGTGTTGATCCGGAGCAGTCAGAGGGCTTTTAGCGGTACGGGGCATCATCAGATACGAAATTTAAAACCTTGCCCCAGGTACACCGTGAGAATGGACTGCAGCTGTAGAGACACTAGTTAGGGGCTATTGCAGTTGAATTTGGACTGATGATCTCTGTGCACTTGGAGGACAGGGACTGTCACAGGTGTCTTGGACTCTGCCATGGTACATTGTATGGGACAGTTCTTTTTTTTTTTTAAGATTTTATTTATTCATGAGAGACATAGAGAAGCAGAGACACAGGCAGAGGGAGAAGCAGTCTGCCTGCAGGGAGCCTGATATGGGACTCGATCCTCGGACCCTGGGATCATGATGTGAGCCAAAGCCAGATGCTCAGCCACTGAGCCACCCAGGTGCCCAGGATATCTTATAAAAGTTTAGTGGGGGCACTGTGAGCACGCAGGGGCTCACCAGCCTCTCCTGGGATGTTAGGGCTGATCTGGGAAGGCCCCGAGCTGGTTCCATTCAGTGGCTTTCTGCTCTGGGGCTTCATGGTCACTTGAAGCCTGGCCTAGCATGGGGCGGTGAGGAAGGAGTGGGCCAGAGCTGTGTGGAAGCCTGGTCCTAGGTAGCCAGTGATCGGTGCTCATCACCTGGTGGAGCAGGAAGCCCTGTCTGCTTTGGGCCTGTGAAAAGCTGCAGCTCTGGGAGGGCCTGGCCCAGGCCCTCGGGGGTGGGGGCAGTGGAAGGTTGGCGTCCTGAAGGGGAATGCCACTTGTGCCTGCCCTTACTGCCTGCCTTCCTCTGCTGTCTTTAGGACCAGTGTTAACAGCTCCTGGGTGTGCATATGTAAACATACATATTTACATTTTTTGATGAGGCTTTACTTTTTTAGAGCATGTTTAGGTTCACAGCGAAACTGAGGGGAAGTACAGAGATCTGCTCTATACTCCCTGCCCCAACACATGCATAGCCTTCCCCGTTATCAGTATCCCCCGCAAGAGTCGTACATTGTGTGGACTTGGGAAAAATGTGAACAACATGTGTCCATCATTATGGTATCATGCAGAACATTTTCACTACCCTAAAAATCCTCTGTGCTCTATTTTCCCACACCCTACCCCCCAACCCCTGGCAACCACTGATCATTTACTGTCTGTTAGTTTTGCTTTTTCCAGTGTCATAGAGTTGGAACCATACAAGTTTATAGCCTGTTGGCTTCTTTCACTTAGTCATATATATTTATGTTTCCTCCATGTCTTTTCATGGCTTGATAGTTCATTGCCTTTTGGTGCTGAGTGCCCATTATCCCATTGTACCACAGTTTATCCATTTCCCTTTTGAAGGACACCTTGGTTACTTCCAAGTTTTTTTTTTTTTAAGGTTTTATTTATTTGTTCATGAGAGACACAGAGAGAGAGAGAGAGAGAGAGGCAGAGACATAGGCAGAGGGAGAAGCAGGCTCCATGCAAGGAGCCCGGCGTGGGATTTGATCTTGGGATTCCAGGATCACGCCCTGGGCCAAAGGCAGGTGCCAAACTGGTGAGCCATCCAGGGATCCCTACTTCCAAATTTTGACAGTTATAAGTAAAGCTGCCATAAATATCCATGCATAGTTTTTGTGTAGACCTGGGTTTTCTTTTGGGCTAATACTAAGCACAATTGCTGGATCATGTGTAAAATATGCTTCATTTTATAAGATACTGTCTTCTGAGTACCTCTGTGTGTGCTTTCCCAGTCACAATGGATGAGCATTCCTGTTGCTCCACGTCCTTGCTAACATTTGGTACTGCTAGTGTTCCAGATTTTGGCCACTCCAGTAGGCATACACTAGTACCCTGTTTTAAATTGCCTGTCTCTGAGGACATACGATGTGGAGACACTTTTCATATGCTCATTTTCCATCTGCGTATCTTTTTTAGTGAAGTGTCTGTTAAACTCCTTGGCCCATTTTTAATTCAGTTGTTTGTTTCCTAACTATTGAGTTTTAAGAGTTCCTTGTGTATTTTGGGTAACACTTCTCTACCAGATGAAGCTGCCATAGACTGACATTGCCTGTGTGCTACGTCCTGTGAGCACAGTGTTTGTTAAGCAGCAACCCTTCTGGACAGTTACATGTTTTTCACTTTTAAGAGACTGTGGGATAGTTAAGATGTGAGTTTTGGGGGCACCTGGGTGGCTCGGTTGGTTAAGTGTCTGCCTTCAGCTCAGGTCATGATCCTGGGGTCCTGGGAGCCAGCCCCACAGTGGCTCCTTGCTCAGTGGGGAGTCTGCTTCTCCTTCTGCCTCTGCCACTCCACCCCATTTGTGCTTTCTGTATCACTCACTCTCCTCTCCCAAATAGATGAATGAATGAATGAATGAATGAAAGGAAGAAAGGAAGGAAGAGAGAGAGAGAAAGAAAGAAAAGAAAGAAAAAAAAAGAAAAGAAAAGAAAAGAAAAGAAAAGAAAAGAAAAGAAAGAAAAGAAAAATGAGTTTGGGAACCAGACTGCCTGGGTTCGATCCTGGCAGATGACCCATCCACTGTGAGACCTCAGCTGGAAAGCGGCTCTGATTCCGAAACCTGTGCACTCGGCCCTTCACCTGCCTTGTGAGTGAGGAGCAGCAGACAGAGAGCAGGGCAGGCTCACACCCCAGCACAGAAGTTGCTCGTTTATGCTGGGGCTTGGGCCCTGCTGCTGTGGGATCATCCTCCCAACTGCTTGCATCCCTGCTGGGGAGGCTACCTGCTCTGTAACAGTCATGGCCAGTCCCTCCCAGCCCAGCACTTCGGCCTCTGTGGGTCATCAGAACTATGGCTGTGTGGATGACAGCCCTGAGGACATTAAAACACAGCTCCCCCACCCCATCCTGCCAAGCCTTCCCTGCCAGCACCATAGAGTCAAGTCTGCAGGGATGGCCCTTACCTGACCCCCAGCTGGACTCTGTGTTCCAGAGTGGTCTGCTCCCCTTCATAACCATCTGTGAACTTGGAAGACTCTAGGTGTTTGTTTGTGCCGGGTCCCTAGCCTGGGTCCTCCTCCCTTCAGATAGGAATACCTGCCATGGCTTAGCCATTATCTTTATGCAGGTTGTTTTGTCTCTTATCATTAGCGGTTCTTAGTCTTGGCCTCCCTCACTGGACTGTAAGCTGTCAGAGGACAGGGATCATGCCGCCTTTAGCTTTGAATCCCCTGTGTCCTACATGGCACTATGTACACAGTAGATGCCCAGTGACTCCTTGGGTTGAGCTCAGCACTATTGAATTCTGGGTACCTTAGGGAGAACATCTCTTTTCTGTTGCCCCATAATAGATACAGGAAGAAGAGAGCACTTGGGGAGGGCAAAGGTCCTTGGTTCTCTCTGACATGCTGCTGGCACAGAGGCTCTGTGCCATTAAATACCCAGCTCAGATGAACTTGGATGTCTCTCTTCTTTTCTGAGGTTTCTTGAGAAAAGAGCATTACCCCAAAACCCGTGATGGTCTACTCAGAATGCCTTTGTATTTGCAAAGAAGTCTCATGACTGATTATCTAAATAATGGTAACAGTTGTAAGTTCTTTTCGTTTTGTTGGAGTCACTAATCTCTGATTCATTACCAGATTGAGACACTCAAGGCCTTCTACACAGTAGGGTTCCTTTGTTGCCAGAACCCAAAGCTAGCTTTTAAAAGCCATCATTGAGGGAGAGATGATGCAAAAGGACTCAACAATGTTGGGTCTAGTCTCAGGCTGTGGCCCCATTAAATCTAAGATCCCAGTTATCCATGGCAGGCTTTCATGGTGCAGATGTTTGAGAGCCACAGAAGATATGACAAACGAGTAAACCAGTGAGTACAGGTGAAATTCAGATCATTCTAAGTGCACTAAAGAAAGTCATACAGGATGTGAGAAAGGAAACTGTCTCTCTGTTTCCAGCGCTTGCCTTGGTGCCTGCTGCATAGAAAAAAAGGGAGCTACTGTTTATTGAGTTCTTACTGTGTGCTGGTGCTATAGCAGGCATTTCCTTTGATCCTTTTTTTTTTTTTTAAGATTTTATTTATTTATTCACGAGAGACAGAGAGAGAGAAAGAGATAGAGGCAGAGATAGCCCGATGTGGGACCTGATCCCGGGACTCCAGGATCACGCCCTGGGCCAAAGGCAGGCACTGAACTGCTGAGCCACCCAGGTGTCCCTTCCTTTGATCTTTATAGGAGTTCTGTGAGGTTTTGCAGATGAGAAAAATAAGGTTCACGGAGGTTAAGGGACTTGTTAGTAAAAGAGAAAACCCAGTGGCTATTCAGCATAATGAGATGTTCGTTAAAAGCAATATTCAGGAATAAAGAGGCCAGAGCCCTGTTTTATAGATGTACCTAATTTGCTCCTTGAAGCTCACAGGCCTTCCCTCTATCTAATTGGACTGCCAAGTGGTTCCATGCAGATTAGATCAGTGAAGGCTGGCTAGACAGTAGCTTTCTTTTAACCCTTTTTGACTTAAAAGTGTCTCTGACATTGCTCGTGGCCTTTAAGTGGTCTGTTCATTTGACATTTTTCTTAGGCTGACCTCATGCCCCTTGACATCCTTTTTTGGGCAGAATCCTTATGTTCATTTTGAAATGGTGCCTTGTTTCCCCACCACACTCTTACAATGCAGAAGTCAAGACCGCGTTTCCTTTGGTAGAGGTGTGGCAAGTCTGGCACTGCCATAAGAACCTATTCTGTCTCTCAAATCTCCTATTCCCCCTATGACACTTCAGAAGATACAGTTTATCTGATCTGTCCCTTCCCTTGTGTGGGTCCGGCCTCCATCCTTACTGAGTAAAGCCCATGCCTGCAATCTCCTTCACCTTGCCAACAATCTTATTCTGCACAGAACAGCAGTAAGTGTTTTGGGGTAGGTCTTCACGCACCAGCTGTTGACCACATGGGGCTGCTCTGGTTGGCTCTGGTTGCCTCTGGTTTTTGATGACACTTTCTTATGAACTCAGGCCTGGAGCGTGGGCCCAGGCTTCTGGGGAGATTGAGGCTGGCCATTTCCTGCAGCTTCTTGTGTCGGCTGGCCTGGCACTGCCCGCAGCACCTGTTCTTCTCCACTCCTCCCTGCCCTGCCTCCATCTTCTCTCATCTTCTCTCCTCCCTGGTCACTCATTCCCAGGTTGTCATCACATTGGACAAAGAATAGGGCCACACACTTAGGATTGTGTCACACCTATGCCAGGTATTGACTGTCTGACATTGGAAGTTACCCTGAGCCTTATTTCTACATCTGACAAATGGAACTAAGTGATAACCAGTCTATAGGCTCTTTCATTGAATTGAACAAGAGCATTTAATTCCTGTTTAATCATAGTATTTAATAAATGACTCCCATTCTCCTTTAGTAGGCGATTCTGTGATGGGAAGAGCTTCTGTGTGATGGGTACACAGGGGAATACCAGCATAATGGGGGAGTCACACTGGTTCTTAAGCCTTGGAGTATACACGATGCCCATTTGCCACAGGCTCTTCTTTTTGGCTCCATTTGGCCATGTGTCATGTTTTAGAAATGCCTCCAGGCAGGTCTCTCTAGTCCTTGTGCATTTTGCTTTTTATCCTTGGGTGCCTTCCTTATATACCCCTTCGTCACACTAGTGTGTTTTTATCAGGATTGGTGCTGTTTGGTTAATACTCTTGGTACAGATTTTGCGTGATTTTGCCAAGCACAGCTATTCTTTTTTTTAACACATAAATGGTATCCCAGCAGAGGTGTTTGTGCTAAGACTGGGCTAGGACCTAGAGGTAACAGAAGAGACTGGAAGCCAGTGTGTGCTGTGACTGGTTCTTCATACCATCTCTCACCTACATGATGGCAATAGACTCTTGCCCTGTGTCTGCTTCTATTCTTGACTCTGGATGGGCAATTACTGACACAGCATCCAGAGTAAACCTTTTAAAATGAAAATCATAAAATGTATTTGCTTTAAAAATTCTGAAATTATTCTGTGTGAATTTTAGGGTTGAGAAAATGAGTGACTATGTTGGTATATTTGGTATTTAGAGGGTCTCTCTGTAAAAGATAAAAGATACAAATATGGACTGGGGGAAGGTCATGGTGTTAAATTGGAATTTGAATATTCAGCATAAGCTCTCTCTTTCTCTCTCTCTCTCTCTCTCTCCTCCGTCTCTCTCTCTCTCTCTCTCTCTCTCTCACACACACACACACACACACGCACACACACACATACCTCACTGATTTCCTCGCTGTGTCTGCTGAAGGCAGCTAAGAGCAATGGCATCCCAGTAGCAATGAGCACATCCAGCATCCATAGGTTTAGACATTTTCTTACCCACTATAAGGAACCAAGGGCTCCCTGAAGAAATGGCCAGTGGGAGGGCTGGGGCAGGAAACGTATAAGAGGAACCCAGAACATCTTGGGCCATAATGTGCAGAGTGCTCGGAAGTGAAGGGGGAATGTGTCAAAGGACATGGAAGCTGGTTTGAAACAGTTTGAAACAGTTTGAGCATCAAAATGGGTAACAGCTTGTAAAGTATTGAAAAAATACTATATGAGTCCATATTGATACTGAAAAATGTAAATTGGAGGAAGAGGAAGTTCCTCTTTGTAGTATAATAGTGACTAACAAACACAGAGGGAAGGATAAGGTTGGAAAACCATTTTGCAACCCCAGTAGAAGCATCTGATTTACCACGGGGTGAAAGCTTTGCTGAGGAATGGGATACGTCCACAGTCAGAGATTTCCACTCAGACAAATTATTTCTCAGGGAAAAGGGCATTTTTACGGCACAGCCCTGACGACAGCTTAACCAAGAAACGGTCATATGTGACATCACTTGCCCTGAAGGAAACTGATGTTTGGTGCCTCCTGAGGTGTCCTGCCGAGGCCCTACACCCATTTGTGGGAGTCCTGCCTGCAGTGCAGAACCTGGTCAGAGCATGCAGTCAGATGAACATAAATCAAGAGGCATCACACAAAACAGAGGACCTGTGTTCTTCATCCCTGTTAGGGTTGCAGATGACAGAGAAAGGCTGTGGAACCCTTCCAGGGTAAGACGACTAAAGACATGTGACATCTGAATGCATGGTGTCTGGTGTGGGATTGGATCCTGAGAGGAGGGGGAGAAAGTTTCTGTAAAGGAGAGTTAGGAAAATCCAAATACAGATAGCAGTATTGCATCTTAAAAAAAAAAAATTGATAATTGTACTGGGTCATATATGAATGTTTTGTACTTAGAAGATATATGCTTCTGAGAAAAAGTGTCATGACCTTTGCAACTTACTCTCAAGCTGATCAGGAAGAAAAAGAAATTATGTATAATGTATATATGTATAGAGAGGACAGGTGGCAAAATGTTGACAGTGGTTGAGTATTTGTGATTTCACTATTCTTTTTTTTTTAATACTGATACTATATTTTATGCATGTTTATGGATTTTACGGAATTCTTCCAGTTGTGTCGAGCTGTAACTGACATATGATGTTGTATAAATATAAGGTGTACCATGTAATGATTTGACAGATGCATATATTGTAAAATGATTACCACAGTAAGTTTAGCTAACATCCAGCGCCTCACATAGTCTTTTATTTTGTGATGAGAACTTCTAAGATCTGTTTGCTTATTAGCAGCTTTTAAGTATACAAATACAGTATTGTAGTTTTAACTATAATCACTGTGCTATTACACCCCCAGAACTTCTTTACCTTATACCTGGAAGTATGTACCCTTTGACCACCATCACCCATTTCCTGTATCCCACCCCCATATTCCACCTCTGGCAACTACCAAACTGTTCTCCATTTCTAGGAGTTTGGTTTTACTAGATAAAACATTTAAGTGAGATCATATAAGATTTGTCTTTCTCTCTCTGACTTATTTTACTCATAACGTCCTCAAAGTCCATCCATGTGGCAAATGGCAGGATTTCCTTCCTTTTTTTGGCTGAACATCATTGCAGTATTCCTGTAATTTCTCTGTAGGTCTGAAAAAAATCCAAGTAAAATGCTCAATTTTTTTTTAAAAAAGAGGTAAATACAACAAAATATTGCTTTGAACTCCAGGGTGTCTCTTATCTTATTTTCTGTAATTTTCTGTGTATTTGAGTTAATCAATCTCAGATGTTAAAAATAATCTAATATTTAAATACATTGAATACTATTTTGCCTCTTTCCTAGAACACTGAGTTCTTTTCATGCCTTTTTTTGCCCTCGTACCCAGGTCATGGGAATTTTATTCACTGGACAATCATCAGGTTTTTACCCTGGGTTTACACAAGCTCCTCTGTCCTGTAATGTAGACTTTCCAGGTTCCTCACCACAGAAAAGAAACTGCTCAGACTACTACTTAGTTCTCCAGTCTGTTCTTTTGGGTAGAGGCTGACTCCATAGTTCCGTGCAGGCGGGGTCTGATTCCAGCTTCCTTTTCTCTTCTGCTCTTGCATTTAGCAAGCTTAATCTGTTGTGTTGCTTATGCGATCAGTGCTTCCCTGAATGAAAGGAGCCTCGTAGATTCCATCTGAGGCTCGCCAGCTTGGTTGTGTGTACCCTTTGAGTGTGCAGTCTGCTGGTCACCCATCCTGGACCACATGGTCAGTAGGTACAGGCTGTTATTCCTGTCCATTTAGTGAGAGCATTGTGCACCGATGGGGCCTTTTCTAATTTGTTAGGCCTCGAAGGGGAAAACCATTCATTCTGCTCTATAGAGCTGGGATGGGTAGCGAAGTACCTGAGGACTTGGAACTCAGTTACAAGAAAACACTTGATTAGCCCTGGTTGGGTTCTCTTTAAAAGCCAGGGCAGGGGAGCAGCCCGGGGGGCTCAGCGGTTTAACGCTGCCTTCAGCCCAGGGCGTAATCCTGGAGACCCAGGATCGAGTGCCCCATCAGGCTCCCTGCATGGAGCCTGCTTCTCCCACTGCCTGTGTCTCTGCCTCTCTCTCTCTCTCTCTCTCTCTCTCTCTCTCTGTCTTATTCATAAATAAATAAAATCTTAAAAAAAAAAAAAAAAGCCGGGGGTGGGGGTTGCCTGGGTGTCTCAGTTGGTTAGGTGTCTGACTCTTGATTTTGGCTCAGGTCATGGTCTTGAGGTTGTGAGATCAAGCCCCACGTCAGACATGGAGGCTTGTTTGGGATTCTCTCTCTCCCTCTTCCTCCGTCCCTCCTACCCCGCCTCCCTCTCTAAGAAAGGAAAAATTCGGGTTTGGGTATGGAGAACAGAGACCTGATGAGTCAATTTGATTTAAGGGGAAACAAAACTGTTGTTTCAACTCCCTGCCTTTTTTTTTTTTTTTCTTGTCAGTGTGGGCTATAGACATTCTTGCATTTTCCCACTGGTTTGAAACATGTTTGCACCTGGGGGTCAGTGCCTTCAAATGAAGGCCTAGTAGCCCATTTGGGACTTCCAGAATGTATTTACTTGCTGTGTGAGGCTTTGGGTTGATGTATCCTGGAAAGATGAAAGGGGAGAAATTTGGTTCTTTTGAAGAAAGAGATACTAGTTCTAAGATTCTAAGGCTCAGGCTAAGGCCAGGAGGATGGATGGGGAGATGTCTGTGGTGTGGGTCCCTCTCTTAGCTGGTGCCACGCGTCCATGAGGCACATGAACACACATTCCCTCCACACTATCTTTCACTGCATCTGGCCAGATACATCAGAGTAAAGCCCACAGCAGCCTCTGGACTCTCAGCAAGTCGAAAGTTGTGGGGTTTTTTGTTCCTGGTGTAAACCTGAAACTCATTTCTTGCTTTCTGCACAGTTGTGAAAGACAGTTCATATCTCACTAAAGCTACTCCCTAGAAATCAGAGTGCTCATTCAGCCATCACACAACACAGAGGAGTGGGAAGAGTGTGGGAATGTGGCTGGAGGGTCGCTGTGGGTCAGCAGGGAGCTCTGTTTCCTCAACTATCTAATGGGATGGTGCTATCTTACCAGGATGCTTGAACATTGAGACAGTACTTATGATAGTTGTTCAAAACATTTAAAACACCCGACAAGTGTTACTTATTTGATACAGGGTTTTATATGCAGTTGAGAGAGCCAGAAAGACTGTGTGTGTGTGTGTGTGTGTGTGTGTGTGTGTGTGTGTGTTCGTGTATATGTGTGTCCACCCTGTTGGTGGAGAGTTGTGATAAGATACACATGCATGTTTATACAGCATAGTTGAAGGTGATGATGCGCATGTCTCTGATGGAGCTCAGTAGGGAGGAACCTTCATGGCTTTGAAAGATGGACCATGGCAGTAGACAGTGTAGATGGGACATTGACTTAACAAGCAAGTGTCAGACATAGCCCCCCCTTCCCCCCAGAGGTACTAGTGTGAGGAAAGACACAGATTTTAGGAACAGATCAGGCCTGGGCAAGCCATAGCATTGATTGGATTGGATTGGAGCATCGGTTTGGATTTATACTGTGGGCAGTAGGAACCAGCAAAAAAATGTTGAGCCAAGGAAGTGCGAAGACTAGAACTGGGCTTTTAGGAAGAATAATCTGGTGAATCGTTTCAAACAGCCAGAGGAGGGAGAAACTGGAAGCTTTCCTTACTGGAAGGCCACTAGGAAAATATGTAAAGCACCTTACATATTTCCCAATATTATTTTGAAGACTGAATGAGGTAGAAGTTATGGAAGTACATTTGGAGATATGAGTCAGGACCATCCAGGTCCCGAGCATCCTAGGCTCCCAGCAGCAGCTGAGCACCCTGGCAGGTGTGCCTGGAAGCCAGGATGGGCTGTTCCCAGGGTGTAGAGGCACTGGGCTGCACAACCCACCCAGCTCATGGCAGTCTCCTCCCCTACCACCACCCTCATGCTTTGCCCTTCTCAGTACCACCACCTTTCACTTTGGCTCTCGCTGCTGCCTGGCTCTTGACTTCCTTTGTTTCTCATTGCAGGCCTGGGACTACACCTCAGGGCTTGATCTGTTTTGTTTCCAGGATTTGGCCTTGACTCTTCCCAGAAAGCTCTGCCCCTCCTTGTCACTTGGAATCACTTGTTCAAACCGCCTCCTTTCCGACAGAGCTGGCTCCCAGGACCTCCCCAGTGTGCCCTCGCTGGAGTGACTGGCCCAGAGTGTTTTTAAGAGATCAAGAGATTAAAATTCTGCTGTTACCAGTTACTAGCTTGGATAGGAATTAGCTTTGGGTTCATCCAGGGTAAAAGGAAGATAAGATACATTTCTCCCTCCCTCTCTGATTGGGTTGTGAGGTTTAAATGAGGCAGTGATTTAAGGACTGCTTAGTGTCCTGTGAATATTGGTTGTCTGATGTCTTTTCTTCTGACCTTCCATTCCAGATGAAGAACATTTACTCCTGAGCTCAGCGCATCCTCATTTTCCGTCTCTCTAGACTCAGTTATATTTCTTTCTTCCCCTTTTGCAGAACCTCTGGTGTAAAAAGTTTAATTATTTATGCTCTGGCAGGTTCCACCAGTGCCTTGGAAGAGATTTGGGAGGTCCCAAGACAGGACATGCCCCACCTCTTCCTATAGAAAGAATGTTAGTATGTGTTGGCTGTGTGGTCTGCCAGGACTATACCAACAGATGCCTGGGCCAGACAGATTTTCATGAAATCCTAGTAGCACTGTCCATTTTCATGAGAAAGTATTTGGACAGATGTTGCCAAGTAAGCAGCTCACCAGAAACCATCCATCTATGACCTGGGCCTGGCTCCCTCCCGTGTGTCTGCTGCTCGCTCAGTAAGCCTTGGTGGGTGGGACTGCCTAGGCAGCACTTAGCAAAGTCATGCTAACTCCAGAGCTTTGTGGCCTGAGTCCTGTGACCCTGTGTCGTTCCGACTAGTCTATTTTTTAAAAAAATGCAAGAACCCAAGTTTAACATGTGAGCATTGAAAGGTCCTTCAAACCTGTGACCTACCCCCAACTCATGTTTGAGCCATTCCTAACTGGCAAGAACTTACCGTATCATAGGACACTTTCTGATGACATGTGACTTTTCAGTGATCTCTCTCTCTCTCTTTTTTTTTTTATTAAGATTTTATTTATTTATGCATGAGAGACACACAGAAACAGGCAGGAACACAGGCAGAGGGAGAAGCAGGCTCCCTGTGGGGAGCCTGATGGAGGCCTGGATCATGACCTGAGCTGAAGGCAGATGCTCAACCACTGAGCCACCCAGGTGCCCCTCAGTGATCTCTTCTAAGGGCTCCTGCCAAGGAGTCCTTTCTTGATATCTGTGGGCGTAGAAGTACCTGATGAAGGGGGGTGGTGCTCCCGGCCCATTGTACCTCCTCCACTGCAAGAATCTGCTCCCTGGAAAACCTCCATTACTACCCTCTCCTACCACAAGTAAAAAGCCCCACTCCCTCCCCAAGGGAGGTTACCCTTTGGGGCTTCTTTTTGCCCCAGGGACGAGGGAAGTCTACCCCAGTGGCTTCCTACCATCCTTTCCCCTCTTTCTAGGGTGTACATGCCCCTGCTCTGTAAAGCAATAATGGAGCCTGCTAGTTCACAGAGAAGGATGTAACAACTTCCTGAGCAACTGCCGGGAACCAGGCAGTATACAGAGAATGCAGACATTAATGCCATTGTCTCCAACCCAAGGCTTGGAGAGCCTTGGGTTCAGAAAGTGAAGTGACCTGAGGTCACCCAGCTATGAGCAGCAGGCTTGGGTGGCGATAAGAACCAGCATCAGAGCATGAGCAATTAGCACCTGCTAGGCTGTGCGGGGTATGGAAGGCAGTGTGGCTGCTCTAGGCCTGAGCCTCTGGTCACTGTGCCTGCATACGTAGGCACATGCTCCCCCATGTTTCCTGCCACCCCACCCCAAACCCATCCCTCTGTCTGCAGGTCTACACTATCCTGCTGGGGCTGTGCTCTCACCTATGCCACCTTTTTTCTTGGAGGAGACAAAAAACCAATTTGCCATCCCGTGATCTATCACCCAAAGGTTCCTTTGGCCTTCCTTGGTCAGGCTAAAAGTCCTGACTTCTCTGTTCTGAAGGACCTCTCCTGTAGTCCAATTTTCTGATCAGCCCTCCTCCTCCTCCCCCTGCTCCATAACCCTCCCTTGTCTCAGTCCTCACCCAATTCAGGTGGCCTTGTACATGTCTCCCTGCTATACTTTTGGCTTTGGATCTTTTCCTGGCCACTTTTTCTTTTTATGGTGGTTGCACTTCTTTCCAGAGCTTACCCCAGCTGAGCCCATGACCTTACCCCAAGCTGCTGTCATGACCACTGTCGACCAAAAATGTCTTAAATTCTCAGTCTGAATATGATGCTGGGCTCTGGGTTTTAGTTTTGACCTAGTCTTGGCGTGGTGCTCCATGACTTTGCTAATACTGAGAGACCTGAGGTGAGGAGGGGGACCAAGGAGGAAAGGTCCATACTCTGCACTCATTTATTTGGCACCATCTGTTCTTGCTTCTCAGGTACACAAATAAGCTGTTTTTCCCCAAGTTCCTTCTCCTGGCGGCAGGCTGCCTTCGTGGATTCTTACTGTTGGGCTGCTGTTCAGCAGGACTCCTTGCAGGGCGATTCTGGACGCCTTCCACTGTGGCTGCATAAGGTAACTGGGGATGTTTGCAAATTTCACCTGTTTGCTTTGTAGATGTGAGAACGGAGGCCCAGAGAGGCTATGCCAGTCCACAGCCACACACAGGTGTGTCGCCAACCAGCAGTGCTATAACATGGATCATACAGCCATAGTGTTTTCCAGTCAAAAGAAACCTCAGAGGTTACTTGGTCCAGAACCTTCACTAGACCATGAGGGGGCTGAGGCACTCTTTGGATTTTAGCCCTATTCAAGTGGCTGCCTCTTGTGTCTAAGTCTCCTTTCTACTCTTTCTGCCCTACAGCGTCTGACACAGAGTAGGCTCTCAGTGCCTCCTGAATGCCTGGGTGGGCAGTGTTAGACAGGGGCAGAGCTAGGACTCAAACCTAGCTTTGGCTGTTGCCTTTTCCACTGGTCACAGGATCCTTAGTAAAAGTAAGGGCCAACATACAATTTAGTTTCCTCTAGCCTATGCGTTGCTAGAGCATTGGGAAGCCGAGTGATGATTCTCTGTGTGTGTGGGGGGGGAGGGGGGTGGGCATTGGCTATAACACAGTCTTCGGGATAGATTCCTTTGCTTTTGGATGGGTCCAGATGTTGCAAGGAAGGGAAGGCACACTGCATGGGAGACACCAGTGTCCTACAGAAAAGAGGTACAGACAGTCAGGAACTCCGTGGTCGGGGGGGAGGGTGGGGGGTTACATAGAAGATGGGCAGTGAGGAACTTAGCTGGATTTGGCAAGTTTGTGCAGGAGAATGTTCTCTGTGTAATGAAGTGGCTCCTTTAGGTCTTCTCTGTGTGTATAGAAGTAGGACTGTGCATCAGCCAGTCATTATTTTCAATCACTGGTTCTATTGTCCATCATGAAAACAAGTAGAAGATTTATGTTTCTTCTTCTTTTCTCCTCCACTATGGAAAGCATGCTATTTTATTTTCTGAAAAGCCAGAAGCTGAAGTTTGACTCTCTCCAGCCTTGACCTATTGTGGAACACACAGCATCCTTCTTTTTTAAAAAGAACAATTTAAGTCCTTTGCTATGACTCAGGCCTCTTCCCCTGTTTGTTTATTGCATGCCATCAGGCACAGTGATGCCCTACAATGACTTCTTTCTTCTTTGGGGTTGGGCTTTTCTCTTTGACTTTTAATCTTAGTGTCAGTTGGGTCCCCGTCAGCCCTTCATGTCTTAGTAGCCAGGCCAACAAAGAATAAGAATATGGATGGGCATAGTTCCAGAAGCTGAACAACTGTTTGCAAGTCGAAATCCATGCAGTTATAGCTTAGATCCCTTTGTTCTTAGGAGAAAGGAGGTGGTAACTAATTGCTGGGTTGGGCATTGATGGAGCCACAGAAGAAGAATGTATAATCTGGCTTGTTCAGTTTAAGAACTGGCAGAGATGTTAGAAACTGTGACTTTTAGAGTAGGAAGAAACGCGAGGATCTTGATTCAGTGTAAGGTGAAGGGCACCTAGAGAGAGCAGCAAGCTGGGGACTCAGGACTAGTTGCTGGCTCTAAGACTAGAATCAGGTCCCTGACCATCTACTGCCCCTGCAGTGGAGGAAGAGAAACTGTGTAGAGCAGTGTGGGCAGCCAAGCCTTCGGTCTTGGAATCACTTGTTCAAACCGCCTCCTCCAGTGTCAGTGAGAAACTGAGGAGCTCTCTTTCTGGTGCTAGTAGTCTAGTTTATTTGGAAGAAAGTTTGGCTAAGAGATCTTTCCAGATTCATAGGTTTGGGGGCAAAAATTAGAGTTGGGACCAGCCAAGTTAGAGGGACCCTGGTCATCACCCCAGACTTGAAAGTCCATTCCTGGGGAGCAAAGGATGATCCTAAGTTAGACAAGCCCTCATGGCGGCTAGAGGCCTGGTTTGAATCATTTCAGTACTGAATGAATGAGGAGATAGGAGGATTGTTAGTGTCTCTAGTCTGCGCACCAGCCAGCAGCAGAAAGGAGGCAAGTAACTTCATCCAGAACCTCAAACTTTTGTCTAGTTTTTCACATGTAATTTCAGTGGTCAATCAAAAAAATAACCAATGTACAAGAAAACCAAGAGAAAAATCAGAACTAGAGACAGACCCACAGAACATCAAGATAATAGATTGATCAGATACACATTTAAATAATCACTGAATAATCTGGTCAAAGAATTAAGATAATATGAGGAATTTCAAGAGAAGTGGAAATTCTTGAACTGAAAACAATAGATGCTGGAGAGTTGATTTTAGCCAACTCCTTGAAGACCTGCTTGCTGTATACTAGAGTGTATACATGGCATCAGAGAGCCACACATGCAGTGGCCCCTTCCTCAGAGAACTCCCTGTCTGGTTGCAGGGGAGGTGAGAAGACAGATGTGTAGAGAGACCCTGAGAGGGAGTAATCAGACAGCTCGATGGGTTATCGTGTAAACCAAGAGGAGAGTGTCCTTAGAGCGGTGAACTCTGTTCGATGCTCTTGCAGAGGAGACAATATAGGAGGAATGAAACAAACTTACTGACCTTGGTGAAATCTTTAGTGACTCTGGCAGGAGTGATTTTAGGAGAGGCGTAGGTGCCAGATGGCAGTGGGTGAACAGGACGGGAGGAGATGAGAGTGATGGTAATAGACAATTTCTTCAGATTTTTTGTTTTTTTCCAGAAAATCTCTCTTGCTGGGAAAAGGAAGAATGAACAAGCTGAGTGGTAGCTGGAGGGAAGGTTTGGGGATGTGGGAAATTTTGTAATAGGAGGGCGTTATAGAATACACATAAATGCTGACGGCAGCAAGGTAGAGAAGAGGCTGACTGTGCACTGCCTGGGGAGGGCCAGTGACACCTGCTGGGAGAAGGAAGGGTGCTGGCTTGTCCTCTTGGGGGACAGTGGGGTTGTGATTGACTCTGCAGGGTCAACCCAGGTTATAGAGGGCCTCAGAAAACTTAACAGATGTGGAGGCTAAATGTTGGAGACAGTGGGAGCCACTGCAGGTCCCTGAGTGAGGGACCTTGGTGTTTCCAGGAGTTTATCCTCAGTGATAGAGTGCAGGAGAGAATGGGACAGGGAGGGAGCCACTTGGCAGGCACAGGGTGAGGCCTTTATTCCGGAGGCAGAAAAGAAGGGAAGCTCTCATCTCCAGAAAGGTAAAGAACAATCAAAAAGCAACACAGGTGTTTTATTGCTGACTAGAGGGTTATACTGAAGGATGGCCCAAGGTGACGTCAGTGTTTAGACCACAGGTCAGTGAACTTTTCTTTGAAGGGCCAGATGGTCCATTTCCTTGTCCTGGTGGGGCACGCTTCAGCCACAGCTCCCCAGCTCTGCCAAGATAGATGATGTGTGCACGGTGAGTTGTGGCTGGATTTGGCTCCCGGGAGTGGTTCCTGGCTCTGTGGGCCGAGAGAATAGTAGTGCAAGTGGCCAGGAACATAAAGACTCTGGGCATCTCAGAAGGTATACCAGCTGGACGTGGAGGGTGAGGGAAAGGTCAGAGTCACAGACACGGCACAATCAAGGATTTAGGCGCTGGGTGACAGGGAGGCCGTTCACTACTTGGAAGAAGTCTAGGGAAGGAGAAGGTTTTGGAGGAAACCAAATGGATCTGCTTGAACACGTGACATCAGAGCTGCTCGATGCCTGGAGTGGTGTCAGATAGGCAGTGGGCTGTGATGTGTCTGGAGGTCCAGGGTAGGAGGGGTGTGGACGTGTCCCATAGCAGTGTGTCAGAGGGAGGTGGTATTGAGCTGTGTGTTGGGGTGGGCTTTCCTAGAGAGGGAGTGTAGACAGAACACTATCTGAGGGCGCTTCAACATTTGAGCTGCCAGAGGAGGAGGAGTTGGTGCAGGAGTCAGAGCTGGGGGTCATGAGGAAAACGAGAACAGTGTGCTACGTGAAGGAGAGCCAGGAGACCCTGTAATGAAGGCCTGTGACAACATAGTGCCCTGTGTCAGGTGCTGCCAAGACATGGGGATGAAATCTTTGTTATGGTTGGTGTTGTGGGTGGAACCCTAAAAGATGTATTGATGTCCAAATGCCTGTCCCCTCGAATGGACCGTTTGTGGAAATAGGGTTGTTGCAGGTGGAATTAAGGTGAGGTCTTACCAGAGTAGAGTGTCCCTAATCCATTAGGACTAGTGTCTTCAGACATATACAGAGGGCGGAGATGTGACACACTGGGCAGGAGATGGCGTGTGACAGAAGCTAGAACAGAACGCTTGGCTGCCACACTGCAAGAGGCAGGGAAGGGTCCTCCCCTAGCGGCCCTGGGACCTCCATTTTAGATGCCCAGCCACCCAAACTCTGATGGAAACTGGGGTTTGAACAGCCCAGCTTGTGGACCTGGTCATGGCAGCCCTATAGGGAACTGAAGCAGGTGGTCAAAGAAACTGAGGCTCCAGCCTGATTGGAGGAGAGAGTGATCCTATGTCAGATTTGAATGTCCGCGTGGCTTTGCTGGCCAGGCCAGATTCTGTGACCCTAGCTGCTTTATTTTCACATAGATTTCTTCTGTCAGCTTTTTTTAAAATTGTGATAAAATACACACTGCATGAAATTTACCCTTCTAACCGTTCTCTGTCTGTCTTTTGTCTACTCTCCCATGTGCCTCCTATCACTGAGGTCGATGTGTCCTTTTACATCTGGCTGATTGCGCTCCACACTCCACGTGGTGTTTTCAGGTTTGCTCACGTGGCAGCATGATCAGAATTCCCCCCTTTTAAGGCTCTGTCCTACCCCGTCTGTGTGTAGACCACATTTTGTTTGTCCCCACATCCCTCAGCGGGCCCTTGGGTGGCTTCCACCTCAGGGCTCTGCAGTTAATGCCACTGTGAACACACGTGTCCAGGGGCCTGTGCGAGTCCCTGCTTGCAGGTCTTGTATTTGCCAGGATGTGATGCTGCTGGGTCCTTTCTCAGAGTGTCAAAAGTTTTTCCTGATGGTTTTCTTCTAGTCTCTCCACATTCAGTGGACTTGTGGTTGCTGAGCTGGCAAGGGCCCTCTCAGACACCTGAGGGTACAGGGGTAGGTGCTGGGTCCAGGGCCCCATGGCCAGCCGGTGGGAGAACACGTGGCCTCCGAATCTCAGCGGTCTTTGTGCCGGAGAAGGTGCAGGTTTAGTGTGTGTGGCTTCCGAAGTCTGCACCCTCACCCGGGCTGGCTACCAGGCGGTGAACTTGAGCTCCATGCAGAAGGCGATTTTGTAGGAGAAGAGCCGTCCAGTGGGGGAACTAACGGGGGACCACCACGAGGGCGTGGTCCCAGGTGGCCGTGAACATGTGCGTCTCCTCCGCATAGCTTTATTCTTCACCCTCACTGCTCTTCCTTCGCATGAAAGCCTGGCTCCCTCTCTGTTCTGGACACGCAGCTGCCCTCTCCTCTCCTGTCCCTTGCTGTCACGCTCCCAGTCAGTCCTCATTCATCCACGACTCTGGTGACTGCTCACAGGCATTTCCAGCCTATGAGACCTGGATGAGGCATGCAGCCCACCATCCTCTGCTCTCCAAGGACTGTGCCCCCTCTCTGTGTGTCCTCCGTTCCTGCGGCTGCCCGCACCCTGCATTCGTCATCACCTGGAACTGAAGTAGGGCGCCCCACTCCCTGCCAGCTCCTCCCACCCCCGGGGCCCTCCCCCACCACTCTCAGAGAACACAGAAGCTCTGACATGAGAACATCGCAGCGTCCTGCTGTCAGACTGATCAGATGTCGGCAGGGCGGGCCCAACCTTTTCCTTCCCTTCCAAGAAATGGAAGAGGCCCCCCATCTCCTGACCAAGGGCTGGCCCCCACCCCCCCCGTGTGTCCCACCTCTGTTCTGGAGTCTCCCACCCCCCTGGATGCAGGAACACCTCGTCCCCCATCTTTTCCCTCCGCATCCTCAGCCTCCCCTTCCTGCAAGCTCTCTTCCCGTGAACGCTTTGGCACATCTGTCCAACAGTCCGCCCTCACTGCATCATCATCACCGGCAACCTCTCTGTTGCTGTATAAATAAACACTGCTCCTCTCCTACCCTAGGGGCTTATCCTACTTAACTTCTCTGTGATATCCAGCCATGCACTTGTGCTGCAGAAGCGCTCTGGACTCCTGGCGCACGGTCTCCCTGGCAGGTTCTTTCTCTTTTGCCCAGCACTGAGAAGCTAGGGTTCCTCCGGTGCTCTGTCCTGGACCACCTCCCTTTCTCACACTGCCCCCCTTCCTGGATCACCTCACCCAGTGCCTCTCTCGGCTTCCTCCCCTCTGCCATCAGCACCCAGGTCTTTGTCTGCAACCCCTGCCCCTCCTGAGCCCCAAATTTGACCACCCCACCCCTCTGTGTCGTGAGCTTGTGCTCCCTGATGACCAAGCATGTGCCGCCAGCACGTGCTCGAAGCCGAAGTCCGTTTCCCTGCCTGTCCCTGCTGTGATCCCTGGCTCTGTAGAGGGATCTACTCTGACACCTACCAGGAATCTGAGGGCCCAGCAGGCCACCATTTCTCCCTCCCAGACTCCTTCAGTGTTCCTTCCCACTGCCCTCACTCCTGCTCCTCCTTTACCTCTTTCCACATAACTATAGGTGGTCCTTTTTTGGCCTTTCTGACTGTAATTTCCCTAAACAAAACCCTCCACTGTCCCAACACAATGTCTGTGTTTCTTTTAGAAGACAAGCTATTTTGGTTACCAAGGTTCACTGTCCCACTGGCCCCTGCGAACCCCCCAGCCTCCCTGCTAAGCCCATCCCCACCACCCCGGGGCCCCAGGGACCCCGACTTCCTATAGCTCACACATGTCTTAGCTGTCTCACACACACCTTCCTTTGGAAAACCTCCCCCTGATCCTCACCTCCAATCTGGCTATCTCCTAACGTGTTATTCTGGTCTCAGCTTAAATGTTCCTAGCCACCTAGACACTTCCTCTGAGCCTCCAGAGTGAGGGTTGTTGCCAAGTCAGATCTCATTCAGGGCCAGACCAGGCAGGTCAACACAAAACCTCTGCGTGGACAGGCTGCACAATCTGCCTTAAGGCAGTGAGATCTTGAAAATGGGGTGCTGGCTGAGCAGAACCACGGGCACACCACACTCTGGTCTGTTTGGGCATTCCCAAAGCAGCTTGTGCTTTTCCTGGAACAACCATGGGAGGTGGCAGTTATTTGCCTTAATCCTACTTAACTGATTCTTTATTTCTAGACTGCACATTCCACTCAGGGAGGGATTATGCCCAGATCTCATTCATCAGTGTGCTTCTGAGACAGCACATCACCCACAGTGTGTACTCAGAACACATATATGGAAGGGAGGAGGGGAATGAAGCGATTTGTATGCCCTGTTCAGGACAGACCTCCTTCTCCAGGAGCATTCTGGGTCTCCTGAGGGGATTTGAGGCACAGGGTTTATGTGAACACTCCTCAATTCAGTTCTGACACCAGACTTAACACCAGGAGGCCCAGGCTCCCTGCAAAGAGATTGCTCGCTGTAATATTTAAGTATCTATCAGTGTGAAGTTTGTGGCCTTGGTATTCTTAATGCTGTGATTTGTCCTCAGCTACCACTTTGACTCACGTCTCCTTTCTTCTCCCCATTTCTGGTGACCTCTAAGGGAGTTTTTAATTGAAATGTGTGTGCATTCGAGGGGACCAGCAGGTGGTGCTCTAGGACTGTTTGATAAGTGACCCCCCCCCCCTTTTTTTTTAAGTTCTCTTTGTTCAAGTTTATCACATAGGCAGCTACTAGGCAAGATTTTTTTTTTTTTTCTGAAACAAGACAGCGGGGTTTTCCTTGAAAAAACAAAACAAAACCCAAAAGCAACAGAACAAGAAAATAAGATTAGTAGAATGGACAAGTCTTTATTTCTTTTAAGTGGATTCACAGAAATTTAGTTTGGAGGGGTCCCCTGAGGCTCCCAGACCAGAGGTTTCCAAACTTTAGCCTTACCTGAGGGCCAGGAATCTGGTTTTGTTCAGCCTCCCAGGAGATGCTGATACTGCCTAGTATCTTGCAGATTCTGTGTCTGTGTAAGTCACCTAGGACCTTGTTGAAATGTAGGCTTGGGGTCAGTAGGTCTGACCGGGCCTGCACTCTTCCTTTCTAACAAGTTCCCAGGTAATACTGAAGGTGCTGCCCTGTGGACCACTCTTTGAGAAACAAGGATCCAGAGCAAGGGATTGAAAAACTACATGCTCCAGCCAAATCTAGGCCCTCCATCACCTATTTCTGCAAATAGCTTTATTGGAACACGGCCATACCCCTTCCTTTACACATTACCTGTGTCTGCTTTCGCCTATGCACCAGAGGTCCTATGGCTCACAAACATTTACTGTCTGGCCCTTTGCAGGAGAAAGTTTGCCTGCCCCTGATCTAGAATTCTAAAGCCTTCCCAGGTGATTCATTGAAAGGAACTCCCTGCCTCCTGGGAAAGTTCATTCCATTTTCACACAGATCTTTAGGAAAGTTCGTCCTTGCTTCCGCCGCACACATAAACGCCATGCTTACTATCCTGTCTTCTGTCGACCTCTCCTCATGCCAGGACCCTCCCAGAATGTCTGAATCATGAAGCCTATGGGTGTCTTCCTGTGAGTGCAGAGTGGAATGGAGTATACCACCTTTCTTCCCTGTCCTCTGGAAGCTGCTCATGGATGCACTAGCCATTCTGGGTAGCCCTTCACCCATGACTTCCCACATTTGGAATTATCTTACTGTCTGAACGACATGTGGCCAAGCGCAGTCATCTTTCATGTGTCTTTTTTTTTTTTTTTTTTTAAGATTTTATTTATTTATTCATGAGAGACAGAAGGAGAGGGGGGCGAGCAGAGACACAGGCAGAAGGAGAAGCAGGCTTCATGCAGGGAACCTGACGTGGGACTCGATCCCGGGTCTCCAGGATCAGGCCCTGGGCTGAAGGAGGCTCTAAACTGCTGAGCCACCTGGGCTGCCCTCATGTGTCTTTTTATGTCATTTTCCTAATACAGTTTGTTCTTGGTTTACCTGCTTCCTACTTTTGGACCATTTCTTCCCATCTCTTCCAGGGTTCTCTTTTTTGCCCAACCCTGCTGTTAGGATCCCATGACCATCCCTGGCCCTCTTGTCTCCTTCTACACATGCTCCTTGGATGAGCTCAGCCATTCTTGGCTTGGATCATCTCTGTGGGCTACAAAATCCTGAATTGTAAGGTCAGCTGGATATTTCCCCTTTATTTTCAGTTACCTCCTCACATCTCTACTAGGGTTTGAATTCTTGAGGATGAGTATTTTATGTTCACAGTTTGTGAACTGTGATCTTCTTGGGTCTGCCTCCCACCTCACTCCCCTCTGTTGGAAATCCGTTCCTTTTTGTTTTCTGTAGTTCAACCAGTGGCACTGCCACCAGCACCCTTGCTTCCAAAAGGGCACTGCAGCATCTGTTCCTGGCTGTCTGCGGCTCTTCCATACACCTCCCCCCTCCCTCTGCTGCCTCTCGGTCCAATGCCTAGCACTTCTGGCTGCTTTGCTGTAGGAACCTCCTGCCTTGTCTCTCTCCCCAGCACCGGCTTCCCTTCTCCATGGCTATAGTAATCTTTCTAACATCAATTTCCATCATGTCCTCTACCAGGGGCCTCCCATTGCATGTGATATGGGAAGCCGTGGGCTTCATGATTTAGTTCCTACTTCCACTTTGTGTGAGTGGCGAGGCCTGCTGCAGCAAGTTCCTACCACCTCAGTAGCTTGCCACAACAGCAGTTTATTCTCTCATATTTCTGGAGGCCAGGAACTAGAAATGAAGGTGTCAGTTTGGTGGGGTCCCTCCTGGGGGCTCCGAGGGAGAACTGTGCACCCTCTTCTACATTCGGTGTTGCCTGTCTTGTAGGTATGTCACTCTGGTCTCTGCCCCTGTCTTCATGTGCCTTCTCCCCTGTGTATCTCTGTGTCTTCAGGTGGCCCTCTTAGAGGGAAACCAGTCACTGGATTAGGACCCACTCTAGTATGACCTCATTTTAACAAATTCCATCTGCAAAGACTCTGCTTCCAAACAAGCTCACATCCTGAGGTTGCTGGTGTGAGTTTTGGCGGCAGGACACCTTTCATCCTAGTCCATCCCTCTGGCCTTAGCTCTTATTATGTCCTCACCGTGGGCTCAGTCGTCTGCTTTGGTGCCCTGGATGGATGGGCATTCGCAGTGCAGAAAAGGGGATAGAATTCCATGCAGAGGAAAGAGTATGTCCAAAGGGCCACAGAAGTGGTGCAATTTGAGTGGAGTCTTAATGTATGAATGGCATTATTGTATGTTTTTGTTGCCTCACAGTACTTGAAAACATAGTTCAGATGTCACCTCTTTTGCAAAGCCTTCCCTGACCTCCCCAAGGACGCTTCTAGTCCTCAGCACTTAGTACCTGCATATTTTGTGGCCATTACTTTTATGTTTTGATTATTTATTTATTAGTGTGTATTCCCACCTGGTCTGTGTGGTCCTGGAGCCGACTCTGTATTCTGTCTGCAACCATTCTGTCTATGGCTTTGAGGGATGCTAAGGGTCTCAGACCTTGTTTGGAGTAGACAGAGCTAATGGACAAAGCCGTTCCCATCCAGCAGATACACTCCTAAAGCTCGGCAGTTTTCTTGTGTTCCTTATCTGGGCAAAAGGATCTTAAAGACTATAATTTAATGCTTTTTGGCATTCCTGTTTCAGTTGAATTGATTTTAATACCGGCTTGTTACAAGAGTCACTCAAAATCACAGTTTCATTTTTGATGAAAAAGAAACAAGAGGTTTAGTAACTGTGGAGGAAACTGAGAAATGGAGAATTCACCTGCATTCCTTGCAGATCAAGGTACGAGGTACCAACGATCAAGGTACGAGGATATCTGAGGAGAAAGCAAACACCTAATATGTAATAGCTTTAAATACTCATTTTCCAATTACAGTGAGCTATACTGATCTATTCATTGGTTCTAATTATTGCACCACGTAGACATGTTGGAAAAAGTGTCACAGACTGTAAACAGTCACTTTTTAATCCAGAAAAACAGTTTGAGGTAAAATTCTTTAATTAAAAAAGCTTGAGGGATCCCTGGGTGGCGCAACGGTTTGGCGCCTGCCTTTGGCCCAGGGCGCGATCCTGGAGACCCGGGATCGAATCCCACGTCGGGCTCCCGGTGCATGGAGCCTGCTCTCCCTCTGCCTGTGTCTCTGCCTCTCGCTCTCTCTCTCTGTATGACTATCATAAATAAATAAAAAAAAAAAAAAATTAAAAAAAAAAAAAAAAAAAAAAATAAAATAAAAAAGCTTGAAACAAGACTGACCTGTAAAGATATCCCACAGCCCTGAATTAGAAATAGAGTTCTCCGTGTAGTTTCCCCAGAAAATGCTTGGCTGTCTTGGTTATGAAAGCAGCACAGACTCCGCATCACACAGTGACATTTTTGTGGGCCCCTTCAGAGCAGGTGAGGACCAAAGGCACAGTGCTTCTCACTTCCGCCAACTATGAATTATGTAGCCAGAATCCATCTGATGACAGACTGGTGTGTATTCACTGTGTAGTGGCCCTCTGCAGATTGGGCTGATGGTTTTCGGAAACCCTATCCCAGGCCAGCACCCCATATGGAAGCAGTGGTATTGAGGATTGGGCTTTGCAGAGCTTCGGAAACATTGGTGCTGCTGCCCTCTTTCCCGTGGGGTGGGAATCCCGAATGTGGCCTCCAAGATTGTGTCAGGGAGTCTGTGAACCAGGATAGAAAAACATGTGACAGCTTAATTTTTTTTTTTTTAATGCATCTCTAACAAAAATTTAACATCAAAAGATATGTATTATGTAGGCAACAATCCCTAATGGGATTAGTGGTAACTGTGATTTTTGTCACGATTGCTTCACCGCTTCAAAGTTGGTGTTAGACCATTTGTCGGATCCTATTAATAAACACATCTCAATTTGGTTTTTAATGTCATGATAACTATGTCAGTTATCATCCCTTTCTTTTGTGAACTTTTGGATACTATTTTATACATTTAAAAATACTATTCTTGGGGCTCCTGGCTGGCTTAGTCGGTGGAGTGTGGGACCCTTGATCTTGAGGTTGTGAGTTCAAGCCCCACATAGGGTGTACAGATTACTTTAAAATAAAGTCTTTAAAAAAAATACATCATTCTTCATGAAAAAATAAGGAAAATCTGAGAAACTGTCACAGAACCAAGGAGACTAGAGAGACATGACAACTAAATGCAACAAAGTGGGAACACTGGAGAAATCCAAGTGAAAGCCTAAAATTTATTTGATGATGGCTTCCTAGGCTTGGCAAGCATACCGTGCAAATGAAAAATGTTAACAGTGGGAACACTACTGTCTTTGCAACTTTTCTGTATCTCTGAATTTACAGTGAGAGAGGCCCAGTGATGGGTCTGCTGTTTGCTCCCAGATGTGTGTGTTCCGTGTCCTCTCAAGGCCATGACTGTTACAACTCTGAGGAAATTGGAGAGACTAACTCAAACCTAGGGAGACGTTTTCCAGAGAAGTAAAATGATTTGCAGTGTATTAATGGTGGAAAAGGCATGGCTCTGGGTTCAGAGGGCAGGCTTCACATTCTGTCCCTGGTTTCAGCTCCATGGCCAGGAAGTGTTCAGGGCTTCCTCTTCTCCTTCGTGCAGTGAAGTCATCAAGAAAGGCCTTACCAGGGTCGAGGTGAGATAAAGATAATGTGCCCATGCAGTACTCCATTCGTTGTTTTCAGCTGGTGTGTTGTAGTGCATTTTACACAGCAGGTACCACGCTGAACATTTTGCACAAACTATCTCAACTGTCATGATTCCTATATTACCCAACCGTTTCATAGGTAGGGAACCTGAGAGTCAGAGGCTCAGTGACCTCAGTTCCCAAGGACATGAAGATGAACTTAAATTCAGATCCGTGCTAACTGTAGTCCATGGTCCTCCTTTACCTTCTCTTAAGGCTGAGCCTTTCCCCATGGCCTGATGCACTTGGTTACTGGTCGCTCTTTGTTTTCTCTGACTTCAGAATCTCCTTGTGTTTGTTGGTGGACATATGTGCAACATAAGTGTTGTGCTCTCCACGTGCTGTGGCCCTAGTGTGGTTGGCTTATCTGGGCCTGAGATCACTCAGCTGTAAAATGAGGGTGTTGGGTACTCCTCAGGTGTGTCCCAGCATGGAAGGTCCATTCTGTGAATTTTAACTGCTTATTCCAGCTGTTCAATGGCATGATCACTGGATCACCGAAGGCACAATTTTTCTAATTTGTTTTGGGCAAAGTCGGCATTTCTGTGTCATTTTCCCATATTCTAGAGCAAGAGGAAGAAAAGAACTCTAAGATTAGTGACCTCCTAAAATCATGGCAATTAAAATCAACCCTCCAAACCCAGCAGAGGCCACTGTGACATTTACCTACTCCTTAATTGGGATTTTATTAACGGATTGCTGTAAAGGATGTGGAAGTAATTTTATTTTTTTTGTTTCTTTCTGTGATTATAGAGGAGCCACCATGTGTCACCATGTAGTTGCTGGTTATTTCAAATTAAAGTCTATTGAAGGGGATAAAAAAAGGTGTAGTGATGTGAAGTGCCTGGGCAGGTGAATTTAGCCTTAAATAGGAGGTGATGAGCCTCCTCAGTAATTGACATGAGCATGCACATTTGTCTCAAAATGAAAAAAATTGAGAGCCTCACTTGTACACTCAGGTTACTGATGTGAGGACTCTATGGATCTCCTAATTCGCTCTCTTGTTTTGCAGTTCTTCCCTTACATCCTGCTGCTAGTTGCCATCCTCCTGTACCTGCCCTCCCTGTTCTGGCGTTTTGCAGCTGCTCCTCATCTTTGCTCAGATTTGAAGTTTATCATGGAAGAACTTGACAAAGTTTACAACCGTGCAATTAAAGCCGCAAAGAGCGTGTGTGATCAGGACATGAGAGATGGTGGCAGCCCAGTTGTGGGTGTTAATGAGAACATGGGGCAAAGGTAATTCAACCCCAGCAGATATCTTGGCAGGTTTGGAGGCATGAGGTCTCAGCCCTCCTCCAGCCCACCTGGGCTTAGTGTTCACACTATAGTAGATGAGTGGGGGCTATCACCCACCTACAGACACTCTGTCAGCCAGGGAGGCCCACTCTCCCCAAATCTCACTCCCACCTGCCTGCCCCAGCACCTGTCCTCACACACAGAGGCTTTCCCACTGTCTCATGTCCTGAAAGGCAGTTGCAGCTGGGGTAACAGGTACTTGCTGGCTTTGACCTACTCCATAAATGGAGGAGAGCAGAGGATTATGGGGCCACTAAGATTGGAGAACCTCTGAGAGAGAAGTGGGAGGCAGCACCTTTTCCTTTTCACATTATTCCTCACTCTTGTTATCAACAAGGGTCATCATATTAATAGCTCTCATTTTTTAAAATACTATCTCCCAGAGGCTGTTTGGAGTTCTCTGGGTACATTATCTCACTTAGCCCTCAGAACGTCATTACAACTAACTGCATCGGGTCCTTGCAGTTGCTGCCTTCTCTTGCCTTCTCTTCTTCCCCCTCCCCAGATAAAAACTGCCCTACAGCGATCAGTGGGAAAGCTGGAACCCAACCCAGGTCCCTGAGCCCGAAGCCTAAGCCCTGTGCCCATTGGGCTGTCTGCCTCCCGCCCCTCCTGCCTGGAGAAGGTGCATGTGTTCTATTCAGGCTGGAAAGTCTCCTTTATTCTGCACATTGAGAAAACTATAGTTTAGAGACAGTAAAATAAGAACAGTCAACCTTTCGCATTTACCAGGTGCCAGGCATCTTAAGAATTTCCAAATCTAACTCATTTAACTGACCAGACCTCCTTTAAAATACTCAGGGGGACACTGTTCTGTGTTTGCTTTTCTTCTTTTTTTTAAAAACTCGATTTTGTTCCCCACCACGCCAGTGCAGTTGCAGGTAAAGTAGGGAGGGAGGAAAGGTGGTCAAGATGCTTAGTGGGATACCGCTCTGTGCATTTACGTCTTCGATATCTGATTTCCAAAGATATAGATTTCTCTCATTCCTTTGTTGTTGTCAGTTTGTGGGAGATCTCCGAAAGCCACTTCAAGTACCCAGTTGTGGAGCAGTACTTAAAGACAAAGAAAAACTGTAAGACCTTGATCGTCAAGTACCTCAGCTGTCGGCTGCTGACGCTCTGCATCGTACTATTGGCGTGCGTCTACCTGGGCTGTTACTTCAGCCTGTCCTCCCGGTCTGATGAGTTCGTGTGCAGCATCAAGACGGGGATCCTGAGGAACGACAGCACAATCCCCGCTGGGTTTCAGTGCAAACTAGTCGCTGTCGGCGTCTTCCAGTTGCTCAGCCTCATCAACCTCGTGGTCTATGTTCTGCTGGCCCCCGTGGTCATCTACACACTCTTTATTCCGTTCCGACAGAAGACAGACGTCTCAGAGTGTATGAACTCCTGCCCACTTTTGATGTCCTGCATTTCCAGTCTGCAGGATACAGCGACCTGAGTCTCTACAACCTTTTCTTGGAGGAGAATATAAGTGAGCTCAAGTCATACAAGTGTCTGAAGGTCCTGGAGAATATTAAAAGCAGCGGCCAAGGCATTGACCCGATGGTCCTCCTGACTCACCTTGGCATGATCAAGATGGATGTCGTCGATGGCAAGAGAGTTGAACCCATGGAAATGATGGGAGAGGAGCCGGAGGATCCGATGACAGAGCTCAAAGGTAGGGTTAGCTCTCAGGGCAGAGGCTGAGGGAGCCCACAGAGCTGTCCTTTGTCAGCAAGTGGCAGTCTTGCCCCTGCCCCCTCATCACGAAGCCTTTTTCCTGTGTGGTCTTGGGTGAAACCCCTTAGTACCAGCAGACAGAGGAGAAGAATTGGTACTGCCCCAGATCTCCAAAGGAAAGTGTGTTTTCTTCAGACAGTCCTTCCTTCCTTCCTTGTCTTTCTCTTGCCGTCTCTGCCTCTGGCTCAGGCATCCCTCCTTGCTGTCATTCATCCTGGTGGCTTTGTCCCTGTACCTCTGACACTCTTGCCCATTGTCCTCCATCTCTTTCAAAAGAGAGTTGGTTAATTTAGCTCTAGCCCTAACCTCACTTCACTATGCCTTGAACTTTGGCTAAGAAGCAAAACCTGGTTAAGGCAAAGAACGTTAGGCTTATAGACGAGAAGGCAATTCATGCTGCTGGTTCCTGCTATGTGACTTTTGTCCTATTTGTTTTCCATTTTGACAGATTCAAATGTACCCAGTGAAACTAAAGTAAACAACGGAGAGAAAAATGCTCGACAGAGACTTCTGGATTCTTCTTGCTGATAATTTTTTTTCCCATTGAACTTGAGATCCGTGACTCCAGTGACATAGATTTATATTGGCCGAAGCGCTCTGTCAGGTGCCCAGCTGATTTGCAGCAGGTGGTTCTTGGTAGAGTAGAGATACTGAGTGTGCCTGATTGAGTCTCCAATGAAAATGACGACCCGCAAAACATTGTGGGAGAGTGGTTCATGAACTCCCGATGAGAACCACCATGATAAGTAAAGCGCAGCGAGCATGTGTAAGTCCTTGTCACATGGAAAGAGGGAAGGCATCACAGTCAAAGTCCAAGCCCTGTTTGTGCAAGGAAACACCTTTCTGTAGAGATGGTGCAGTGGGACTCAGAGGTGCCAGTGAGGACTTCAGGAAGGGTTTATTTGTGGTATGAAAGAATATAAACATGTCAGGATCCAATTTTATTATGAATCTTCTATGTGCCCTTAATGACTGTTGCACAAGAAAAACATTCACTGGCCAGCAGTGGACTCACAGCTGGACCTGCCGTTGGTGGAGCCTGTGGTGGGCAGGGGCCTGTGTTGGGGACAGTGCTGGTGTAATGGTTCTTGTTCCACCCAGGCTCTCTTTGCACTGCTGCCTGTCAGCCAAGGCTGAGATCGCCGACCACTGTTTGCTGCTCTCTGTTCCTATGGGCCACGGCCCACGCACTGCTTCCCCTGGAAACTTGGTGAAGACTGTTCCCCCCGGGATATTTAATTGTGACTTCTGTACAGGCAAGGATGCTTCTCAGAGAGCCCAGTGAGGAAGCCTGGACATAATGAACAAATTATTTAAATCAGTTTTCCAAGAGGTTTTGTGGAGGTCATTCCTTTGCTATCAAAGGAATTGAAACAGGATGTTACTTAAACTATGAACAGAACACAGAATTGCTTTTAAAAAGGGGACATTTTGCTTATTCTGATCAGAACATATAAATGACATCTGCCATATGGTGTGCTTGGAACCAGACCAGCTTAGTGGTTTATTTTATTTATATTTAAGCGCATTTTTTAAAAATTCATTTTAATTTAGAATCGTGTGATGTCAGAATTGAAGCCATGTGGGAAGGATGTTCTAGCATTGATGGAGAATTTACAGATGGCTATGTAACACCCAAGAATTATTTCATAAACATTTAAGGCCAATTCAGAATATATAAACACCTCTCAGTTCTAACCATGTAAATTAGGCCCAAACTAAGTTTACGTTTTATACAAAATCC
Organism: Vulpes lagopus; assembly: GCF_018345385.1. Taxonomy (NCBI): domain Eukaryota; kingdom Metazoa; phylum Chordata; class Mammalia; order Carnivora; family Canidae; genus Vulpes; species Vulpes lagopus. The sequence goes on from NC_054838.1 coordinate 43,124,471, forward strand.
TTTGAAACTTTATCTGTGGATCTCCCTGGTTTTACTCTTAGAAAGTTAACACATAACTAAAGTGAGTAATCCTCAGGAACCTCAAAGTTTACATTGGACCCTAGGGAAAGCTGTTTACCTAACCTAATTACGTTTGAAAAACAAACATTATATAAGCTGCTCAGAGTACATTCTACTCTCTTTTTGGAATATTCACAGAAGTAGATTTAGTTGCACTTCTCTGATTGTTTCTGAGATGGAAAATTAATGCTAAATCTTAAGGATGCAATCAGTGCTTTAAATTATTCTTATATGATATTTATTACCGTTGAATCACAGTGCGACTTAGAAGTAGCAAAACCTAAATACTCCATTTTCCTCATTTTTATATCACCATATCCAAGTGTCCATCACAGCTCTCCAGACTGGTTTCTTTTTATACTTTGAAAAGATTTCAGAGAGCTATTTTTTTCTAGGGTACAGTCCAGCTCCCCGCCAGCTCCATCTTGTCTATAGGCTGACCCTAATTTGTGTTTTGAAGTAGTAAAGTGGATCCATTTTTTAGGAAACCAGCAGCTCCCTAAGCCCTATCACATATAATCCTTTCATCAGAGTTGGTATAGTGGGACTCCTTGACCTCTATTCTTCTCCCCTCTTCCATGCTGAGCTCCAGTAGGTTCTGGGGTGTCCCAGGCTCGTCATGCTCATCATGCTCGTTGCTGATCGTTGCATATGAATCAGGCTAGTTCCCATCTTGGAGGAGTTCAGAGCCTAGTCAAAGGCAGCAGCAGGTATAAAGAAGAGTTGCCACAATAAAAGCCCTTCCAGAAAACTCCCAGCAACTGCTCTGTGTTCTCGGGAGGCATCATATTATTCTCCTCTCTCCCATAACATCTGTAGCTGGTGGTCTCTAGAGTCTAGTTGTAGTTTTTTCCAAAGATATTTTAGCACCAGTCTTCCACTGTGAAACTTGAACAAAACCCTAGCGTAGTGATTTTGAGCACTAAGAGCTCTAATGGCCTTCTGGACCTTACCGTGCAGGGGAGGGGAGAGGGCAAGCCCTTGAGTGACCGTCATGGAGGTAAGAGGCTGACGGAGATCCCCAGTCCTACATGCCGGCTTGGGGAAAAGTGTTATCAGAAAAGTGAACTCATCCATCTCCTGCAAGTTGCTGACTTAAAGGACTACTTCTAAGGGTTCCCTTTCATTGCTTTCCAGAAAATGGGCAGACAGATCCTAAATGCGTGCACAGGGCTACTGACTTTGTTTCCAGCTCATGCCTTGCTAGTAAACCACCTGCTGGAGCTGGAACCAATCACTCTGAAAGCAGTGTCCACCTACGTGTTTGCTTTTACCACAGGACGGGCAGAGACTTCCAGCGTGTACATTGTTGGAACTTTCGGGAAGTTACAAACCCAAAATATTTTAAATGCTACAAACCCTTTCCTGTGATACACATATAAGACTAAATACACCTTCTGAGGCCACCGGCGTCCGCGCACCCAAGGTTCAAATGCTGTGCTCCCATGGCCAGAGACCAGGCCATAGGCAGACAGTAGAGTCCCCTGTGCCCTTGTGGAAAGCCAAGGCTTCCAGTGGTGTCTCAGCTCTGTGTTTACTTAGTAAAATCATGTTTGCACACTTACAAGTGTGCCAGACCTTTTTTGAGGAGCAGATCTCATTTTTTAGAGACAGGCTGAAAAAGCGGGTTATGGGAATGGGTGGGTGGCAGTACCCTGGAGAGATCAGGCTGTTGCCAGTGACCCCTGTGAACCCTCTCTAGTATGTGGAGAGGGTGAGCGTAACGCTTCTACAGAGCTTTGTGCGACTTTGTGGTGGTACTGTGAAAATGCTAGAAACTTCAGTTGGGTGGCAGGTCTTGTTGCATGTTTATGTTTGTTCCTAGAAGCTACCTGTTAACTGAGCATCCTGTCCTATCCAAGAACGAGCCAAGCTGGGCGCCTCTGGCCTTGCTCCTGGGCAAGCCCCACTCCCAGGGCAGATTATTGCAGTTCTTAATGTGTGTTTGTATTGGCTTATTTTGCTTATTGTCAGTGCCAGGTTAATAGAACATCCACGAGGGGAGTTTTTATCTACCGCTGTAGTGTAAGTGAAGACAGTGACTGGCCTGTAATAGGCAGTCTGTAAATATTTGCTGAACAAATGAACACACTGTTGTGAGAGGTCTGGTGTGTTGGCAACAGTGATTTGATTTTAAAAGGCAAACAGGCCTCCGCAGGAGACAAAACGGGAGACTCACTCAGCCTCTTGGTGGAGAGAGGAGTGTTTGTGTCCATGACCCGGCCTCCACAAGTAAGCAGTGAACAGAAGGTTCTTAACTTCTTACTGTGGAGTCAGATGTGGCCTCCTTTTCAGTTCAACACAAGTTCACTCTTGCCCTGCGATGATTAGCGGAATTGAAATTTTGAAGCTCCGGATCTCAGTGATTTCCCAGAACAACCTCTCAAAACGGATCGCAGATTGAAATGTGTAATTAGCACTGACTGGGGTTTCTGACGAGGGCATGGAGATGAAATGGCCCCTCTGGGCAATCGTTGGCCATTGGCCTTGTTTTTCACAGGTAATATGAACCCTTTAAAAAAGGTTGTCAAAGAGGACACTGTGTCATTTGTGGAGCAGAATAGATGTAAATTAACCATTGGTTCTTTCGGCCTGCTTGAAATGAAGTGTATTATGATTGAGGGGGTTCTCTTTTTAGCTGTTAAAAATACTTTGTCACTTAAAGCATGCAGTTTGATCTGTGATCGTTCTTCAAGTTCTTAAAAGTTGCTGTAGTTTCTCATGCCTGGAGTGCTTCCCCCTGCCCAGTGGAGGAGGAAAATCCTTGTAGAATTCAACAGTGTCACAAGTGTTCCCTACAAAAGCTGAAGCCGCCAGTTCCTCTTAAACAAGTTGGCTTCTTAAAAGCACCATAATTACAGTCTATTGGAGTTCTTTAAAGTGTTGCTCTGGGCATAATTTAAATTCTTTTTAATGACTAAACACCTTCAAAACTTTTAAAGAAAAATACGCGTGTTCCTTTCTGTGCCATTCGGTAATCATGATCGCTTTCTAGTCCACAAAGATCAAAAGATGACAGCGTATTGTGTTAGAAAATGATCCTTTGAAAAAGCACAAGAATCTTGAAAGCTCTGCAGTTTGATGGTTCTCGCTGGGACATTTTATATTTCCACGTAAGTCATTTGTCCAAGTTCTGCATTCTCATCAAGCCGACTTCCCTTTAAGGAGGGATCAGAGGCTGCCCTGTCTGTAGATGAAGCTAAAACAATGTTTTGGTTTTGTACTGTCCCATCCACCTCAATAAAACTTCTCTCCATAATGGAAAAATGTGTCTTAATATTTTTGGTCTTTTCAGGGAAGATGTAACAGAGGATGAGTCCTGAAATGTCATGAGGCTGGTTCTCTCTGCTGGATACATAGCATTCAGTAGGCGCCATGGTGCTTACTAACATCCAGCTGGCAGTAAGCAAAGGAGGAAAGTCCCTGGTTAAGGGCCTACAACCCTTGTAATTTCCAAAGGTGAAATCGCATGCCTTCTGACTGGGGATTGTCCGGGCTTGGCGAGGCGGGAACGGAAACAATATGCTGCTAAACACGGGTTGGCCTGCCTGCCTCTCTCAAGAGGAGGACTCCCTTGTATGTGCTCACTTAACACAATTTACTGCTGTAGGTAGGAAATCCCAGCCATCCAGAGCGGCGGTGCCTGGCTGAAAGTAATCCGTAAACACTGGCTGCAGCCCTCCTTGCCTCCTCCCACTCCCCAACTGTTTTCCTAGGGCAGCACCCCACAGAACCTTAGAAGTTGCACTCTGTTTCCATCATTCCAGAACAAATTGCCACAACCTTAACACCTCAAAGCAACACACCTTTATCATCTCACAGTTTTATGGGTCAGGGGTCTGGATGTGGCTGAGCTGGATCCTCTGCTCAGGGTCTGAGAAGGCCGCAGCCAAGGTGTGGACCAGCTGCAGCCTCCTCTGGAGGCTTAGCTGGGGATGGAGCTGCATCCAGGCCCCCTCGGGTTGCTAGCAGATTTTGTTTCCTTCTGTCTGACTGCTTCTCATTGCCTGTTGGCTGGAGGCCAGCTGCAGTTCCCTGCCATGTGGGTTTCTCCAACATGACTGCTCATGTCCTCAAGCCCAGAAGAATTGTGTCTCACCTCAGGGAAGGCCCAACCCTTCCTTCAGGAGTTTGTACCTGAAGTCCTGCCACTCAGGATATTCTCCCTTTAGGTGAACTCAAAATCAGCTGCTTTGGGAGCTTCATAACATCTGTGGAATCACTTCAGCTTTGCCATATTTTGTCGCCCAGAAGCAAAGTCACAGGTCCCATCCACACTTGGGGAGTGGGGGGAAACAACACAGGGCACAAACATCAGGGAATCCTGGGGCCGCCCAAAGAAGTTTTTCTAAATCCTAGCCTCTCTGTCTCTGAGCTTCTAGTATAACCTCCTCAACATCCTCCTCGGGCCTCACTCCGTTCCCAGTGCTGACTCTCATCACTTCTCTCCTGAATTCCTCTTAGAGTCTTACCGTATAGAGCCATCTTCGACATTCCTGTTGGGACTCTTTAGAATACAAATCTGATCACTGCCAACCCTCCCTACCTCACCTCCACCATTTTAAATTCCTTTGGGACCTTTCCTGGCTTTGTGGATAAAGAACAGACTTGTGTCTGCCACAAAAGGCCCCACTTCGTCAGGCTCATCCCGTACCACCTAACACCATTCCTCCCATCTCGGATGCAGCTCTGTGTACTGCTCCTTAGAGGCCCCCCCTCCTCCCTCCTCTCTCCAGTGCTCTTCCCTGCCCTGACCCCTCTTACCTTCCATTTGTTGGTGGGAATGTAAAATCACAGAGCCACTATGGAAAGCAGTACGTCAGGGCCTCAAAAAATTAAGCAGAGAATTACCACCTGATCCAGCAGTTCCATGTCTGGGTTTGTATTCATCAACTGAGGCTGCCATAACAAAATGCCAGAGGCTGGTGGCTTACACAACAGAATTATTTTCTTAGGAGAAGGGAGACTCGGTATGGAGGCTAGAAATCCAAGGTGGAAGTTTCCAGCCAATTCACTGTCTGGTAAAAAACTCTCTTCCGGCTTGCAGATAGCAGCCTTCTTGTTAGTCCACACATGCCTTTCCTTGGTGCGTTTGGTGATTGGGGGTAGGAGTGGGGGTTTCTTTTTTTTAAGATTTTTGTCTATTTATTTTAGAGAGTGGGTGAGGGTGGGTGGGGGGGAGGAGCAGAAGGAGAGAGAATTCTAGGCAGACTCCATGCTGAGAAAAAAATCCTTATTCAGGGCTCCATAAGGATCCTGAGATCATGACCTGAGCTGAAATCAAGAGTTGGACACTCAACCGACTGAGCCACCCAGGTGCCCCTCTCTTCCTCTTCTTCTAAGGCAACTAGTCCTATGGTGTTAGGACCCCACCCTTATGACCTCAGGTCTTCTCAAGACCTTATCTCCAAATACAGTCACCTTAGGGGTTATGGCTTCAACCTATGAATGGTGGGGGGGGCAGGCAGAGAACTATTTAGTCTGTGCATTCAAAGTGCAGTGCATAAGACAGGCCACTGCTGTCAGCCTTCTGTGACCACATCAAGTGACCTCAAGGAGAAACCCAAAACAAGAAAACCAGAAAATCAGTTAAGCAGAGGCAGGCAAGCAATATTTCTGAAAACTCAGATATGACAGAAACAATGTATTAAGACAACCAGAATGTCTCTCACGTGTCTGTGAAAATCAGTAAACTTTAACATTTATAACCAAATTATACTTTGTGACACGTAATCATACCTTGAGAGAATTGCTTGTGAGCACGCATATCCCTTCCTTCTTTGCATATGACCCCCTGTAAGCTAACAAGCTTCAGAGCAGTCCTTCAGAACTATCTGGAATACTGTCTCACAGGCTGTAGTCCTTACAAGACAAGAAATGAAGCCTTTACTAACGTACTTTGAGTTTGATTTTTTTTTTCAGTCCACAAGTCCAAAGTAGGATACTTGCCTCAGAATTGAAGCTTTTTTTTTTTAGGAAAGTGGATCTTGAAGAGATATTTGTACATCCATGTTTATAGCACCATTATTTACAATAGCCAAAAGGTGGGAGCAACCAAAATGTCCATCGGTGAATGAACAATTAGAAGAAATGTACATACCCAGACCTTCCTTTCAAAAGGAAGGGAGTTCTGACCAGGCTTCAACATGGATGAACCTTGAAGACATCATGCAGTGAGGTTAAGTCAATCACAAAAAGACAACTATGTGTGAGGAACCTGGAGAGAGTGATTCACAGAGATAAAGTAGAATGGGGGGGCTGGGGAGGGGAGAATAGAGTAGTGTGGTTTAAAGGGGACAGAGTTCAGTCTTGCAAAATGAAACCTCAGTTCCGGAGGTTGGTCACACAACAGTGGGAATACACTTATCACTACTGAACTGTACACTTAAGAATGGTGAAAGCAGCGACTGCTATGTCACATGCACTTCACCACGATAAGAAAATGCTCTGGATAGGCCATAGGCAGCTCTCTGAGACCTCCCTCTGCCCTCTGCTCTTACACCCACCTCCCCCCCGCGCCCCCCCCCACCGCCCTGCTCAGATGAGATGACAAACAGCCTCTGTCTCAGCCCCAGGCAGCACCCACCTTCTCCCTCCACAGAGGCAGCGCCTTCCCGTCCTAGTCCCTGAATCCGGGCACCTGGCCCACAGCCGCACCATTCTTTCTCCCTTCATCTCCTGAGAATGCCCAGTGTGGATGGGAGCATCAGGTGAGAAGGGACACTCCCCTGGCCCATCATTGGGCTCGCCACCACTCCCTCCAGTTTGCCCAATTCCTGTGGCCGAAGACAAGCATCCCCTGTTTCCTTCTCCCACTTCAGTGGCTGAGGGCTTAACTGGGGCCATTCTGAAACACTTCTAAAGAGCTTTCCCGGTGGGTGGTTTTTCCATTGGTGCCCATGCTAATTTACACCTGAGAGGCTCATTTCATTTTCCAGGGGCTCTAATATACACCACCTTATGCACCTCGGCATTCTGATTTGAAATGCTGATGGTGATGTAGTAAGAGGAGAACCATGACATCTTTTCTATAGTCACAGTCTTGGAGAGTCTTGGTGCTTCCCCTGCTCCCACTATACTGCCAACTCTCCCACCCACCACCCCCACCACACTCCCCGGCACTACCACCCAGAGATGAGGACAGTGGGGGAAGGGGGGGAGAGGCTAGGCTGGAGGCTGTACCCTTCCTGACAAAACTGAATTACAATAACTAAACAGAATGGAGAATGTGTTCACTCAAATCCTACCTCTTCCCCCTTCGAATAACATCAGTGTTCTGAGTTCTTCTTGAAAGTGAGCTGAAAGCAGGAGCACATAAATGCTCCTTGGTGGTACACCAGAGACTGCAGACCCCTCAAAGAAAGGAGAAAGCAAGTCAAATCCAATGAATGAAAGAAAACCAAAATACAATTTCCAAGAGCCCTGATTGTTTCAGTGTGGCTTTTCAGATGCAAGGAAAAGAGAAACCAAAGAAACTGAAATGCTATAAAAAATCACTTCCAAATCCAAACTGTGATTCACATGACCCTCAGGAAGCTGAGTCCAGCAGAATCCGAGCTTCCCTGGAAAATTCAGGAATGTAAGAGGGAATGTTCTGATGGTAATTTCAGAGGAAAAGATTTTAACATTCATCTCCTTTGCTCGTTTGGATACCAAAACTGCTTCAAAGGAAGCACTGTTAAGCACCGAGGCCCTTGAGGCTCTTTACCATCTCTTAAAGTACTTTATAAGTAATATCACCCTTGAGATCAGAGAAGTTCATTTAAGAAAAAAGTAATTATCCCAAACTATGGCTGCTGCAAAAAGGAGCAGAAAAGAGAGTAAGCATTAAAAGAAGCGTGGCCTGGACAGGCTGTTCAATAGAATAAGATGAGAGCTGATGAGAGAACAAAGGCAAGAGAAATGTAGGTAAAATTAAATTTCCTTACAATTTGCAGTCCATTGACAAACACTTGAGGCAGGCCCAATATGACATTCCTGCAGGAACTCACAGCTGCCTTAATGGTAATGCTTTGCCAGGGACAAAAAGCAGCCTTAGCTTAACATTGTTCAGCCCTCCAGGACTTAACGAATGAAAATATCTACCATTTACATGGCCTGGGTGGAACTGGAGGGTATTATGCTGAGTGAAGTAAGTCAGTCGGAGAAGGACTATCATCATATGGTTTCACTCATATGGGGAATATAAAAAAAGTTGTGAAAAAGGTTATAAGGGAAAGGAGGGGAACTGAGTGGGCAAAATCAGAGAGAGAGACAAACCATGAGAGGCTCCTGACTCTGGGAAATAAACAAAGGGTTGCAGAAGGGAAGGTGGACGGGAGGGGGTTGACTGGGTGACGGGCACTGAGGAGGGCACTTGATAGGATGAGCACTGGGTGTTAATACTATGCGTTGGCAAATTGAATTTAAATTTAAAAAAAAAAGAAAAAGAAAATCCCTTTGGAAACTTCCTTTATTTCTACTCCCCCCAAGATACATTTTAACAATCATCCTTCAAACGTAAGGCCCACTGATAGACAACGGAAGGGTCTCATGGCTAATGGCTAGTGGTAAATTACCTTGTCCTACCAGCAGCTAGGATAGCCATGGTCCTCAAGGTCCTAAAAGCCATGCTTCAAAATTCTTTAGACACTTATGCTATCTCTAACCCCCCACAAACTAAAAAGTTATAATCAGTCACTCCTTACAATCCCAGTGCAGCTCTTTCTGCCCACAGGTCCCATTCCTGTGCTATAATAAAAGCAACTTTTTTGCACAAGAAACATCTCAAGAACTCTTTCTTGACCATTTGCTCCCAGATCCTACATCACATAAAGAGCCACATAAGTAATTTAGGATTTTCTAATAGCCACATAAAAAAGTAAAAGGAGACAGGTGAAATTAATGTTCAGGTGGAATAATGTAATTATTTTAACCCAATATATCAAAAATAGAATTTCGATATATAAAAAATATTGAGAGGTCCATTTTTTAGGGCACAAAGTCTTTGAAATACCAGCATGTCTTTTACACTTACAGCACATCTCAGGTCAGATTAGCCTCATTTAAAGTGTTCAGTGGTTACATGTGGCCAGTGGCTACCATATTAGACAGGGTATGTCACAACAGAATGCTTTGCCCATATCTGCTCCACCCTAAAGGCATGTACTTTAATCTGCTTATATCTTTGCCAGTGTCTTTCTTCTGGTCTGGGGTTCTCTTTTCCTGATGCCTACCTCCTTTCTGAAAGAATACGTGTCCTTCTTATCAAAAGGATGCATATTCTCTGCTACCTTGAAACTCAAGTCTGTGAGTATCTACTGATGCGGGAAAAGACATTAGGATTCGAAGCTGATGGCCAAGAAAGAATTCTTGAGACATCTTTGGTGCAAAAAGGTGATTTTATTAAAGCACGGGGATAGGACCCGTGGGCAGAAAGAGCTGCACTGGGGTTATGGGGCGGCAGCTGATTATATACTTTCAGGTAGGGAGGGGGTTAGGGATGGCATAAGTCTCCAAGGAATTTTGGAAACAAAGTTTCCAGGACCTTGAGGGGCTAGTTATTATTGGGAAAAGGTCATGTATTACCATCTAACAAAACCCTAGTCATGAGACCCTTCACATGTACATCAGTGGGGGATGGTGGCCAACACGTATTTTGGGGGGTTTAGAAAGAAAGGAAAATTCTAAAGGAATTTTTTTTTCTAAAGGAATTTTATATGTTAAAGTAGACTCACAGGATCCTGGGGGTTGGGCTAAGATTGCCTTTTGCCTTTAGCAAAGTATTAACATGGAGGCAGTTGAGTCCCTAGGAATGTCAGTCATTCTGCCTGTTTCAAGGACTTGTTAATGGGCTGTAGGTAGTAAGGAAATTTAATAATTTTTTTTCTGCCTTTTTTTTCCCACATCACCTACCACTTGCTCACAATGAGACGTACATTACATACCTGCCTTTGAAGCAGCTATAATCTGGAATAAGAGTTCATAGCTGCTTCCCCAACCACATGCTCTCTTGCCTTCATTGTTGTTTTGTTTGTTTACTGCTACTTGTCCTTGTTCCCCTCAAATGGGCTATAGACTCTGTTAAATTCAGGTGTCTTCACAGCAGACCTCTCCACCCCAACCTCTGTCCCTCAAGTGCCAAGCACAGCAAGACGAAGTGAGATGGAATTTGCCGGAGAACGTTAAGTGTGTGGGGAGGAGAGCAATCAAACTGCAGGTGCTCAGGGTCACTCATTCTCCTTTAACCAAAGCCTTGATGAAGCTGGGCAAAGAGGTGTATGTAGTAAGACGCACAGTAGATACCCTCCAAAAAGGCTTGCCTATTAGTGAGCTGCCTAAGTCATAGACTCTCATCTCTCAGGTAGAAAAACATGAATCATGAATTCCCTTGGCAGGATGAGGCACTGAAACTCTAAAGAGAAACCTTCGAAGCTAGGAGTGGAGGAGAACTTGGGACGGCCTGAGCTGGCTTCTGGCAGCTCCCAGTCTGTGCCCAAGGCCCTGTGGTGGAGGCAGAAGCTCACAGCTCTGGGGTCAGAACATTGTTGAAAACTGACATGCGTGCTTTGGAACCAAAATATAACTCAAAGACAGAGTTTGGGATAAAGAGGAACAATACAGTAAGCTTTACTGCTTTGCCAGACAAAGGAGGCCATAGTAGGCTAAGGCCTTCAGCAACTGTAAGCTGGCCAGAGGAAGGAGCTGGAGGCTTTACAGGGAAATACAGGATCTAGCTGGTTTCAGCAGGAATTGTGTACTTCCTGTCATCCTCTTTTGTTACATTTTCTAGGTGGTACCAGGTTCCTGAAACAAAGGCTAAGAAGGGAGGACAGGAGGTTTGGGGGAGAGAGGAAAAGTTTACTTAGTACAAAATTGAGCTTTGCTGAAGCATGAGTATAGCCATTTTGGTGTTTGTTTGTTTTTTTTTTTTAAGATTTTATTTATTTATTCATGAGAGACACAGAGAGAGAGAGGCAGAGACACAGGCAGAGGGAGAAGCAGGCTCCCTGCAGGGAGCCTGACATGGGACTCCATCTGGGTCTCCAGGATCACACCCTGGGCTGCAGGCGGCACTAAACCGCTGTGCCCCCGGGGCTGCCCAGCCATTTTGATTTTTGTTCAACTTTATGCTTTTAAGCAGTTTCAAGAGGAGAAGTGAATCAAATTCTTACTTTTTCTGCCCAGAGCATTATGACCTCAATAAGCCTCAGGTCTCCCATCTGTAGAATGGGATAATAATATCTTTTAAGCTTTCTTCACTTTTAATTTGGAAATAATTATAAACCCTCAGGAAGTTGTAAAAATAACACAGAAAGATCCCCTTTACTCTTCATCCAGACTTCCCCAATGGTAACATCTTACATAATTGTAGTACAGTATCAAAACCAGGAAGGGGATGTTAGTACAATCTACATGCTTTATTCAGATTTCATCAGTTTTATACACAGTCATTTGTGTGTGTGTGTGTGTGTGTGTGTGTGTGTGTGTATGCAGAGTTGATACAATTTCATCACATGCATAGATTTGTGTGGCCACCACCACAATCAAGATACAGAACTGTTTTGGAGTCCTAAGTTAAGATAGAGGAGGAATAAGAGACTCTAATTTTGTCTGGTCACTGGCATTCAGCTGGATAGTTGTCAAATCATTCTGAACATCTGCAAAATCAACCAAAGATCTGAAAAAAAGAATTTCTATACTTCTACAAAGAGAAAAGTGACCACTTTTTGCAAGGCAGGAGGTACAGAGACAGGAATCTGAGGTGATAGTGGAAGATAAACTGCAGGGGGAGGGAGCCTTCTAACACTATGGGAAAGTGTCATAAGCAGCAGAGCACAACATCAGAACTTTAAGAAGTTTGCCTAAAAGGCACTCAGGAGGTAAAGCAGGGCAGAACCCCAGGTAGGAGAGCAGGGTCTCCGAATCCCTGGGGTCACAAAAAGAATGGGGGTGCCTGAGTACAGCAGAGCCCCCAGCATGAGAGCAAAGAAATCAGTTGCAAATAGGGAGCCCAGGCACTGCCTTTCTACTAGATGTTGCCATAAACTGCCAACCACTGCACAGTCAGGTGACCACTCTCCCATGGGGGGGCAGCAAAAGGCAAAACCGCGAGGAGACCTCCCCTCCCTTCCCCGGGAAGAGTGATGCAGGTGCACAGTACAAGAATCCGTAAAGTTTGGAGACTCTAAATGGGGTTACGTGCCAGAGATAAAAACATAAGAATGCTTGGTTATAGTCTGGGTGAACACAGAGTACATATGGAAACCAGGGAGACAAGAGTGATCAACTGCTTTTCCGTGAGGGCCCACTGAAGATTGGGGCTGAGATCTTTCAGCTCCAGGGCTGGAGATCGGGGCACCACCATTTTCATCCCCTCCTCACCAGCTCTGGAGCCACATACACTGAACCCGGCCCCCAGGCCAGGGGCTGCAACTCCTCCTGGACTAAGATACCTGAGAATCAACACAACAGTCCCCTCCCCCAAAAGACCAGTAGGAACTTCTGGCAAATACCAAATTTCCCCATTATATAGAACTGCAAAACTCCAACTTCTGAGAAAAGAAGATAGCATTCAAGGTGTTTTCTTATTATTCTTTAGTTCTTCAGTTTTATATTTTATTTTCATTTTTAGCTATTTTCTTATTTTATCAATTATTTTTAAAGTCTTTTTAATTTTCATTTTTTAAAATATTTTTTATTGGAATTCAATTTGCCAACATATAGCATAACACCCAGTGCTCATCCTGTCAAGTCCCCACCTCAATGCCCATCACCCAGTCACCCCATCCCCCCACCCACTCCCCTTCCACTACCCCTTGTTTGTTACCCAGAGTTAGGAGTCTCTCATGTTTTGTCACCCTCTCTACTTTTTCCCCACTCATTTTCTCTCCTTTCCCCTGTAATCACTTTCACTATTTTTTATATTCCCCGTATGAGTGAAACCATATGATTGTCTTTCACTGATTGACTTACTTCACTCAGCAGAATACCCTCCAGTTCCATCCACTTACTTTATATATATATATTTTTATATAAAATTCCTATATATATATATATATATGTATATATGCCTTTCACTTTTGGCTTCCTTTCATTGTATTCAATTTTATTTTTGTATATATATATATTTTTTTTTCTTTCTTTCCTATTTTGTTATCAAGTTTCTTCTAACAAACCCAAATACACCCAGAATCTAGTTTACTGTTCTTTTCAACTTTTTGTTTGATTTTTATTCTCATTCTTTTCTTTTCTTTTCTTTCCTTTTTTTTCTTTTCTTTCTTTTCTTTTTTGGTTTCTCTTCTGATTTGTGTAGTGTATGTTTTTCTGATGTCATTGTTGCTATTATTATATTTTCCCACTCTTTCATCTATTCTTTTCTGAACATAATAACAAGATGGAAGAATTCACCCCCCAAAAAAAGAGAACAAGAGGCAGTACTCACTGCCAAGGATATAATAAATATGGATATAAGTAATATGTCAGAACTAGAATTCAAAACAACGATTATAAAGACACTAGCTGGGTTTGAAAAAAAGCATAGAAGACACTAGGGAATCCCTTACTGGAAGGCATAAAAGAACTAAAATATAATCAGACCAAAATAAGAAAGGCTATTTCTAAGATGCAATGAAAAATGGAGATTCTAACTGCTGGGATAAATGAGGCAGACAAGAGAGTCAGTGACATAGAAAATAAAATGACAGAGAATAAAGAAGCTGAGAAAAAGAGAGATAAACAACTACTGGATCATGACAAAAAGATTCAAGATATCAGTGATACAATAAAATTCTAATAAAACAATATTAGAATAATTGGGGTCCCAGAAGAAGAAGAAAGAGAGGTGGTGGGGGTACAGAAGGTTTATTTGAACAAATTATAGCTGAGAACTTCCCCCAATCTGGGGAAGGAAACACAGAGAACTCCAGGAGACACAGAGAACTCCCCTCAAAAATCAATAAACGCAGGTCAACAAGTCAACATATAATAGTGAAGCTTGCAAATTTCAGAGATAAAGAGAAAATCCTAAAAGCAGCTTGAGACAAGAAGTTCTTAACCTACAAGGGTAGAAACAGACCAGCAAGAGACCTATCCACAGAGACCTGGCAAGCCAGAAAAGACTAGCATGATATATTTAAGGTGCTAAATGAAAAAATATGCAACCAAGAATATTTTATCCAGCAAGGCTGTCATTCAGAATAGAAAGAGGGATTAAAAGCTTCCAGGACAAACAGAAACTAAAAGAATTTATGATCACTAAATCAGCCCCACAAGAAATATAAAAGTAGATCCTGTAAGTGAAGAGAGAGCCCAAATGTGACAAAGACCAGAAAGGAACAGAGACAATATACAGAAACAGTAACTTTACAGATAATACATCAGCACTAAATTCATATCTTTCAATACTTATTCTGAATGTAAATGGGCTAAATGCTCCAATCAAAAGACACGGGGTATCAGATTGGATAAAAAAAAACAAGACCCATTAATATGCTGTCTGAAAGACTCATTTTAGGCCCAAAGACACCTCCAAATTGAAAATGAGGAGGTGAAGAACCATTTATCATACTAATGGACATCAAAAGAAAACTAGGGTAGCCATCCTTTTATCAGAAAAATCAGATTTTAAACCAAAGACTATAATAAGAGATGAGGAAGTACATTATATCATAATTAAAAGGTCTATTCAACAAGAAGATCTAACAATTATAAATATATATGCCCCTAACTTGGGAGCATCCTATTATATAAACTGATTAATGACAAGATTAAATAACTATTGATAATAATGCAACAATAGTAGGGGACTTTAACACCCCACTCACAACAATGAGCAGATCATCTAAGCAGAAGGTCAACAAGGAAACAAGAGCTTTGAATGACACACTGGACTAGATGGACTTTGCAAATATATTCACGGCATTTCATCCTAAAGCAACAGAATACACATTCTTCTCAAATACACATGGAACATTCTCCAGAATAGATCACATACTGGGTTATAAATAAGGTCTCAACTAGTACCAAAAGATTGGGATTATTTCTCACATATTCTCAGACCACAAAGCTTTAAAACTCAAACTCAATCACAAGAGAAAATTTGGAAGGAACACAAATACGTGGAGGTTAAAGAGCATCCTATTTAAGAATGAATGGGTCAGGGGATCGCTGGGTGGCTCAGTGGTTTGGTGCCTGCCTTTGGTCTATGGCGTGATCCCGGGGTCCCGGGATTGAGTCCCACATCGGGCTCCCTACATGGAGCCTGCTTCTCCCTCTGCCCGTGTCTCTGCCTCTCTCTCTGTGTGTCTCTCATGAATAAATAAATAAAATCTTTAAAAAAAAAAAAAAGAATGAATGGGTCAGCCAGGAAATTAAAAAATTTAAAAACTTCATAGAAGCTAATGAAAATAAAAACACAACAGTTCAGAACCTTTGGGATGCAGCAAAGGGAAGTATATAGCAATACAAGCTATTTTCGAGAAACAAGAAAGAAGCAAGAAAAGTCTCAAATACGTAACCTAACCTTACACCTAAAGAAGCTGGAGAAAGAACAGCAAATAAAGCCTAAACCCAGCAGGAGAAGATAAAAATAAATATTAGAGCAGAAATCAATGAAACAGAAACCAAATAAACAGTAGAACAATCAATGAAACCAGGAGCTGGTTCTCTGAAAGAATTAATAAGATCACTAAACCCCTAGCCAGTTACCAAAAAGAAAAGAGAAAGGACCTAAATAAATAAAATCATAAATCAAGGAGGAGAGATCACAATACTGAAGAAATACAAACAATTATAAGATTTATTAAAAGCAACTATATGCCAACAAATTAGGCAATCTGGAAGAGACAGATGCATTTCTAGAAACATATAAACTACCAAAACTTAAACAAGAATAGAAAACCTGAACAGGCCAATAACCAGCCAGAAAATTGAAACAGTCATCAAAAACCTCCCAAGAAACAAAAGCAGGGACAGATGGCTTCCCAGCGGAATTCTACCAAACATTTAAAGAATTAATACCTATTCTTCTGAAGCTGTTTCAAAAAATAGAAGTGGAAGGAAGAAAACCTCAAACTCTTTCTGTGAGGTCAGCATTACCTTGATCCCAAAACCAGACAAAGACCCCACCAAAAAGAAGAACTACAGACCAATATCCCTGGTGAACATGGATGCCAAAATTATCAGCATGATACTACCCAATAAAATCCATCAGTACATTAAAAGGATTTTCACCATGACCAAGTGGGATTTATTCCAGGGCAAAAGGGTGGTTCAGCATCTGCAAATCAGTCACCGTGATACACCACGTTAATGAAAGGACAAGAACGCTATGATCCTTTCAACTGATGCAGAAAAGGCATTTGATGAAATACAGCAGATTTTCTTGGTGAAAATTCTCTGCAGTGTAGGGATAGAGGGAACATACCACAAAATCATAAAAGCCACACACACAAAGCCCATAGTGAATATCATTCTCAACAGGGAAAAATCGAGAGCTTTTCCTCTAAGGTCAGGAACATGAGAGGGATGTCCACTCTCACCACTGCTGTTCAACATAGTACTAGAAGTCCTAGCCTCAGCAATCAGACAACAAAAAGATAAGAAAAGCATCCAAATCAGCAAAGAAGTCAAACTCCCACTCTTCACAGATGACATGATACTCTATGTAGAAAACTCAAAAGACTCCACCCCAAAATTGCTAGATCCCATACAGGAATTCAGCAAAGTGGCAGGATATAAAATCAATGCACAGAAATCAGTTGCATTTCTATATACTGACAATGAGACCGGAGAAAGAGAAATTAAGGATTCAATCCCATGTACAATTGCAACAAAAGCCATAAGATACCTAAGAATAAACCTAACCAAAGAGGCAAAGGATCTGTACTCCAAAAGCTACAGAATACTTATGAAAGAAACTGAGGAAGACACAAAGAAATGGAAAAACATTCCATGCTCATAGATTGGAAGAACAAATATTGTTAAAGCATCTATGCTACCCAGAGCAATCTACACTTCAATGCAATTCCTATCAAAATACTATCAACATTTTTCATAGAGCTGGAACAAATAATCCTAAAATTTTTATAGAACCTGAAAAGATCCCGAATAGCCAGAAGACTGTTGAGGAAAACCAAAGCTGGTGGCATCACAATTTTAGACTTCAAGCTATATTTCAAAGTCATAGTCATCGGGGATCCCTGGGTGGCGCAGGGGATCCCTGGGTGGCGCAGCAGTTTGGCGCCTGCCTTTGGCCCAGGGCGTGATCCTGGAGACCTGGGATCGAATCCCACATCGGGCTCCCGGTGCATGGAGCCTGCTTCTCCATCTGCCTGTGTCTCTGCCTCTCTCTCTCTCTCTCTCTGTGACTATCATAAATAAATAAAAATTAAAAAAAAAAAAACAACAAAGTCATAGTCATCAAAATAGTATGGTACTGGCACAAAAACAGACACATAGTCCAATGGAACAGAGGACCCAGAGATGGACCCTCAACTCTAGAGGGTTCATCCGAGATGGTCAACTCATCAACAAAGCAGGAAAGAATGTCCAATGGATAAAAAAGAAAGTCTCTTCAGCAAATGGTGTTGGGAAAATTAGCCACATGTTGAAGAATGAAAATGAACCATTTTCTTACACAATAAAGATAAACTCAAAATGGATGAAAGACCTATATGTGAGACAGGAATCCATCAAAATCCTAAAGGAGAGCACAGGCAGCAACCTCTGTGACCTCAGCCACAGCAACTTCTTGCTAGACACATCTCCAAAGGCAAGGGAAACAAAGGCAAAAATGAGCTATTGGGATTTCATTAAGATAAAAAGCTTTTGCCCAGCAGTGGAAACAGTTAACAAAGCTAAACAGCAATCTATGGAATGGGAGAAGGTATTTGAAAATGACATATCAGATAAAGGGCTAGTATCCAAGATCCATAAAGAACTTACCAAATTCAACACCTAAAAAACAAATAATCTACTCAAGAAATGGGCAGAAGACATGAACAGACATTTCTCCAAAGATGATATATAAATGGCCAACAGATACATGAAAAGATGTTCAACATCACTCAGCATTTGAGATACCACCTCACACCAGTCAGAAGGGCTAAAATGAACAAGCCAAGTAGCAACAAATTTTGGCAAGGATGCAGAGAAATGGGAACCCTCTTACACTGCTGATGGGAAAGCAAGCTGGTACAGCCACTCCGGAAAATGATATGGAGGTTCCTCAAGAAGTTAAAAATAGAGGTACCCTATGACCCAGCAATTGAACTACTGGGTATTTACCTCAAAGATACAGACGTAGTGATTGGAAGGGGGATCTGCACCCCAGTGTTTATAATAGCAATATCCACAACAGCCAAACTATGGAAAGAGCCCATCAGCAGATGAATGGGGGAAAAAGATGTGGTATATAAAGAATATTACTCAGCCATCAAAAAAAAAAAAAATGAAATCTTACCATTTGCAACAATGTGGATGGAACTAGATGGTGTTATGCAAAGTAAAATAAGGCAATCAGAGAAAGCCAATTATCATATGATTTCACTCATATGTGGAATTTAAGAAACAAAACAGAGGATCCTAGTGGAAGGGATGGAAAAATAAAGACAAAAATCAGAGAGAGAGACACAAATCATGAGACTACAAGAAAAAAAACCCTGAGGGTTTCTGGAGGGGTGGTGGGTGGGGTGGTGGGCACTAAGGAGGACACATGATGTAATGAGTACTGAGTGTTACATGCAACTGATGAATCACTGAACTCTACCTCTGAAACTAATAATATGCTGCTTGTTAACTGCATTTAAATAAAATTTTAAAAAGATACAGAACTGTTTCGTAACTACAAAAGAACTCCATGCTACCCCTTTATAGTCAGGCCTCACCCACACCTCCCCAATCCCTAGCAACCGCTAATCTAGTCTCCATCTCTATAATTTTGTCATTTCTAGAATGCTGTATAAGTAGAATCATACAGCATATAACCCTCTGAAATGGCCTTTTTTTCCACTCAGAATAATGCCCTGGAGATCCATTCAAGTTGCTGCATGTATCAATAGATTGTTCCTTTTTACTGATGAAGAGTATTCCATACAAGCTTATTTTGAGGGTCCTACAGAAAAGCGCAGAGGCAAGTCACTAGCACAGTGGTCAGTACACACTACTTTCCTGGTAAACGTTCCTGGCAATTGATTCTGAGCTCTTGCTGAAGATGAACACCAGCCTAGGGCAGCGGTTCCCACTACCCATGAATTCACCCTCCCGCTGTTTGTCCTTGTCGTGTAAAGCCCTGTGGCCAGAGCTCATCTGGTCCACTCCTTGTAGAGTGAAGGGTAGTAAGGAAGGCCCAGAGAGAGAGGAGGCCAAATATGAGCCTCTAGGTCACGTACTCCCTTCCCAGCGTCTTTCCACTGTACCATGCCTGCTTCCAAGCTTACAGTCTCCGCCAGCTGGTTAATCCCTCACTTGGCCAGGGGCAGTCTGTGTGCAGCACGTCAGCTGGGACACTGGCTCCTCACCAAGCCAGTGAGTCACCTCTGAACACTGATTGAGTTGGGGCAGGGAGCCAAAAATAGTCGGTTTTTCTCTAGATACAAAGCTCCAGGGGGGAGACTTCATGACTTCAAACTCTACTCACTGCCAGATGAGGCTGGCATTCATTCATTCAAGAAAGCCTTTTCAAACTCCTACTATGACCCATGGTGGATATAAATTTGAACAAGCCAGTAGGTCCCGGGCTTCCTGGAGCTTCCTGGGGATGTTGGTGGCTAGAGCGGGGAAGGCTGAGAAAGGCTTTGTTTCCATCCATCAGTTCACTGCCCCTAGGCGTCTGCTCAGAGTGGGCTAGACTAACCAGCCTCTGAAGCCTAACGTCCGTGTTTCTGGGATCATACTGTCACACACTAGATCCTGGGAACCCAGACAGAAGAAGAAAGGAATTAGTATTTGTTGGGCACCTGCATGCCAGACATTTAAAAATACACATTAGCTCCCTAAATCTTCACACTCTGGTGAGGGTGAGCCTGTTCCCTTAGTTTTGGGATGAGAGACCTAATTAAGGGGTTAAGGGAATGGATGCCTCAAACTGCCAGGGTTCCATCTGACCTCTGTATGACCTTGGTCCCGGACTCCTCTGGTCCTTGGTCTCCTCCTTTATAATATCTATGCCATCACAGGGTTTTGGTGACGATCGAAGTAGATCATCTAAATAAAGGCACTAAACGTTGGTTGAAAGTCTAACAGCATTTTCTTTGTTCACAAAGTAAACCATGTTTGAAAACTAGAAATGCCCAAACTCTTGGTACATAATGAAAGGCAGCTTGGCATCCGAAAAAGGCTCAATTTGAGTTCTGATCAGAAAATCTGGCTCAGTTCCTTAGCTTTAACACTTACAAGAGGTGACTGTGGGAACGCTATTTACATGTTTTTCCTTGGGCCAAAGTCCCCTTTCAGGGCTGTTGTGAAAATTCAATGAAATGAGACACCTGGCTCTGAATAGGAGTTCAACAAATAGTAGCTACTAATCTTACCTCAAATAGAAACCCACCCACAACAGCTGAGGGCAAGGGAAGCCGCTTCGAGGTCTTCATACAACCCAATGGCCTGACGTTTGGCTGGGAAAATATCTGGAAAGGTCATTGCTAAAACAGGAGAACTTTTACCTTTTCCGAGAGCAGCTGGACACCCTGCCCTTAATCCCCGGGCTTTGTGGCTGGGCCCCACAGGAGTGGCAGCAGAGAGGGATGATCATAAGGGTACTTGGGGCTTTCCAGAACAATTCAGGAGTGTCCCTGACTCAGCGAGAACCCGAAGAGGAGCCAGATGGGCCCTGTGGGTGTGAACCTGTGAGCATTTGCAGCGGAGGCTGGAGAAGCTTCCTGGGTACCCCCAGCCTCCACGCCCTTGTGCTGTGGGAGGCGAGCGCAGGTCCTGCGCCAGCCAGCACCCCCGTTCCCATGGGTGGGCCCTGCAACCCCCTTCCTAGCCTTGAGATTGTGAGGAATGAGGGCCCCTGCTCTTGCTCTCCCCCTTTCTTCCTTTTGGGTTTTCCCCCTCCAGGGCCTTGCTCTGCCCACTTAGTTCTTTTAGGACTGAATCATTCAGGAAGAGGAAGAACATCATAATTTTCTAACACATATATTTTTCTAGCAACCTGTGACATTTCAGTCAAGCAGTACTGGCTTGAAAGGCATTCTTTTGCAGGTGGATTTAAAGAGGGTTAAGAGGGGGTGCTGTTAGGCTGGCTCCCAGTGTGGCTTTACTGCATGAATTCGGGGTTCTTCAACAACTCCATATTCAACTGAAAAATGGGAGAGTGTCACCTACCTCAGAACCCCCTTATGAGGCTTAACTGAGGGAAGATAAGTGAAGATGGCACCAGTGGCGTCCGTTAGCTCTCCTTCCTCGATTCCAACCCCTCGTGTTTGCTGTACAATGTTACTCTCAGTCACCTTTTCTGCCTTTTCAGGCTCTTGGTGACCACCTCACAATGGGAATCTCTCCTCTTTCCTGACTCCGAAAGGAGCCCAGTGAATTTAGGCTTCTGAGGATTCTAGAATCCACACTCAAAGGAGTCTGGTCTTATCCTCTCAGACCCTCAGTTTCCTCATTTATAAAATGGTGATGAGAACAGAATTGTGGAGAAGACCCATTGAAGAATATATGTAAATCACTGAGGCCCATGGAAAGCCACATCCTGTAGCAGATGTTATTGTTCCCAATGTCGTGATGAAATCAGAAAACGTATATGAAGAACTTGGGCCAGAGGATGCTCAATATAAATTAGCCATTATTTTCATTATCGGTATTATGTATGGAGCATGACATCCTTAAGAAACCAACTTTGGATTTGAGTGTGCCCAAATCCCATACCCAAGAACAGAATTATTTTTCCTGTGAATAGCTTCATGTGCATTTTTCCTTGTATGGAATTGAAGTTGAGTGCTTGTCTCAAAGCTCATTGTTGATTCCAGCCGATTTCACTTGGATGAACTGCTTGGCTTCAGGAACAGACATGGATTGCAGCAGGCACCCCATGTGCACAGTTAACTGAGCCTGTTAAAATAGTGAACTACTGAAATTTAATGCAAAGTTCTGCTGAGCTTCACCCAGAGTTTTATAGGGCTCTGAAGTCCAAACTGCCCATAGAAATCACTTTTTGTGACCCAAATGTGACCCATTGAAAGGATGTGATGAAGATAAAATTCAGGCAGTCCTGAACCAGAACCAGGGGAGACTGGGTACCACACACTAAGTCTCAGCTTTATAAGACATATGTAGCCATAAAATGAACATCACATCCAGAAACAATCTTGCGAGAAGTTCGGAATTTTCTCCAGGGGAAAAAAGGGAAGTTGTTTTGCAAGAGAAAATATCTTAAATCTCTTTCATTGTCAGAATCACTGTGCTGCTGCAGGCCAGGTCCCAGGCCCTATTGTACCAGGAGTAGAGCATGTAGAGTCTGATGTGAAGGAGGAAACCCCCTATGTACCTGGGCCAGCCTGAGGCCAAGTGTGCTCATAATTCTGAGGCTGAGGCTCAGGACAAGGCATGTAGGAGATAATCAGGAGCTCTCTAATGGTGGTCAGAAGCAAGCATCCAAAAGCAAGCATAACATGGCAGCTCCTCACCTAGGAATTTTCTAGAGCTGCCGTCTTCCTCTCAATGCAAGAAACATGACTGCATCTCAGTATGTCCTGGCATGAGCTGAGCACCGTCTTCCTCTGTAGTACGAAAGAACAGAGGTCCAGTGAGATTATTAATTCGCATGATCTGAAAACCAATGGGCTTGTAGCCTTCAAAGGTTTGCCCCATTTTTAGTCTTTTCAATAGTCTTGAATTGGACACTTAAATAACATACCTATGCATACATTTACTCTTCAACAAATATGTATTACTACTAAATGCCTTCCTTCTTGAAATGTCACAACTCTGTCTCCCATTACCACATGGTGACACCCTCCTCACCCATTCTTCTAGTAACTCCTTAATTTTCTGCCTTAGAAATTTAAAGCAAGCACTGTGGTACAATTTATACAATATCCATGATCTGCGTGGTGGGCTATGTGTGTTGTTGCATCTTTATTTCCTTTTATGCCTTGTGAATAATGAGTATTATAGAGAACCAAAACTGGAGTCCTGAATTTGAAGGTTTGGTGATACAATTAAGAGCTCACAGACTGGATCCTCATTATATACTTTAAGCCATTATTAGCCACACACTGCTCCCTAACCACCTCCCTTACCTCAGCCTTTCTCCCCTTCTGCCCAGTGAACTCTTTGGATTCTCTGTATATCTCTTGTCAGCCTTGAGTGAAAAAAGAGAATAGGAAAATGGGAAGAATTTAACCAGTGGTTCTCACAGTGTAACCCCTGGACCAGCAATAGCAGCAGCACCAGGCAGCTGGTAGAAATGCAAACCCTTGGTCCCCAACCCAGGCCGATCAATCAGAAACTCTGAGGGTAGGGCCAGCTACCTTCACCAACTATTCTTTTTTTTTTTTTCCTTCTCCAACTATTCTAACAACCATCCAGGTGATCCTGAAGCTTGAGAACAACTGGTTCAAACCATTGCATAGAATGGAAGGCCCCAACTTTTGGTAATAAATTAAGCACCTCTGTAAAGTGCCTGTTTGGCCCAGGCTAAGCATTCCCTGAGAGCACTCCCAGCAGATTACTGCTGCCTTTTTCTCACTTTTCAGGGCTCTCAGAAAGGCACTCCTTACAGGGAGAAAATACCAGCCTTCCTGTCCATATTCTCACCCCTCCTTCTTTCCAGTGTCCTTGGGGACATTACCATCGGTGCCCTCTGTGTGCCCCTCCAGTGTTTCTACATCTATGGGGGAATGAATATGTTTCTTCCAACAAAAAGATTGAGATACATTTCATATTAAAGAATGAAGTCTTTATTTTTTTAAAAGATTGATTGATTGATTCATGAGAGACAAAGAGAGAGAGAGAGAGGCAGAGATACAGCCAGAGGGAGAAGCAGGCTCCCCACAAGGAACCTGATGTGGGACTCAATCCCAGACCCTGGGATCACGCCCTGAGCCAAAGGCTGAGCCACCCAGGCATTCAAAGAGTGAAGTCTTTCAAAAACCTGCTTGGACATACTGCATTATCATACCATGAAAATTTGAGGGGGAAGGAAGGACAAACACCTTTGTTTATGGATATAAAGCAGCTGAAAGGTTAAATGTACCCCTCCCTGTATCTTTACAGGGGGCCCACCATGTCCTAGGAGATCTCAAAGTTCTGTCAAGGTCAGGCATTCACATAGCCCTACTTGTAAAACTTTCTCCTCCACCCGATTTCAAAAGTAAAGCCAGGTCAAGGGCAGGGCCCAGAGGTTGAGCCTGACTGACTGCAGCCACTGGAGAGGTCACACAAATGGCAAGCCAAGCGGGGCAGAGCTCTCCTCCAGGCAACAACAAACCTCAAATAAGAGCCACCAGCATGAAACCACAGGGGTTATTTATCTCTCTCTCTCTCATTGCTTTAAAAATAAAAATAACCACAATTTTTAAATGTCAAAAGAGAGATAGGTTTTTGCATGACCATTTGAGAGTCTTGGGCCACATGTACTCTGTGCTAAAGTATGCCTTGAGTTTCGTAGGTGGTCTTTTCTCTCAACCTTGAGGCATTTTCTCCAGAAAATGGAGAAATCTCTAGGCAATCTCACCAGAAGATTGCCTAGAATCATGGAATATCAGAGCGATATGGGACTTTGGAAATCATCTTCTCAAGGAATTTTTAGTTCTTCAGAGATGTGCTTCAGGCACTTGTGTCACTCCTGAAATTATTTGCAGAATTCCTCCATAAACATGTACATCTTTCTAGGAATAACTGGTATCTCTGTTTTTCATCTGATCCTCCAAACAGTTTAGATTCTGCACCCCTCACCCCCAATTGGTATCCATTCTTTCTACAAGGGTCGCTGTATACAGCCCTTCAGGCTGTTCCTTACACAACTCTTGGGTGGGGGAGGGGAGATTCATGGACTATAACACCTTATAGAAATGTGCAAAGCACAACCTGTATGCCCATGAATGATGGGCTTGCATTCTATTCTATTCTCATCTTATGGTTAGCACCAAAGAACTGAGAAATAATTTGCCCTTTCCCTGCTTCCATAGCTCCTTGCTTACATTTCCCTCGTCACTTAGATTATATTTAAATGACTTTAAGACGTATGTCTAATCCTAGGATTCAGTATTAAGAAATCCACTATCATGCCTAGTGTCATATTTTCCACTGTTTTATTGCTAACAAAACCAGTATTTTATTCTTCCTGAACCTGACCCCTTTCTATTTTTCGGCTGGTTCAAAAACTCAGGTAGACAAGAGGGTTACTATTTCTTGTCCCCTAAATCTTAAATATGTTCACGAAGAGGTGATCAACAATTCATGAATAAAAGAAGTATAAAAATATCTGTACAGGGCAGTAAGGACTAAGGATCTAATGAGAAATTAATTTCTTCTCTAATTCTAGCTGCTAGAAACAATTCCCTTAAGGGCATTTTCATACTTTGCTGTTTCTCTATTTAGAAGCCTCAGCTTTTATTCAATGTTGCAAGGGCTTCTATTAATTTTAACAATCAATAGCTAATGTTTACATTTCCCAAAACACTTACCATTACATTAGATCATGTCTCCAGAGGAAGAACAGGTATCCTCTCCATTTTACACAAAGAGAAAAAATAAGAGAGATGGAGTAATTAGACTTTGTGAGTGGCACAACCGGGACTCAAACAAGGTGGGTCTGACTTGAAATTCATTACTCTGAGGCCCCATGCCAGGCAGTGTGGTAGACATACAAATGATCACCAATA
This sequence comes from Vulpes lagopus, assembly GCF_018345385.1. Classification (NCBI taxonomy): domain Eukaryota; kingdom Metazoa; phylum Chordata; class Mammalia; order Carnivora; family Canidae; genus Vulpes; species Vulpes lagopus. The sequence continues at coordinate 43,150,342 of NC_054838.1, forward strand.
TCTGGTTCTCTTTCAGGTAAACAGAGAATTGTGCCTCCCTGGTTCCTTAAAGTTGGACATGGTTATTTATATTGGCTAGATATGGCCAGTAAAATGAGAAAAGGCATTGTGTCACTTTTGCACCAAAGCATTTAATTCTTGGTGGTCAACTCATTAGTTCTCCTTTTCTAGTTTCAACTTCCAACACATAGAAGCAAATTTTCATATGGAGGTACTACAAGATCAAAGTGGCCTGGAATGAGGAGACAACAAATGGAAGACATTTACTCTGGTGAGCCACATGATCCTGCAGTTGACCTTGCTAGAGCAAGAATTTACCTTTTACTGTGGGCAGACAAGAAGATTTGGGGATTTTTGTTATCACAGCATAAGCTAGCCCTATCCTAATTAATATGGACAGACTCCATATGGGATTGGAGCTCAGACTGGTTCTTTGAGAGGCACCAGTCATGCCCAACTGTACTTCCTTCCTCACATTCATCACTCTCTTTGGTACCTGGAGCCTTTAGGTACCACATTTTAAACCATGGATAGGTCAAGGGATACAGTCCAGAGGAGGAGAGCTGGGAAATGGCAGATCGCTGCATGGCTGAGGGCAGAGATCCCCTCAGGTGTGATACATTTTGTGGGCTGGGTGCCATATGAATTTCCCATGATTGATTGCAATGGCCTAATGAGATGAAGTCAAGATCATTATTCCAAGACCAGTAAGAAAGAAAAGATCAAAGTAGTAGAGATCAGGGTCAAGTAAGAGAGAAGGGTCAACCTGGCTGGGAGCTAATTCAGCACGATAGACAGATCCTATGAGATCTGATGATTTTTCCTGGGCAGCATAATCTTCTCAAGTTAGCCCTGACTTTGAAGTATCATTGTAGGTTCCAAATGCTCAGTGCCTCCCAAGTAAGAGCTTGTCGTGCCCTAGGACAGGGACCATATCCTTATTCATCCAACACAGTGTTCCCAACTTAATTTTCTCCATTTTATATCATGCATGGAAATATTTACCTGGCATCCTGAGATAAATATCTGGGGCTGCCTCTCCCTGGAGGTGACAAACCTGTGAGCTCCACCTATCCTAGGTCCTTGATGGACTGAGGGGATCACACTTGTAATATTCTCATGGGAATTTCCAATCCAGTGATCCTTCCTTGCCCTCTACTTGTCAGGGGCTCGGCTAGATCTTCTAGGTAACCTTTAGGTCAAGCTAGGTCTGGGTCTTCCATCACTTAATTCCAACTCCTCTGGGTGCTATTCCCAAATCTAATTATGCTCATAGCCAGGACAGAGGTCCAGACGACCAAGGCAAAGCACCTGGGACTGCCTACTCCCTCCTACACTCTTTTATTCATTTGGCAAATATCAAGCACTTGCCATGTGCCAGGCTTATACTAGACTCTGGGAATACAGTGCAGAACAAAATTAATATGGCTATGCCCTTCCATAGCTAACAGTCTAGGGGAACCTAACGATTAACCAGCATTTATAAGATAGTCTAATTAGTGTTATGATGGCCAGAGATGCTATGGATTGCCTAGCTGAGAAAATTAACTTGGAGGATGAATGGGTTCAGGGAACTTTTGAATAGCTTTAGTTACCTTTTGAACTTTTTGAAAAAAGTGTGCTTGTTTTAACTAGGTTCTAACTAAGACCCATTCATTGACATTTAGTTTTATATCTTACAAGTCTCTTTGACCCAGCAATACCCCCCACCTCTTTTCTTTCCCTTTTGCAGTTATTTGTTGAAGAAAACAAGCTGCTTGTCCTGTAGAGTTTCCCACAGTCTTGATTTTGCTGGTTGCATGTGTATGGCATCATTTAACATCTGTCTCTGCCCTCTGTATTTCCTGTAAATTGATAGTTAGGTCTAGGGACATAATCAGATTCACATCTGATTTTTTTGGCAAGAATCTTTTAGGGGATGTTGGGTACTTCCTCTAGGAGGCATATAAGGTTTGGTCATCTCTCTTTCTTTAAAGTCAGCAGTTGTTGCTGATCATTGCCTAGATCCATTAATTAATGGTTGCAAACAGTGATTCTCTAGTTTTTTCTTTTCATTATTTATATAGAGAGAATCCTCCCCTCATTGACCATTTGTTATTCATGGAAAAGACAGGAAAAAATGTCATTTCTTTTATTTGCTAGTTTTCAAATAAATTGGTTTTAGAGCATCCTGCAAAAATGATCAATAAAATTTTTCTTGGCGTCATTATGTGATAAAAACTTAGATTTAAACCCGTTTAATGTGTTCTAATCCATTGCAGCTATTATCTTTATTATTGCTCAAACTGTCCCATCTTTGGCCAGTGTGAGTCTCTTCAAGTTACTTCCTGAATTCTTTTGACAAGGTTTACTGGTTTTCAATAGACCTCTTTCTTGCCAGTATGACATAATGTTCTAAACATCACTTGTACGTTTTTCTGCCTCAGATCTGGAAACTGCCATTTTTGCAAGAAGCCCTGGTTTCTATTAATGAGAAGTGGTATTTAGAAACCACAATCTGAGTACTAGAGTACTTGGTTCCTACTGACAGACATTTGGTTCCTTCTAGTCTTTTAGTGCAGGAGTGTTCCTCTGCCTTCATGTGTGGACCATAACATTAGTTCTCCCTTACAATCACTGAGGCATATGACTTTCCTACTATTCCTTATCTGTCACCCAATCACCCTACAGAATATCAGTAAGCAGCTAATGTTTAAGAAGCAAAACAGCATACCTGTTAAGAACACACATTCTGGAACCGGTCTTCGTCTTCCTGGTTTTAGATCTTAGCTTTGCTACTTACTAGTTCTCTGGCCTCTCTATACCTCAGTTTTCTGATCCCTAAAAGAGTGGTGATAATAACAGTACTTATCTAATGGTACTATTTTTAAATGAATTAATATACATAAAGAATTTCAACAATATCTGGTACATAGCAAATATGTATAAATACTTTCCACTATTAATATTTGCAATGGGCATTATCCATGTGTAACCATGTGTACCTCAGCATGTAGTAAACAAGAGAAATTCAGCTCAGACTAAACAAAAAAAAGCAGTACTTATTGAATTACAAAGCTTGTAGTGGTCATGGGGAGGTGAGAGAACCAAGGGACGAAGTATAAGAGCTAGAAACTGGAGTAGAGACCCAAGACTCCCTACTCTACACATCAATTCTCCTTATGTCTCGGCCTCATTCTTTTTCTTGCAAATAGGGTTACTTGGTATCAGGGAACTAGGCTGCTGCAGCCCAAAAGCAATGTTCTTTCAGCTCAGAACCCAAGACAAATGGCTACCCTGTCCCCTTCACTTGAGAGAATTCAATGAAGGACTCTGAAGGTTGACCCTGAATCATGTGCTCATCTTTAGACTAATCCATGGCTTTAAAGGAATATCGAATTATGGTTTGCCCTTTCTGGGTCACATGCCTAACCCTCTGAAGGGGGAAAATCATTATAAGTAAAAGCCTACCAGGACTACATAGAGTGAAGAAGAGATCCCCAAAGGAAAGGACATCCCCCTTACTGGAAGTAGGGAGAAATGAAAGCATCCTGGGAGATAAAAAAACAGCAGCTTCCAGAGAAGACTACTGAGAAAATAAAACATGGCTCCCACTTTCAAGGAACTTGTATTCTAGTTGGAGAACAGGATAACCAATAAATGAATCACACTGTTACTGAGCAGCTATGCCATATCAGACACCACATGGTGGTGGTACAGAAAGGAGTAAGAGACTCCCTCATTCTCAGCTGCTGGTCTCCATAGATGTAGGGTTTTTTTGTTGTTGTTGTTGTTTTGTTTTGTTTTTTTAAGATTTATGTAATTATTTGGAGAGAGAGAAAGAGAGAGCATACATGAGCAGGGGGAAGGGAAGAAGGAGAGAGAGAATCCCAAGCAGATCCTCCACTGAGTGAGGAGCCCAAAGTGGGACTTGATCTCGTGACCCTGAGATCATGACATGAGCCAAAATCAAGAGTTGGATGCTTAACCAACTGAGCCACCCAGACGCCCTCATAGAGATATCTTGCTTTCCTGTAGTTTTCCTAAATGTCTTATGCTCACTCTGATACTTGAAATGCAAGAGGCAATTTGGGGCAGAGATTTCACACCAGATTCCAAAGGAATAAAATACATTTCTAATTTGGAAAAGAACTTATCTGGACAGTCTTTCTTCTCTTTCTTAATCTTTTAATTACATCATAGAAGTCACATTTACAGGCACTCTTGGAGGACATATCTTTTAGAGGACACTCAACAGGCTTCATCCAATTTTCAAAAGGTTTGAGGTAACTTACAAAAATGAATGAAACTGGATGTTCCAAGCCTCTTATTGTCTGGATCATATGAGGAGGTCACACTCATCCTAGCATTCATCTCTTAACTATAGTGGCAGCCTCTCTCTACCTGTTTATAGGGAACTTCCAAAAGAAAACCAAACAACAACAAACCTAGGATCTCTAAGAGATCTCCCCATCAGAGAGGAGCACCAGGTTCTCACTCTTGAGCCACATCTTACTACCTCTGTGGGTGGTAACACTCTGAGAGTACTCTCCACTTGTAGGCTCCCTGCATTTCTGTTGACAAAGGTGTGCTGTGGTTTGTGGCTGTGGAAAGGATTTAGGTCTTTGTCCTTCCTCTGGCTGAACTTTGTCACATTGTCACCCCATTTTACAAAGTCTGTCCTGAGCCAATCCAACAGCCTGGGGCCTTGAGTATTCTCACAGAGGCTTCTGTCTAGGCTGGGGCCAGATCATACCACTCTCTCCATAAGCATCATTTCTGTCTGTCTTCCCAAGCACCAGGACACACAGCTCTCCCATCCTTTGTTTCTCCTTTCTCCTCCAAACCATACAGAAATGCAAAAGCCCTCTCTATCAGCTTAGGAAATTAGATCCCCAAAGAGTGAGAACAGATCTATAAGAGCCTTAACAAACAACCAAACTTTGAATTTTGATTTGAGCTTTCCCCAAAAGTGGGAGCCTGAAATCATCTGCTTCATATGCAAACCCATCTTTCCAAAATAAATAATCTGAGGAAGGGGAAAATAAATGTAGATTTATTACAAATGAATAAATATAGGCCAGAAGAAAAAGATTATACATAGTGGCAGACATTGTAAAGTTCTACAGTTGAGACTTGCAGTGGCTAAAGTGAAGATTAAAAAAAGGGGATCCCTGGGTGGTTCTGTCTTCGGCCCAGGGCCTGATCCTGGAGTCCCGGGATCGAGTCCCACGTCGGGCTCCCTGCATGGAGCCTGCTTCTCCCTCTTCCTGTGTCTCTGCCTCTGTGTGTGTGTGTGTGTGTGTGTGTGTGTGTCTCATGAATAAATAAATAAATCTAAAAAAAAAAAAAAAACGAATCAGCAAGAAGATTCAGACTGTCATTGAAAGAAAACAAAACCAGTAGTTCCAGAGGAGTAAGGCTTGGTCTGGCCTTGTGCTCTGGCATCTTTATCTCAGTTAACTTTAAGTTTTTGCTTTGCTGCTTTGTCCTGTCCTTGCCCTTTCCTCCTGGAACACAGTTAGACCACCTTCCCCAGCTCTCTTGCAGTCAGGTGTGGCTATGTGACTGAGCTCTGACCAGGGGAATATGGGCAGAAGTGTTGCATGTCACTTCTGGGCAAACTCTGATAAGAGGCAGGTGTACCTCTGTTCCTATCTCCTAGTTGAATGAGAAAGACTCTGATCTCCCATAAGGAGAGTGGAACACAAGCTAGAAAGAGGCTGGGTTGGAAGCCTGCTGGGCCATGTCACTCACGGCAGACTGTGTGGCAGGGAGAGGTTCCCCTTGTGTTAAGCCACTGAGACCACAGCATTTATCTGTTAGAGCAGCTGGTGCCATCCTAACTAAAACAGATGAGATAACACTGGCCTCCCTTGTCTTGAACTTCTCTTTCATCCCCTTTCCCTGGTGCATCAACAAGTGTTCCAAAATTTCATCTGCCACCTCTCCAAGCACAATGGAAAATATCCTATTGGGGAGCGCTCGAAGCCACTTAGATGAATTCTGAGCCCTCCTATGATTTCTTTTCTCCTGGATCTCTATACACTCTGGCTAATATGACCTCATCCTTTCCAATCTGACATCCATTTCTCTTGCCAGAAGAGACCGAATGGAGGTGGAATTTGGGAAGTTCTCCATTCTCTCTGAACTAGCAATACTGCAACATCTGAGAGTTGCAGTTTCCTTTGAAGACAAAACACAAAGCAAGCATCCCTCCTGCTGAGTGGCAGAATGGGCTGCCCACATGGCACATTGTCAGGAACAGCAGGTCCTCACAGTCTGCTCAGCAGAGCCAGGGGGAAGGGAGGAGAGGGAGTCAACTCCAGCTAGTCATGTCTTTCACAGAGTAAGGTAGGCATTGGCCTGGCAGGAGGACCACAAGCATGCTTGATAAGGCTGATGGAGTCCTGAGTGTCACCCTGGTAGTATTCTGAATGACTCAAGTACTGTTGTTTTCCAGGAGGTCATGTTGACATAACATTCTCATGGTAATTGGCCTTGCAAAACCTGCTTGTCAAAATGTTCATTTCCTGAGCAGAGATCGCAATCAGCAGGCAATCAATGAAGCTAATCACTCAGAACTTCCACATCAAAACTTTAAGAGTTCTGAGTCTCTAGGTCAGTTTGGGCACTTGCTATCTAGAAGATCTAGAAGAACTGGTCTTGAAGTCATAATGCCTAGGTTTCAACTGATCCAACAATAGCTACCACTCATGGGGTACTTGCTATGTTCTAGATCATCCTGGGCACTTTGTATACATCATTTCAAACATCTCCTTTGAAACAGGATATAATTTGCCCACCCATATATTTTGTAGAGAATCTCATTTTACAGATAAAGACATTGAGGCTCTGCCTACTGTTGGCTAGCCCCTCCTGGAAATAGATTGGACTCTGAATTTGTGGGGTTTAAAATCTCTTTAGGGAAGTGAACTCTCAAGAAATAATTTGAGAATCATATGCAATAGCACACACCAATAGGGGAGTCTTTGCTCAAAGCTAGATGGAAACTGAGCATCTTGACTAGAGAAAAAAGGGTGTGGAGATGAGAGTCATGTCCACCTGAGTGATAAGACCAGGACTACAGGGCAAAAATCAGCTCAGCTGCCAAGTTCCTGGATGGGCAAACACTAGTTGCTGAGTGGGAGTTTGGCTACCACTGAGGGACAGTTGGGGAGGCATAGTGCACTAGCTTGGGAGAGAAGACACACGGTACTCAGGAGGAAAGTTAGGGTGGCCTGTGTTTATTCTGTTGGGCAGCTAGCCCAGAGATGCCCTCAGAGCAGTGATTCTTCATTTTGTCTGCACCTAAAAGATGCTCAGGAAAGCTTTTACAAAATACTGGTCTCTGGGCCAGCGTCTCTTTCCTCACTTCCTTGAAGGCAACAAAAAGCTTGAATATTCAAATGGACAATGGCCAAACTATATGTTAAAGTAGGACTCTGACCCACAAACTACAGTGGCCTGGGAAGCCAAACCAGTCTGCAGCAAGCAGTCTACGGAATCAAACCTCTGTAGCAACAGGCCCCAGGTGGTCTGGATTTGACCAGTAACTGACAGTTTCCTTAAGTTTTGTCCTCACTTCCAATTTAGGATTACCCGGAGAATGCCAATATATTCTGCTCACCAATAACACAGGATGCTCTGTTTCTGGCTATCCCACCTCCAGCATCCCTATGCAACGGCCTCCAATTGGTGCACACCTGAGGCCTTCCCTCTCTTCCTACTATAAAACATTTTTTACTCCTTTGTCTGCCTTTGAGTTTCTGCCAAAATGCAGGCAATGGTGGCTGACTCCGTTTGCTGTTAGGGCAAGCTCTGAATAAATAGCCTTTACTTGTTCTCATGTGGGTGGTCTTTGTTTATTTCCACATAACCAAGCATAGATGAAAGAACATGAATTAAAAATCAGACTGATTCCATTTATATGAAGTCCATCAACAGGCAAAATGAATCCATAGTGATAGAAATAAGAAAGTGGGTGGTGCAAAGATAAACTCAAAATGGATGAAAGATCTAAATGTGAGACAAGAATCCATCAAAATCCTAGAGGAGAACACAGGCAACACCCTTTTTGAACTTGGCCACAGCAACTTCTTGCAAGATATGTCCATGAAAGCAAGAGAAACAAAAGCAAAAATGAATTATTGGGACTTCATCAAGATAAAAAGCTTCCATACAGCAAAAGAAACAGTCAACAAAACTAAAAGACAACTTACAGAATGGGAGAAGATATTTGCAAATGACATATCAGATATAGGGCTAGTATCCAAGATCTACAAAAACCTTATTAAACTCAACAGCAAAGAAACAAACAATCCAATCATGAAAGGGGCAAAAGACATGAACAGAAATCTCACAGAGGAAGACATAGACATGGCCAACAACCACATGAGAAAATGTTCCACATCACTGGCCATCAGGGAAATACAAATCAAAACCACAATGAGATACCACCTCACACCAGTGAGAATGGGGAAAATTAACGACAGGAAACAACAAATGTTGGAGAGGATGTGGAGAAAGGGGAACCCTCTTGCACTGTTGGTGGGAATGTGAACTGGTGCAACCACTCTGGAAAACTGTGTGGAGGTTCCTCAAAGAGTTAAAAATAGACCTGCCCTACGACCCAGCAATTGCACTGCTGGGGATTTACCCCAAAGACACAGATGCAGTGAAATGCCGGGACACCTGCACCCTGATGTTTATAGCAGCAATGGCCACAATAGCCAAACTGTGGAAGGAGCCTCGGTGTCCATCGAAAGATGAATGGATAAAGAAGATGTGGTCTATGTATACAATGGAATATTACTCAGCCATTAGAAATGACAAATACCCACCATTTGCTTTGATGTGGATGGACCTGGAGGGTATCATGCTGAGTGAAATAAGTCAATCAGAGGACAAACATTATATGGTCTCATTCATTTGGGAAATATAAAAATTAATGAAAGGGAATAAAGGGAAAGGAGAGAAAATGAGTGAAAATATCGGTGAGGGTGACAGAACATGAGAGATGCCTAACTCTGGGAAATGAACAAGGGGTAGTGGAAAGGGAGGTGGGCAGGGGGTTGGGATGACTGGTTGATGGGCACTGAGGGGGGCACTTGGTGGGATGAGCACTGGGTGTTATGCTATATGTTGGCATATCGAACTCCAATAAAAAATAATAAAATAAAAAAATAAAACCACACAAGATCAACCTAAAGCAGATCATCCTTTGCATCTCAAAAAATAAGGTACATAGACATCTTACAATTTGTAGTAAGATTTATTTGATGAAGATTGTCAGTACACATTGGTGATCATTTTTACATTTTGAAGAAAATATAGCAGATACCAATAGTGTTGGGTTTATTGACTTAAAAACAACCCTAATGTACACTAACTTGCCTTCTAAGTGTGTATGGCAACATAAACCTTTTGATATTGTCTCTAAAAAAAAAAAGAAAAGAAAAGAAAGTGGGTGGTGGGGTCTGTGGGTGTGTGGGGGATGGTAGAAGTGGGGTGAATTGACTGGAAAGGGTCATTGGGATACTTTCTATGGGGATGGAAATGTTCTCTACTTTGAGTGATGGTTACATGGTTATATACAATTGTCAAAACTCATTGACTTGAATCCTTAGGATTTAAAGTACATTAAACTGTGATAACATTATACCTGTGACAGGCACTAGATGGTCCTCAATCCCTGGTATTCATACCCTTGTATGAGGCCCTCCCTGGGTGTGTGAGCCAAACCTAATGACTGACTTCCCACAAATTGATACAGCGCAAGTGATGGTTTATCACTTCTGGGGTTAGGTTGAAAAGACTGTGGCTTCAGGAGACTCTCTTCTTCTCTTGTTTTTACTCTGGGAAAGCCTGATGGCTCTGCTGTGAACTTACCCTATGGAGAGGGCAATATGGCAAGGACGTGATGCTTCTGACCCACAGCCAGGAAAGACCTGGGGCCTGGTAACAGCCAATGAACTTGAAAGTGGACCCTTCCCTGATCTGCCTTGCTGTTACCTTGACTATAGTCTTGTAAAAAAAAAAAAAAAAAAAAAAACCCTGAATCAGAACCACCCACCTACACTGTACCTGGATTCCTCTGCCACAGAAATGGTGAAATCATAAATATTGATAATTTTAAGCCGCTAAGTTTTGGGGTGATTTGTTATCCAGCAATAGATAATGGATACACAAATGGAATCTGTTCTGTATCAATTAAAAAAAAAAAAAAGACAAACAACCTATTAAAAAGAAAGTGAAGTGCAGTACCTGGAAATACATGCCTCTGTTCTTCTAGCTCAGGGGATCTGCTCTGCCCACCACGATCCACTCAGTTGCCTACCCCAAATCTTTCCCTGGAAAACCTTCTTCCAGAATAGCAGTTTCACAATGTAAAAATAAGTAGGATGTGCAGACATATTCTTGGAAGACTTTGAAGCACAGGGAGAGAGATTCTCCACATTCTGTGGAACATTCCTCACTCTGAGGTGTACAAGGAATTCAAACATGCTGATATCCAGAAAGGTTCATGGAGGGAGGGGCAATCTCTTCCCTCGGACAGATGGTCTTTACCACACACATCCTCCTCACATCTTCCACTCTCTTAGCTGGTAAGGAGAGAGAGTTCCTCCTCAGCCAGGATCTCCTTTGTGGGGAAATAGTGGAGGGAGTGTGGACTCTGGAAGCTCAGGACCTGGACTTGGACCCACCTTCATGAGCCAGGTGAGCTTTAGTGCACTGGAGAAGCCCAGGATGGGCCACCCCAAGATATGCCACTTGGTATAGTGATTATTTTGAGCAAAAGGCACTCGAAAAACAGCAAATGCAGAGGAGAGATTTTCTCTGTACACCTTTCTCTGCTTAAAGACAGAGCCTCCAAAAGGAACTCAATTGTCATAAATCCCCTTCGCTGAGGTTCCATCAACCAGAAGATTGACTCCTATCAGAGGAAAGGAGACTAGAAGCAGACACCGCACCCAGGCAAACTTTGTTACAAGCTATACTATCTCTCATATATTTTCCTAAGGGCCTATTCATCTTCCCTAAAAATTGTTTACTCTCCCCTAAGTTGCTACACCCTCCACAATTAAGATAGCATGTAAGTTCTGAAATCTCACATCTGGGGATGTTCACTTTTTGTAGGTGTGACACTCTTGTGCATTTAATATTAAAAATGAATAATTGTGTATACCTTTTCTCTGGAAAGGGCAAAACCAGAGGGCAGGAAACCGATCAGAGGCAAGGAGTGGGAGGAAAGGCGAACCACGAAGCACTACAATAGAATTTTTAGGGGTGGTGGTGATAGAACTGTTCTATATCTTGTTTATACAGTGATGACTGTATGACTATGTGTCAAAATTCACAGATTGGTACATAAACATGATGAACTTTACTATATATAAATTATATCTCAATACACCTGCTTTGAAAAATAAGGGGAAGAAAAAGGTACAGACACAATCATTTTCTTGTTCTAGCCCACTGGGACAGCTGCTCAGATTGGGGTCACGACCTCTTGGAGAATTTGGCATTTGGGGGTATACAGACTCAGCCCTGGGAAGAGTAAGATCAGGGCCACTCAGAATCAGTATGACCTTCTACTCCTGCTGAAACAACAATTGTGGGGCACCTGGGGAGCTCAGTTGGTTAAACATCTGCCTTCAGCTCAGGTCATGATCCTGGGTTCCTGGGATAGAGCCCCACATCAGACTCCTTGCTCAGCAGGGAATCTGCTTCTCCCTCTCCTTCTGCCTCCCACCCCTTTTACTAGTGCTCTGTCTCTGACTTTCTGTCTAATAAATAAATAGAAAGAAAGAAAGAAAGAACACTGTCCTGTTCCTCAGGTTCCCATCCATTAACAGAGGAACATTAAGAGTCAGTCATTTTCATCTCTACATTAGCATCTATACAAATTCATGTATGTTTTCTTATCCAAGCCAGCAAGTAGGATGTTGACACAACCATGAAGCAGTGTTTACAAATCAAACATATATGTTATATGTAAGCTGCTTATGAACTGCTGACTTCGTCCTCCTTTACACCAGTAAGATAAAGAGCTGGGATATGAGGTTTTAATCAAATCAGAAAGTGGGAAATAAATAAAATATGGCAATGGTGCCTATTAATCTCCTTGAAGTTTCCACAGGGATAGGCACAGCCAGAAGCCTTCATTTCTATGGAAACTACGAAAGGCAGTTTGGACAAAGACTGGCTACATTCTGAGAAGACTGAGTTCCAAAGCTGGTCAGTTGAAAGTCACGTTTAGAGCTCAGGAGATGAAGTCTTGGGTTACCCAGCCCTGGCAAAAGTATCTTGCAGCCTAGGGGGCTGGGAGGATGCCTGGATGTCCCACCCGTTTAGGCCACAGGGATTCCAAAGAAATCCAGCAAGGCTTGTGCGGGTGGCAAAAGGCAAAAACACAGGCAGAAGAAAATAGGGAGGGGAAGAATATGCCCACCAGGAAGAAGTTCCTGACACCCCATAAGTGGGATGACACCTCTCCTCTGCAGGCCCAGAGGTGTCCTGCGCTTGTCTCCACTGCACCAGGATCAGGCTATTGTAATAGGCTGCTTACTTACTTTCTTTTCCACTATATTCCTCATCAAGGGTAAGGGTGTATTCAACTCATTATTGTATGAACAGCTTCTAGCACAGTGCCCAGCCCTTATAACAACAACTACTACCACAGGAACAGCTAACCCTTATATAATAACAGCAACTAACACGCATTGCATTTGGAGTGTGTCAGGTGCACTATAAATTCATTACATCTATTAACTTTTAAAATTCTCAGTGTTTGCATTATATTCATTTTATAGACAAGGAAACTGAGGCACAGAGAGTTCAAGACACCTACCTGTCCTAGGCCACCCTGCTGGTAAAAGGCAGAGCTGGGCTGTCTGCTCCAGACTCTATTTTTGGCCCTATAAGAATGTACTCTGTGAAGATCTTTTGCCTCAACAGTCCATGGCCCTGTGTTTTTCCTCTTCCCTGGGACTCACTCTCTCCAGGGCCTCATGTGTCTCTTCAGTCCCAGCTATTACATCTCTGCAGGTGATTCCCTGATCTGTATCTGTAGCCCAACCTCTCTCTTCAGTGTACTTCCAATCAATAAAGACATCTCTGCCTTTCCAATAGTTTAGTCAAGTGGCAGATACATAATCGAATACTAATAAATCATTCATTCTCTCAGTCCCATCCTACCTCTCTACTTCCTCTCTTCACGTGCATGCATACACATGAATCCTCAAAGTCCATACCGCCTTCTCCTTAGTAGTGTATAGCTAACCAGAGGCATGTGTCATACAATTAACCTACTGAACAGCTGAGTAAGTTACTCAAGTGCCTTTCTCTGTTTCTACCAGCAACCCCTCAGCACATGGAACAATTGATAGGTACCAGTATTTACCCCTAGGAAAAACCTGAGACCTGTTCTATAAGGAAGAAACTATGTAGAGAGGCCAGGGCTTTCAGTGCAGGAATTTGCTGTTCACCTCAGAGTAAATCTTTCTATTTATCTGTAAGGATGGAGATGTGGGTGAGGGTTGTCTGCTTCCCCCAAACATAGTCATTCACTTAACATACTCTGTACAAGTATATAGAGCTCACAGACAGCCCTTTTCACTTGGGAACATATATGGTGGAAAAATGGCAAAACTTCTGCCAGCATCTCTTTTAACTGACCTACTCTTTCATAAATACAAAAGGAAACCTAGGATGACAAGCTTTTTTTTTTTTTTTTTTTTTGAGGAAAATCAATAGGTTAAAAGTGAAAGACCAAGGTGAAAAAACAAAACAAGAAACACATTCAAAACTAATTCCAAAAAAGAAAAGAAAATCCGACCTTAGAGGAAACAATATTCAGAAAAAGGAAAATATAAAACAATTTTTATTAAAATGCTCAGATATTTGAGAAGCTATTACATCAATGGAACATGAATCAGCTGCTAGTATATAGGACATTGAGAAAATAATTGATTGGAAATTTAAAATGTGATTTCTGCAACAAAAATTTAATAGTAGGGCTGGATGATAAAATTAAGGAAATTGTTGAGGACATGGAACTAAAGAAAAAGGATATAAAACACAAGAGAAAAGACACGAAGCACCAAACCAAGCATCCAACATGCATCCCAGAAAAACTGAATCTAGTACATGAAAGAGGACATAATTGAGGAATTAAAAATATATAATTTCCCAGGGTCCCTCCAGATTCACGTCTTCCAAATGAAATGTGACCTTCAAAAGCTGAGAAGAATGAAAAAAGATACATATACAAGTTCGTCTGTATAAAATTTTACTAAGAATAGATACTCTTAAAAGCTGCCATTAAAGAAAAACTAAGCACACATAAAGTAGGTCAACTACAAAGGGACAAATATTAGAGGGACTGCAGACATTATACCATCAGTATTGGAAGCTAGAGTATAATCCAGCACTACCCAGAAAGTACTGAGAAAATGGAACCAATGACAGTATGCCCATTGGCATGGCTGTCCAAGGGAGGGCTGGAGAGAAGCAACAGATACAAGCAGAGCATCTGGGGCCCTCCATGCAGAGGGAAGGTATACGCAGAGCCATACGGAGCATAGGGCAACAGCACACTCAGCGAAAACTTCGGTTTTCACATCTCCCTGCAGGTACACAGCTGCTGTCGCACCATCTGCCTCAGGTAAGCATCCCAGTCAAGAAGCTCTCTTGGTGTATTTTTGTATTGAACCCTCTTCCTCTTTCTGCCAGCCCACCAGGAACATGTAACCCATTCCAACTTCAGCATGTTCCAGAGCGTTTATGATGAGACAGGGTGAATCCAAGGTTAGTCTCTTCTAACTTCTTAGTTAGAAGAGATTAACCTTCTCTTAGTCTTCTGGTGAATCTCCCAGGCATTCCTCTCTGGGATGTCATAGGATCCACACGTGAGGCCCCTTGAACCCACTTCCTGCTGTAGTCATTCACCATGGGAACTAAATTCATTTCAGAATCACAATGGGTCAAAGAGTTTCTTTCCCATAGTCTTTCTGAAAATATGAGGACTTATTTGGAAATCGAGGAAAGAAGTTTTTTTTAGCTTCATTTAAGAACAATGTGGATTGGAGGCATGTCTACAACAATAGCAATAGAAAGAATTATTCCATGGATGCAATGAAAAGGTGTGTTAGATGACAACTATATAGGGAGTTTATAAAATAATTGGCCCAAACTAGAATTTGAAGTCAAAGGACTCCAAGATGACTATTTCCAAGAAAAAAAAATGGATTTTGCTTAACAGATAGCATTAAAACCTGAAATAACTTGTAATTCGCTTTTAAAAAGGCACCTATTTCTCTCAACAAGAAAAAAGGAAAAAAATAGAGACTCCAGGAGAAACAAACAAAGGTGAGAAAAAATCCCAGTGGAAAAACAAAGATGAAGCAAACTAAAATGACATGTTTTTGAGCAATGATGGAACATAAGAGAATTCATTTGCTCCATACGCTTGAATATTCTTTGAACTGCATGGGATTGGTGACATATGATTTAATTAATATTTCGTTCTGCAATAAGTGAAAAATATAATATTGGTAGTGATTATTTTTTAGTCAGTCTGTAGAAAGAACATGAGACATAATTATAGGTACAGAAAAGAACTCAAGTGGTACTTGTACAAATGATATTCTGTAATTGACAAAAGGAAACATAGATGTTGCATTGGCTCTAATGTGCCCATTACCCCTGCAATGATCATCCCAGGTTTATCGAACCAGAAGTACATATTTGAGCATATCATTTAGTTCAGTTCCTTTTTTTTTTTTTTTTAAGATTCATTTATTCATGAGAGACACAGAGAGAGAGGCAGAGACACAGGCAGAGGGAGAAGCAGGCTCCACGCAGGGAGCCCAACGTGGGACTCAGTCCCAGGTCTCCAGGATCAGGCCCTGGGCTGAAGGCAGCACTAAACTGCTGAGCCACCTGGGCTGCCCTACAATACCTTATTACACGCCCTGCACATGCCACTCATTGCTCTAGGTCAATGCAATCCCTATAAAAATATCATGGACTTTTTTCACAGAGTTGGAACAAATAATCTTAAGATTTGTGTGGAATAAGAAAAGACCCCGAATAGCCAGGGGAATATTGAGAAAGAAAACCATATCAGGGGGCATCACTATGCCAGATTTCAGGTTGTACTACAAAGCTGTGATCATCAAGGCGGTGTGGTACTGGCACAAAAACAGACACATAGATCAATGGAACAGAATAGAGAATCCAGAAATGGGCCCTCAACTCTGTGGTCAACTAATATTCGACAAAGGAGGAAAGACTATCCACTGGTAAAAGGACAGTCTCTTCAATTAATGGTGCTGGGAAAATTGGACATGCACATGCAGAAGAATGAAGCTCTAGTTCTTAAGAGACAATGTTGAACATGT
This sequence comes from Vulpes lagopus, assembly GCF_018345385.1. Classification (NCBI taxonomy): domain Eukaryota; kingdom Metazoa; phylum Chordata; class Mammalia; order Carnivora; family Canidae; genus Vulpes; species Vulpes lagopus. The sequence goes on from NC_054838.1 coordinate 43,166,727, forward strand.
CTACAATGCTGACAGGTAGCCCTCGTGGGGCTCATGGGCTAATGGGGAGGAGAGTGCAAGTGACCAAAATTCATCCTCTTTGACAGCAGAGAAATGGCAGAAGGCTCATCTACAATTACGTTAATAACCAAAACAAAAAATACTTAGAAATGGTTAAAAGTGGGGCGCCTAGGTGGCTCAGTTGGTTAGGCACCTGCCTTCAGCTCAGGTCATGATCCCAGGGTCCCGAGATGGAGTTCTGCATCAGGCTCCCTGCTCAGTGGACAGCCTGTTTCTCCCTCTCCTCCTTGCTCCTGCTATTTCTATCTCTCTCTCAAATAAAATCTTTTTTTTTAAAAAAAGAAAGAAATGGGTAAAAGTTCTTGCCTCTAAGAAGACTGATCGGTGAGGTAGCAGAATTTAAGAAACTAGTTTTTCACTTGATTCATTTTGCACTACTTTGAACTCTTCTAAGTAGAAGTTATTTTAATAATTATACTTTTAAAAAACTATAATAATGCTATTTCTAACCAGCACAATCAGGGTGGCTTACATTAAGCCTAAATGCTTCATAAAAGACCTGATGTCAGGGCTTTATGATCCCAAATTTTGTGCAAAGAATTTGAAATGGTGCAGCTGGGAGCCATTTGACTCAATACACATTGAGAAGATTTTGGCCCTCTAATTGTACATCTGGATATTTTAATAGTGGTATGATATAAAATAAGCCTCTAGAAACATACTGTGTTGCCCCTTCTGCTTTATTTATTGCTATAAGTTGACTATTAAGGATGCCTGGGTGGCTCAGGGTGTGATCTCAGGGTCCTGGGATCGAGTCCCACATTGAGCTCCCCTCAGGGAGCCTGATTCTCTCTTTGCCTATGTCTCTGCCTCTCTCTCTCTCTCTCCCTCTCTCTCTCGGTGTTTCTCATGAATAAATAAATAAAATCTTTTTTTAAGTTGACAATTTTTAAAGCAATATATATATATAATATATATTATATATATATATATATATATATATATATATATATATAAAAGCACTGTGAAAAACTGTTTAAGAAAGTACCTACTTGTCTATATACAAAAACACGTGTTTGAGTAGTTCAACCCCTCTTACAGCACATATCTAATAGTATGTTAGAATCCAACCATCTTGGGCAACAATGACCCCTGAAGAACGGTGTCCAGAGGTCTATTTTGTCTGACCCCTTTTAAACCCTCTTGTCATTCTCCCCCAAACTACCTACAGCCGGGTCCTCCATAGCTCTAGGACTCAGGGAGCAGGAGAGGTCATGGGGAAGGACAGTGGTAGGAAGGGGGTCCATTTCAGGATGGAGTGATGTGAGAGAGAATGAGGGGCACTGAGACAGGCTGGCTCTGGTCTGGGAGAGATTCTGGGGGCATCAGATTTGAGATGAGCAGTAAGGGCAGGGAAGAATGGTTCTACTCCAAAGGTAGGGAGAGGGCATGGGGTCAATGAGAGAGATGGCATGGAGTTTAGAGAAGTGAACAGAGTGGCTCCAAAGGGAATGGCCAGAAGGACAGCAAGGCAGGGGTGTGGGCAACACAGCCAAAGCCCTGTGGTGAGAGAGATGCACTGTGGTGATTTTAGCAGTCATTGCTCAGGAAAGAGTGGGCATTACAGGCCTGTGTAGGAGGACATGTGGTCTATCTTGAGGGGCTTTGGCTGCATGGTCCAGGAGCCAAGCTCACCCCAGGGATTCTGTGACATAGAATGAACTCATAGCCATAAAGAATCTGATCAATGAAGCATGAAAACCACTGAAGGACAACCCCTGATCTAGGCTGTGCTCAGTTGAGTGTCTGTTCTGTGGCCTACTTCCTGGCAACCTCTATTCCCATCCTTAGAGTGAATGTACTCAAGCAATCATTTCTGCCTCCACCTCCAGTCTGTCCCAAGACACTGGGCTGGGTCACAGCTCCTGGACACTGAAGAAACAGAAGGAAAATGTGTCTGTGCCTGACCATTTGAATCAGAACCATAGTGATTTCAGGAAAAGGAGCTGCCTCCACTGGCCCACATTTTCAGAACTCCCCTTCTTAACCCTGCTGTCTAGGGTGGTGACAACTGCCAAGCACTGTTAATTCTAGACCTGTCATCAATCTTCTCCTCTGCAGAGCTCACACACAAAGAACCATGAACTGTTATTGCCTTCTCTCTGCTGTAGGAAGAAATATATCTGTTTCCTTCCACCCTGAGCTTCCTGAGAGTTGATGTAACACGCCATGGGCTTGGGAAACAGATTGACCTAGGCTTGAGTTCCAATTTCACCATTTTCTAGCTGTGCAGCCTGAAAATTTTCTTAAGTCATTTGAGATTTAATTTTTAAAAATTAACTACTCAATATTACCTCATTGTGTTATAGTGAGAATTAAATGAAATATTATGCATAAAGTACCTAATTCAGAGTCTAACACATTGTACAAAAATGTATACATCTTTGTTCTCCCTTGCCTAGATATAGCTGGTGTCGAAAGTATCCTTGCCCTCACTTCCTGGAAGAAAACTCTGGGACTACAGGAGCCAGCTGACTTCCATGCCCCACAGTTAGGCCCACACCCCCTTGTCACTACTGCACGTTCTAGGGAGTGATTTTCAGGAAGATTCTCCCTTCCTTCTGTTTATATGATAAGCATGATGCAAGCAAGTGGCAGTCTCTGGCTCTCTGGATGTGAATCTGCCTTGAGTTGCCATGTTCCTTGACTTTGTGCAGGGGATGTAGCTGGATGTCCAGTTCCTGCTAACTCATTATTAAGGCTGGGTCTCAATCCAGTCCCTGGACTAGCTTCCCAGGGTTGCTCCCAGCTCCCTCACCAATCCAGTGGAACTAGTACACCAAAACCTCAATCCCAGCTTTTCCCTCTCTGGCCTCACCCCCACGTAGGCACTTATCTCCTTCAGCAGCTGGAAGAACCCCCAGATGTGAGAGCAAATAAGTCTGCAGGACCATTCTGGCCTCTAACTGGAGATCAGCATCCCAGATTCAGAAAGACTTGGGCCCCAGATATAGTAAAGGCTCTGAGAAGCCTACTTCTTCCCCTTTTTTCCCCTCCTCTTGTCTTATTCTATTTTTTAGAGTTCCCAGACACTGAGATACATATTTTTTATCAATGACACTGACAATTTCAACATAACCCAGTGGTTGAGAAGACAGGCTTTAAATTTGAATAGAACTAGATTTGAATTTCGTACCACAATTTACCAGCTGTGTGACCTTGAACTAGTTACTTTATCTTCTCATCCAAAAATGAATATGGTAGTATTTATAGGACACATTTTTTTCAAAATTTGGTTGCAAGTAAAGAAATCAGACTCAGTGGCTTAAACAAAAAGGAATAGTTTCTTTCACTTAACAAGAGCTCTGAAAGTGGTGACTAATTATATTGTTTTAGTACTTCAATATTTCCCTGATTCTTTTGGTCTTTATGTCATCCTTAGTGCCTCATGCTTGCAAAAAGGCTGCTGTGGATCCAGATACCATATTTATATATAAGGTACCTACATCTTTCCTTTTAACATGAAAATAGAAGTCCTCCCAATAGTCCTTGTGCTGGACTTTTCTTTAGGTCCTACTAGCCAGAACTGGGACATATGGCAACTCTTTTTTTCTTTAAGATTATTTATTTATTTGACAGAGAGAGAGCAAGCACAAGGAGTTGATCAGAAGCACAGATCATTTGGGCGTGTGACTGACATCTGAAGTGGGGGTGGGAGGATGGATAGGGGCAGTCTTATGGGACTGAACCCTTAACCTGTGAGATCCAATACTATCTCCAGGTAGATAGTGATAGAATTGAATTGAATTGCTGGAAACCCAGTTAGTATCCCCAGAGAACTGGTGGTGGTCATTAGAACTAAGTCTGAGAACCATTTTACCAAGTAAGAGGGAAGTACGGCTAAATGGTAGGGAACCAGAGAAGTTTGATTTGACACAGGGCTATAGTAATAAATTTAATAATATCTGTAAAGTACTTAGCACAGTGCTAGACTTTTAAGTAGTGTTTAATGAATTACAGCTATTATTATCAATAAAATATAAATTGCCAAAGTTAGTTGGTCATATCCTATATGTAATTAAGTACAGTACTTAGAAAATGATAAAATTGATAGCAGAACTCAGCTGTACTGATTTCTGAATGTCCCCCAGCCCCACCAGCTTAGCACTTGTTTTCTTTCATTCTTTAAGGCATAAAAACCAGGTACCAACTTTGCATGAGGTACGAGGCCAAGTATCAGCAATAATCCTTCTCCCAGACTCCAAGGGGTTCCCAGGTCTCAGAAATTTAGTTTCCATGCCTTTTGTGTCCATGTTCCACCTGCTGGGGCCCCAAGCCCAAGCTCCTATAGACCCATGGATCTGCCCCTCTTCCCCCACAAAGTCAGAAACCATGAGAATGGTTTTAACTTGGTTAAGCGAAGCACAGTAAATTGTACCAATCTACAACTTCTATTTTGGATTTTGAAACCCTCTGAACATAAATGTGAATGAAGCAGACATCCAAAGAGCTAATGGGGAACTCTTGACAAAGCTCATGCTTCTCTGGGGTACCAAACAAGAGCTTCCCCAGAGTCTGTCAACGCCTCATTACTGAATTCAAATGTATATTCTTGAATACCAAGAATGGGCTATTTGTAAACAGATCTGTGCTGGACCCCTACAACACTTTACAGGGCTCATTCCAAACCACATCCTCACTCTCATTAGCAACAAGGTCCTCAAGGCAAACCTCGTTATCTTCAATTAATAAAGGTGTTAGGACCCATGAAGTGCCATAAAGTTCACAGTGTCAGGCCCTGTGCTAGGCACTTTATACACATTCTCTCATTTAATCTGCATGCGCTGCCAGATAGGTACTATTATCTCTAGTTTACATATGAGCACTCTGAGGCCCAGAAAGAGTAATTTATCGAAGGTCACACCGAGTTGATGGCAAAGCCACAGCTGAAATCTAGCCTCCAATTTCCAACCCCAGATATCACAAGTACTGCCTCCTGGGCCATGAGGTCCCTCACTACATGTGTTCTCTGGGATAAGGGTCCCGCTATGAACCTTTTTATGCAGTCTGAGTAAAAGTTTTCTACAGAAAGATAGTATTACTGAAGCTATGAATGTAGATTTCAATGGCCTATATTTTCTATAATTGCATGTATAGAAATTACAAAATTGCATTAAGTGCCTTACTTGTGCTACAATTATATTTTTCTTTCCCTTCCTGTACCTCACCACCATCAGCCCATTTTGTACTCCTTTTTTCTGCACTGGAGAAGTAGCTACTGGAAGCAGGGTTAGAACAAGCTTGACCACAGGATTGCAAAGAATCACTGAAGTGGTGTTTGCATTAGTCCCAAGTGCTGGCCACCTCATCTCAACTCTCTCTAGAGGAAGAGACCCTGTAAGTCCCAAGGACACATCCGGAAGAGTATTGTGGAGAGTGAGGTAAGAATAAGGATGCAAATTACCAAAAGCCTGAAAAATGGCTGAGAGTCAGAACCCTAAATCTGGTAAATATTAAGAGGAAATGAAACAAAACACATCCTGAAATGCAGATGCGGCAGACCGGTGTCCCCTTACCTTGTTCCTGATGCAGAGATTATAGAACAGGAGTGTGACCTCCCTTGGAGCCTGGGAGGGTTAGAGGGGCCTGTGCCACATGGAGTGAGAGGGGAACCAATTCACTGTGTCTCGTGCTCAACTGAACTGTTGCTACCTACTTGGTCTGACCAAGTTGTGAGTACAGCCTCCTTCCCCTTCCAGTGCATTAGGAAACTGAAGGGAGCTCCTATACCAGGAACTGAAAGATTTCTGAAATTATACACTGCACTGTCTCATCCCATTCTACTTCATTTTTTTTAAAGATTTTATTTATTTATTCATGAGTGACACAGAGAGCGAGGCAGAGACACAGGCAGAGGGAGAAGCAGGCTCCATGCAGGGAGCCCGATGCAGGACTCGATCCCAGGACTCCAGGATCATGCCCTGAGCCCAAGGCAGGCGCTAAACCGCTGAGCCATCCAGGGATTCCCCCCCACCCATTCTTTATGTCAATGCCATGTCAGAAAACAAGTGCCTACCTCAGGATCAACGTAGAACAGAAATAAATACCCAGCGGATATGCTAACACTCTGTAACCTCATAGGGTCATTCTCTCTATCATGAAATTTTAATCCAAGAGTTCTTGCAAGAAAATTTGGTCCTGCTACTCCTGAATGTCCCAGTGTTCTGTGATTGTCCTCTAGTCTTTCTGGAAAGCAGGGTCACATGACACCATATTTGTTTCTTGTCAGGACTATGTCAGGACTTGCTGATAACATCAGCTTTCTCTGTGCCAGCCAGGTGGGTTCCTGCAGTTCCCTCCTGGAGAAGGGAAGCAAAGGGGCAGATCTATGAAGCACAGAAGATTTGGAACAGAATCACAGAGCCCAGAAAGCACAGCCACAAGCTGAGAATCCTCTCTTTGGCGGGTATGGGAGGAAGGAGGTGCAGAAATAGCCATATTCCTAATTTAAAAAAGACTAAAATAAGCAGACCTATGTGTCTGGGTGAAGTATGATAAACTGAGTGTCAAAGACTGTGAAAAGGAACATGACTTGGTTCATTTCATTATCACTGATTCACTTATACAGTCATTCACCTCTCATCCATTCATTTATTCATTCATTCCACAATTGTGATTGTGTACCTGCTACAACCCTAGAAAGAAGGCAGGGAGGATACCTGGGTGGTTCAGTGATTGAGTGTCTTCCTTTGGCTCAGGTCGTGATCCTGGGGTCCTGGGATTGAGTCCCACATCAGGCTCCCTCCGGGGAGCCTGCTTCTCCCTCTGCCTACGTCTCTGCCTCTCTCTCTCTGTGGTCCCTCATGAATGAATAAATAGAATATTTTTTTAAAAGGCAGAGAAAGACCCAAGGATATGAATACAATCCCTCTGCTTTATGGTAAGAGCTAAATGTATCCACAAAGGATTCACCTTATAGATGCTCTTTCCTCTTTTTCTCTCTCCTACCCGCATCCTGCAAAGGTTTGATTTCTTATAATCTGCCTGAGCTTTACTCATCCACTCTCCAGAGCTCTGGAAACACTATCTAGAGCACTGCTTAAACAATGATGATGAAAATGATAATAACAGGCAACACTTACTGCTTTTTGTGTGTCCAGCAATGTTCTAAGCATTTTAATAACTTATTTATACATCATAAGAGTATGACGAGCTAGGTACTATTAATATGCTTATTTTCAGAAAAGATAGTCAAGGCATTATGAAATTAAGCAACTTATGTAATGTCACACTACAGATATGAGGGAGAACTGGGATTTGGATGTAAGCAGTCTTGCTGCAAAGGCTCTATTCTTAGCCATTACACTATCCATATAAGAGATGAAGTGTTTGATTTTAGAGAAAACTTAAAATGTATACAGTTTCCTTTGCTAACTTGAATGATATGATTTTAAACATGTTATAGTGGTGCTAGTGGAAACTATTGGAAACCTGTGCTAAGCCCAGTCATTAACAGCCACTCTTGAAGCCAGGCTGTGTTTAGTTTTCCACCAGCAGGGAAGAAACAGATTTTCCTAAGAATATGTCAAAGTCTCACAGCTCATAAACCATGGGGCCAGGGTTCAAACCTGTGCCTAGTACATGGTCTTCAATAAATACTTATTGAGAAATGAATAAATAAATGCATAAATAAAATGAAAAAGCAAGTAAGCCAACAGGTAGGCAGAGCTGTATAGCCCAAAAGTTCATGCTGTATCCTATGTACTGGTGGTTTTAAATTGTGTGCCACAAAGGATAATGTGAAGTAGCTACCTGCAAGAGTGGAACCCAGGCCTCCTATTCCTGCTTCTAGCAGAGCATCTCTGCTTCTATATGTTTTAGGTATTGGAAGACAAGTGTCACAAAAATAGCGGCATAGGGAGCTCCAAGTATCTATCCTTCCACTGAAGAAAACGTTAAGCTGGCAAAAACATTCAGAATCAGGAATGTAATAAAAAGAAGACAGGGGAATGAATGAAGCAAGAGCTGCTAAATTTTAGTAAAAGCATGTGGCATTTTTCGGGATCCCTGGGTGGCGCAGCGGTTTGGCGCCTGCCTTTGGCCCAGGGCGTGATCCTGGAGACCCGGGATCGAATCCCACGTCGGGCTCCCGGTGCATGGAGCCTGCTTCTCCCTCTGCCTGTGTCTCTGCCTCTCTCTCTCACTGTGTGCCTATCATAAATAAATAAATAAATAAATAAATAAATAAATAAATAAATAATTAAAAAAAAAAAAAAAGCATGTGGCATTTTTCTTATCCACCCACCATCCCCCAAACCCTAACTTGGCCAGCAGCCATGGTGATGGACTCACATCCCTGGTGGGACAGCTTGCTAATGCCAGAGGGGAAATTAAAACTTTGTTATCAAAGAACTGTCTGGTGGTTCCCTAAGTGATTGGCTCAGAGGCTGTCTTTGTTTTTTGTTTTTTTTTTTAATAATAAATTTATTTTTTATTGGTGTTCAATTTGCCAACATACAGAATAACACCCGGTGCTCATCCTGTCAAGTGCCCCCCTCAGTGCCTGCCACCCAGTCACCCCCACCCCCCGCCCTCCTCCCCTTCCACCACCCCTAGTTCATTTCCCAGAGTTAGGAGTCTTCCATGTTCTGTCTCCCTTTCTGCTGCCTTTGTTTTAATCCTCCTGGAATTTTCTCAGACAGTATGGCTTTCTGGACAGTGTTTGTCAAAAGGATTTAAAGTTATTTTTTAACTCCTGACAGTCACCTGGGGAAGGGATGGAGAATGAGACAAGCAGCTGACAGACCAGAAAGTTTGGATAAGAGGAGCCTGAGGAGAAAGATACCTGAAGGAATAAGGGCTTAGAAGGGCTCCCAGGTATGTCAGGGAATCTGGGGGGTCATGTGCATGCCCAAGACTGAATATGTACTCAGAAAAAGCCTGAGGTGATCTTATGCTTATATCTGTGGTTGATCTTTGGGCTCCATGTAATAGGATGTAAGTGTTAAGGCAGTTGTAGATGGTCTGGCTAAGCATAGAAGGGCTCTAGTTCAGAAACAACCTATAAGGACTACAAATACCACAGAGTATTTTCCATTTTGTTTTCTTTTTGGATCCAGAGCACTTAAGGAAATATCACTGGATGACTACCGAGATAATAGAAGGCATGACCACACATCACAAGAAATACACTGTGCAAAATCATTTGGAAAAGTCACTAAATTGGGGAGCCTGGGTGGCCCAGTGGTTTAGTGCCCCCTTCAGCCCAGGGAGTGATCCTGGAGACCCAGGATCAACTCCCACGTCGGGCTCCCTGCATGGAGCCTGCTTCTCCCTCTGCCTGTGTCTCTGCCTCTCTCTCTCTGTGTCTCTCATGAATAAATAAATAAAATCTTAAAAAAAAAAAAAAGTCACTAAATTAAGTGGATGATTGCAGCTCACAATAAGTAACAACAGCAAATCATGGAAAAGGGAAAGAATATGGTTTATAGAGTTATCACATTATAATATTTAAAATGCCAAGTTTGGGCAGCCTGGGTGGCTCAGTGGTTTAGCGCTGCCTTCAGCCCAGAGTGTGATCCTGGAGACCTGGGATCAAGTCCCATGTCAGGTTCCTTGCGTGGAGCCTGCTTCTCCCTCTGCCTGTGTCTCTGCCTCTCTCTCTCTCTGTGTCTCTAATGAATAAATGAATAAAATATTTTAAAAAATAAAATGCCAAGTTTCTGACAAAAAATTAGGAGCATGTCAAGAAACAGGAAACTATGGCCCATTCACAGGAAAAAGACAATAAACTGAGGAAGCCCAGATATTAGACTTACCAGACAGACTTTACTATTTTTTTTTTTACCAGACAGACTTTAAACAACTGTCTTAAACATGCTCAAAGAACTAAAGGAAACTAGAGGAATGATATCTCAACAAATAGAAAATATCAATCAACAATAATAGGAACCAAATAAAAATTCTGGAGCTGAAAAGTACAATGGCCAAAATGAAAGATTCACTAGAGGGGTTCAAGGAAAGATCTAACAGGCATAAGAATCAGTAACTTGGAGATAGCTTCTTTTAAAATTATCTAGTCTGGAGAGAGAGAGAGAGAGAGAGAGAGAGAGAGAGAGAGAGAGAGAGAGAGAAAGAGAAAGAGAAAGAAAGGGAGGAAGAAAGAAAGAAAGTGAACAGAGCTGAAGGAACATGTGGGACATCATCAAATATACCAGCACGTACATTATGGGACGAAACAGAGAAAGAGGTAGAAAAAATATTTGAAGAAATAATGTCCCCAAAGTCCCTGATTTGATGAAAAACATGGATCTATACCTCCAAAAAGGTTCAATGAGTTCTTGTAGGATAAATTAAAAGGCATCCACACTGAGACACCTTGTAATCAAATTGTCAAAAGACAAAGACAATCTTGAAAGCAGCAACAGAGAAGCAACTAGTTGGGTACAAGGGATCCTCAAAATAATATCAGCTGATTTCTCATCAGAAACCATGGAGGCCAGGGGAAAATGGGGTGATATATTTAACGTACTCAGAAAAAGAAAAACCCCTTCTCAACCAATAATTCTATACCTGGAAAAAGTATCCTCCAAAATGAAACAGAAATTAAGATATTCACAGATAAACAAGAGCTGAGGGAATTTATTGCTAGTTGACCTGCCTTACAAGGCATACTAGAGGGAGTCTTTCAGGATGAAATGAAAGGACACCAGACAGTAACTCAAAACCACATAAAGAAATAAATAATATCAGTAAAAGTAACTACATAGGCAAATATGAAAACCAGTATTACTATATTTTTTTGGTTTGTAATTCCTCTTTCTTTTCCTATATGATTTAAAATATGAATGCATAAAAATAATTATAAATTTATATTAACAGGCACACAATGTATAAAAATGTAATATGTGACAAAAACAACATAAAGAGGGGTGTGGAGCTGTAATGTGAAGCTATCTCCAAGTTACTGATTCTTATTCTGTATAGGAGGACTTTTTGCATGCTATTAAAGTTAAGTTGGTATCAATTCAAACTACGTTGTTAGAACTTTAGGATGTTAATTATAATCACCAAGATAATCATTTAGAAAATAACTTAAAAATAAATAATTCTTTTTAATTTAAAAAAAGAACTTAAGAGGTATCTGGGTGGCTCAGTGGTTGAGCGTCTGCCTTTGGTTCAGGTCATGATCCTGGGGTCCTGGGACTGAGTCCCGAATCAGGCTCCCCACAGAGAGCCTGCTTCTCCTTCTGCCTATGTCTCTGCCTCTCTATGTGTCTCTCATGAATAGATAAAATCTTTTTAAAAAGAACTTAAAACATATATAAAGAAGAAATGAGAGGAAATCAAAATGGCACACAAGATAAAAAATGAAAAAATTTAGAGATTCTCAGGCTTATTCTGCCAAATGATGCAAGAATTCTTTCACTGGAATCTGACATGTAGCCTATGAGCAAAAAGATCCTCCTCTGAACAGAAATTAGCCCACATTAAGACTTTAGCAAAAATGTAATATGAATGTGAAGCATTATCTAAGTAATATGCACAGCCCAGGAGCTTGACATGGTCTGAGAAGCTTTCCCACTGTTGCTGCTGTGAAACTGATGCCTAGTGCCACACAGCAACCCAGGATTTTCCCTAAGCAAATCACTCATACCATGACATTGATGGTTATAACACAAAGGGCTGCTGTGGTCAAATATGTTTGGAAATGCTAGGTTCAGAGGAGTTCAAGAAATGTCTTTACTATAGGACTCTTTGAAGTCTGTAATATATCATGCACGTACACTGAGTCCTCAGGAAATGGTAACAGTGTGAATATTTTCCCAATTTTTTTGTTCATGGCAAGAAATCTGTCATTTTGAAGACTGAAACTTCAGGGAACATCCTTTAAGAAATGGTGCAGGAAAGAGTTAAACATTGTATGGAGGTTTTTCTATACTCCACATTTTTCAAGACCATAGATGAGGTGATGGTATCTAGGGTTGCTGTGTATTAACCTGAGTGACATCTCTGGCCCAGTGTCCTAGGAGGCATGCAATACTTTGCAGATTTTATAATAAGATTTAAGTGCCAAGGAATAATTCAACAGGTCTTTTTTTCTTAATGTAAAACAGGAGAACACAGACTTTGAGGCTAAATATACCTAGACTCAAATCCTTATTTATTCCTCACCACTAATCATGGATTTTAATAAGTCCTACACAACAGCCTCATAACAACACCTAGATTAGTGCTACTGAATAACAGGGGGATAATAACCTAGACAAGCTGACGTACAAAACTGACTATTACAGTCTACTCTTCTCAGCTTGGACCCATTCACATCTTCAACTATACTTAATCTCCATGTAAAGACAATACAGTCATACTTCCACAAGATACAGTTATCCCACATACAACCAGAAGGGTGCTAATCCACTCCCCAGAAGAAGATTCAGATCCTTGGGGATCATTCTTCTCCTTTGATATCCTATAACTTAAGTACTGTGATATATAGTTTGCTACTAATACATCTTACGTTAGAGGATAAGGAGATAAGACCTCAAACAACTTGAATAACCGGTCATCTGTAAAATAGGTTTATAATACCTATGTGGGATTATTTGCTCAACCATTTATATCAACCAATTCAAACTATGTGGTATACAGTATTCAACTGGACACATTTTGTCCCTGACTAGCACATACAGCAATGAAATGAGGTCTATCAAGAGTTTGCCATAGGGCCTAGAATAGAGTAATGCTTGAGAAGCCTCAATTGACTTCCCCTTCTCCTGGAATGGGGAAGGCACAGTTCTCAGAATAACCAGAGGCGACTTGTGTCTCTTTACTCTACCCAAAGGGGCCATTAATCTTGCACTAGAAAGTCCAGGAAACTTCTTCAGAATCCAAAGAAGCTACCATGCCAGGGAACTTGGAGAACACAGAGAATTTCCATATTTCTGTGTATATGTGCAGTGTTTTATCTTTAAGGACAATACAGTAAGATGACTCAGTGGTTCTTCTTATGTCCCAGTATCCATAGCAACCAGACATTCCATGGGCTTTGGTAAAAAAAAAAAAAAAACAGAATCATCCACTCAAGTGTGAAAAGACACTTAGCAAGTTAAAATCTAGTTTTGTAAACTGAAGTAATTGACTATTCACAACCATTAACATTTTCCAGAGAATTAAGTCTTAAGTAAACATAATACATTCAAGAGCTTCAAATAGTGTTATATTAAACTGGTTTATAAAAGAGGTCACAAAGAATCACAAAGTCACTTTTCTAGAAATGGCAACTGCTTAATCATTGCATTTCCAGAAGGGGATTTAAGCACAGTTTCTTGCAAAATTGATTTTCCCCATCTCTATCTTTTCCTTTGTAGGCAAAAGGATATAAGGAGTCAAATATTTGCCAACTTAAAATTATTCATTCTCTGCTGCTTTTTTCTATAAACAACAAAACACATTATGGACCTTCAAAACCTTCTGTGCATTTTCTCAGATATTTTCATTGTAAGATCAAGACCAAGATATAAAGATTAAAACAAATCTAGAAAGATATATATTTATTTTCTTTTAGTCTATGAAATATAAACTGATCCAATTCCTTTCTTTGAACTTGAAATTGTATACACGCCTAAGAGTAAAAACAATTCACCAACCACATTTGCCAAGTCTCATGGTTAGCAGAGCTGTGGGGAGTCAAGGTGAGCAAGCTGAGACCTTCCAAGCACAGATCATTTAGTAATAAGTGAGAGGGGAATCAGAGGCAGAAAAACAATTTTTTTTAAAGGTGGAAACCTATGAGCTTGTACACCGTGGATGCATAACTCTTATCACTCTGACCACACAAGAAAACTCTGAGGTTTCCCAGAATTTGTCCTGGTATGCTTCTTTGTAAAAATGAATCGTAGGAGAGAATCCTTCTTACCAAGAATATTACTTGTTCATTCAACAAACACCTACTGAGTGCCTACCGTGTACCAGGCACTCAGTTACAGCTGTGAAACTGACAGACACAGTCTGTCCTGGCCCAGGAGCTTTTAGACCAGTAGGGAACATGTGAGTCAACAGGCAGTTCTGGGATAGTGTGGCATCATGGCAGAAATCATCCTTGGGCTGTGACAGCACCAGGAAGGACGCCTGAGTTAGACTTGGGCTTCGATGAATGTGGACTGCTCCAAACTGAGACCTAAAAAATAATGTGTCTAATAAGGGAAGTATGAAAAGTATTGAGGATAGAGACAAGGTCCCAGGCAAAAGGGAACAGCATGTGTGAATTCCTAAGGAAAGAGTGACCACAGAATGTTAAAAGTATTAAAGATAGTTTGGTTTAGCTGAGATTTGGGACTCTGTCTCTTTCTCTCACCAGGTAGGACTGTGTTTACAATTTTAAAGCTAACACCAGCATTGGCTCACATCCCATCCATGGTGGCAAGGGAGGGATAGAGGGAAGGCACAGTGGTGCTAAGAGTCATGCTTTAAGCAGCCATGCCTGGACAGGGTCACTAAACTATATACATTATAACTATTTAAATTTATTTCATACTGAAAGAACATACAGAAGAATGTTTCAAGATCATTTGAGAGGACCTAGTGATAGGTTTGCACCTTTCCAAACAAATTTTTAATTTTAAATATCCTAGGCAGATGAGGTGGGATGTTCAAGGGATGGGTGCTGGAAATTGGATCATGCGGAAAGAGCGCTTTCCATGGGTTCAGAAAGACTGAGTTCTACATACAGGTGCAGGCCCCTGTGGATGGCCAGATGTAGCACATACCACTCATTCATTTATTCAAGCATTTAGAGACTCGTATATGCATCATAAACTATGCTAGGGGTTAGAAGCAGCAGGATAAGGGAACTCAGGGAACTCAGAAAGTACACAGGGAGGCAAAGAAATATGCAGAAGATTATACTACCTTGTGATAAATGCAATACTAAAATGTACAGAAAGCCATGGGAGTCCACAGAAGGGCCCCAAACCCAGGGAGGGGCAAAGGCAGGCTGCCTGGAGATGACGATGCTTGAGTGGAGCCCCAAAGGATGAGTACTTGAGTGAAGAAGCAGGGAAAGGGAGTTCCTGGCAGACAGAATTATAGATACTAAGGTACAGAGCAGTGGCAAATTCAGACAGCAGCAAGTACTTCAATATGGCGAAAGTATAGGGTAAGGATGGGAATGAGAGAAACAGGAGTTTCCAGAGTAACCGAGTGTCAGGCCATGAAGAATTTTGCATGTCATTTAAAGTATTTATATGAGGTGGGGGAGGAAAAAGTGTCCAAGACAACTCCAGGGCCGTGACCTGAATGACTAGAAGAATAGGGTTCCATTAACCAAATAGAAAAGCAGATTGAATGGGGAGCTAAGAATAACTAGGTCATACTGAGTGTAAGGTGCCTATTGGAAATCCAAGTAAACTGCTACTGGAAATAAATCAACAGATATATACACATATCTGTTATTCTACAGGTCAGGACTGGAGAGAGATTTAAGAGTTATCTCCATATAGGAGATTGTACGCAGTGAGAGTATGCAGAGTAGAAAGAAAAGATACCCAAAGATAGAGTTCAAAAAAACACTCAAGTGGCAGATGGAAGAAATGGAGCCTACTAAGGAGACAGAGAAGGAACAAGTGGAGATATTGGAGGGAAACCAGGACAGAGTAAGAGCCCTAAGGAAAAGGAGGAGGTGAATTTCAAGAAGGCTGGAGGGATTACCTTGGTCAAAAGCAGCCAAGAGGTAAGTATGATATGGAGTGACCTTTCCCATAGCATAGAACATTTTGGAGGTTGCTGGTGATTTTGGCAAGAGGAGATTCTATGGGACAGTGAGTAGAAGCTGAATAGCAGTGGTTGACAAATCAATGTGAGGTGGCACACAGCAGCCACAATGACTATACTCAAGTCTTTTATGAAACAAGGCTGGGAAGAGAGAGAGAGAGACAGGTTTGTAGCTGGGGGAAAACTTTGAGTCAAGAGATATTTGAGGGAGGGATGTTGGGAAGCCTGAAAGAGAAAATGGATTGATCTCAGCTGCACATCATAAAACTGCCTGCAAACTTTGGTTACCTGTTAACATTGTCTTCCAGATACCCAGCAGCAGACTAGGTTTGAATGTCACAGTGAGACACTGGCAATGGGGAAACTGTGTTGAAGAGAGAAGAATCTAGCAGCCTGAGAAGAAAAATAAGTAAGAGACTAAAGACAGTTGTTCATTGTGACATACCTTTCTCCCCTCTGATTTTCAGAGGATCTCTTTCCCACAGGACTCTGATGCTTTTCTATCTCTCTCCACCTACTTGGTCTCTTCAATAGTGACAGACTTCACACTCATTTCCTTTGTTATGATTAGACCGAAAAAGTGAGGTGATGAAAGGCCCCAGAACTAACACACTGAAATCTCACAGAAATCACCAGAAGCTAAAGATGATCCCGTGAAAGTCTGAGAATGAGAGAGAAAATTGAAGGGTGAGGGAAGGTGGAGCAGAAAAGGAGGGGAGAAAGGAGAGGAAGGTGAGGAGAGAGGACAGGGAACAGAAAATGAGAGGTTATTTTAAACTCAACGTGGGGAAGAATAGGTGAGGATGGAAGAAAGGGAGGGAAGGAAGAAGGAGAAGCAAAGAAAGGGGATAGGTCAGGTTAAACTAGGGAACCATATGAATTAAAACAGTGTGTATAGGAAATGCAGTTTTAGGGGTGCCTGGGTGGCTCAATCAGTTGAGGGTCTGGCTCTTGGTTTCAGCTCAAGGCATGATCCCAGGGTCGTGAGATTGAGCCCTGTGTCAGGCTCCCCACTCAGTGACGAGTCTGCTGGAGATTCCCTCCCTCTGGCTCATATGCCCTCTCTCTCTCTCTGAAATAAATAATAAATCTTTTTTTTTTTTTATGATAGTCACAGAGAGAGAGAGAGAGAGAGAGAGAGGCAGAGACACAGGCGGAGGAAGAAGCAGGCTCCACGCACCAGGAGCCCGATGTGGGATTCGATCCCGGGTCTCCAGGATCGCGCCCTGGGCCAAAGGCAGGTGCCAAACCGCTGCGCCACCCAGGGATCCCCAATAATAAATCTTAAAAAAGAAGAAAAAAGAAGAAAAGAAGAAGAAGAAGAAGAAGAAGAAGAAGAAGAAGAAGAAGAAGAAGAAGAAGAAGAAGAAGAAGAAGAAGAAGAAGAAGAAGAGGAAGAAGAAGAGGAAGAAGAAAAGCAGTTTTATTCTACTCAGGTATTTTCTGCTCATTTACTCAGCAAACGTGTATTGACTAGCCACTCTGGGCCATGCTCTGTGTTTGGTGCTGTGAACATTACCCTGCCTCCCCCAGGCTGCGAGCAGCCATTCACAGTGATGGGTGGTAAATTCCACGACGACAGTGGCAAGCCCGAGAGAACTACTCACCAATCCTGCGGGGGCACACAAATTCCCTGAGAAGCCATCTGTCCTCTGAGCTGAGGGGTCAGTAGGAGGTAGCAGCCACAGAGAGTGAGCCCTGAGAGAACAGCCAGGCAGAGTGAGGGCACAGGACAGTCACAAATGTCAGGATGTGCCTGCAGTCAGGCAGGAAAGCCCAGGAGATTAGCACGGAAAAGGAAACAGGGACCAAATGAAACAGGGTCCTTGTGACAAGTTAAGCATTTAGGGCTTACATTAAGCCTGGAAGGGTTTTTCACATGGGAGTATCTTAACCACCTTTACTTTTTAAAAAGATCATTCTAAAGGGAAAAAAAAAATCTGCAAATATTGAACTTGGTTAATGATAAGGATGCTCAAATTATTTAGGAGGAAGTGTGTTGAGGTCTGTGATCTACTTTGAAATGCATAATAGAAAAGAAGACTGGAAGCCTGGCTAGATGTGGGACAAAGAAAGTACAGTAAAATGATAATGGTATAATCGATGTGGTGCATATATGGAGGTTCACTGTAAAATTCTCTCAAGTTTCCTTATGTTTGAAAATGTTCATAACAAAATATGGGGAAATCATTAATTGAATTTAAATTTTAATAAATAAAGATATTCCAAGTAGGAACTCTTACAGGAATTTTATTAAGCAGCCAAGAGGCAATTTTTTACAATTTAACTAATTAATTAATTATGGGGAAATTTGATCATTCTGACTGTTGGGATAACATTCTAGAGAGGGGCAAGGGAGCCAGTGAGGAGGTGGTTGCAGTACTTGAGGCAAGAGGGGGTCATGGCCCAAAAACTGGGGAGAAACAGGGATCAAAGAATTTGAATTCAAGCGATATCAGGAAGCTACATCAACGGTTTGGTGATGGAATGGCTGTGGAGGGAGGGGAGGCCAGGGATAAACAACAAACCTGCCTGGCCAATAATCAATTAAGAGTTGAGCAAGGATGGGGGCACCTGGGTGACTCAGCAGTTGAGCATCTGCCTTCAGCTCAGGGCGTGAACCCGGGGTCCTGGGACTGAGTCCCCGTGTTCGGCTCCCCATGGGGAGCCTGCTTCTCCCTCTGCCTATGACTCTGCCTGCCTCTCTCTGTGTGTGTCTCTCATGAATAAATAAATAAAATCTTAAAACAAAAAAAGGAGTTGAGCAAGGATGACCAATAGATTTGGGGATGAAAAGAAGGACTCATAAGGCCCATGGAGAACTCTGAATCACCAATGTCTCCTTCAACTGGCCTCTGGCTTCAGTCTCACCAGGAAACTCCTGGCATGAATCCTTTGCTTAGTCTGCTCTGGAGCTCAGTGGGGAAGTCAGTGGCCGTGACACCGTGACACCGGCACCGGCACCTCCGCGGGCGACCTCACCAGCTGGGGAGAGTCGGAGAGCGGCTACTTCCCCGCTGGGCTGCGCTGCGCCTGCTCACCTCCTCCCCCCGGAGCTGCCGCCCCAGCTCTGCCCTTGTCGGTGTAAGTGTCCTGTTTTCTCAGAATGAAATTGTTTGAGGTCAGCCGCTTCAGATGGCTTCATCCACAGCCAGCTTTATCAGCTTTCAGTTACAAAACAGATTTCTCTGGAAGACTCATCACAATAAAGCAAAAGCGAGTTTTCCTCTAGGGCTGCAAACTGCCTCTTTTGCTGGAGCAGATGCTGGGGGGATGGTTCTGGGAGAGGCAGCCTCCCGGGGCACCTGCGAGGACTGTAATTTCAGCTCATTTACCGCAGCCTTGTCCTAGAGAAGGTTGGCAAGCCCCTCCTCGTCCTTCTTCCCTCCCTGTGAAGGACGTTTACATTGAGGACCTGTTTGCATCTCCATAATTACTTCTGTGCCTCATTGCTGGATTCCTGTCCCTGTCACGCCCCCAGCCTTGGGAGGCTTAGAAGCCTCGTGTTTGTGGGGACTAAAACAGGACAGGCCTGCCTGCTGTTCCCCTGCCAAGGGGATGCCCGTGGAGAGAGACCTGTGGTGTAGAAAGGCAGTATGGTTTGCTATCGGGCCCTAAAAGTGGGACCCCTAGTTCCACTTAAGGACTTGGGAGGCTGGGCCAGTAATCGTCACTGTTCCCAAATAAAGCAGACACAAGCCCCCAACCCCCAACACATAATCTGATTCTGACATTTGACTTTTTCAAAAACAGACTTCACTTGGGACCCGGACAGCATCTACGCTGGAGGTAACCCACTCAGCTGGTCCCTATGCAGCGGACAGAGTGTCTACCTGAGATCAGATCCTAGCTCTGCCCTCCCCAGCGGAGCCTCAGGCCCCCCATGGTTAAGTCGGGGAGGGCATTCAGGTTTGGGACCGTTCCCAGGGGCGAGTCAGACCGTGTACCGAAGGCACCAACCCATCCTGGGCCCTTCAGGGTGCTCGGCCCTCAGTGGCTGTGATCACCATGGCGGAGCACTCCATTTCCCAGCATGCAGGCTAACTCCTGTCTGCACATCAGCTGTGCACCTGAGCAACACAGATGGGCTGTTTCCTTCAAGTATAAAAATCCTCTTATTAAAAAAAAAAATCCTCTTATTATTCTAATTTCCTACGTAATGGTTAACGCCTCCGTCACCTTGGCTGCTTGTAACCTTGGAGACGGGACTTGTTATAAGAAACAGGCAAGGAGGGACACCTGGGTGGCTCAGTGGTTGAGCCTCTGCCTTCGGCTCTGGGCGTGATCTTGGGGTTCTGGGATCAAGTTCCACATCAGGCTCCCCACAGAGAGCCTGCTTCTCCCTCTGCCTGTGTCTCTGCCTCTCTCTCTCTCTCTCTCTCTCTCTCTCTCTGTGTCTCATGAAGAAATAAATAAATCTTTTTTAAAAATTAAAAAAAGAAAAAGAAATAGGCAAGGAGAGGGGCTCCTTTTCTAGCATTTTCGTCATCTTTGGGCCTCTCCCAAGAGTCCTGTTCAAGTTTTGCAGCCTCTCCTGGTTGAGAACTTTCTTGTGAACATGATCACTGCTGAGGACACTTGTAGAATATGTCATGGGACAGGGGTCTCCACATGCTCAGGGAGGCCATTTCATGGGTTGTGATGGGACTTATTTGGTTTTGCTGGTTTGGGCTGTGGTCACACATTTAAATTCTTGGGTCTCGAAGGCCCTGCTTCACCTCTGTGTCACTGTGTCTGTTCACTAGCAGGAACCTGACAGAGGTCACTGTCCCTCAAGCCATGAGGTGGTGCATCCCAGGTGTCTGAGCTGACAAAGGGGCAGGTAGGGCTGCGTGCAGAACGGGTCTGGGGCCCAGAGACAAAGGCTAACAGGATAAAGGAGAATAATTAAAGCTACTAAGATTTACTCTGTGCCGGGCGCAATGCCAAGTCCTTTCCGTGAATTTTCTCTTTCGTTTCCTCCCCCCTCCCCTCCCCAGCCATCCCTGTTATGAGACAGCGCTTTATAGAGACGGGAAGGCTTGGAGAGTTCGCCCCTTTCTCCGGGTCATCCAGCCAGCAAGGAGCGGAGCCCAGAGCAGAAGTCAGTAGCGGACCAGAGCCAAGGATCCTCCCCGCTACCAGGTCTCCGCTTCTCTGAGAAAGTGGAAGCCCCAGCTCCAGCCACAGGAGGCCCCTCCACCTCGGGAGATGGATGCTCTTCAACTGGAGCCACCTGGAGCTCTGCAGCTGCTCCTGCTTTAACTGGAGCCACCTGGAGCTCTGCAGCTGCTCCCAGACTCCTAGGAAGGGGGGTGGGTGATAAATGGGCCTGACGGCAGCCCCCAATCTCAGGACGTAGGAGGGAGTGGCTCCTGCCTTGAGGGTAAGTATGAAGAAAGCGCTAGAAGGGGCAGCATCTTTCCTCTGTTCCCCTACTATACCATCCCTCCTACTAGGGTCTGGGGGACTGTTGGGCCAGGGGCTCCTGGGGGTGGGTGGTGGGTGAAACTAAGGAAGCTGTTGTTTCCCAAAGTGTCGGGCATTTGAGGCAGGATGCTTTTCTGCCTTTCTTCTTCCAGTCTTTCGTTCCCCTCCCTCACGTTACCAGTACTACCCAGAACCGAGACCCACACTCACTCCTTGGGACAGTGGAGGGGATGGAGTGGGTGTCCTATCACACAAGCAGGTGTATCTCCTGTCTGCAGTAGGCCATGGAACGGTGGTGGCAGCTCCTGTTAGGGCTGTGGACAGTCATGCCTGTCTGGGCTGGGGACGAGCTGCTCAATGTCTGCATGAAGACCAAACACCACAAACGAGAGCCTGGCCCAGAAGACAAGCTCTATGAGGAGGTATAGAGGCTGGACCTCGCCTGGGAGTGGGAGTGAGGCTGCTTTGGCAGAGCAGGGAAGGGACACAATTGCCAAGATGGTTTCTGAACCACCATCAACCCTGACTCATCTGGTTCCTTACGTTGGCATTTGGGCAAGGCCACTGGAGGGACAGTGTGGCCCCTAGAGAGCAGAACTGTTGAGTGCTTCAAAGTTCCTATCTCTGGCTGCCTGGACGCTCGGGGAACAGGGGCAGATGATGATCCCAGAGGCCCATCACTGGTTCAGCTTAGATCAAACAAGGTCCTCCTTCTTTAGCCTTCCTACCAATAGCCACTGGGGAGACCTAGGTCTTAGGTGACCCTTCCTCAAGCCTGAAAAGCCATTGATGGGAGCAAGGGAAGAGTTGTGGAGCTGCCTTTTACCTGTGAGCTCTGCTGGGCTCTGGTGCCCTTCCACCCAGTGCTCCACATTGCCCTGGGTGTCGTGGGGTTCCTCTGCTGCCCCTCGGGAGCTGAGACCCTGGGACCCCTGTCTCCAGGGGACTTCGCAGCCCATGGCAGGGAGATTGGTGGGCAGGTGCCCTTTGGCTGTGAATTTTGACACGCCTCAACATTTCTTCTGTATGAGTGTTGCTGGCCTGAAGGCCTCCCACTTGCCCAGTGGGACAAAGGGGACAGGTTTACCTTTCTGCCCTAGACACTCCTGAGTCTCCTGCGTCCTATCCGACCCCCAGCCTTTTACTGCTTCATCCCCTCAGTGCATCCCCTGGGCAGAGAAGGCCTGCTGCACAGCCAGTACCAGTTGGCATGCCCACCTGGATGTGTCCCTGCTCTACAACTTCAGCTTGCTTCACTGTGGGTTGATGATGCCAGCCTGTGAGGAGCACTTCATCCAGGCTGTCTGCTTCTATGAGTGCTCCCCAAACCTGGGGCCTTGGATCCAGAAGGTCAGAAGGTGGGGCTGGGGAGGCAGGAGACACCTCCCCACAGGTGCAGGGCCCTGTTCCTAAGGGCACAAGGTCCACGATGCTAGCGGGAGCAGGACACGCAGTCCCCCTACAGACAAGAGCAGAGCCAGGGGATGGGTTGGGATAAAAGATGGAGAGGAAGCCACCTCCGGCCCCGGGGGGAGAAGGGCAGGGGAAGGGCAGGGGGCGAACAGATGGGAACTGTAGGATGAGGGACCATTCGAAGCTTCTGGATGTAGGAGCTGTGTAGTCTGGGCCAAACAATTGAGCCTCTTAGTGAAGTGATGCTCACAGGCTTCATAAGCCAACAGCCTCGGCCGGCCCCTGCACGAGGAGCCTGTGGCTGCGAGCCTCTTCGGAGCAGGGCTATCAGCACCCTTGTCTCCTGCGACGCCTGGACCCAGGTGGACTCGAGCGGGCAGGGAGAGCGAATCCGGGACGCGCCCCTGTGCCGGGAGGACTGCGAGCAGTGGTGGGAGGACTGCCGCACGTCCTACACCTGCAGATCCGACTGGCACGGCTCCTGGGACTGGAGCGGGGGTGAGTGGGGCTCGCAGGGCGGGGGGGGGGCGGGGGGGGGCCAAGGAGGGGCCGTGAGGGCGGGAAGTGAGCGCGGCCCCCCCCAGGGAAGAGCCGCTGCCCGGCGGGGGCCGCCTGCCACCCCTTCCCGCGTCACTTCCCCACGCCCGCCGACCTGTGCGAGAGGGTCTGGAGCGGCTCCTTCAAGGCGAGCCCCGCGCGCAGGAGCAGCGGCCGGTGCCTGCAGAAGTGGTTCGAGCCGGCTCGGGGCAACCCCAACGAGGCCGTGGCCCGCCTCTTCGCCCGCGCAGCCCCCGCGCGCGGCCTCTCCTGGGGCCTGGCCGGCCTGGCCGCCTGGTCCCTGCTGCTGGCGGCCCTGTCCCCGCGGCCCCGCCCGCGCCCGCGCCCCCCGCCGCGGGGCAGCCTCCTTCCCCGGGCCCCTCCGAGGGAGCAGCACGGCTGGGGGGCTGCTGGGCCCCGGGCTGTGGGAGCCTGTGCCCGAGCCTGAGCGTTCGTCCGAGGCGCCCTCACCGCCCTGCTCTGGGAGCACAACGGGCCGCCCCTGGCTCTGCGGCCCTCGCCGGCCCTTCTGACCCAGGCCCCCCCCCCCCCCCCCCCCCAGCGGCAGAGCTGAGGGTCACAGCCCAGGCCTCCCTTCCCACGCTGGTGCCTCCAATAAAACAGCAGCTGACTTTTCCTTTCTGTGTGAGCCACTCTGTCCGGGCTCTGTGGCCGGGGGCCCAGCTGCCCAAAGAGGGGCCGGTCCGTGGTGCGCGAGGCCTCCAGTGGCTGCTGCCTCACCGGGAGCAGTCAGCTCCTTCGCAGGGGCAGGGCCGCTCCTTAGAGCCTCGCGACGCCCGCAACGCCCCCGGCGGGAAGACTTTCAATACCCCCTTTTTCCTTTTTTTCAATAAGCAGTACATGACGCAAAAGACCCAAAGTCAGGGTAAGGACCACCCAGCCCTGAGCTTTACCTTGGATACCAAGATCGAAGCCCCTCACCTGCTCTAGGCACCTCCTGTTCTTTAACCCCAGGCACGCAATGCACAGTTCTGGAATTTCAGAAGCCAGAGCTCTAACCTGGTTTTACCACTTTCTATATGACTTTTGGTGAATCTGTTGGCCTTAAGACCGTCTATGCTTCCCTCTGCCCTGAGAGGAATGAGGGAGCTGGACCCCATGATTTTAACTTACACAAAGAAAAAGGAAAAAGCCAAGGCCATTGTGTTGGGATATAGTCTGTGCTTCTCAGGCAGTGCCACACCCTAAAGAACAGGACAGGTGAAGTCTCAACTCGGGAAGGGGCACTGGGGCAGCCTTTACATCCCATCTGTAAGTACAGTGGGAGCCAACCTACCCACGCAGAACCTTCCGGAACCCGGAGCCCAGCAGCTTCTCAGCATAAATGGTGCCTTCCCTACAACCTTTTCTTTGACAAAGAGGGTTTCTGATGTGTCTGCATCTGAGGTAGTTGGCTTTTCTGACAATCACTCATTCTTTCCAGACACCAGCAAGCCTTGTTCATCAGTCTGTCTCTCTTCCTCCCACACTTACCCTGAATGTGTTCCTCACTGCACAGACCCTGTAACAGGTAGGCACCAGAGTTCTAAAACCAGTGAGGACAGACCTCATAATTGAGGTGCTCCGTCTGGAGTAAGAAACTGAGGTGGAGACAAAGCACTTGGCTGGAAGCCTGCAAGAAGGGGGACTGGGCGGGGGTCCTCACACAAAGAGGTGATGCCTGAGCCCAGTGAAGATCACTTCATTAAGAACAGAAAATAAATGCTAAACCAACGCCACTGAGTCCCTAAAGCACAAACTATCTAAAACAGGAAGTTTACTTGCTCTTAAATGAATTGATAAATTGGGGCTGTAAAAATATAGGTAAAATTTCTTAAGCCTTGAGGATTTGAATGAAGTCTGAAGGTATATACGTATGTGACAATAAAGCTGAGAGTTTAATGAATTTTTAAAGAGTATTTTTAGGTAAAAATATAAAAATAATGTAAGGTTAAAATTGAGATCACCAAAATAAGATTAGTTCTGGGAGCCCTAACAACGGCTACTGTTTGTTGACCACGGACTCTGTGCCTGGGGCTCTGCTAGGCTCCTAACATGCATCAGCTGCTCGGATCCTTTCAAAAGCTTTGAGAGTCACTCTTACACCCAACTTTCAAATGAGGCCGGACATACGTGGGTTTGAAACCAGGTAAGTCTGACTCCATCATCCCGGTTCATGAAGCTTACACAGAGCACCCTGGCAAGTGGGGTCGGGGCCGAGGGTAAATGCAGGGAGCAGAGGGAGAGGGGGCAGGCATACAGCAGGTCACAGTCAGCAGAGACTACGGTTCTCCCCGTATGTGGTTAGAGGAGTGACAGTTTTCAGTAGTGGAGAGGAATTGTCAGATTTGCAGTTAAGCGATTTGTCTTAAGCAGAGAGATCCACGCATGTGGCTAAAACACATAGGTCAAAGGATCTCTAACACGGAACAACAGAGGCCCAGCCAGTCAGCCCCTTGGTTCAGAGGTACCCACTTTGAACCCTTTCTGGATTTAGCTATGAAAATGTTACAGAAGATGGTCTATCTTTTCTAGCACACAGGCTACCTTTCTGCTCTCTGTTCTGATTGTTTCTTATTCTTCCAATCTTTTTAAATGTGGCAATCCACTTCTAATTTCCAGGAGATTTTTTTTTTTTAATTCCCTTCTTCACAGCCTGCTGGTTTTGGTTTTATGGATGTAATATCTTCTCAAATCTCACTGAGGATCTAATTAGAATTTTTTTAAGTCTTTTTTTTTTTTCTTCTAGTGTCTGAATGATCTATTTCCTCCCAGGGCAATCTGTTCTGTTTCTGTTCATCTTCTGCGTGCTGCTCGTTTTCTCGGTGTCTGGTGACCTTGGCTGTGTACCCACATTTAAGGATGACAAGCTGGGTTGATTTTTCTTGCTAGCTAGTATAGGTGTCCTGTGGTTCTATCTGTGGCTCTTTCCCCTGACTAGCAAAGCTGATGGGGACTTCTGGGTGTACAGGGGAAGGCTTGTTAGCTAGAAGACTGCTTCTGAATGTGGAAGTAAATGAGAACAAGCAAAGACTGTCTGGTCAGAGCTTACTGTAACAAGGAAGTCAGCCACCATCACCTGAGTTTTGACAGAGACTCAAAGCAGACAGAGAGAAAGCTTTAAGGTGGAAAGCTTCTGGTATGCCCTAATGGAGGCTGTTGGCCTGCCTACCTCTTCCCCATGCTAACTAGAGGAGGGCATCCTATGTGATTGGTTAGAAATGTGTATTGGGCTTTCTCTGAGTGATCCTCGGTTGGAAGTAGGGATAACGATTAGGGAAACTGTCATTCATTAATCAAGTCCTAGCTGTTTGGAGCTGATTGTAAAAGGGGTAATTGTTTGGCTTCCTGGGCTCATTAAAATGGTGATCTAACCTCCTGTAAATCTGATTTAGATAGTAAGTTGGCTTTCTGGGCTGATGACTACAGATAATGGATTAAAGCTATTTTTATATACACCCTGCCATTGTCCATTTGTATGTGCAATCTCTCGAGACTCAGTTGGCAGGAGCTATATTGAACAGCAGACCCCTCAAATACTGCAGTAAAGATGGTTCTTGGGCCACTCGGTGGCTCAGCGGTTGAGCGTCAGCCTTTGGCCTGGGGTGTAATCCTGGAGACCTGGGATCGAGTCCTGTGTCGGCTCCCTGTGTGGAGCCTGCTTCTCCCTCTGCCTGTGTCTCTGCCTCTCTCTGTGTGTCTCTCATGAATAAATGGATGGAATCTTTAAAAATAAAATAAAATCTTAAAAAATAAGATGTTCTCTTTGGCAGAGGACATGGGGGTT
The DNA here is from genome assembly GCF_018345385.1 of Vulpes lagopus. Lineage (NCBI taxonomy): Eukaryota > Metazoa > Chordata > Mammalia > Carnivora > Canidae > Vulpes > Vulpes lagopus. The sequence continues at coordinate 43,193,644 of NC_054838.1, forward strand.
AGGATGTAGAGACATTTTCTCTCTGCTCCTCATGGTCCAGCTCTGAGCCCAGAGCCTCTCAGAGGTTCTTCCTAGAAGATGAGCTCCTCATTCCACTGCAGCTGCCTCTTCCACTACTTCTGGCCACCACTGTTCCCTTTGGTGTATCTTCCAAATATTTATTGAAATCTCTTATTCACTGATGGTTTCCTTCATGTGCTCTAGTAAAGGAACATTTAGAAATAAACATTTCAGTGTGATCCCAGTAATTCATTCTACCTTCTCTAACCAGAAACTGCAGGTTTTAAAAAAGATCTTTTGTTATATAAAGAGAAGATATAAACGGGGCCAAACTGGAGACAAAGAGGCTGAGGACAATGTGTAGGATGAAATATACAGGAGGGGAGTGACATAAGAAAAGCAAATAGTAGGAATTTAATTGTGAGTAAAGCTCTAGGAAGCATTAACTCAGGCTACAGGAGAGACAGTGAGCCAGATGGTGGGAAATTCAGGAACTATTAGGAAGATAGAGCCTATGGAAATTTGGACTATACTTTTGTACACAGTGCCACAAAATACATATAAGATGAAATGTCGGGGAAGGAGAACACAAAGGAAACAGCAGCCTTGGATAACTCAACTCTGATGCTCCAATTTGTAAGATGTATTTTCTGTAGCCTAGATTGTACCAGGCAAGTCTTGGGTAGAGGACATTCCTTCTACTGGTTGCAACTCATTCACTTTTCCACTGGGAAAACATCAGATCCTGTTCAAGTCCTTTCTCAGAGAATGCTGGGAAGTTCTGGGTAGCAGGTGAAAAATGAAAACACCTATGCTTCCCTTGCTTCAAGATTCCTTTTTGAGTAACTTTCCTTAGTAAAACTTTATATCAAAGTGAGAAAGTCACTGCAACCTGATATGCATGCACTGGGATCTTGTTCCCCGATTAAACTCTCCTGCCAGGGAAGAAAGCACTCCTTCCATTCCTCCTTCACCACATCACTGCCCACTCCTTTTCCCACCCCATCCCCACTGACCCCCTCCACAAAAATGACTACTTCCTTAGGTATTTTCCATTGTCCCATTGCTTTTGCTTGGGCTTGGGGATGGAAGATGCAGATTTGAGATTATTCTGGTATCCAAGCAGGTGTCGTTCAACTAGATCCCATTTCCCACTCTAGGCCTTGAGACGGCTTGAGTGTCCAGTCTCTTCTTGCATCTCAAAGGGGTGGTATTTTTGCCAACAAAATCAATCACTTGTTTTCATTGCCCATCTTTCCTTCTACTCTGCTTACATCCATCCTCAGGTTTAACTCCCCACAGAACTGGAAACGACTATTAGTAGTGCTTTTGCTACAAATGAACCAAATAGAAAAGTCTGGAGGAAGAGAGAGGACTTCCCAGAAAGGAGAGGCTAATCAGAGGCTTGGAGATGCTGGTGAGACAATCAGCATAGAGCTGTTTATCAAACAATTAGCTTGGGGTACATAAGAGGTCAGAGCTAGAGATAAGAATTTTGGAATCACTTCTCTGGAAGTGTTATTTGAAGGCTGTGGAAGTAGACATGTTTTCTAAGAAAAATGTAGAGAGAAAAATAAAAAGCGTGTGAAGAATCCCTAACTTATGGTTTAGAGATGACAAGGAAAATGGAGCTAGTCAAAAAGCAAAAGCCAGGGGTAGAAGAGAAATGAAAAGAACTGTACCTCAGAGGGACAACATCAGAGCTTGAGTTGCCATCCATATATTAATTCATAACAAAAATATTGAGTTATTACTCTGTGCTAGACACTGTGTTGTACCTAGGGACTGTGGGACTGAGTATACAATGAATAATGACTAGACTGTATATAAAAATAGGACTCGGGGATCCCTGGGTGGCACAGCGGTTTGGCGCCTGCCTTTGGCCCAGGGCGCGATCCTGGAGACCTGGGATCGAATCCCACGTCGGCCTCCCGGTGCATGGAGCCTGCTTCTCCCTCTGCCTGTGTCTCTGCCTCTCTCTCTCTCTCTCTCTCTCTCTCTCTCTCTCTGTGTCATAAAAAGATAAAATTTTAAAAAAAGAATATTAAAAAAAAAAAATAGGACTCTGCCCTGTAACCTGTAACTATCAGCCCAGGAAGTCAGCTACTACCTGCAGGAACCAATCCAAGAAGTCAAACTGCTATCTATAACAACCAGTTTAGGAAGCCAAATAATAACCCCTCTAACAATCAGCCCCAAATGACCAGGACTTGATTAATTACTGACAACGTCTCTATTTTTTGGCCCTGTTTCCAGTGTAGGGCCACTTGGAGAGCACCAAATACGCATCTCTAACCAATCTCATGCAATGCCTCATTTCTACTTAGCCACCTAAGCTTCCCCATGCTAACAGTATCAAATCAGGGCATACCCAAATCCTTGTCTTTTTTCCAATCTTCTGCCTGCCTTTGGGTCTCTGCCAAAACTCAAATGATGGTGACTGACATCCTTGCAAGTTAGTCTTTGCTTGTATTCATTTGGTTGGTCTTCATTTATCTTCATAGATAAAATAATGAGTGAGGCAAATATGATTCCTGTCCTCGGGGAACTTATATAGTAATGAGGAATTCAGTAAAGATATGAGTAAATAGTCATAAATAAATAAATACAAATAAGACAATGGTTTGGAAGGAACCATATAAGGGACGCAGAGAGGATTGGGGGAGGTGATTAATTTTCATGGGATAGACATTTTAAAGGAAAGGAAGCCTAGGGGACATTGTGAGGACTGAGGGGCATGTTTGTAGGAAAAACAAAAAGGCTTACTGGAGGTAAAGTTCAAAAAGAGCTGAAGAGCTGAGGGAATGAGTTCAGGGAGGGATGGGCGATCCATTCCGTAAACACAAAGATTGACTTTGGCAAGGAGGTAAGACACTTTTTTTATTGAGACAGGAGGAGAAGGGAGAAAATATGAAAAAGTCATTTCAGAATTAAAATGCTTCAAATATAAATGACTGAATGAATTAACATTAAGACTTTGCCATCTGCTAAGAGTTCAGACACCATGACCGGGTTATTGAGCAGTCTAGAGGGAGGGAGCTAGAGGGAGCAGTCCGGTCAGAGCATGGAGCCTGGGCAGCTGCTCCTCACAACCAGCTTTCCAAATTCACAGCCCAGGCAGTTCGTCTATCTTAGCCATATGGTTAGTGTAAATTTTCCAGAGGATTAGTATCCACCAAAGGATGAGATTGAAAAAACTGAAACAGGATTATTTTCAGGGTCAGGACATTTTATGATTAGAATGGCTAAGAGTTAGTGCCAACAATGAAAACTCAAAACAAAAATTAAATTCATCCTGGCCTTTTCTGAGCTCTGCATGTATCTGCAGAGATAGGAGCTATGTTCCTGATCCCAGAACAGCCTGTGATTGTGAAGCTGCTGGTCTCAGGTCCTCTGATGCCTGCTTCACAGAGGAAAAATATAGAACTTAACAGGCTCTAATTACTTTAAATCAAAGATGAGCTTTGGAAGGAAGGAGTAGTTTTCCCTTGAGCAAATCCTGATGCCTTAACAGAGAGCTCCAAAAAGCCGGATCATAGATGAGAACAATGAGAAGGGGGCCATTTCTCACAAATGGCTAGGTTTACAGTTTCTCTGCCATGGGCATAAGCCAAACATGATTTGGGGTTTTTTGCCCTCCAAGAGCATCAAAATAGCCATAGCAAGACATTAATTAACATATGTTGCTGTTTTCATTATTAAGTAAAATATATAGCATCACTCAGTTCTTAACCCATTTCCTAGCCTTGGTCCCTCCAGGAGATTCAGAGGTGGGATGGAAATATTTGTCTTGCACATGACTTAATTTTAAAAAGTTAACTGACAAATTGATGATGTGTGAAAGTAATGAGTGAGGTGGAAATGTAGGTGAATATTTTCATAATTTTCATGAGAACTTTCTCAAGCCAAGAGCTATAAAGGATCAATAGTTACTATTATTTTTAAAAGACATGATAGAGGACAGATGAACAAAGAATATATATATATATATATATATATATATATATATATAGAGAGAGAGAGAGAGAGAGAGAGAGAGTACTCTCATAGTACAGTAGAGAATACTACTCAGCCATCAGAAAATGAATCTTACCATTGGCAATGATGTAGGTGGAACTAAAGGGTATTGTGCTAAGGAAAATAAGTCAATCAGAGAAAGACAATTATATGATCTCACTCATGTGGAATTTAAGAAACGAAACAGGATCATATGATAAGAGAGGGAAAAATAAAATGAAACTAAATCAGAGATGGATACAAACCATAAGAGACTCTTATTCACAGAGAATAAACTGAGGGTTCCTGCAGGGGAGGTGGGTGGAACGACGGGGTAACTGGATGATGGACATTAAGGAGGTCGTGTGATGTAATGAGCACTGAGTAATTATATAAGACTAATGAATCACTGAACTCTACATCTGAAACTAATAATACATTATAAGTTAATGGAATTTAAATATTAAAAAATATAAAAGACACAATAGAAAGGAAAGGGAAAGGGATTTTTAAAAACATTGTAAACAAAGATAAAAGGCAAGTGAAAAATAGAGGGAAATATCTATAACACACACATATACATAGATGTTAATATTTTTTAATATAACAAGAGTTTTTAAAAATCAATATAGGGGTGCCTAGGTGGCTCAGTCGGTTAAGACACTGACTCTTGATTTTGGCTCAAGTTGTGATCTCAGGGTTGTAAGATTGAGTCCTGCAGTCATCATAGAGTCATTTCCTCAGCTCTCATTCCCTTAACTCTTCAGCTCTCTTTGAACTTTACCTCCAGTAAGCCTTTTTGTTTATCCTACAAACATGCCCCTCAGTCCTTGAAGTCCTCTCCCTTTGCTCCTCCTCCTGCTCATGCTGTCTCTCAAATAAATAAATAAAACCTTTTTTAAAAAATCAATATAAAAATATGACCATTCCAATTGAAATATGGGCAAATGATTTGTATACGTAATTCACATTTGGAATAAAATCTAAACTTCTTACTTTGGCCTTACAGGTTCCACAAACCTGCCACTGCCTACTTGTCCAACCTCAGCTCCTAAGACTTTCTCTGCTGCTTACTGTTTGTTCTCTAGTCACATGGGATTTCTTCTAGTCCTCAAATAGACTTAACTCCATCCTGCCTCAGAACAGTTGCACTTGCTGTTTCCTATTCCTTTGATGTTTTTGCCCCATATCCTTGCATACTTAGGTCTTTCTTATAATTGGGTGGGTATTGGTTCAAATATCACATCTTCAGAGAAGCCTTCTGCAATTACCCAATATATACTTTATTGCATCATCTTAATTTTTTTATAGTTTGTATCACCATCTGAAATTGTGTATGTGTGTGTGTGCTTTCCTTCTCCCACTCCTATTTGAAGACAAGCTCCTTGCAAAGAGAGCCCCCTATCTCTTGTTTGTTGCATTATCCCTAATAGCTAGAATGTTTCCTGGTGCATAGTAGGAGCTAAAATGACTAAATAATGAAGAGGGGCAGCCCGGGTGGCTCAGCGGTTTAGCGCCGCCTTCAGCCCAGGGCGTGATCCTGGAGACCGGGGATTGAGTCCCAAGTCAGGCTCCCTGCATGGAGCCTGCTTCTCCCTCTGCCTGTGTCTCTGTCTCTTTCTCTTCTCTGTTTCTCATGACTAAATAAATAAAATCTTTAAAAAAATAAATTAATTAATGAAGAAAAGTAAGAACACATGATCAATTAACATGAACAAAGGCTTAATTTCATAGGTAATCAAATAAATGCAAATTAAAAAACTAAAACTTATAAAAAACCATTTAGATTGACAATAATTAAAAAGAATATCATACTGTCTTCTGGTGGGAATGTAAACTGGTTGACATTTTATGAAAGGTAAATTGGCAAAATGCATCAAAATTTAAATTTTCTTTTGTTTTTTTTTTAAAGATTTTATTTATTTATTCAAGAGAGACACAGGGAGGCAGAGACATAGACAGAGGGAGAAACAGGCTCCTCCCAGGGAGCTTGATATGGGACTTGATCCTGGGACTTGATCCCTGAACCTGGGATCACACCTTATGCCAAAGGCGGACACTCAACCACAGAGCCACCCAGGAGTCCCAAAATTTAAATTGTCAAATCTTTTGAGCCATAATTCTGTATTTATGAAGAGTCTTAAGAAAAGGTCACTTCTGCTTCAGACCTAAATGATTAACCCTTTAGATAAGTCCAAGAAGCTCAATGAATCAAAGAACAAGAAACATGAAGATAACACCAAAACAAATCATAACAAAATTGCCCAAAATCTCAGATAAAGAAAAAATCTTAAAAGCAGCCAGAGAAATAAAAGATTAAATATATTCAGAGGGGGATCCCTGGGTGGCGCAGCGGTTTGGCGCCTGCCTTTGGCCCAGGGCGCGATCCTGGAGACCCGGGATCGAATCCCACGTCAGGCTCCCGGTGCATGGAGCCTGCTTCTCCCTCTGCCTGTGTCTCTGCCTCTCTCTCTCTTTCTCTGTATGACTATCATAAATAAATAATAATAAAAAAAAATTTAAACCAAAAAAAAAATATATATATATATATATTCAGAGGAACAAAATTAAGGGTGGCAACATATTTCTTATGGTAAATAATACAAGTGTGATGATAGTGTAGCAACACCTTCAGAGTTCTGAAGGCAAATTGTTATTCCACACCTGGAAAAAGTATCTGTTTGGGGCTGAATGGTGCCCCCCTATTCATATGTTGAAATCCTAATCTCTCACTAGCTCAGAATGTCATTGTATTTGGAGATAGGTCTTTTAAGAGATAATTAAGATAAAATAAGATCCTATTGTGGATGCTAATCCAACATGGTAAGTGTCCTTATAATAAGAGATTAAGACACAGATGCAGTCTGAGAGATAACTACAAGGACATAGTGAGAAGGCAGCCATCCTCACGCCAAAGAGAGAGGTTTCAGAAGAAACCTAACCCGTGAATACCTTGATCTCAAACTTCCAGCCTCTAAAACTCAGGGAAAATAAGTATTTCTTTAAGAAACCCAGTCTGGGTATTTTGTGATGGCAGCCCTAGAACACTAATATGATATCTTTTAAAAATGAAGACAAAATACTTTTTTTAAAAAAACAATTTTTAGAAAATCTGAACGAATTCAATACTAGCAGACCCACACAATAAGAAATGTTAAATAAGGAGAAAAAACTCATAGATCAAAATATAGATCTATACAAAGGAGTGAAGAACATTGAAAAGATTAGCTACGTGAGTAGATATGCAAAATCTTTTAAAATGACTTAAATCTCTTCAAAGTATTATATTTTGTGGTGGTGGGGAAATAGCAGTATGTTATTGTAAGGTTCTTATACCATTGTGAAGTGGTATAATATGACGTTACTGATTCTGGACCCAATTTCAATGTGTACATGTAGAGTTTTCCCACATCACCAAGAACTTCTCCAACACCAGTTGGGTGTCCTACAATTCAACTCAATTCTGACACTATCTACATGGAGAAAGTCATATCTCACAGGTAAAGGGTTCGTCCTACAAGACTGCCCCCTAACACACACACACTGCTGATGCCACTCACAAGCCCAGGTTACCACCTGCACTTCTGTTCAACTGACCATAGATTGGAGGTTCCAATGATTCCCTTCTTCAGTTTAATTAATTTGTTCAAGTGGCTCACAGGATTCAGAGAAATATTTACTTACCAGATTACGAGTTTATTATAAAAGGATATAACTTTGGGCAGCCCAGGTGGCTCAGCGGTTTAGCGCTGCCTTTGGCCAGGGGCATGATCCTGGAGACCCAGGATTGAGTCCCACATCAGGCTCCCTGCATGGAGCCTGCTTCTCCCTCTGCCTGTGTCTCTGCCTCTCTCTCTCTCTCTCTCTCTCTCTCTCTCTCTCTCTCTCTCTGTATCTCTCATGAATAAGTAAAATAAAATATTTTTTTAAATTATAAAAAAATAAAAGGATATAACTTAGGAACAGCCATATGGAAGAGATTAAATAGGCAAGGTAAGGGGAAAGGGTGAAGAGTTTTATGCCCTCTCCAGGCACCCTACTCTCCCTGAATCTCAACATGTTCACCAACCTGGAAACTCTCTAAACCCCATCCTTTTCTTTTCTTATTTTTAATGGAGGTTTCATTACATATGCACGATTGATTGAATCATTGCCCACTGGTGACTTGATTTAATTTCCAGCCCCTCTCCCCTGTGGAGGAAGGGAAGTAAGACTGAATGTTCCAACCATCTAATCCCATAGGTGACTCTACAGGGAATCAGTCCCTATTCTTTGATGATTTAGGGGATTTCCAAAGATCAGCCTCATTAACATCACAAACTTTGATCACTCTCATTCTTTAGGAAATTCTTTTTTTTTTTTAAAGATTTTATTTATTTATTCATCAGAGACACACAGAGAGAGAGAGAGAGAGAGAGAGAGAGAGGCAGAGACATAGGTGAGGGAGAAGCAGGCTCCATGCAGGGAGCCCGACATGGGACTGGATCCTGGATCTCCAAGATCATGCCCTGGGTGTGATCAAAGGCAGGTGCTAAACTGCTGAGCCACCCAGGGTTCCCCTATTTAGGAAATTCTAAGGGTTTTAGTTCTGTGCCAGAAATGTGGGTGAAGGCTAACAATATATTTCTTACTAAAAACTCACAATATTACAGACTTGAAGGTAAGTTAAATATATATATGCTATAAACACTAACAACCACCAAATAACACAAAAGCAGTTATAATTATTTATAAAATAAATTAAAATGGAATCATAAAAATTATTCCAAAATGGCACACAAAGGGAAAAAGAAACAGTACAGATGGGACAAAAACAAAACAGTAAGATGATAGACTTAAATCTCATTATATCCAAAAAAAAAATCACATTAAACATAAATGATCAAACACCCCAATTGAAAGGTAGAGATTGTCAGCTTTGACTTAAAAAAGAGAGAGAAAGAGGAAGATCTAACTATATCCTGCCTATAAGAAATGCACTTTAAATGTAAACACACAAATAAATAAAAAGTAAAATATTGCATGTTAACACCTTGCAAAAGAAATCTGTATTGAGTATATTAATATCAGACAAAGTAGATTTCACAGCAGAGTATGACTAGGGACAAAGGAATTCATTTTATAATGATAAAGGGTTAATCCATTAGGAGAACATAACAACCCATACAAATGCTCGCATACAAAATGACAGAGCTATAAAATACATTAAGCAAAAACCCATAGAACTGCAAGAAGTAGACAAATTCATAACCTCAAAGATATCAATCCCCTATCTCAATAATTATTACAACATGTAGACAGAAAATGAGTAAAGATATAGAAGACTTAAACAACACAACCAACTTGACCTGACATTTTTAGAACACTCCACCCAAGAACAGAAGGATATTTGTTTTTCAAGTTCACATGGTATATTTATCAATATAGACTATATTCTGGGCCAGGGGAAATTCTCAAAATCTTTAAGAGGATTAAAGTAAAATCAAGTTTATTCTTAGACCATGATATAATTAAATTGTTAATCAATAACAATATGATCTCTGGAAAAATCTCAAACATTAAGAAACTAGCTGGAAAAAAAAAAGAAACTAACTGGAGCATTTTAAATAACAAGTCATAGAAATCAAAGGGAAATTAGATATTTTAATTAATGTCTTAATTAACCTAGAGGGATATTCATAATGTCAAATGTCTATATTAGAAAAGAATAAAAGTCTCAAGTCAATGACTTCAGCTTTCACTTTAAGAAATAATTGTTTTTACTTTTATTATTTTAGAAAGATTTTATTTATTTATTTTAGAGAGCATGTGAGTGGGGGGAGGGGTAGAGAGAGAGGGAGAGAGAGAATCCCAAGAATCCCAGCCCTATATGGGGCTTGATCTCATGACCCTGAGATCATGATCTGAGCTGTAATCAAGAGTTGGTCACTTAACCTACTGAGCCACCTAGGAGCCCCAAGAAATTATTTTTTTAAAGACCAAATTAAACTAAAGTAAGCAGAAGAAAGGATATAATAAAGAGCAGAGCAGAGATCAATGAAATAGAAAACAGAAAAACAATAGAGAAAATCAATAAAATGAAAAGATGGTTCTTTCAGATGATTAATTGAATTGATAATTCTCTTGCCAGATTATTAAGGGGGAAAAAAAAGAAGACACAAATTGCCAATATCAAGAATGAGTAAAGTAACATCATTCTAGAGTCTACAGATATTAAAAGGATAATAAAGGAATGCTATAAACAACTTTATTCTAATAAGTTCAACAACTTAGATGAACACATTCCTTGAAAGACACAAACTATCAAGAAAATACAAAACTGGAGAAAAAAAAACAGATAATCTGAATAGTCCTCTATTAAAGAAATAAACTTGTAGTTAAAAAACATTCCCATAAGGAAAACTCAAGGTCCAAATGGCTTGGCTAATGAATCAAACCAAACATTTAAAGAAGAAATCATATCAACCCTTTCAGAAATTTAAAGAAGGAATATTTTCAAACATATCCATTTTTTTACTTAAAAATATGTATAGTTTAATCAATACCCTCTCATTAGCACATAACAAGTACCTGGAGATAACAGAGCTCTGAGGAAATAACAAAGTTAATTTTGATGAAGGGGAAAGAAGTAGGAGGAGATCCCAAGCAAAGGCCCCTGTTACAAAGAAGGAGAGAAGAGGATGCTTGTAAGATAGGAGTCAGTCTCTCTAGATGCTCTCAACAACCCAGGGGCAAAGAAACATTTTTTATATTTGTATTTCATTGAACTTGGCTTCTATGCTGGAAATCTCTACAAGTAATATTTCTTGCTATCCTTAACAGCCACCCTCTGTTTTAGGAACACTATCAAGTACAGTACACCCCTGCCCAGGTTTTGAGTTTTTTCACCAAACAGGAGAGGCACAAGATGAAGTAAGGGAAGGCAAAAAAACAAACAAACAAACAAACAAAAACAAAAACAAAACAAAAAAGAAAACATAAGAAGAATCAGGTTAGATTTACTCAATGATGTTACCCATGTAGCAATCTTTTCCTTTCTTTCTTCCAAAAATGATGTCTCTAATCACCTTCTCCAAAGGGAGAAACAGGCAGCAGTGAGGCGTGGGGGGCAGGGACAGAATCCATCATACTATGTCTCCATCTAGGCCATTGTTCTCAAGATCTATCCTCATCACTTTGTGCTCTGTAATGAAGTTGTTTCCTCAGCCTAATAGATGAGCTCTGGTGATCATTATTTTTCTGTTTTCCCATATTCCTTTCATTGAATTCTGATGAAAAGTTATGTCAACTTTTACTGCCAAAAGCCACATGGAGTTGGAGAGAAGTGATTTTTTAAAAAAAATCAATTGTTTTGTCTGTGATCCAACTTCAGTTCTCTGAACAAAAGAATAAAGTCATATCACCCCAAGCTTAAAAAGATGCCATTTTCTAATTTTTCCTTTTCTTTTTCTTCTCATTGTCCTCTCTCTTTTGTGCCTCAAACACTCCTGTCTGACTCTCCTTTCAGAATAATCAATCCCCAGTACTCTTACTGGGCATGAGAATTCCATAATTGCAGGCATTTGGTGATTGCCAATGGCTTTATCTGATTTAGGAGAATGCTTGGATGAAGTCTGGTGTCATCATATTCTGGCCCTGCTGGGAAGTAAGGAAGTAGGAGAGGGAGCTTTGGGACAGTGGAATGTTGGTAGGATAGAAGAACAGCGAGGAAGGGTGATTTTTCCACTCTGAGTCCCAGACAGTTTTTCCCCCAAAGGCATCTGAAATGAAATGTATTTTATCACTGTAAAGAGTCATTTCCCTCTTCAGACTTTCCTAGCCCCAGTATGGGAAATTAGAGAAGCTCAGATTCCTCCTTTTGACCTATTTCTTAGAAAACAGTATCACAAACTATGGATAGAGACTGCCTCTTTCCACCCTGGTTACAACCCACAGCTTTCTCTCACTGTCTGATGATAAGGGCTCCATAACTTCCTTCTGAACCCATGTTTCTCTTTTGAGCACTGGAGTGAGGATGAAAGGAGAGTTTTGGTTCACTCCATCAATGCCACCCCTCAATTTGGATAAATTAAAGGTTCCAATCAACAAACAATTAATAACAAGATAACCTACAATGAATACCAACATACAGAGTAGAGAAGATAACTGGTTATTAGCCACCTGGGTTACTGCTCCTACTGTTTCCACAGGAACAACTAGAACAGCTTGGCCCTACAGGTACAAGGCAGGGGAATACATGTGAATAGAGGAGCAGGGTGCATGGAAATAAATGAAGCTTACCAAGTGAGAACAAACAGAGGCTATTTATTCAGAGTTTGCTATAACAAGGGAGTCAGCTACCATTCTTTGCTGTTTAGTAGAGATTCAAAGGCAAGCAGAAGCTTTACAGAAAAAAGAAATAAAAGCATGGAGATACCTTCAGGTAAGCTCTGATTGGAGTTTGTTAGCAGAGGGAAGCTGGAGGCTTGTTAATTAGAAGTGGAACATGTTATATAATTGCTTTGGAAAGCATATTTGGCTTTTTAAGCTTGGTCCTGAATTGAAAATAGGGTAAAAAAAAATTAAGAAGTTGTTAAAGTCAGTTGGGAAGATGGTGGAGCAGGAGGACCCTAAACTCACCTCATCCCTTGGGTACAACTCAATAACATTCACATCAGTGTAAATAATCCAGAAAATGACCAGAAGACTGGCAGAACAAAGTCTACAATTAAAAGTAGAGAAAAGTGTTGTGCCCAAGATTGCGAATCTGAGAAACCACCAAGGAGCCCACACCGGTGCAAACACACGAGGGTTTATTTACAAGCTCGAGCTTGGGTCCAAGTGCACCCAACACAGCAGAGCAGGGACTTGGACCCCAGGTGGGTTTTAGCTTAGTTTTAAGGGCTGGTCTAGGGGACCTCCAGAAGAGGTGGAGGAATTTCTCAAGTTCTGTTTACTTTCTGATATGGGGCTTTCAAGGACATTCATTGAGCTCTGTTCTTATTCTAATAAGGGCTTCCTGCCCTTGGCTTGGGCTCTGTTCTTATTCTAATATGGGGCTTAAGCTGTAAACTGTTTTCTTCCTGTAACTGAAGTAAGGTAAAGTTCAGCTCTTATTCACAGGGGCCTGGGATGGCTGTACTTGTGCTAACGCTGAACTTAAAGTGGAATGGCCTTAATTTTCTCGGCCTTCACAAAAAGGCCACACTGAAGAAGGTAGGACTGGTGAAGATGTGATCTGGGAGTGAAGGAGACCATGACCATCCATAGTGGGGAGGGAACTGGTGGTGCCAAGAAGGGTGAAAAACAGACTTTTACACCAGGAAGCCCCCTGATGAACAGGGAGGACAAATCCCCATGACATTTGCCTTTGAAAGTGAGAGGAGCCAATTTCATGAGTTCTTACAACCAGCCAGACTTAAAGTCTGGAATTTAAAAAATCAGTGTTAGGAAGTAGAATCCTTGCCCTTAAAGAGATAGCATGACAAACAGCACTTGCAGAAGTGTAGAACAAACACTTTGAAAAATGCCAAGGCAGACAGGAAGGGAGAGTGATTTGGCCGTCTCAGAGCATAGCATGGAGAGACAAGGGTCATGGAGAGAGCACTCAAGGAACAAAGGAGCCAGCAGGCACCATTTCCTCTGCCCATAGCATAAACAATGGCCACCTGTGGGAACCAGCGCTGCCTCAACACTCATTACCTAACTTACTTACATGAAGCTCTAACCCCTACACTTTAGTGGATCCACCCTTCCGAGTCAAGATGGCCTTGGTCCCAGTGCTGTGGGCCCCTACCCCAGAAAACTGGTGCAAACCCTGCCAATACCAAATCTCACCTGCATGTTTTGTGGGACCTAAGTTCTGGGCAGGTCTCATTTCACAGGCAGACCACCATACACCTTGTTAAAATGCACCCCACCCCGGCTGGGGACCAAACACTGCCCATAAAAGGCATAGAGAGCCTCTGTAGAAACTGGACTGAAGGGAAATGAGGCCAAGACTCAACAGCAGAGCACACATAGCCCAGAAGAGACATTCCCTGAAGCAGCAGACTCTGGGGCACAGAGGATACCACTGCAGGATATGACATGAACTGCTTCTTCATAAGACTATTACTGTTCAGATATGTAGCTGATTTTCCTAACCCACAGAAAGAGACACAGAAAGTAGCGTTCCAATGGCTCAGTTTAACTTCTTTTTCAAGGCTCATTCAGAGAAATATTTCGTACCGATTACGAGTTTATTATAAAAGATATAACTTTGGGCAGCCAGGTGGCTCAGCGGTCTAGCGCTGCTTTGGCAGGGGCGATCCTGGAGACCCAGGATTGAGTCCAACATCAGGGCATCCCTGCATGGAGCCTGCTTCTCCCTCTGCCTGTGTCTCTGCCTCTCTCTCTCTCTCTCTCTCTCTCTCTCTCTCTCTCTCTCTCTGTATCTCTCATGAATAAGTAAAATAAAATATTTTTTTAAATTATAAAAAAATAAAAGGATATAACTTAGGAACAGCCATATGGAAGAGATTAAATAGGCAAGGTAAGGGGAAAGGGTGAAGAGTTTTATGCCCTCTCCAGGCACCCTACTCTCCCTGAATCTCAACATGTTCACCAACCTGGAAACTCTCTAAACCCCATCCTTTTCTTTTCTTATTTTTAATGGAGGTTTCATTACATATGCACGATTGATTGAATCATTGCCCACTGGTGACTTGATTTAATTTCCAGCCCCTCTCCCCTGTGGAGGAAGGGAAGTAAGACTGAATGTTCCAACCATCTAATCCCATAGGTGACTCTACAGGGAATCAGTCCCTATTCTTTGATGATTTAGGGGATTTCCAAAGATCAGCCTCATTAACATCACAAACTTTGATCACTCTCATTCTTTAGGAAATTCTTTTTTTTTTTTAAAGATTTTATTTATTTATTCATCAGAGACACACAGAGAGAGAGAGAGAGAGAGAGAGAGAGAGGCAGAGACATAGGTGAGGGAGAAGCAGGCTCCATGCAGGGAGCCCGACATGGGACTGGATCCTGGATCTCCAAGATCATGCCCTGGGTGTGATCAAAGGCAGGTGCTAAACTGCTGAGCCACCCAGGGTTCCCCTATTTAGGAAATTCTAAGGGTTTTAGTTCTGTGCCAGAAATGTGGGTGAAGGCTAACAATATATTTCTTACTAAAAACTCACAATATTACAGACTTGAAGGTAAGTTAAATATATATATGCTATAAACACTAACAACCACCAAATAACACAAAAGCAGTTATAATTATTTATAAAATAAATTAAAATGGAATCATAAAAATTATTCCAAAATGGCACACAAAGGGAAAAAGAAACAGTACAGATGGGACAAAAACAAAACAGTAAGATGATAGACTTAAATCTCATTATATCCAAAAAAAAATCACATTAAACATAAATGATCAAACACCCCAATTGAAAGGTAGAGATTGTCAGCTTTGACTTAAAAAAGAGAGAGAAAGAGGAAGATCTAACTATATCCTGCCTATAAGAAATGCACTTTAAATGTAAACACACAAATAAATAAAAAATAAAATATTGCATGTTAACACCTTGCAAAAGAAATCTGTATTGAGTATATTAATATCAGACAAAGTAGATTTCACAGCAGAGTATGACTAGGGACAAAGGAATTCATTTTATAATGATAAAGGGTTAATCCATTAGGAGAACATAACAACCCATACAAATGCTCGCATACAAAATGACAGAGCTATAAAATACATTAAGCAAAAACCCATAGAACTGCAAGAAGTAGACAAATTCATAACCTCAAAGATATCAATCCCCTATCTCAATAATTATTACAACATGTAGACAGAAAATGAGTAAAGATATAGAAGACTTAAACAACACAACCAACTTGACCTGACATTTTTAGAACACTCCACCCAAGAACAGAAGGATATTTGTTTTTCAAGTTCACATGGTATATTTATCAATATAGACTATATTCTGGGCCAGGGGAAATTCTCAAAATCTTTAAGAGGATTAAAGTAAAATCAAGTTTATTCTTAGACCATGATATAATTAAATTGTTAATCAATAACAATATGATCTCTGGAAAAATCTCAAACATTAAGAAACTAGCTGGAAAAAAAAAAGAAACTAACTGGAGCATTTTAAATAACAAGTCATAGAAATCAAAGGGAAATTAGATATTTTAATTAATGTCTTAATTAACCTAGAGGGATATTCATAATGTCAAATGTCTATATTAGAAAAGAATAAAAGTCTCAAGTCAATGACTTCAGCTTTCACTTTAAGAAATAATTGTTTTTACTTTTATTATTTTAGAAAGATTTTATTTATTTATTTTAGAGAGCATGTGAGTGGGGGGAGGGGTAGAGAGAGAGGGAGAGAGAGAATCCCAAGAATCCCAGCCCTATATGGGGCTTGATCTCATGACCCTGAGATCATGATCTGAGCTGTAATCAAGAGTTGGTCACTTAACCTACTGAGCCACCTAGGAGCCCCAAGAAATTATTTTTTTAAAGACCAAATTAAACTAAAGTAAGCAGAAGAAAGGATATAATAAAGAGCAGAGCAGAGATCAATGAAATAGAAAACAGAAAAACAATAGAGAAAATCAATAAAATGAAAAGATGGTTCTTTCAGATGATTAATTGAATTGATAATTCTCTTGCCAGATTATTAAGGGGGAAAAAAAAGAAGACACAAATTGCCAATATCAAGAATGAGTAAAGTAACATCATTCTAGAGTCTACAGATATTAAAAGGATAATAAAGGAATGCTATAAACAACTTTATTCTAATAAGTTCAACAACTTAGATGAACACATTCCTTGAAAGACACAAACTATCAAGAAAATACAAAACTGGAGAAAAAAACAGATAATCTGAATAGTCCTCTATTAAAGAAATAAACTTGTAGTTAAAAAACATTCCCATAAGGAAAACTCAAGGTCCAAATGGCTTGGCTAATGAATCAAACCAAACATTTAAAGAAGAAATCATATCAACCCTTTCAGAAATTTAAAGAAGGAATATTTTCAAACATATCCATTTTTTTACTTAAAAATATGTATAGTTTAATCAATACCCTCTCATTAGCACATAACAAGTACCTAGAGATAACAGAGCTCTGAGGAAATAACAAAGTTAATTTTGATGAAGGGGAAAGAAGTAGGAGGAGATCCCAAGCAAAGGCCCCTGTTACAAAGAAGGAGAGAAGAGGATGCTTGTAAGATAGGAGTCAGTCTCTCTAGATGCTCTCAACAACCCAGGGGCAAAGAAACATTTTTTATATTTGTATTTCATTGAACTTGGCTTCTATGCTGGAAATCTCTACAAGTAATATTTCTTGCTATCCTTAACAGCCACCCTCTGTTTTAGGAACACTATCAAGTACAGTACACCCCTGCCCAGGTTTTGAGTTTTTTCACCAAACAGGAGAGGCACAAGATGAAGTAAGGGAAGGCAAAAAAACAAACAAACAAACAAACAAAAACAAAAACAAAACAAAAAAGAAAACATAAGAAGAATCAGGTTAGATTTACTCAATGATGTTACCCATGTAGCAATCTTTTCCTTTCTTTCTTCCAAAAATGATGTCTCTAATCACCTTCTCCAAAGGGAGAAACAGGCAGCAGTGAGGCGTGGGGGGCAGGGACAGAATCCATCATACTATGTCTCCATCTAGGCCATTGTTCTCAAGATCTATCCTCATCACTTTGTGCTCTGTAATGAAGTTGTTTCCTCAGCCTAATAGATGAGCTCTGGTGATCATTATTTTTCTGTTTTCCCATATTCCTTTCATTGAATTCTGATGAAAAGTTATGTCAACTTTTACTGCCAAAAGCCACATGGAGTTGGAGAGAAGTGATTTTTTAAAAAAAATCAATTGTTTTGTCTGTGATCCAACTTCAGTTCTCTGAACAAAAGAATAAAGTCATATCACCCCAAGCTTAAAAAGATGCCATTTTCTAATTTTTCCTTTTCTTTTTCTTCTCATTGTCCTCTCTCTTTTGTGCCTCAAACACTCCTGTCTGACTCTCCTTTCAGAATAATCAATCCCCAGTACTCTTACTGGGCATGAGAATTCCATAATTGCAGGCATTTGGTGATTGCCAATGGCTTTATCTGATTTAGGAGAATGCTTGGATGAAGTCTGGTGTCATCATATTCTGGCCCTGCTGGGAAGTAAGGAAGTAGGAGAGGGAGCTTTGGGACAGTGGAATGTTGGTAGGATAGAAGAACAGCGAGGAAGGGTGATTTTTCCACTCTGAGTCCCAGACAGTTTTTCCCCCAAAGGCATCTGAAATGAAATGTATTTTATCACTGTAAAGAGTCATTTCCCTCTTCAGACTTTCCTAGCCCCAGTATGGGAAATTAGAGAAGCTCAGATTCCTCCTTTTGACCTATTTCTTAGAAAACAGTATCACAAACTATGGATAGAGACTGCCTCTTTCCACCCTGGTTACAACCCACAGCTTTCTCTCACTGTCTGATGATAAGGGCTCCATAACTTCCTTCTGAACCCATGTTTCTCTTTTGAGCACTGGAGTGAGGATGAAAGGAGAGTTTTGGTTCACTCCATCAATGCCACCCCTCAATTTGGATAAATTAAAGGTTCCAATCAACAAACAATTAATAACAAGATAACCTACAATGAATACCAACATACAGAGTAGAGAAGATAACTGGTTATTAGCCACCTGGGTTACTGCTCCTACTGTTTCCACAGGAACAACTAGAACAGCTTGGCCCTACAGGTACAAGGCAGGGGAATACATGTGAATAGAGGAGCAGGGTGCATGGAAATAAATGAAGCTTACCAAGTGAGAACAAACAGAGGCTATTTATTCAGAGTTTGCTATAACAAGGGAGTCAGCTACCATTCTTTGCTGTTTAGTAGAGATTCAAAGGCAAGCAGAAGCTTTACAGAAAAAAGAAATAAAAGCATGGAGATACCTTCAGGTAAGCTCTGATTGGAGTTTGTTAGCAGAGGGAAGCTGGAGGCTTGTTAATTAGAAGTGGAACATGTTATATAATTGCTTTGGAAAGCATATTTGGCTTTTTAAGCTTGGTCCTGAATTGAAAATAGGGTAAAAAAAAATTAAGAAGTTGTTAAAGTCAGTTGGGAAGATGGTGGAGCAGGAGGACCCTAAACTCACCTCATCCCTTGGGTACAACTCAATAACATTCACATCAGTGTAAATAATCCAGAAAATGACCAGAAGACTGGCAGAACAAAGTCTACAATTAAAAGTAGAGAAAAGTGTTGTGCCCAAGATTGCGAATCTGAGAAACCACCAAGGAGCCCACACCGGTGCAAACACACGAGGGTTTATTTACAAGCTCGAGCTTGGGTCCAAGTGCACCCAACACAGCAGAGCAGGGACTTGGACCCCAGGTGGGTTTTAGCTTAGTTTTAAGGGCTGGTCTAGGGGACCTCCAGAAGAGGTGGAGGAATTTCTCAAGTTCTGTTTACTTTCTGATATGGGGCTTTCAAGGACATTCATTGAGCTCTGTTCTTATTCTAATAAGGGCTTCCTGCCCTTGGCTTGGGCTCTGTTCTTATTCTAATATGGGGCTTAAGCTGTAAACTGTTTTCTTCCTGTAACTGAAGTAAGGTAAAGTTCAGCTCTTATTCACAGGGGCCTGGGATGGCTGTACTTGTGCTAACGCTGAACTTAAAGTGGAATGGCCTTAATTTTCTCGGCCTTCACAAAAAGGCCACACTGAAGAAGGTAGGACTGGTGAAGATGTGATCTGGGAGTGAAGGAGACCATGACCATCCATAGTGGGGAGGGAACTGGTGGTGCCAAGAAGGGTGAAAAACAGACTTTTACACCAGGAAGCCCCCTGATGAACAGGGAGGACAAATCCCCATGACATTTGCCTTTGAAAGTGAGAGGAGCCAATTTCATGAGTTCTTACAACCAGCCAGACTTAAAGTCTGGAATTTAAAAAATCAGTGTTAGGAAGTAGAATCCTTGCCCTTAAAGAGATAGCATGACAAACAGCACTTGCAGAAGTGTAGAACAAACACTTTGAAAAATGCCAAGGCAGACAGGAAGGGAGAGTGATTTGGCCGTCTCAGAGCATAGCATGGAGAGACAAGGGTCATGGAGAGAGCACTCAAGGAACAAAGGAGCCAGCAGGCACCATTTCCTCTGCCCATAGCATAAACAATGGCCACCTGTGGGAACCAGCGCTGCCTCAACACTCATTACCTAACTTACTTACATGAAGCTCTAACCCCTACACTTTAGTGGATCCACCCTTCCGAGTCAAGATGGCCTTGGTCCCAGTGCTGTGGGCCCCTACCCCAGAAAACTGGTGCAAACCCTGCCAATACCAAATCTCACCTGCATGTTTTGTGGGACCTAAGTTCTGGGCAGGTCTCATTTCACAGGCAGACCACCATACACCTTGTTAAAATGCACCCCACCCCGGCTGGGGACCAAACACTGCCCATAAAAGGCATAGAGAGCCTCTGTAGAAACTGGACTGAAGGGAAATGAGGCCAAGACTCAACAGCAGAGCACACATAGCCCAGAAGAGACATTCCCTGAAGCAGCAGACTCTGGGGCACAGAGGATACCACTGCAGGATATGACATGAACTGCTTCTTCATAAGACTATTACTGTTCAGATATGTAGCTGATTTTCCTAACCCACAGAAAGAGACACAGAAAGTCAGGCAAAATGAGGAGACAGAGAAATATATCCCAAATGAAAAAAAAAAAAAAAAAAAAAAAGGACCAAACCACAGCAGGAGACCAAAGCCAAACAGGTATAAGGAATAAGGAATGTGCCTGATAGAAAATTTATACTAATGATTGTGAAGATACTCATTGGACTTGAGAGAGTAGAGGATATCAGTGAGACCCTTACCCTGGAGATAAAAAAAAAAAAAAAAAAAAAAGAACCATTCAGAGATCAATAACACAATAAGTGAAGTTAAAAATACAACCAGATAGGGTTCCCTGGGTGGCGCAGCAGTTTGGCGCGATCCTGGAGACCCGGGATTGAATCCCACGTCGGGCTCCCGGTGCATGGAGCCTGCTTCTCCCTCTGCCTGTGTCTCTGCCTCTCTCTCTATCTCTCTGTGACTATCATAAATAAATAAAAATTTAAAAAAAATTTAAAAAAAATACAACCAGATGGAATAAATAGGCTATTTGAAGCAGAAGGACAAATTAACGAACTGGAAGACAGAGTAATGGCAAGTAATCGAGCTGAAGAAAGGAGGGGAAAGAATATTATGCAGATTGAGAATAGTCTTAGGGAACTCAGTGACTCCATCAAGCATAATACATTCACATTATAGGGGTTTCAGAAGAAGAAGAGAGAGAAAAGGGGGCAGAAAATTTATTTGGAGAAATAAAAGCTGAAAAATTCCCTAACCTCAAGAAGGAAAGAGATATCCAGATCCAGAAGGCATAGAGATCTCCCCAAAATTCAATGTCAAGAGGTCCATATCAAGACACATAGTAATCAAAATGGCAAAAAGTAGTGATAAAGAAAATTTAAAAGCATCAAGAGAAAAGACAGTTACATACAAGGGAAACCTCATAAAACCATCAGCATATTTTTCAGCAGAAACTTTGCAGTCCAGAAGACAGTAGCAGAATATATTCAAAGTGCTGAAAGGGAAAAATCTGCAGCCAAAAATACTCTATTTAATAAGGCAATCGTTCAGAATATAAGGAGAGATAAAGAGTTTCTAAGACAAAGACTCACTAAGGGAGTTCATGGCCACCAAATCAGCCCTATGAGAAATATTGAAGGGGATTTTTTGAACAGAAAGGAAAGATCATAATGAGAGTATGAAAAGAAAACAACAACAAAGGAGTAAAAATAAGTATTTCTGTAGAAAATAGTTAAGGGATTCATAAAATAAAAGGATGTAAAATATGACAACATAAACCTAAAATGTGGGGGGCCTGAGAGAAGGAGGAGTAAAGAAAATGGATTTGAACTTAAGTAACCATTAACTTAATATAGACTGCTATATGCAGATATAACCATCTGTGGTTAACAGAATGGTAACCACAAATCAAAAACCAGTAACAGATATGCAAAGAATAAAGAGAAAGGGGCTCAAGTATATCACTAAAGAAAGCTAATAAACCATGAAAGAAAGTGAAGAAAGGATCAGAGAAAAATCTATAGAAACAACTACAAAACAAGAAACAAAATGATAATGAATACATATCTATCAATAATTACTTTGGACATAAATGAACTAAACATTCCAATCAAAAGACATAGGGCAAAGAATTGGATAAAAAACAAGACTCCTATATATACTGTCTACAAGATACTCATTCCAGACCAAAAGATGCCTACAGATTGAAAGTGAGGGGATGGAGAAATATTTATCATGCAAATGTATGTCAGAAGAAACCTTGAGTAGCAATACTTACATTGGACAAAATAGACTTTAAAACAAAGACTATGACAATAGAGAAGAGAAAGACACTATGTAATAAAGGGGACAACCTAACAAGAGGATATAACAATTGCAAATATTTATGCACCCAATATGGGAGCACCCAAATACTTAAAGCAGTTAATTACAAATGTAAAGGAACTAAGTAATACTAATACAATAATATTAGGGGACCTTAACACCTCACTTGCACTGACAGACAGATCACCCAAACAGAATATCAGCAAGGAAACAGTGGCTTTGAATGACATACTGGGCTAGGAGTCTATCACAGATATATTCAAGATGTCCCACCCTAAAACAACAGAATACACATTATCATCAAGTGCACATGGAACATTCTCCAGAATAGTTCACATATTAGGCTATAAAAGAAGTCTCAACAAACAAAAAGAATCCCAAAGTCATACCATGCATCTTTTCTGACCATAAAGCTATGAAACTAGAAATAAACCACAAGAAAATATCTAGAAAGAGCACAAACACATGGAGGTTATATATATAATATGCTGCTAAACAAGAAATGGGTAAACCAAAAAATCAAAGAAGAAATTAAAGATTACTGGGAAAAAATGAAAACGAAAACATAAATGGTTCAAAATCTTTAGTGTGTGGCAAAAGTGCTTCTAAGAGGGGAGTTTATAGAGATACAGGTACACCTCAGGAAGAAAAAAAAAACTGAAATAAACAACCTATCCTTACTCCTTAAGGAGCTAGAAATAGAAGAACATATAAAACCCAAACCCAACAAAAGGAAGGAAATAATGAAGATTAGAGCAGAAAGAAATGATAAAGAAACTAACAACATAATAGAAGAGATCAATGAAACCAGGAGCTGGTTCTTTGAAAAGTTCAACAAAATTGATAAACCTCTAGCAAGACTCATAAAAAAATAGAAATAACCCAAATAAATAAAATCGCTAATGAAAGAGAAGAAATAATAACAAACACCACAGAAATACAAACAATTGTAACAAAATATTATGAAAACATATATGCCAACTAATTGGCAAAGTTAGAAGAGATGGATAAATTCCTAGAACAAATAACTTACCAAAACTAAACTAGGAAGAAATAAAAAATTTGAACAAACCAATTACCAGAAATGAAATTCAATCAGTAATCAAAAAACTCCCAACAAAGAAAAATCCAGGCTCAGATGCTTCACAGGCAAATTCTACCAAACATTTAAAAAAGAATTAATACTTATTCTCAAACTTTTCCAAAAAATACAAGAGGAATGAAAACTTCCAAATTTATTCTATGAGGCCAGTATTACCCTGATACCAAAACCAGATAAAAACACCACACACACACACAAAAAAAACTACAGGCCAATATCTCTGATGAATATAGGTGCAAAAAATCCTCAACAAAATGTTAGCAAACCAAATCCAACAATAAATTTAAAAATCATATGCCAGGGTCAAGTGGGATTTATTCTCAGAATGCAAGGGTGGTTCAATATTCACAATCAATCAACAAATACATCACATCAATAAGAGAAAGGATAAAAACCATATAATTCTTTTAATAGGTGCAGAAAAAATATTTGAAAAAGTACAACATCCATTCATAATAAAAACCCTCAGGCAGCCCAGGTTGCTCAGCGGTTTAGCACCGCCTTCAGCCCAGGGCCTGATCCTGGAGACCCGGGATCAAGTCCCATGTCAGACTCCCTGCATGGAGCCTGCTTCTCCTCTGCCTGTGTCTCTGCCTTTCATTATCTCTCTCTCTGTGTGTGTCTCTCATAAATAAATAAATAAAATCTTAAATAAAATAAAAACCTTCAACAAAGTAGGTCTAGAAGGAACCTATCTCAACATAACAAAGGCCATATATGAAAAACCGACAACCAACATCATACTCAATGATGAAAACTGAGAGCTTTTTCCCTAAGGTCAGGAACAAGACAAGGATGTCCACTTTCACCTCTCATTACCTTTCATTCAACCTAGTATTAGAAGTCCTAGTCGCAGCAATCAGACAACCTAAAGAAATAAAAGGCATCAAATTGGGAAGAAAGAAGTAAAACTCTATTTGCAGATGACATATGCTATATATAGAAAACTCTAGGGGATCTCTGGGTGGCTCAGTGGTTTAGCGCCTGCCTTTGGCCCAGGGCATGATCCTGGAGTCCTGGGATTGAGTCCCACATCAGGCTCCCTGCATGGAGCCTGCTTTTCCCTCTGCCTATGTCTCTGCTTCTCTCTCTCTCTCTGTATCTCTCATGAATAAATAAATAAAAATCTTAAAAAAAAAAAGAAAACTCTAAAGAGGTCACCTAGGTGGTTCAGTGGTTGAGCATCTGCCTTTGGTTCAGGTCATGATCCTGGGGTCCTGGGATTGAGTCCCACATCAGGGTCCCCACAGGGAGCCTGCTTCTCCCTCTGCCTATATTTCCGCCTCTATCTGTATGTCTTTCTTGAATAACTAAATAGAAACTTAAAAAAAGAGAAAGAGAGAGAGAGAAAACCCTAAAGACCCCAACAAAAATCTATTAGAACTGCTAAATGAATTCAATAAAGTCACAGGATACAAAATCAATATACAGAAATCTATTGTATTCCTATACACTAATAATGAAGCAGCAGAAAGAGAGCTTTAAAAGCAATCCTATTTAGAATTGCACCAAAAACAATAATCTAGGAATAAACTTAATGAGAGTGATGAAAAACCTGTACTCTGAAAACTATAAAATACCAATGAAAGAAATTCAAGGTGATATAAAGAAATGGAAAGATATTGCATATTCATGGATTGTAAGAACAAATATTGTTAAGATGTCCATACTACCCAAAAAATCTACAGATTTAGGGGATCCCTGGGTGGCTTGGTGGTTTGGCACCTGCCTTTGGCCCAGGGCGTGATCCTGGGGTCCCGGGATGGAGTCCCATGTCGGGCTCCCTGCGTGGGGCCTGCTTCTCCCTCTGCCTGTGTCTCTGCCTCTCTCTCTCCCTCTCTGTGTCTTGAATGAATAAATAAACAAATAAAAATCTTTAAAAATAATAATCTCTCTTACATTGACCATAGCAACATTTTTTTCTAGATATGCCTCCTGAGGCAAGGGGAAATAAAAGCAAAAATGAACTAATGGCACTGTCAGAATAAAAAGCTTCTGCACAGCAAAGGAAACAACCAAAACTAAAAGGCAATCTGTGGAATAGAAGAAGATATTTGCATATGACATTTCTGGTAAAGGGTTAATATCCAAAATATATAAAGAACTGGTGCAACTCAATACCCCCAAAACAAATAATGCAAAAAAAAAATCAGCCAAAGACATGAACAGACATTTGTCCAAAGAAGACATCCAGATAGCCAATGTATGCATGAAAAGATGCTTAACATCACTATCATCAGGGAAATGCAGATCAGAACTACAAAGAGATATCACCTCACACATGTCAGAATGGCTAAAATCAACACAAGAAACAACAGGTGTTGGAGAGGATGTGGTGAAAAAAGGAGCCTTATGGGATTCTTTATGGGAATGCAAACCGGTGCAGCCACTGTGGAAAACAGTATGGAGTCTCCTCAAAAGTAAAAAAAAAAAAAAAAGAACTACTTTATGATCCAGCAATCACACTACTGAGTATTTTTCCAGAGAATACCAAAACATGAATTCAAAGGGATACATGCATCCCTATATTTATAGCAGCACTATTACAATATAGCCAAACTATGGAAGCAGCCTTAACTGTCCATCAATTGATGAATGGATAAAGATTGCGGGGGGTGGGGGGGGATATTATTCAGCCATAAAAAAAAGAATGAAATCTTGCCTTTTGCAACAACATGGATAAAAGTAGAGTATATAATGCTGAGTGAAATAAGTCAGTCAGAGAAAGACAAATACCATATGATTTTGCTTATTTAGAATTAAAGAAACAAAACAACCAACCAAAGAAAAGAGAGAGAGAGAAACCAAGAAACAGACTCTCAACCATAGAGAACAAACTAATGGTTACCAGACAGGCAGTGGGTTGGGGGAATGAGTAAAATAAGGGATGGGGATTAAAGAGTACACTTATCATGATGAAATGAAATAAAATGAAATGAAAAAGAAAATCAGGAAGCTAGCAATCATTGACCATCCTGGGACAATTGGTGCAGAGATTTCTTGGACTGGTTATTGAGGACTTCTCTTGTAATATGTGGTCTAGTCATTGCCCATATATGTTTTCAGTCTTTTTATTTTTTTATTTTTTTATTTTTTTTATTTTTTTTTAGTCTTTTTATGTTTAACCACTGTACTTGGTCTGATTTCCTACAGCTACTCAAGGGCCACGCCCAGGAGGCAGCCTTTCTGTCCCCAGGTCCTAGATGTCCTCCATGGAGGACTCCCATCATTAACTTGCATAGTTATCTACTGCTTTGTAACGAATTACTCCCAAAATTTAGTGGCTTAATACAATACTCATGATCATAGCTTCTGTGTGTCAAGAATCCAGGTGTGGCTAGCTGGTCCTCTGGCTTAGGGTCTCTTATAAGTATGCAATTAAAGTATCACTTGCGTTTTAAGTCTATTCAGGTTGCTATAACAGAATACCTGGACTGGGTGACTTATAAATAACAGGAATTTATTTTTCACAGTTCCAGAGGCTGGGAAGTCCAAGACCAAGGTGCTAGCTCATTTGGTGTCTGGTAAGAATGTGCCTCCTGGTTCATAGACTTGGGTCTTTTTGCTGTAACTTCAGAAGGCCGAAGGGTGAGGGACCTTTCTGGAGTCTCTTCGATAAGGGTGCTAATCCCATTCATGTGTTCTCCATGACTTAATTACCTCCCAGAGGCCCCACCTGGGTGTTCATATTTCAACATATAAATTTGGTGGGGAGGAGATACAAATATTTAGTCCCTAGCACCCCAGTTCTTTCTTTTTTTTTTTTTTTTAAGATTTTATTTATTTATTCATGAGCAACAGAGAGAGAGAGAGAGAGAGAAAGAGAGAGAGAGAGAGGCAGAGACACAGGCAGGAGAAGCAGGCTCCATGCAGGGAGCCTGATGTGGGACTAGATCCTGGGACTTGGGGACCACACCCTGAGCCAAAAGCAAGAGCTCAACTGCTGAGCCACCCAGCCATCCCAGCATCCCAGTTCTGTAGTCATCTTAAGGATCAACTGGGGAAGCATCCACTTTTAAAGTCCACTCACAACTCTCTTGCTCACATGGTTGTTGACAGGATTCAGTTCTTTGAGGCTTATTGCACTGAGGGCCTCAGCTACTCATTGGCTGCTTATTGGTCTGAGGGCACTTTCAGTTCCTTTGCCCTGTTTCTCTCCATGGGTCTCCATAGCCCACAACATGGCAAGTTTGTTTCATCAGAGCCAGGAAACCAAGAAGATCCAGAGAAAGAGAATGCAAGCAAGACAGAAGTCAGAGTCTTTTGCAATCTAAACTTAGAAATAACATCCACTTGCTTTTACCATATATTCTATTCCTTGGAAGTGTCAACTCTAAATCGTCAGGAGGCAATAGCTAAGCTAAAGCATTTATTTGGGATCAAAGAATTGCAATTCAGGGTACACAGATTTGGACAGTAACTCAAACAGCAAAAGTCAGAGGTTTTTAGAGACAAAAAGGGAATGCTTGTATACGTTGTTTGCAAAGAATTTTGATTGATGTTGGTGGCAGAAAACTAATCTTGGCTAAACATAACTGGTTGCTAAGGCTATTGCTAAGCAAAGGTCTGTTACTGCAGCAAGTGGTAAGCCTTGCTCACAGAGCCTTTGGAGTATCAGCAGTTTGGCCCTTTTCAAAAATTCATGGTTCCACCAGTAAGGATATGCATAAGGCCCACCTCTTTAATGGCCTCCCAGCTCATTTAAAAATCCCTTGACCCAAATGATGCCATTTTATTTTACCTTTCTCAGAAGCAAAATATTAGGTCCAGCTCACACTCAAGGGTGGGATGATGCAAGACAGTGAACGTCAGGAGTAGAGATCATTGGGAGCCATCTTGGAAGCTACCATAAAACTCTGTCAAATAAAAATCAGATATAGATGAGTAGGAAACTTCATTAGAAGGATTATTGCCAGGAGGGAAAGGATTATTGCCCTAAGGAGAACCCTGATGAAAAGATCAGCAAATTCAACATCATAATTTTCCTTCCCATCCCTCCTGCTCCCAGCATGGGAGTGCTTCCACAAAGGCCAGCCAACCTTGGCTTGGCTCTACATCCCAGTTCTTGGCTCAATAGGCTTCCTCCCTCAGGAGGAAGAGGGGAGAAGAAAGATAAGAATAGAAAACATTTACTGAGCAGTTGCAGGTGTCAGGAGTGTACTAAAAGTTTTTTCCATGTTGTCTCATAAAGTTCCTCTTTAGCCACTTCCAGTTCCATCTCATTCCATCCCCAGGGCCCCATGCCTGACACCCTGACACCCTCCACCCCCCAGTCATGAACTCAAACTGCCCCTCACTACTCAGGATGCACTTGCAATTCATAGGCTTCACTGCATTACTATTATTTATAAATAATCCCTAGACTGAAGGCTCGGTGACTCATTCAGTTTTGCCAGTTCCTGGATCTTCCATTTTTTTATCTGTAAAAACGGAGACTGGAGACATGTACACAGTGTTGGGTTTACAGAATCTTAGATCTTCTGTTCTTCAGGTGACCACAAACCACTGGAAAACAGCCAAGCCACATCTCAAATCCCATCTCACAAAAGGAAACTTCCCCAACAATAGTACTTACCAGGCCCTTCTCATTGTAACAGAATCTTCTGCAACATTCTACCAAGGCCACCCTCCCTCTGACCCCACCGCAAACAGAGCTCCTTCCTGCCCCAAAGCAAACCCCTCCAATACTTGGCTGTTTGAGGAGCTTCTTATCTCCTTTCCACAGTATTCTAGAACCCCTTGACATTCAAATAACTCCTTTGCTTCTCCAACCATTTCCAACTTCCTGGCACCTACCATAGCATTTTAAATTCAACCTATCCAACAAGGGAGCCATAAAACATGAGCCATGAGGAAAGCCATAAAACACTGCAGATTGGAGGAAATGCAGAATGTAAAGGAAGGTAATCGCATAAACAAAGCTAAGAGCTGCTTGGCTTTGGGGAGAATGACTCACACAATCTGCAAAACTACTCATTAGAATACAGAAGTAGAAAGTAAGCATATACTTAAACCCTTTTGTTTTTTAAAGCAGTAAAAATCTATTGTGTCAGGAAACAGGTTTCTATAAAGATTTGTCTGTAGCTTCTGCAACAACAGTATAGGCAAACCGTTATGCTTCACAGATAAATTGCCTTTTTTACAGATTGAAGGTGTCTGGCAACCCTATGTCAAGCAAGTCTGTTGGTACCATTTTCCCAACAGTATTTTCTTACTTTGTGTCACATTTTGGGAATTTTCATAATATTCCGAACCTTTTATTATATTTGTTATGGTGATCTGTGATCTGTGGTCTTGGATGTATTGTAATTATTTGGGAGCACCATGAACCTCGCCCATATGAGGCAGTGAATTTAATTGATAACCGTTTGGTGTGTTTCGATTGCTCCACTGAGCAGTCATTCCCTGCTTATACCCCATCTCTCTCCTCTCCTCGGGCTTCCCTATTCCCTGAGACACAACAATATTGATTTAGGCCAGTTAATAACCCTACAATAGCCTGTAAGTGTTCAAGTGAAAGAGTCAATCGATAAAGCAAATTTCACTGTTGTCTTCTTTTAAGAAATTGCCTCAACCCCACTAGACTTCAGCAACCACCACCCTGATGAGTCAGCAGCTGTCAGCATCAAGGCAAGAACCCCCACCAGCAAAAAGATTACAACTCACTGAAAGCTCAGATGATGGTTAGCATTTTACAGCAATAAAGGTATTTTTAAATGAAGGTATGTACATTGGGTTTTTTTAGACATAATGCTATAATTGCACACTTAAATAGACTATAGTATAGTGACAACATAACTTTTATATGAACCAGGAAACCAAAAACTTTATTCAACTGACCTCATTGTAATATTCACTTTTTTGTGGTGGCCTTGAGCCAAACCTGCAATATCTCCAAGGTATGCATGTACACAGTAAAGAATGCATTATTATCTCTGTTTTTTGAATGAGATTACCAAATCTGGGAGCACCTTCAAGGCTACAGAGCCCGTAAGTGACAGAGTAGAGTAGTTTACAGACCAGCCCAACTCCAGCATGCAATGAGCCCATGTACCTACCCTGAGTGCTTCTCCCCAGGCCCCACCCACCCAGTGCTGTGTATTCCTGGAAGGCATGATGATATTTAACAATTATTTGTGCAACTTACATGGTGCTTTGTACATTTATCAATCTTCAGTATTTCAAATTCTAGATCTGGAAACCTATCGGTTGGAAATGGTTTCAAATGCACATAACAGAAAATCCAAGGAATCAGGGCTCAGTTAAATAGGGCCTTGCTCTAGTCACATAATGTTTTGCTCACCTGGAGGTAGATGGCTGGCTTAGGTTCAGTAGTGTAGGACAGCATCTCTGGAATTCTCTTGAACTTTCAGAATGAGTGTTGGGTTAGTCAACAGGCAATGTTGGACACAAGCCTTTAGAGGGCATCTGGTCCCAAACCTTCACGTTACTGGTGAGGAACTGTAGCCCAGAGAAGTTAACGGACTCATCCAAGATCTCACAGCTAAGTGCCCAAGCTCAGGTTTAAACCCAGACTCCCTAAACTATGGCCTTTTCTGTTTCTAAGAACTGATCCTCCTGGGATCCTGCTGTCTACTGGAACTAACCTGATAATGGATTTTGAATTGGTCTTTGATCGCCCATATCTTCACCAGATTAAATGGATTTATTCATAACCTAACCTGAGATTTCAATGACTTATTCCCAAGTGGTGGTGCTAATGGTGGAAATTACAGTTCCTGTGTTATGCAGAGTGAGGAGAGATGGTTTGGAGGCCAGGGCTGGCAATGCCTCCTCACTCATACAGAAATTGGTAACCAAGTTAGGATGTCCATACCAAACTTCTCTCTAACCTTCTAAACCCAAAAGTGCTTTAATAAAGAATTTGTCTTATCTATGTCCAAGGTTCCTGGCATGGAGCTTCCAAAGCCCTTGGAATTCCCTGATTGATAGCAATATTTTGTTATGCTACTGAAATGACTCATGGTGGGCCCATAGATAGCTTCAGGTTGGGACTGACCACTGAAAAGTCCAACTACATCATTAGAGTTTTGGAACTGGGGCCAGCCTAACTTCTGGGGAAGGAAGAGGAACTGGAGATTGAATTCAATCACATGCCAATGATGTAATGAACCATGCCTCTATAATAAAGCCTCAGTAAAAACTCTAGACACCAAAGTTCAGTGAAGCTTCCTTGTTGGTGAATACACTGATATTCCAGGAAGATGATACCTGCCTTCATGGGGAGAAGGCAAAGAATCCCTGCATCCTTCTCATATCTCACCCTATGTGTATCCTTTATATTAAAACTATAATCATAAGTATAGTGCCTTCTTGGATTCTGTAAGTCTCTCTAGTGAATTATCCCACCTGAGGTAGCATGGGAACCCCTGAATCTGTGGCCAGATAGTCAGAAGTGAGGGCAGTCTTGCAGAGGAGTTTGCCCTGATCCTGCAGGATCTGTGCTCACTCGGGGTAGTTAGTGACAGAACCCATTTGATGTTAGACAAATTGGGGTGGAAGTGGAGTATCAGCTCAGATTGACTCCCTCCTTTCTTCTACTGATGTTTACAACCCCTCTCTCTGAAGCAATAAGTCTTACGGCCAAATCTTAATGTTTTTTTTTTAAGATTGTATTTATTTATTTGACAGAGAAAGCATGAGCAGAGGGGGGTGGGAGAGGGAGAAGCAGAACCCCCACCCTGTGCTGAGCAAGGAGCCTGACATGGGGCTCCATCCCTGGGATCAAGACCTAAGCCAAAGGCAGATGCTTAACCGACTAAGTGACCCAGGCACCCCCAAATCTTAATGACTTTAAGGACTGTTGAGGATGGAAAGGAAAATGTCTAAGAGGAGAAATACAGAAGTCTTTGTAAAATATCTGTGTTACATAGATATCCCATCAATTTGTATTCTTAGTTACTCTGTGCTAGGCACTCAAGAGAATTCTAATGGAAAGGTAAGACATAATTTCCTCCCCAGGCAGCAACCAAGTTAATGGGATAGAGACAGACAAGCAAAGAAGCAATTACAATCCAAAGAGCTCGAGAAAGATCAAAGTCCTGAGCTTTCACAGGAGAGGGACTCCTAACCCCTAACTTCGGGGTCAAAAGGTAAGGGGCACAATCCTGAGCTGATACATGAAAGACATAGGAGTTAAAGAAGAAACTCTTGGTAAATAAGGGACAAAAGCAGGAGGGTCTGTCTGTGCAGAGGTCCAAAACACTAAGGAACTTCAAGTCAATAGTTCAGTTTAGCAGGAGGTGAGGCTTTGTGAGCAGGTTGGCAACAAGGACCACTAAAGCATTTCAGTCAGAAGATTACAGGCTTGGCTTTGGGCTACTTTAACTCATGGCATGAGGAATTAATTGGATGGGACAAGATTGGCACTTAGAGGCCAGTTTGGAGACCATTGGGTTACCCAGGGGGAGGTCCTGCCTTATTCTAAGCTCTGGCTAAGAATAGGAGTTCATGCACTGATAACTGATCATTCACATGTTCACTGAGGTATTTGCTTTTGTGAGAAGAACCCTCAAGCTAGATGAGTAATTACTAAAAATGAGATACTATGAAATTCTAATCTACCCAACACCCAACAGCATGCATAAACATGTCCATGAGTGTGACAAAAAGAGCTGCATTTCTTTCTTGTGTGGTTAACCCAGTGGGTTTGACTGCTCAGGATGAGGCTCTTGAGAAAGGGTCATAACAAGAAGAGAAAGATGTATTTTCTTCTAATGTGGGAGGAACTTTATAAAAAAAGAGATGGGACTCTTCAGTATGGGGGTAACTTAGTTTTAAGAGCCAAGCTAATGTTGAGGCCAGCAGTGTCCATCCCTGCCCAAGGCAGCCTCATAACAGAATCTAAATCTCTTGGTACTCACAGTGTGCTCCAAAACAATGGTCTTTAAATACATTTGGGACAGATGCCCCCTAAACAAATCAATAACAAACCAAAACAAAAGTCTCAATAATGGGAACCAATAGGAATGAAGAAAGGGAAGAATGAAGCCTCACGAGTACCAAGTACAATGACCTTGTAAGATTAAGTGAGAGAGTGAATAAAGTCCTGGCAGCACAGTATCTGCCAGAGTCTTTGTTTCATCAACGTTAATTCATTTTGCCTTCCTTTCTGAGCTATGTAGGGAATCTGACAGATGATAACAAGAGTTTCCATTTATCGAACATTTTTAAATTACAAAAGAAAATAGCACTTTATATGCATTATTTCATACTTACAACTGCCCCATTTTACAGATAATGAAATCAAGGCTCAGAGAAATTGAGTTGCCTAAAAGTACACATGGCTGAGATGGATTTAAGCCCCAGTTTGTCTAACCCTTGAAGAGCCATGGCATTAGCCACCA
Organism: Vulpes lagopus; assembly: GCF_018345385.1. Classification (NCBI taxonomy): domain Eukaryota; kingdom Metazoa; phylum Chordata; class Mammalia; order Carnivora; family Canidae; genus Vulpes; species Vulpes lagopus. Next base: position 43,227,553 of record NC_054838.1, read on the forward strand.
CACCCTCTACACCTTCTGGCTTCAGAGTCACAGGGTGAGACAAATCCTCAGCAAAGGACTCTTCACTGAGCCCTACTTCCCAAATGAGCACCTCTGAGGAAAGAGATTTCTCAGCCTTCCTAAAAAAATGATTCCATGTCCTAAAGCCTCACATTGCTCAGAGAACTCTCCTCTGTCAAAACTTAATGGCTTCTTATTGTAATTTCTTTCTTTTTTAAAGATTTTATTTACTTATTCATGAGAGACACAGAGAAAGAGGCAGAGACATAGGCAGAGGGAGAAACAAGCTCCCTGTGGGGAGCCCGATGTGGGACTTGATCCCAGGAACCCAGTATCACTACCTGAGCCGAAGGCAGATGCTCAACCACTGAGCCACCCAGGTGTTCCTCTTGTGGTAATTTCAACTCAGTGCTTCTTCAGTTTAGTTGGTAAGGCTTAGAATAAAATGAAGTTTTAAAAAATTTTTATTCAAATTCAATTAATTAACATATAATGTGTTATTGGTTTCAGAGGTAGAGTTCGGTGATTCATCAGTTGTATGTAACACCCAGTGCTCATCACATCACGTGCCCTCTTTAATGCCCATCACCCAGTTACCCCGCTTCCCCATGCTCCTCCTCTTCAGCAACCCTCAGTTTGTTTCCTATGATTAAGAGTCTCTTATAGTTTGTCTCCCTCTCTGATTTTGTATTTATTTATTTATTTATTTATTTATTTATTTATTTATTTATTCATTCATTCATTCATTCATTCACTCTTTGAATAAAATGAAATTGAAGTGTTATTTCAACATACCTGTGTCTCTATCCTTCATAAAAAACTGCTCCATCTTTTTTTGGACTTGTTGGCAATGGTGACTTATTTCTTCCTTTCAAGATCTTGCTCTAGCTAGTAAAAATAAAATGCTTTTTTTCCCCCAGGGGAGGAGGGTAACAAAAATAAAATTATTCATTGCCAAGGGAATAAAGCTCAAAAATAATTTTTCTTTGAAGAGAATCTGGAGGAAAAAAAAAGAAAAGAAAATCTAGCATGTTGTCCAAGCTATTGGTTTCTTCTTCTCTGTATTTTTTTGTAAGTATTATACTTTTTTTAACTCACACTGAGGTTTGAGGGCAACATTACATCCTACATATGCTCAGATTAGTTGATTTCTAGCCCCATATAGTTCTAATGACAAATATTCACCAAACTACATACACTGAACTTTCATTATTTTATCTGAAAAAGAAGAAAAAAACAAACTGCTTAGGTCTCCCTCTCACAGAACAGCAGATCTTTGATATTTTCAAAAAGATGTTCCCAAGGGTTTAGCAAACTCCTAGGCATGACTTTTGTGAGAATGTTTAGACTGGCACCTAATTGTCTTTCAAATTAGTTTAGTCAAAACTCACATGCTTCCTATATACGACCTCATAATCTATTTTTTTATTTTTATTTTTTATTCAAGTTTTTAATTTTTTATTTTTCCTTTAAGCTTTATCTTCCACTTAATAAACAAATTAGAGCTGACTGGACAGAGAGAGAGAGACAGAGAATCCCAAGCAGGTTCTGTACTCAGCACAGAGCCTGTTGCAGGGCTTGACCTCATGACCCTGAGATCATGACCTGAGCTGAAATAAAGAGTCAAATGCTTAACTGACAGTGCCACCCAGGTGCCCCCTTTTGCCTTTCATATATGGACTGGTCCTGTTCACATTAAAGACTTGGGTCCTTCCTAATGCATCCCTCTTTAAAGTTGCCTGAGCTTCTAATCTCTGGACAATCACATCTACTTTCTCTTGGAAGTAAGTGTAAAAAGCTACTTTGGGGAGGTAATTCAGGTTAAATGGTAGGACCTTGTGAGTCATAAGGGTGGGACCCGATCCAATAGGACTGGTATGCTTATAAGAAAAGGATGAGACACCAAAGAGCATTCTCACTCTCTTCCCCTCACCCCTAGTTCAAGCATACAGAAGAAAGGCAGTGTCAGAACACAGTGGGAAGGGGGCTGTCAGCAAGCCAGGAGGAGAAGCCTCACAAGAACCTTGGGGGCACCTTGATCTTGGACTTGTAGCCTCCAGAACTGTCAGAAAACAAACTCCTGCTGTTTAATCCACCCAGTCTGTGGTATTTTATTATGGTACCCCTAGCAGTCTCATACAATACCACTGGATGGAATTAAAATGATTGGGCAACAAAAGGAGGAAGCAGGTAGGGTCTGAAAAGAGTCCAGGCGAAGTGAGGAAGTGGGGAATTGTAAGTAAGCTGATTACTCATGTTTTAAGACAGAGAATCAGTAGATATTGGAGTGAATTGATAATCAAGAAAGGGGAATTTTGAATAAATTATTTAAAGTTACAGAGGTGAACTATTTAAGAATGCTTCCATTTCAGTTAATAGAAAATCTGAGTATTGTGGACCGAAGAAGTAGGCTTTTATTTCCCCTCCTTATTCCCCATAACAAGCAATGCAGGGGTAAGTAGCTGTTGGCATTAGGTCAAAAATACCTGTTGTCAGGGCCAACGTCACAGCAATTCTCCTGGCCTTCTCTTCAGGATCACAAGTTGGGTGTTGCAGCTCCAGCCATTAAAACTTCATTCCAGATAGGATTAGGAAGTGAAAGAGACTAGCTTATATTTTTGGCTAGAAGTGTAATATGGTAACTCTTAGCTTCAAGAATGAAGGGGCTTAGGAACAAGTATTGCTTTGACTGCAATGGTTAAAAGTAGCGTCCTCTAAAGTGTGAGGCCATGTGTAGGTGTCAAGAGATTTTTGTTTCTATTTTGATCTTTTTCGTTTTCAGTAATTTTTAAAACTTTAAATTTTTTTTTTAAATTTTTATTTATTTATGATAGTCACAGAGAGAGAGAGAGAGAGGCAGAAACACAGGCGGAGGGAGAAGCAGGCTCCATGCACCGGGAGCCCGATGTGGGATTCGATCGCGGGTCTCCAGGATCGCGCCCCCGGCCAAAGGCAGGCGCCAAACCGCTGCGCCACCCAGGGATCCCAACTTTAAATTTTTAAAAGCTTTGAAGGATGAAAAGAAATCATGTCAGGTTTGTAAATTACTACATGTCATGGACCCCTTGGGGTGTGATCGTTGAAATCACAAATTTAAAACAGGGACTGCCAAGAATCAACTTGGTGTGGTGTTTCCTGGGTTAGCATAGAGAGGTTTCAAATCCATTTAGCATCTCTGAGAGCCTCATAGTTAGGCATTGAAGCCAGCCTCCTTGAGCTCTCTACTCCAGACCTTCATCATGGCTATCAGATAATCTCTGGCAAGACCCACAACCGCATAGAATAGTGGTCAAAAGCATGACCAGGGGAGTTAGAAATACTCAAGTCTGACACCCACTATACACCTCTTACCAATTGCAAAATTGGACAAATCCCTTCAGCCTCACTTATTTGAGTCTGTTTCCTTGCTTATAAAATAGAGATAGAAATACTTCATAGCACAGTGTTTACAGTGAGAATTCACTACTGTTTTGCTAGCACTTAGAATGCCTGAATCAATAACTATTTGTTGTATACTTCCTGAATCTTTTCATTGACAATTTTCCTAAGAATTGCTAGAATGCCTGAAATGTGCACATCATGTGTGGTGTATGGTGACTTTTAAGTAAGCTTTTAATTTCAGTGGACTAAACTGCATACTAAATTGCCTCTCTCAAGTAGTCAATGCATAATAAATAGAAGCTGGAGTTAAAACATAGTGTAAGAAATTCTTATGCAAAGTAAATTATTGGACTTTTGCTCAAAATGTGTGCCTGGGCTGATGCAGGATGCTTTATGCCTACTATAAGTACCTAGCAATGTTGTCCAAAACTAAGAAATGGAAAAATCCAAATTCCATAAACAAGGAGTAAACTAAAAGCTAAACTGGTGAGTAGGAGTTGATATGAGAACTGCCCATGAGAATATCAGGATTGACTACACATTCTAGATGCTGAGGATATAGTGCCTTTGTGAATATGAAGGCCACCTTCAGGAGGGTGAGGGGGTCAGGTCTGGAATTTCCTGCCTGATGCTGGAAGCCTATAAGTGAGTATACTCTCCAACTGAATCCTAGTTCTCACAGTAGAACTAGGATACTGAGTGGCCAGGGGAAGTGCTATGGAAACTTCCCACTCATCTGGGCCGAGGGGGGAAAATAGAATTACCCATAAGAAATTGGAAATCTAAGCCAGCTCTACTCTTGGATGTGGAGCCAAATTCACATTACTCATGCAATTCAGAAAGCCTAGATGAGAAACGACCTTAAAAACTCATTCAGAGTGGTAATAGCAGAAAATCTAAGTCAGATCAGTGTCTTTGTATTGACAACTAAAAATCTGGAAAAATATTTTATTTTATTTTATTTTATTTTTAAAAAGATTTTATTTATTCATGAGAGACACACACAGAGAGAAAGAGAGAGAGAGAGAGAGAGGCAGAGACACAGGCAGAGGCAGAAGCATGCAGAGAGGCAGAGGCTCCCATGCAGGGAGCCTGACGTGGGACTCGATCCTGGGACTCCAGGATCACGCCCTGGGCCAAAGGTGGCACTAAACTGCTGAGCCACCTGGGTTGCCCTGGAAAAATATTTTAAAGCAACTTTATGAATGCATCAGAGAGGGACAGAGAGCAGGTAGAAAGGGGGAAGAGCCCACTCTTGAAAAACAGTGACAATTGGTATGATTTGGGAGTCCAAGGCTTTTTGTCTAGAGAAATTCCTCAATATGCATGAAGCTCAGGGTGGCAGAAAGCCAGAACCTTCCTCCTTGAGAAGCACAAGACAAAGTTCAGGGTAGGCACAGTGACTAGAATGCAAGGGGTAGAAATTGTGGAGAAGATGGAGCTGCAAAAGGGATGAAACACAAAATCTTAATATAAACTGAGGCAGATCATTGGCAGATCACTAAACCCTGCATGTGTTGGGGAGTCCCTGCAGAGCCCAGTACATGGATGTTGAGGGGGTTGAGATTTCATCTCCAGCCCACCACGGGAGATATTAATAAGAGAAACAAAATTCTTCAGAGAAACATAAAATCCAGAATCTGTCCAACATACCATCATACTATTCATAATGCAATCAATTAAAAAATCACTTAACATGCAAAGAAACAGATTTATGTGATGCATTCTCTAAAGAAAAATCAGGCAATAGAAACCAATTCTGCAATGACCTAGAAGTTGCAGTCAGCAGACAAGAAACTTTAAAACAGCCACTATTGGAACTACTCAAGTATTTTACAGGACAATATACTCATTGTGAATGAATGGAGTGATAATCTCAGCAATGAAATAAAAATTATAAAAGTAATTGAATAGGTGAAGGATGGGATTTCTATAACGTTGGCATAAAAAGTTTAGGCAAGTGCTTTTGAAGATAAAAGTTATGAAATGGGACAAAATTAAAACAATTTCTGTTCTGTCAAGAGAATGAGGAGACAAACCACAGATTGGGAGAAAATATTTTAAAAAGACACATCTGGTAAAGAACTGTTACCAAAAAACTCTTAAAATGTAACAATAAGAAAAGAAACAACCCAAAGGAAAAATGGGCCAAAGACCTTAACAGACACCTCACCAAAAAAGATATACAGGTGGCAAATAAATATATGAAAAGATGTTTCAGGGACACCTGGGTGGCTCAGCAGTTAAGCATCTGCCTTTGGCTCAGGGCACAATCCCGGGGTCCCCAAATCGAGTCCCGTGTGGGGCTTCCTGCATGGAGCCTGCTTCTCCCTCTGCCTGTGTCTCTGCCCCTCTCTCTGTGTCCCTCATGAATAAATAAATAAAAATCTTTAAAAAAAAAAGATGTTTCACATAATTTGTCAACAGAGAAATGCAAAGTCAAAAAACAATGAGTTGCCACTACACACTTATTAGAATAGCCAAATCTGGAACCAACTAAAAATTTCAAAACTAAAAAATACAACATCTACATCCATGCCCAACACTTCTATTTACTATGGTAGAAGAAAATCTAGTTAGTATAAGACAAGAAAATGATACAATAGTCATGTATATTATAAAGAAGAAGTAAAGCTATCTTTATTTGCAAATGACATGATCATGTACATAGATAATCCTAAAGAATCTACAAAAAAAAAAAAGTCTACTAGAATGAATTACTGATTTAGCATGGTTGTAGGATAAGAATTCAATTTAAAAAGCTTTCTATATCTTGGATCAACAAAAAGGAATGAGAATTCCAGAAATGATGGCCTAACACGTGCCCTCAGAGACCAACAGAGGTGGGAAAAGTGCTTCAGCAAAACTTTGTATAATAAGGGAAAGAAGAGATTCCAGCTTCCTCCAGAAAGAAAATCAAGTTTCTTGCTGATAAAACTGCTTTGGGTGGATAAGATCTAAAAAATGTATCCAGTATTTCTGAGGCACAGAGCTAGGTAGCTCTTCCTTCGAAGTGACTATATCTGGGTTGACTACCTGTACTCTTTCAATGCCTCTACAGAGACTTCCCAATGGTCCTGTAATGCTTTAAATTCCATGTCTGGAATCCTTTAAAATTTTGCATAGTCCATAACTTGCAACTAGCAATCTTTATGTGGCCCAGGTTCTGGCAGACACACTCATAGAACTGAGCTATGTGAAGTCTACTTCAGTAGACCTGGGTTGATCAGTGACCTAGGTGAAGGTCAAAGAGCTTTTCTAGGAAACACTAAACTTGAGGCATTTGATTGCTTTGTGGCAGCTGTAGCAGAGATTCTATAATGCTAGGTGGCAAATAATGGTCAATTGCATCAGTGGGTTTTTGTGGTTTGTTTGTTTGTTTGTTTTTGTTTTTGTTTTTTAGCATTGTCCCACAGGATAACTGAGCATTTCTCTTGGCTGCTGTGTCTCTGCCTATAAAACATCCCAACTAGGTTCCCTAGTGTTCCTGAAAATCTTCTCTCTCTGATATCCTGTAAAAATTGCATTTAGATTTGAATGAGCTAGTGTAGGTTCTGTCTTCTGTAGCAAAAGACATTGATTATTAGTAAAGAATTTATTCCAGAACTGGTGGCAGGCTACAGACATTTGAAGAAATGGGGATCTGGAATTAGTTCTCTTATTTCATAGGGTTGGAAGGCAGTGGGGATTGGGTTAGTATTACAGGATGAGGCAGTGTTCTATAGCATGTTTTGGCTGAGAAGTCACTTAAATGATCCACCATGGTCACTTGGAATGCAATGCATATTGAAGGCAAAGCTTTGGTGGCCACAGCAATTAACTATTACCAAGGACATAAGAAATACTATGAATTGTGGGACACCTGGGTGTCTCAGTCCTTTAAGTGTCCAACTCCTGGTTTCAGCTCAGGTCATGAGCTCATAGTCATGGGATCGAGTCTCATATTGCACTCTGTGCTCAGCATGGAATCTGCTTCAGATTCTCTCTCCCTCCACCTCTTCTTCTCCCCCTGCTCATGCTCTCTCATAAATAAATAAATAAAATAATAAACTAGTTTTAAAAGAAAAATATGAGTTATAATGTGGGATGGATTCTTCTAACTAAGCTATAATAGTTTTAAAAAGAAAATGACAAAAAAAAAATAAAATAAAAAGAAAATGACAGGCTGAGAATTTTACAGGAGAGAATGAGAGATAGTCTATCATTGTCCTGAAAGACTTTCCTGTATCTCAAAACTGCTAATATAGTGGTTAAACAGACATAGGGGGTTGCCAAATTACAACAGAGGGTGAATCCACAGCCTCACCTGGTCTCTAATGTGAAAGATAAGGCATTTATATGAGAAGTATGGCACCCTGAAAATTGGAATGGGAATATTTGTGGTTATTCAGATGACTCTGATAACCCCATACTTTACTGAGCCTTTCTTGCTGAAGAAGCAGTTGTACCTCTTTATCAGATGAGGCTGACCCACCCCGCTTACAGACCTAGAGTAACCTCATCGGAGAACACCTGAAATGAAATGTCAAGCCTCTTTACATTCTACTGCTAATGCTAGAAACCAGGGTTCCATAAGGGGCCATTTATAACATCAAACCCAGAGGAGGTATTACACACCAAACTAATTGTGTGATTTAAATAATTGAAATATATAAACATGTAGGTAAATATGTAAGAGTGGATTATTAGAGTGCTAGAACAGGGAGGATAGAATGAAAATGTAAATTAGGCTGAATTTATCAAATTGGGAAAACATGCCAGAGATCCTGGAGTCATTGGGTTAAGTTTGGGCTGCTGAGAATAGCTTTCTGTTTTTTGATATGCAGTTTACATTCTTTTTTTAAAAAACTGTGGTTAAAATACATCTAATATTTAACATCTTACCCATTTTTAAGTAAAATAAGACCAAAAAAAGAGCATGCAGTTTCTTTTTTTAAAATTCTACTTACCATGGTTAGTGATATTTACCATCTTAATCATTTTTAAATGTACAGTTCAGTAGTGTTAAATACATTTATATTGTCATACAACTAATCTCCAGAACTCTTTTCATCTTGCAGAATCCCAAACTGTATACCCATTAAACAATTCCATATTCCCTCCTCCCCTCAGCCCCTGGAAACCACCATTTTACTTTGTTTTTGTGAATTTGACTACTCTAGGTGCCTCATAGAAGTAAAATCACACAATATTTGTCTTTTTTGTTACAGGCTAATTTTACAGAGCATAATATACTCAAGGTTCATCATGTTGTAGCAGGTGTCAGACTTTCTTCCTTTTTTAAGGTTGAATAATATTCCATTGTGTATATATACCACATTTTGTTTATCTATTCACAGACCGAGGGACACTTAAAAGTTGCTTCCACCTTCCAGCTTGTGAATAATGCTGGCTACAAAGATGAGAGTACAAATATCTCTTTAAGAGTCTACTTTTGAATCCTTTGGGTTTACAACCAAAAGTGGAATCTTTGAATCATATGGCAAGTCAATTTTCAATTTTTTTTGGAATTCTCCTACTGTTTTCCCTAGCAGCTGTTCCATTTTACATTCCCACCAACTGTGTATAAGCATTCCAATTTCCCCACATTCTCTCCAAACTTGTTATTTTCTGTTTTATTGATACTAGTTATCCTAATGAGTATGAAGTGGTATCTCATTGTGATTTGGATTTGCATCTCCCTAATAATTTGTGATGCTGAGCATCTTTTCACATGCTTCTTGGTATATCTTCTCTGGCAATGCCTATGCTAATCCTTTGCCCATTTTTAATCGGATTTTTTGCTGTTGTGGAGTTGTAGGAGTTCTTTGTATAGTCTCACTGTGAACTCCTTGCAGATCTTTGATTTGCAAATGTTTTCTTGTATTCCATCGGTTACCTTTTTACTCTGTTGATTGCTTCCTTTGATGCACAAAATTTTTAAATTTTGATGTAGTCTGATTTATCTATTTTTACTTTTCTTGCCTGTGCTTTTGGTGTCCTATCCAAAAAAAACCATTCCAAATCCAATGTCATGGATATTTTTTTCCCCTATGTTGTTTTTCCTAAGAGTTTTATAGTTTTAGCTCTCTTCTATTTAGGTCTGATCCATTTTGCATTGATTTTTGTGTGCAATATGGGGTAAGGCTCTAACTTCATCTTTTGCATATGGATATCCAATTTACCTAACATCATTTGTTAAAAAGACTCCTTTCCCCATTGGTCTTGGCACCCTGGTTGAAAATTATTTGACCATATATGTGAAGGTTTATTTTTGGGCTTTCTGTTCTATTCCATTTGTCTATATGTCTGTCTTTTGCCAGTATAATACTATTTTGATTACTATAGCTTTCTAGTAAGTTTTAAAATCAGGAAGTATGAAACTTCCAACTTTGTTCTTTTTTTCAAGATTATTTTAGCTATTTAGGGTCTTGATAATGGTTTTAATTAATTTAATATGCAATAATAATTTTATAATAAATTTAATGATCTGCTAGGTTTCTATTGTCTCTGGGCTCAGTACTAGCCTATGCCAAAGGAGCTTGAGATGTCATAAATTCCCTTATAAGTTAGGAGAACTAATGCAAAGATTTTGAGAAATAGGTGTAGTACAGTGGATTTATTAGATGTGACCCATGAGATAACCCTTAAAAATGTCCTCTGAGAGGGCCCAGACCTTTTCAGGGCATAGAGAAACATACTAGTGAGAGAAACATAGGCATATGTAAAAATGCTAGAGTAGGTCTTTTCCATGCATCAAAAATGAGTGTGTGGATGCTGTCTTTGAAATGGACTTCTTAATGTGAGTGAAATTGATGGCATTGGATCTGGAGTGGCAGAGCCATGTATAGTACTCACCTCTAGTGGCACAGAGGGTATGGGTGCTATAACAATCAGCAGGGTCAGCTCATTAATCAATGGTTTGGCCCACTGGATCTTCATGGTGACTGAATTATCACAGGGGCCTTGAATAAATAGAAGGACATTCTACTAAGGTAATACTTGATTTATATAACAAAACAAAATGGAAAAAAAAAAACCAACCAGCTGTAGGTCGGGCAAATGGAGACCTAACTTTAGCCACCACATTTGAAAGTCAGAACCCCTCATTTAATTTCCATACCTGAGTTAGTGTACAGATTATGGATCCCTTGAGTAAAGAAATGACTATGACAGTATCACTGTAAGTACTATAGGTCTCCCAAACAGCTTCTCTAAAGGGGCTAATGGAATGATCAATTTGGGATATCTGGACTGGCTTTTGGTTCATACCAATTCTTAGAGATGAAAAAAGCCTCTGTGGTCCATTGGTGAGAGTGAGGACTTACAGAGGTCAAGTGAAAAATGAAATTGTGGCTTATGTCCCACTCCTGTGGGGTTCCCAAGTTTATTCTGTGGCTAATTCCTGAGTTCTTAAGTATAGAACTGGAATACTTAGCAACTGACAGATTCTACACATGAGGTCAGTTACAGTAGAATGAAATGGAAGCCCCTGAAGCTCCTCCTCCCAGTGAAAACATAAACCAAAAGCAATGTCACATCTCTGAAGGAACCACAGAGGTTGGTGCCAATATTCAGTACTTCATAGGTGCAGAGGTAAGGATTCCTATTATAGTCATTCAACTCACTTGCTTGGCCTCTACCTAAAATAGATCCTCTTAGGTAATGTATATAGGACTAGGAATCAGAAAAACAACCAATGTCTCAGCAGAAGTGCTGGAAAGTAGATGAGCAATGCTGGTAGGCAGAATAATGGCCTCCCACATCCTAATTCCCAGAACCTATGAAAATGCTAAGCAAAGGAAAATAAAGGTTGCAGATGGGATTATGGTTGCTAATCACTGATTTTATTTTATTTTTATTTTTTTTTTATTTTTTATTTTATTTTTATTTATTTTTATTTTATTTTTAAAAGATTTTTATTTATTTATTCAGGAGAGACATAGGGAGAGAGGCAGAGACACAGGCAAAGGGAGAGGCAGGCTTCTTGCGTGGAGCCCCATGTAGAACTCTTGGGGCCGCAAGATCACACCCCAAGCCGAAGGCAGATGCACAACTGCTGAGCCACCCCGGCATCCCAGCTAATCAATGATTTTAAAATAAGAATATTATCCTGGATTATTCAGGTGGATATAATGTAATCACAAAGGATCACAAATTACATCCTTGTAAACACCTTTGAAAAGTGGAGGGCATGGGAGGAGAGAGAGGGAAATGTGACTATTGAAGTTCAGAGAAATACCATGTTGCTGGCTTTTAACATGGAAGAAGGGGTCAATGATCCAAGAAATGTGGGTGTCCTCTAGAAGCTGGAAAAGACATGTCTTCTTGTCTTGTCCCAGAGCCTACAAAAAAGAATGTGACCCTGCAGACACCTTAATTTTAGCCCCATAAGACCTGTGTCAGATTCTGACCTACCTACAGAAGTATAAGATTATAAATTTGTGTTGTTTAAGCCACTAAGACTGTGGTAATTTGTTATGGCACCAATAGAAAACTAATAGAAATATCTTCAAAATTCAGTTAGTTTCTTTGTACCTTTCCTTGGGCAACTGCTAGAGAATGTGGTCTTCCAAAATAAAGGAGTAAATAAAAAGTGAGGAAGACAGGGATCTAGAAAACAGCAAGACCTAGCCACTGGGTAGAGGAGAAGGGAGATCCTGGTAAAGCATGTATTCTACAGACAGAAAGATCTGCAACCCCAGGTAGGAACATCTGACAGCCCAGCTGCTGTGGGAGATGGGAATTGGCAAATACTTGATATCTGTGGTCAGGTGACAAAGAAATTTTTAACTCTGCTGAAAAATTGGGAAGGAATTAGTGATGGTGACATAGAAAACTGAGCCAGAAACAAAGAAGTTTTAACTCCAGAAAAGCAAGGTTATTTGTAAAAAGGAAATGTAATTGTCATATCCTACTTGTCTTTGAAGTGAACTCTATTTGGTGTTTTAACACATTCATAGAAGTAACTTTATAGGAAGGATACAGGGAAGAAAAATAAAGGCTTGGACCACTAGGTCCCTATTTTTATTGGTTTACTGTTTGTTTGTTTCTGTACTGCAGAGGCACAGAATTGAATTAATCATAATCCTTGGTTTATGGCTCACTCTTAATGTTGCCCAAAACAAAAGGTAGAACCTTGACAATTATTTATAGCCTCATCATCCTACATGCCAACCCATATCCCTTCTCCTCCATCTGAAGTAACCAATATACTAAATCTTGTGTTCATGATTTCTTTGCCTTCCTTGCATTTAATCTGAGCACCTTAAATTCATGACTGGTCTGAGGATAAAGTTCCTGCTAGACTAGAAGCAGAGGAAAGAAGGAGTGATTAACATCAACCACTCTGTCTCCATAAGGCAGCAAATAGCTTATTCTCAGCAAGAGATACTACAAAGTCTCAGAAAGGAGAGTGAACTCCAGGGCTTTCTCACATTAAATACCATTAGAATATTCTTTAAATGTCATCCAGCATTGCCTGTATCTTATTTGTTCCCTCTTTAACTACTCCTTGAAATGAGGGAGAATGGTGGGGGCAGGTACACAGAAATGCCAAAGCAAGGTGCTAATGACCTGATCTCAGCATTATGAGCATCTTCTACCACCTACAGGCAACACTTTAAGACAAGCTTGTTTCCCCAGGTGATGTTCCCCTGCTATCTTCCAGATTTGCTCCCCTGCCCCAGGTACTCTGGCAGCCTCCTGGTATCCTAGAACCTGTACCTTGGACAGCAGCACAGAGGCCCTGGGGGCATGCCACACCTTTAGTTTGGAGCAGTGAGGGTTTAGCTGAGTTCTGCCCATTTCTGAGGACCCTGAGGCCCCAGCTGGCTAAAAGACAACTGTCTGCCTTGGCAACCTACCATGGCCAGTCAAGCAGGGCACCAGCAATCTGGAAGTCACTTATAGTCTGTTTGGAAGATGTTTCTAACTAGAATTTGAGTTCTCAAGGCAGCCTGAGATCCTGACTATACCAGAAACATGGACTCATTGGCCGTGGAGCTGTGAGGGCCCTGGGGTCCACCTAGTTAAGCATTTCCCAAAACACATACTTCAAGCACTTGTTTTTAGGATGGTTAACAGGTTTTACCTCAAAGTGTCTCACCATCAAGGAAATATGTAGAACATATTTAAATTAAAATTAAATTTAATTAAATAAAAAACAAATGAAGATTCTTTTCTACAAGCCTTCTCAATATCTAATTTCCAAGAAGGTAACATTTGCCCAATTTTCCTGTATGATATACCTGAGCCTGTCTCCTCAACTGCAATGTAAAAATGATAATGCCCTCCTAGGAGGATTGCTATGAAGGTGAATAAGATCATGAGCTGAGAAGCATTTAGCATAGTATCTCTCATATTGGGTGTCAGCAAATCCTACTTCCTTTCTCCTTTTCCTATGCCTTTCATTTTTCTTTCAAATCTTCCCCTAGGCTCAGTAAATTACCCCTGTATACAGCCTTCTATGAAATTATGTGAAACTAATTTCCTGAGCTCTGGATGGCATCAAAGTAATTATGTATACCATGAAGTCTCCTACCCTGCTTACCTGGTAGGACAGGGGGTCCCCAGCCCCAGTGGGGCAGAAATCCTGGTCAACACAGGAATGTGGCACCCATTACACACTGTGAGTAGGAGAACCAATCCTGAGGCTCCAGTGGCAGCTTTGCCTCATTCCACATCACCAAAGACTCACGTGTGAAGTCTTGGGTCCTCAGCACAGATTCATAGTCACAAGAGAAAGGATGTGGCAGCCAGCTCAGTGGAAGAAGCTCTAGACCAAGATCAGAGATTTCCAGCTGGCTATTTACCCTAGCCGGAGCATGTTTGCACTTCCTCAGTTGTAAAATGCAGGGGTGTAGGCAGATGATCTTCATGCTCTCTTTGTAATCCACATAGATCCCCATGTTAAAGGTTACTAACTGTGGTTTAATCAGAAGCCCAAGAAGCATAGTCCATGCACCCAAAATATATTTTATTGAGACTAGTGCATTTATAATGAAATACTCATTATGACACATTGGAAAGATTCAAGTTTTACAAATTTCACATTTACAAATACAAATCACATTTTGCTCTGAGGCACACAGGGACCAAGGTGAATGGGGAAGACAAGGTACTGACAGGAGACCCAGACCTAATGGGCCATCTGTAGGTCTTCTCCCTGGAGAAGAGCATTCTTCAACTTGGCAGTATTTCTAGAGGCCTTCAGCAAGGAGGAAAGTGAAGCTTTCCCCATGATTCCAGAGCAGGACAAACTATTTGTAGTCCTGCTGCCTGTTCTTTCTGGTTTGAAGAATTTCCATGGCAACATTAAGATGAAACCATTAGCTACTTCTTGACACCACAGAGACAAGAGGTCCAGGCATGGAAGTTATTTGGCCATCTGGGCTTGGAAGGCTCTCTGTCCCATGAAAGTCAAACATTCCAAACATTCTCATAAGTGGAGAGAACAGTATAATGAACTCTCATGGTTCATTATAGATAGAAGAGCAGATAATATGACCAAGTTCAATTTCAATGAAACATCAAGAGATCTAAGTGAACCCTGGATAATCCCCTTCTCCCCAAATGTCAGTTCCCCTCTCAGCTCCATATTCATGTTTGCTTTCAAGATCTATCTGGTGCTAGAAAGTAACCTAAACCCAGTGTGAGAGTGGCAACTATTTAGGGCGGGTGAATTAAGTTCTATTCTGCCTGTGTCTTCTGGGTGATGCAGTGAGTCACTCAAGACCAGATGGAAGGTGATGAAAACACTCAGTCTCTGGGCTGAGATTTCTCTGACATGTTGAGTCCTTAAGGACTATCACAATGTCATAGGTTTCTGTAAGTGACACATGAGCCGCCAGGGTGATGTTGACAAGTGAGTGGTCTTCGGGGAACTGGCATGAAGAAGCTTTATTATTCAGACAACACAGAGGAGTGGCCTGTCTAGACAGCTTGGGAGGATGTGAAGTGTCTAAGTGCAATTATTTCTGGCATGTTGGAGAGCCTGTTCCATCGTCTCCTGTAAAAGCAGGGCAATGTTTTACCACGTCTTGTTCCATGTGAATGCAGGAGAGAAGGAATTTTGCCTGTTAGATGAGTTTTATTTCCTGGCTCATCAGGATGGCTGCTATCTGAGAAGAGGTGCTTCATCCAGGCCTTTCCTACCACTGACTATAAATGAAGGCAGCCTGTTGGCTCCATGACGGCCTTCTCCTTGAGTTCCTCTCCCACCTCTTCTTCCAACTCTTCTCACGGACACTACTCCTGGGAGAGGGGCTCAGAAATTCTCTGCTATGCCTTGTTCTTGATTCTCTCTACATGAGAAAGTATAATTCAGAATGGAAGGAAGAGTGTGTGCACACAGGCACGCATGTGTGCATGTATACAAGCAAAGGGAAAAGTTGCAAATAAATCCACAGCATACTAACAAAACTCATCACAGTTGATGGCAGAAGGGGGTGATTTTTGTTTTTTTCTTTGTGCTTTTCTAAATTTTCCAAAGTTTCAATTTTTCTTTAAGAGAACTCAGTGATTCCTCTTTGTTTTAAGGGACCGAACTGGTCCTTTCTTGTCATCTATCCAGCCAGCCACCACACTATCGTGATTCATTCTGGCCCAGGACTTCAGAAAGCAAGGCTAAAAAAGCTCTGTGTTAGCTCTGGCTCACTTACCTTTCACTGGCCAATGAACCTTGTTCAAGTAGAGTTCTGTGTATCTGTGAGTTCTGTGGGTCAGCCACACCTGACTGAGTATGACTCAGGTGTCCTTTACGAATGGTTGGTGGCAGGAAGGGTTGTTAGGCAGCTGGCTGACTCAGCCCTCATGTGGGCTGAAGCTGTCCTGGGTTCTCGGGCTCAGGGAGCCAGGGTGATATGCCTCATAGCATTTCTTAGACAGGAATTCATAAACACGTGTCTAATTGGTAGCTGTCTTGTAGTTTTCACATCAAATGGGGTAGAAAGCTAGATAGCGTTTCCTAGGAAATCAAGGGTCCTGTGGCTTCTGCAGGACCTTGTTTTCAGCACTGTAAAGGTCATGTGTCAGAGAACAGGCTTTCTTGCAGGCTCTGTCCTCAGGTCCTGGAGACAGAGCTCTCCTTCTGCCTCTTCCCACCCCCACTCCCACCTAACTCATGGCTACAACAGTCTCCACAGAAGACAGGTCTGTCTTCCCAGACTGGAAATGGGAGGAAAGCAGGAGGTTGTTGGCTGGGGGAACCCTCCGCCCATTGCTCTTCTCTGTCCAAGCCACCCTGAAGGAAGGCACTGGAGAGGGGGGCCTTTCTTCCTGGGGCTTTGGCAGTCTTTGGCACATGCTCAGTAATGCCTTCAGCTCAATCCTGAAATTCTCATTGAGCCAGCAGTAGATGAAAGGGTTGTAGCAAGTGCTGCTCATGGCAAACCAGTGGAAGGCAAAGTAGAGGGCATTGTTGGTGTGGATGACCTTGCTGGATAGGAGGAGGACATAACAGTTGAGGGGAAACCAGCAGAGGGCAAAGAGGACCACTACCAGCATCAGCATCTTGATGGTCTTCTTCTTCTTACGTCGTAGAGCCAGGTACTGCTCAGTGGTCACGTCGCCAATCGTGTTGCACAACCACAGCTTCTTGGCCACTCGGGCATAGGCCACAGAGATGATGAGGAGGGGTAAGATGTAAAGCAGGATAAAGGTGGCCAAGTCCAGGTACTTCCAGAAGAGGTCAGCTGGCTCAGGGAAGTCTGGCAGGCACAGTGAGCGGACAATGTCCTCACTGGTGGCAAGGGGAGAGGGAGAGAGACAAAGAGAGAGAAAGAGAGAGAAAGAAAGAGGAAAGTGTGCCATTAGTGTGGAAAGGTCTTATCCTAAGAAGCCCTGGCCTTTCTCCACACTGGGCTCCTGGTAAATCCCTTATAGCACTTTTGTTGTAGTGTAATTATGTGATACATCCCTGGCTCTACCACTAGGCTGGGAGTTCTATAAAGATAAGGAAAATCCCTGATTTCTCTGTGTCCTCTTAACCTTATATTATTCCTGGCCTATAACAGAAACCTAGTAAATACTTACTCAATGAATGAATGGAACACTGGTATTCCTCATCTTAGAACTAACTCATCCTGAGAGTACAATGTACTCAGAAAACCCTGGAATTCCTCATTTTCCTACCTATTCTCATTCCAGAGAGGAACTAATAAATGATGGGCCTTGAGAACGTGAGTGGCAAAGCCTGGACTAACCTACCTTCAAACATTCATATAACAAGTGTTTATTTTCTATGGAATGCACTTAGGGCTCTTTGAGGACCTAGTCCTCTTTGAGGAACCCCCAGGGCTAGTGTGTTAAGACTACACAGATTATGACCACACAGGATTGGCAAGTACCTCCTTTGGTATCCAAGCTCCCACTTTGGGGAAGTGAAAACCCTAGGGCCATTTTGATGGAAGGCATAGTTTCATTACACTCCTACAAAGAGGTCAAGTCATGAGACTTATTACTTACAAATCCCAGAATGGAGGCACAAGGATCTGGGGGAAGGGCAGTCCTCTGTCCCAGGCCCCAAGGAAGCAGGAAATAGAGCACAGGGCTGCAAGCACCAACTATGGAGAAGTGGTTGCGGCGGTGGTCACTCACTTTTCACAGCCTCAACTCTGAGGGGTCATTTTAAAAGGTGACCCAGGAAAAGCAAGGCTAGAACTTATGGTGGGAATCCTAACCTCATGTCCTAATCTAAATGTCCAGACTGTGGGTGTGAACAAGGTAGTCAAACCCTAAAATGTCTAAGCCACAACTCAAAATGGCTGGTTTCTCCCCACGCCACGTGGCTTGTTGCTCTGGCTATATGTGCTGGTTGTCATTGCTACTGAAAGGGAGAGAATTCTCCTTGCTCTCGTTAGCAGGGAAAAAAAAAAAAAAGTTCCCCATGAGTGAAGGCAGATGGAAGTCTGATTGCTAGCGGATTTGGGCATGTGATTCATTTCAATATCATAGAACTTGGGGAGGGAGCCTTTATAAATTACAGTTGACCCTTGAGCAACATAGAGGTTAGGGGTACCCACCCCCACACAGTTGAAAACCCCTGTATGACTTTGACTCTCCTACAATTTAACTACTAATTGCTTACTACGGACGGGAAGCTATCTCGAGAATGTAAACAGTTGATTGACATATATTTTGTGTATTACATATTGTATTCCCACAATAAAGTAAACTAAGGAAAAGAAAATGTTATTAAAATCAACAGAGAAAATACATTAACAGTACAGGACTATACTAATTGAAAAAAAATCCACATAGAAGTGGATCCACACAGCTTAAACTAGTGTTGGCCAAGGGTCAACTGTAGTTGCAATCAGCCTTCCAAGCTTATTCTCTTGATCTTGTGTATGTCACAGACATGTGTGTTTTCAAGTATACGTTTCAGGAGGAGCAGCAGAGAAGCTAGCATAGCACACACCAGCACTGTACCTCCTAGGTCCCCTCAAGTCCCCTTCACTGGTCTGGAGTGCCAGGCCACCAGATCCTGGAAGTGGCTCCTGTGATCTTGTAGATGCTAAGCACTCCTCGAGGGGCCACTGAAATCATCTCTTCCAGATCCACAAGAGCCAGAATAAGAGCCAGAAGGTGGCTGCGAGTCTCTGTTTTCCCCAGGGGAAGCCTGGAATATGAAAACCCACCTCCCTTGCCTCAAGGCTGAACTAATCTGTGTTCTCCTTGCTCTAGAGTCCTCTGTGCAGCTGGCTGTAGCTACTCCTGACATCCCTCCAACCCGAGAATTGCACCTTCCCCTGCTCTCCCTCCATTTACTACCCTGTGTCCCCACTCCCTTTCCCATTACTCCTGGGAGCACTTCCTTAAAATCACTAGCATGGGGACACCTGGGTGGCTGAGTGGTTGAAAATCTGCATTCAGCTCAAGAGGTGATCCCAGGGTCCCAAGATTGAGTCCCCACACAGAGCCTGCTTCTCCTTCTGCCTATGTCTCTGCCTCTCTGTCTCTCATGAATAAATAAAATCTTCAAAAAAAAAAAATCACAAGCATGGTCTGTGTCTCAGGGTCCATTTCTAAAGAACCTCATCTAAAACAACTATGAACTAATGAAAATCACTCTAAGCTCATTCATTCATCCGTCCAGTCATTTACTCAGTAAGGAAGTAATTACACTTCGAGGGCTTGTTATGTGGAGACTGTAGGTTAGGTGCTAGGAATAGCAGGGTAGCCAAATCAGACACGGTCTCAGCTTCCCCCAACCTTACCAGTCCAGCTGGGGAGATCGCCTTCAGTGAACAAGTAGCACACACAAGTGTTTAAATTAAAACAAACAAACAAACAAACAACTAAGTCCTTTGAAAGAAATTCTCATTCTGCGAGAGCACACAACAAAGAAGCCTGAATAGGAGCTAGGGGGAAGTGGAGCATCCCGCCTCAAACACACTGACTCAGGCATGGTCTGTTTGTAAGCCGGGCGAGAGAATGCAAATGTCCCCGGGGATTCTGAATCTCACATCTGTGTCACTGTGTGAGTACCGGTCCCCAGTGAAGGAAGTTGTTCACTACTGCCTTGACCTTGCAGACAAACTGGGTGGACAACAAGGAGGGAGCTAAAGTTGTTGAGCAATAAAGGGAAGAAAAAGCAGAAGGAATGCCGCCCATAGAGACAGAAGAGTTGGGTGTAGCAGGGACTTGTAAGTCATTTGCAGAGAGGACTCAGATTTCCCTCAGGCAAGGACCTCTGAGTCCCCAGGCTGCGCCATGAGTTCACTCACCTGTACTTGAAGGTAAACAATTTCTGGCAGATGGCGTGGGGAAGTGAAAAGAACGTAGCCATGGTCCAGATGACCGTGATGTAGATGACACCTTTTGTGATCGAGATCCGGGGTTTTAATGGGTGCATGATGACCTGGATAATAAACTGTACATCACTGGCTGAAGAAGTTCTGAAGCCTCCAGAATCCCAACAACACAGTTCACATGTCACAATAAGGCAGGTAGGTCCTATTTATAAAGAGGCACCCCTTAATTCAGTATGAAGCCCTTGGGCTGCGCCACCCCCAAAGCCCACCTGCAGAGGTAAAAAGAGGCTATCTAATGGACTCCGAGACTCTGGGAAGCTCAGACGCCTGTTGTACACCATGTGGCAGAACCAGGGTGCAGTGGGGGGTGGGGAAGGGGCAAAGTGGGAGGTCTGCTTGCATGGCACACAGGAGGCCAGCAGAGGAACAAGCCATGGTACCCCCATGATTCTGGACCCCTTGGGTTATGGAGGGCTCTGAGAGGGTCTGACATGACAAACGTGAAGAGAAGACTCTCCCCATCTATCTTAGGACATTGTACCGACATTTATTTGGGTAAATGTTATTTAGATATTTATATTTATGTATTTAAGTTATTGTATTTATTTTTTAAATTGCAGCAGGGTCCGGTTTTCCCAGGCCTATAGCAAAGCCTGTGTTGTAGGCTTTGGGCTGCAAAGCATCCTGCGATTGCTACACTATGACAATCCGTTCTCCCAAAAGGTTTAAATAAAGGCGTGGGAATTTCATGGCATCTTTAAGATGAGAAGGACTATTTCTTGAAAAAGGCATCCCGAGACAGGTGAAGCCAGGGTCAGGGGGAGAGGTCATAAAGAGCTGCCACCCCACCTAAAGATGTCACCCCAGGACACAGTGGACACCCTGGCTGTGTCCCCCACCCCAATTTTTCTCCAGTTTTTTTTCAAGGTTTTATGGAAGGAAGTGACTAGGCTTTATAAGCTGCTCAATACATTCCCTTTCTGGATTTTGCCATCTCTGTCCCTCACGCCCCCTCGGTATTTGGGTTGCTGAAGGAAGTGAAAGCCTGGGTCAGGGGCCCTGGACATCACTCAAATATTTCATTGGCTTTGGGACAGAGCCCCGTTTTTCGGGTTTGTCACAGCAACATGATCAGTGTGGGCAAGACTAGCCCCTCGTGCCTCAGGCCAACCACCTTTGGCCCAAGGGTCAACTGCCCCTTAGCTATGTTAAATAGGGGTAACCAGAGGCCAGGTAACGGGCGGCCCAGAGTCCCTCTCATTGGATTAGGGAGGAAGGCTAAGAAAAGGCAGAAAATATTTGTATGCAGCCTTTTCAGACTTTGCCCAAAGCATCAGTAATATAAATGTCAAAATGATGGAATTTCAGGGCTAAAGGAATCTCACAATTTGCCAAGTCCAATTCCCTACCAGATGATGAATGTCCTCTAAAACATTCCTATCAAGTGTCATCCAGCCCTTGCTTAAAAACGGCCAGTGAAATGAAACTCATTACCTTCCCAGGCAGTGTTGTTCTGTTAGAAAATTCTTTCTCATACTGAGCTGTGTCTTTGAAGCCTCTTCTCCCTTGGTCTTTGTTTGCACCTTTGGGAGCTACTCTGAATAAATTCTACCTTCCCTTTGTCCTGGTAGCCCTTATGACAGTGGCCTCGTGGCTGGCGCCTTTGAACCTTCTCAGAGCAGGGCGAGCGGCCTTAGTGATCTGAGTAGAGGCTTGAAGCCAGACAGATCTCAGTACTAATCCAGTTTAGCGGACGGTTTAGCTTCATCTTTCACCAGGCATGTGATCTTGGGAAAGCTACCCATGCATTTTTCTGAGCTTTGATGCCTTGATTCAGCACAGATATAAGGATACAACATGGATTTACTGAGTCAGCATGTGAGAGGTGCTTGCCATGCAGCCATCCACCTCTAAGACAAGCACCCCCAGGTCCTCTCGGGTTTTCTTTACCATATCCACCCGTGTACATCTGATGGGGCAAGACAGTGAGAAGGGCCTTCCTGCCCTACCCTGAGGCCTGCCCTGCCACCTGGACACCCTAGTTTGTTTTCCTCCTCAACAACTTGGGTCAGGCGATATCCATCCCCCTCGTCTCTGACCTGCCATGATTTGCCAATCTCTTTCCATCTGTGATTTTCAGGTTCGCTTTTCTACCCCCAAAACAAGCTCATTAACTTCTGAGACACCAAATGTTATCAATGAGCCTTTATTGGAAAAACAAACTGGGCATGACTTTTTGTAGCACTTAGCATGCATATTTTAAAATGTCTCATCTAGGGATCCCTGGGTGGCACGGCGGTTTAGTGCCTGCCTTTGGCCCAGGGCCCGATCCTGGAGACCCAGGATCGAATCCCACATCGGGCTCCCGGTGCTTGGAGCCTGCTTCTCTCTCTGCCTATGTCTCTGCCTCTCTCTCTCTTTCTCTGTGTGTGACTATCATAAATTTAAAAAAAATTAAAAGAAAAGAAAAACTTAAAAAAAATAAAAAAATAAAAAATAAAATGTCTCATCTAAGTGCTCATACCCGTCAATAAGACAAATATACACTTATTATTACAAAATGTGCTAAACACTGTCTTGAGGGACCGTGCAGTTCCGTGGAAAGCAAAGCCCAAGGGGGAAGGACAGGGTGCTATGGGTCGGTGCCCTCACCTGGTGGCGGTCAACAGCAATGGCCGTCAACGTCAGTGCTGAGACGTGCAGGGAGCAGTACTGGGCAAAGCGGCTGACGTGGCACATGCCTTTCCCAAATACCCACGTGCTGTTCACAAAGCGGACCTGGAAACCAGCTCACAGAGGTCAGAAGACAAACAGGCCTTGACCTTGGCCCCCAGGCCCTGTGGCCTCTGAGGACCATCCCTCAGGAGGCTTCTTCTGGCTCCTCCCTTCTTCCATTCTACACTACTAAACTGTGGGTCACACATGATTTTCTCCAGCATGCCTCATTTTCAATCATGTGATTTGACAGAGCCTGGTCGCCTTGCTGGAGCCACACCCGGTTAGGTGCCGGAGAGCGTGGGAATACATGGGCTTTGGACTTGGACTTGCCTCCTCTGATAGTCTCTAGCTGTGTGACCTTTAGGCAAGGCATATAATCTCTCAGAACCTCAGTTTCCTTATTTGCAAAACAAGGCTTAAAGATCTCTACCTTGTAGGCTTATTGTCAGGATTAAGGTTCCAAAAAGTCTATAAAGGGTAGAATACCATGTCTGGTAGATTGGTAGAAAGATATTATTAGGTATCTTTATGGTGATAATAACATCCATTCTTAGCCGACAGGTGTTCCAGCTAATGGGGGAGACACATCTGAAAAATCACAACACAGCGTGTGGGCTGTGCTCTCTAACGTTGAGTAAGTGATGCCCCGTGCCCAAGAAGGATCTAGCACTGATTCTGAACGAGTCTGGGGAGACGACTTGGGTATCTTAGGATGTGAGAGGGAAAGATTCAGGGCCGTACAGAGAGCCCGGATGGAGGGTGTCAGGGCTCCAAGGAGGGTGGGAGGGGGCTGGGGTAGAAAGGAAAAACCGATAGAGAAAAACACAGAGTCAGCCGGATGGAAACAACACCATGTGGAGTTGTGCCTCTTCCGGTTGTCACCAGGGCAGGGCTCTTGGCTCCATCTCTGTGGGGTTGGCAGGGAGCAGCCATAGGAGGCTTCTGAGCAGTCCAGTGATCTTACTGAGCTAGAACTCTTCAGCTACTCCTACTTCTCACCTCCCACATTCAATACATGACAAAGCCAACCAGCGCTGCCTTGCCGCTGCGCCACCCAGGGATCCCTGCCTTGAGATGGCTTTCAGATCCACTTCCTCTTCTCCGGTCCCAAGGCCATGGCCCTCACCGAGTGCCCCGTTGCTTCTCACCCGGATGGTTTACAGCCTCTCAGCAGCTTCCCCTGTCCTCCGATCTGGTCCACTTGTAATTCAGCCTTCACACTGCTGATGGGATTTTTCTTAACTAAAAATCAGATTACTGTCACCTTCCCCCACTTAGCATCATCATCATCATGGCCCTCAGGACAGAGCCAGATGCCTTCCCAATATCCAGGCCCATTCATAGGCTGGCCCCAGCCTCCCTTTCTGACCCACCTCCGCTTGCCTCCGGCCCCCCACAGACCCCGCACTGTGCCTCCTGCCTCTGCTTCAGCTGCATCAAGTCACTCAACATTCCAACATACCATGAGCTTTGGTCCCTTTGCCTTTGCTCTACCACAGTCCCTCTGTCTGCACCGAGCGTTCACCTCCACCTGGGAGACCCTTCAGGTCCCTTTGAAGTGCCCCGTTTTTTTGTTTTTTTGGATTTTTTTAGTCTCCTTTGACCCTCTCATGGGACTCTGGGCAGGACAGAATACTTGAGTGTCTCCTCCAGGCTCCACCAAATCCTGTGCATGTCACTGCTGTGGGGGTTGGAAGTAACTGTTTGCTCTTCTCTCAATGACCAGAGCTGAACTTCTGCTCACTGTCGTGTGCAAAGTGGACAGGAAAGGAGACAAGGGAGGAAGAATATCGTCACCGGCCAGCTGGATGCCTTACCTAGTCTGAAAGGTTGGCTAAGGGCTTAGAAGATCCTCCCTCACCCCCAACACTTCCATCCTCTCACCAACTCTTTCATCCTCCCTGCTTTCCAGCACCTTGTAAGTTTAGATTGGGGCAATTACATGGGTCAGGTTCAAGATCAAGCTGCTCTGGACCATCTCGGAGGAGTTCTGGGTTCTCAGGACGCTGCCACTTCCTCTCCTGCAGGAGATCATGCAAGGCAGGACCTGCCAGGTCTCAGGTACAGCCTAGCCTGGGGTGGCTTCTCTCCCTCAACCCCTACATCTGCGTCTGTGGAAGATTTAATTTTGCATCCTGCTCTGGGCGGCAGGACAAGGGCCATACACTCGGGCCAGTTCTTATCCTGGGTGGCCCAACCCCAGCACTGCAGATTGTCAGGATAGAAACCCAGAGCAGAGGTGGGAGCCAAGCGGAGCCAGAGATACACTGTCTCATGCTTCAAGGTAACCCTGGCTAGTGAGTAGAGGTTTCTGGGTAGCCAGGAATCAGTTAGATATAAGCTGGCAGGAGAGCAGGACAAGTTCATGGTTTGGAGTAGTAGAAGCATTAACATGGGCCAAGAAGCCCTCCTCACCTGCCACCTCCGGATCAGGTGGCTTAGTGGGCAGACCCCCAGACTTGAGTCAGGAAAGTAAGTCTTATCCTGGCTCTGCCAGTTACAGGCTAAGTGACCTTGGACAAGGGATAACAATAAGGTTATTACATAAAGTGAAAAGATATCACTCAGGCTACAGAAACATAAGGGATGACTATCATTAGACTGCTCCGTCCTAGCCCTCACAGTCACCACCCACCCAGGGAGCACCACACTCCCAAGTCACAGAGGGACGGAAATGACTCCACTGATGCTGAGCAGCCAGGGCTTGGGGGAGGCTCATGTGCCACCCCCGTGCAAGGGCCGCCAGCCTGGTCTGGGGACCGAAGCGTACCTCATCCTCCTCTTTTCCCCAGCACACACATCCTACACAGGCTCATTCTCAAACCACAAAAGAGAAACGTAGTTTAAATAAGTGGCCTAAGAGAATGCACTTAAGTTTCCATGCGCAATTAGCAATTGTTTGCTATAGCAGCTGTGGCCCAGAGCCACATCCCAGGGTGGAGGTGGAGGAGGGGGTGTGCGTTTAGGGAGCTGGACTTCAGGGCCATCTCTGCCAACATTTCCAGGAGCTTCGATTTACTGTTTGATCATCAGAGAGGCCGGTGCCCAGTGATAGGAAGTGGTCATTGGCCCTGGGTGGCTCCGGGCATTGACCGCATTGCCCTCCAGCCGCAGAAGCTCAGGCTCGGAAGGTGACGAGGCAGAGACAGAGAAAGAGGAGAAAGAGAGGAGAGAACCGCCAAACCACGGAGGAGGGCGGAAGAGAGGGGCGGGGGAGGATCGGGAAGGAGACAGAAGCACAGACGTTAGGGCGGTCCCAGAGAGGCCAGATGGTGAAGGCACAGGGAGGGACTCGGGCAGACAGACGCGTCCAGGCGGCGGGACGGACGGGAGAGGAGAGCGGGAGCGCGGGGCCGCGGCGGGGGGGGCGGGGGCGAGCCGGGGGCGGGGGGGGGGGGGCGGGGCGAGGCCGGGGGCGGGCGGGGCGAGCCGGGGGCGGGGGGCGCGGGGGGGGCGGGGGCGAGCCGGGGGCGGGGGGCGCGGGGGGGGCGGGGGCGAGCCGGGGCGGGGGGGGCGGGGGCGAGCCGGGGGCGGGGGGGCGGGGGCGAGCCGGGCCTCACCAAGGTGAAGGGCGTGTTGAGCAGCGTGATGAGGATGTCGGCCACCGCCAGGTTGACGATGAAGAGGCTGGTGGCCGAGCGCATCCGCTGGTTCTTGAAGATGACATGACAGACCAGGACGTTGCCGAAGAGCGAGAAGACGATGATGAAGGAGTAAGCCACGACGAGCAGGGCTTTCACCGTGGGGTCCTGGGACTCGGCGCCGTAGCGCCTCCGGCCCACGAAGTTCTGCCAGTCGGAGAAGCTGTAGTTGCTCCAGAAGAAGTGCGAGGCGTTGGGCCCCGCCAGGGCCGCCTCCAGGCCCGGCTCCTCCGCCCGGCCCTCGGGGCGCTCGGCGGCGCGCAGCAGCGGGAGGAGGCAGAGCAGCGCCCCGCGCCGGCCCATCCCGCCGGGAGGGGAGGGGAGGGGGGAGGGGAGGGGGGCGGAGGAGGGAGAGGGGACGGGGGCGGAGGAGGGAGAGGGGACGGGGGCGGAGGAGGGAGAGGGGACGGGGGCGGAGGAGGGAGAGGGGACGGGGGCGCGCCGCACTTCCCGCCTCTGCGCCGCCGGCCGCCGGGGAGCGCGCGCCTCCACCCGCGGGGCAGCGCCGAGACTCGGGCTCCCGCTCCCCGCTGCGCTCCCGCCCCGCTCCCGCCGGGCTCCGGCTCGGGCTCCCGCTCGCCGCTCCCGCTCCGCTCCCCGCTCTCCGCCCCGCTCCCGCTCTCTCCCCGCTCCCGCTCCCGCTCCGCTCCCCGCTCTCCGCCCCGCTCCCGCTCCCGCTCTCTCCCCGCTCCCGCTCTCTCCCCGCTCCCGCTCTCTCCCCGCTCCCGCTCTCTCCCCGCTCCCCGCTCCCGCTCGCTCCCCGCTCTCCGCCCCGCTCCCGCTCCCGCTCCGCTCCCCCGCTCTCCGCCCGCCGCTCCCGCTCCCGCTCTCTCCCCGCTCCCCGCTCCCCGCTCTCCGCCCCGCTCCCGCTCCCGCTCCCCGCTCCCGCTCTCCGCCCCGCTCCCGCTCTCTCCCCGCTCCCGCTCTCCGCTCCCGCTCCCCGCTCTCCGCCCCGCTCCCGCTCTCCGCCCCGCTCCCGCTCTCTCCCGCTCCCGCTCTCGCCCCGCTCCCCGCTCCCTCTCCGCTCCCCGCTCCCGCTCTCTCCCCGCTCCCGCTCTCTCCCCGCTCCCGCTCTCTCCCCGCTCCCGCTCCCGCTCCGCTCCCCGCTCTCCGCCCCGCTCCCGCTCTCTCCCCGCCCCGCCCCGGCCCGGCCCCGTGCGGGAGGCGACCCCGCGGGCTGGCGAGGCTCCTTCCCGGCGCGCCGCCCCCCGCCCGCTCCACGCCGCGAGCGAGACTCCGCCCGGCTCCGAGGCTCTTCCCCGGAGTCAGCCCCGCGCGCCCGCCCCGCCGCGGCCCCGCACTGTCGAGGAGCGGGGGGGGGGGCACGGGGTGCCCGGGCAAGCTCGGCGCGCGGGGTCGGCGGCTCCCGGGGCGGGCCGGGGCGGCTCCCCCTGTGTCGGCCTCGGCTCCTGCCCGCGCGGGAGGAGGCGCCCAGCGGCGCAGCCCGGGCCCGCGGCTTTGGGAACCAGGCGAGCCACCCAACCCGGTAGACGTCAGGGCTGCCCCGAGCCCCCCACTGACCAGACCTCAGACTTGCTGGACGACTTGCCGGGTCTCGTCCCCTTACCGGGTTAAAACGCCGTGGGGGCTTGGTTTCCCAAGGAAACCCTTCAGCAGGACGCGCCGCTGACCCGATCAAAGAACCAAAGGACCAGGCGCTCGGTGCCGCTCCCTGCCAGAGAAGCTTTGAAGCTGCAGTAAGGGGTGTGACCCGTGGTGTTTGCTCTCTGCCTGCTTTACAGATCTTGATATCTTGCTCACCCGTTTTCATTCCCACTGTGAAGTCTCTCCCAGTCACCCCAGCCCAGCCACCCACTGCACTGTCCGTGGATCTGTGCCATCAGGCTCACATCACAGCTTTGTCACTAGCTGGCTCTGAAAGCCTGGGCAAGTTATTTAACTTTTCTGGCCTTAGTGGCAAGCTTCCCTTTTCCCGCAGGCAGAGTTTTCAGAGACCCCTCGGTCGATGTCCTCACCACCTTCTCCCTGGTTCTACACATGCAGTCATGGGTTGACTATTTCTAACGCAGGCCTCACCCTCGTTCAAATGCTAAAGGTCAGGTATACCGTCTATTGTGTCATCTCATCCTGCTGGGACTCCATCAAATGATTCAAGCCCAGGTAGGGAGGGGAGTGGAAAAGTGAGAGACAGGCCCTGGCTCGGGCTCCTGCTCCCACCTGGGCTCCGCTCCAGGTAGGGGAGTGGAAAAGTGAGACAAGGATGAGAAGGTGGCCAATAAAGAGTATATTGTCAGGCCAGCTACCACTGTGAGTGACTGCAGCTTAAACCTGTTGGAAAAGCCATTGTGAAGCATACACCTCAGCTATCCAAACCAGTGGACAAGAGAGGGATTTACTCACCACTCCTGCCAATCAGTGGTTGAGGTCTGTCTGCTCCCTGGGGCGTAGTTAATTCTCCTGCACTTCCCGCTGGCAAGTGGCAATATTTTGCTCCACCAAAATATTGGTGCTGGTGCTGGTAGTTGGAAGTCTGACTAGTGTGCTCTGAAGCAATGGAGACTACACACAATATCCAAGGTTAGAAACAAAGTCTAGAATCACTTCTTCCCCAGGTATTTGGCTCTCTGCTCAGCCTCCCGAGTTCCCAGCTCAGCTCTTCTGGCCTCAATTTACCGCCAAATTTACCACCAACTGTAACAATAGCCCAGTGCTTAATGTAACAAAAAATCCCCCCACCCACCCCACATCAAGACTAAGCTTTAACCAACTGAGCCACCCAGGTGCCCCAAGACTAGATCTTAAAAAGAGGTTCCTTCCTGAGAGACTTTAACGGTTCTGTAACATTATAGCTTCTATTATGAAGATTTGGGAAGACACAAAGCTGCTCTTACAGAATGAAGCAGCTCCTTCCTTTGTGCGTTCTAATAAAACCAAGGACACTGTGAATAGTCAGGATCCGCCAAATAGTAATTATATTTCTGTCTCTAATAATAGTCACATGTATTAAACATACCAAAGAGCAGAGCGTTTAACTTTTTTTAAAAAAAGATTTTATTTATTTATTCATGAGAGACACAGAGAGAGAGAGGCAGAGACACAAGCAGAGGGAGAAGCAAGCTCCATGCAGGAGCCCTATGAGGGACTCGATCCCAGGACTCTGGGATCATGCCCTGAGCCAAAGGCAGCACAACGGCTGAGCCACCCAGGCATCCCAGTTTAACTCTTTCAAATGGACTTGAGGTAGAAGAAAAATAGTAAATCACCTCAAAGGCATTCACAAGACAAAGAATTACAAAATAATAATATCACACAGAGGCCTCAGAAAGAAGTTTGGGAGCCTCACCAGATCAGTAGTCCTGGCACGGCAAGCAGTAGGTCCTTTAACACCAATATTATTTCCTGAAAAGGTCCTACTTTAGTTAAAAACTCACCACACCCACAATTCTCTGGTGCCAATCATAGTGGCAGAGGGGAAGAAAGAACAATTAGCATCATGCAGACATGACAGTCACTCAACGTTGATCTGTTTTAATGGCAAAAGTGGGATGTCATCATACTTTAGTTACAAATGAATCAAGTAGACTTGAAGTATAAAGTATGGCTTAAGATATTCTCAACGAGTAAAAACACAGTGTGCAGGCATGTTACTTTTGGAATCCATTTCCAAGTTCCAGTACACTGGAGCCAGAGGCTAAAATGATATAAATTATATATTTAGGATAAGTAAAAAGAAATACACCCCAATTCCAATGTACACTTTGTGGCTCCAAGTACTTTGTGAGTTATTTGAACTCCCTCTGCACATTTACATAGTTTTATAAATGGTGGAGTGTATATTGGGCCAACTGGTAATAGCCCATTTAATCCATAAAGTAGACAAATGGTAGCATTAGTTGCACCACCACAGAACTCCTAGCTACTGTTGGTGCTCCAGAGTGCCATCCTCCATTATCTAGTCCTCTTGAATTAAATCTCAACCATCTCCACTGGTTGGACCATCACTCACAAGTGACTCCAAGATCTGCATCTCTACTTACCAATCCTCTTGAAAGCTCTGGATTGATATTACACATTCAACTGTTGCCTGGAAATTCCCACTCAATACCCACATACACTTAAAACCCAACAAGCTCCAAACTAAACTCACTATATCCTTACTTTCGTAGCACTTGCTCCTTTTCTTGTTCATTTGTTCACCATGATTAGAATCTTGGGGTCATCTCACAGCCCATCCCAGTTCATGATGCTATTGCATTCAAGATACTATTTCTGTCTAGAATCATCCTCTCTCTGATCGCAGACCCAGAAAAACTCTTCATTCTTGAAGACCTAGCTAAGGTGTTCTATCTCTTGTGAAGACTCACTGATCCCTTGACTGCCACAACCCTAGAATAGGGGAGTAGAGAAATGAGACAAGGATGGGAAGGTAGCCAAGAAAGAGTTGCCATATCTACTTTAAAAATCCTGGGGCAGGGCAGCCCAGATGGCTCAGCGGTTTAGTGCCACCTTTGGCCCAGTGTGTGATCCTGGAGTCCAGTCCCATGTCGGCCCGCCTGCATGGAGCCTGCTTCTCCCTCTGCCTGTGTCTCTGCCTCTCTCTCTGTCTTTCATGAATAAATGAATAAAATCTTAAAAAAGAATCCTGGGGCATATTTAAGTTTTAATCATATGAAATTATATAAACTCCCATCTTCTAAATTCAATGTAAAATCTACCTTCTGTGGAAATATATCCTGGTTCTCTTGCTAGTTAACAACTGAAAATGAGGATTTCTTCATTACATCTCTGAGAGGGCAAAGGGAAGATAGGATTCCTCTAACAGGTGAAGCCATGGAGCTTATGTTTCAAGGAGATTTTCTGCAATCCTACAGGTTGAGTCATATTTCCTAGCACCAGTTCTAATTCTATACTCTTAATTACCATTGAACTATTTTTTTTCTCTTTTATTTCTGCTATGTGCTTTGTTTCAAATCAGATCCTCAGAAAGTAAAAGAAGATAACTGAGCATGGTGTTTAAACCATTTGGTTAACACTGCATCCTATAGAGGGAGGAATGATGTCTCCTAGGTTTTGTTTTTTTAAATACTACCAAGTAAAAATTATATTTCTAGAAGGCATCACTGGATCTGCCACTCATTTTCATAGGATGTAAACCACAGCTATCATTGATCTTACACTCTTGAAAAGTGCTTTAATAGGTTTTTTTTTTAATTGCCACTTGAGGTCATTAGTTTTGAGCACCAGAAAAAGTAGTCTTTTTTCATATTAATTTGTGATTTCTATTTTAGTACAACAATAAAGGCAATTTCTAGCAATTACAGTTGAAAATTCACCTTGCAGGCAGTGGAATTAAGGAAATCTGTGGTGTATGAAATATGATATTTCTCTGAGGAAGAGTTATATACAGTGAAGTAAACAAGGTGGATTTAAATGTAGAGGTCAGATCTCAACCATACCTCTACCACAGCCTTTTTTATATGATGGAACAACTATGTTGGCTTCTCCCATTAAACTGAGTTTCCTTACGTGTAGGCACTCTGGTCTTTTCACCTTTTAAACTAAGCCTCGTATGTACCTCCACAGAGCAGGTCTTACTAAATACTTAGTGCATGCCCATGTAAAAACAAAAATAGACTGTTTTTACAGACAAAAAATTCCAAAGCCCTCCAAGAATTAAAGCAGAGCTGTTAATCTCACCATCACCCCTTGACAATGGAGGTATCGCTTACAGACACACTGGCTATGCTCTGCAGAAGGAGAGGGTATAAATCACAAAGCCCACACTGTGATTTCCTCCCTGCCAACCATCCCCTAACATGCGACTCCAAATTGTCACGGTCTCATGGTGGCTCAGCTGGCTGATCAGGCCAGTGAGCCCCCTCAGTGACAATGATAAAGGACCAGTTATAGGTACACGGACTCTTATTCTCTGTAAATTAACTTTTTTTCCAAGTATAAATGGTATCTGCAAAAAAAGTTACAAAGAACATGAGAAAATAAAACCCACCACAATTCTATTAACATTTTGGCGTGTCCCCTTTAAATCTCTGTACATAACTGAAGTTTTATCAGTTTTGTGTACTGCTGCATTATTCTGAGAGCAGTTTCCATGTTCTAAATTTTTCTCAAAAACATCCTTTTAATGGCTGCATACTTTATCTCATAGAATACAATATTTTTCACTATAACAAATCACGCTTGATGGAATCATCTTTTTATATACATATTTTTACCTTTTACATGGAAATATAGTAATAAACTTAAACATGTACCCATCATCAAGCTTCAAACCATTTTTCCTCCCCTAGTTGTTTATTTTGAAGCAAATTCCAGAGATGGCATGATTTTATCATTTTATCTACAATACACACACTTTTTTTTTTTTTTAATCAAATACTCTATCAGTTGCACATGAATCTTTAAACCCACATTTCTGATTCTCTCCTTAGGGTAGGGTTCAAAATATAGATTTTTAGGTAAAGGAGATGAAAATATTTTAAGGCTTCTAATAATTTTGCCAGATTGCTTTGCAGAAAGGATACATATATTTATACTCACAATAGCAACAGGAGAGCCCCTCTTTTACTACCCAACCAATACCTAATCATTTAACTTCTTGAAATTCACTGAAAAGGATTTCCTCCATTGATTTTAGGCTTTACAATTTCCCTTCACCCAGAAGCTAGCAGTGAGATCTTTGAGGTTAGTAAAGAGTTGGACACAGCCTATATACAGCCATGTGACTCATACAAGTCAGTCTCTGAACACCTGCTTCCTCATAGTACATAAAAATACCCACCTCATAGAGTTTTGTGGTTGAGATGCAATAGTGTTTACATGTGCTTAGTGTAGTCCTGGCACATAAAAAGGGTTCAGTAAATGGTATTTCTTCCAGACTAAAAATTCCATGAGGTCGTATCTGTTATTTTTTTTTTTTTTTTTTTGGGAGGAGGTGGGTATTTGCTTAGTGTCTGAAACAGCTGGCACTCAATGTTGAATGAATGAAAAAAATTCTATTTTGAGAGTTAAAAATGACATACCGTTCAAAGTTTAATTACTAATAAAGTCCTAAGTTTATTACCTATTTGCAATTCCAGTTTCTCATTTTTAAATTCATGTTCTTTGGCCATTCAAAGATGTGATTTGTCAGTTTTTACCAAATCTTTAAATATGACCATACTTTATGTCCAAAAAGTTAACATCTAAGAATTTAAAGAAACAGCTATATGCACAAATACATACATATGTTTTTTCTTTATGCTATTTAATACTTTTTGGGTTTCCTAGAATATTTTCATAACCAGAAAAAAACTAATAAATGTGATCTAGGGGAAAAAGACAAAATACAGAAACACTTCCTGTGGGAAATCACTATTAAAGAGGTTTTTAGTTGATAGACACATGAAATTTCCTAAAACAATCCTGAGAATCCCAGTGGAAGTTCATTCTGAGTCTACCATCTATTACAGATTAAACCAATTGGAAGCCACTGACATTTTTAATATTCACAAGAACTTGGTCAATGGTTCACCTATATTTACTACTCATTGTTTAATATGAATCCCTGTAGCCATCCGAAATGTTTCTGTCCAAGGGAAAGCTCTCTTCCTGGTGTCACCCTGCCTAGGTCAATGACCAACTTTAGATCCAACTGAGCTTCTCCTTTGGACTTTGCCCTTTTTTGTATAATCCATGTACAAAGATGCATCAGGATTTGAAGCTAATGATTCTAATTGAGTCGGGACATGCCTCAATTATGGGAGGCAGTGTGGTCACCTGGAAAGAATGAGATTTGGATTCACGAATTAACTTAAATCTCAGCTCTACCATTTATTAGAAATGTAATCTTATGCTTAAACCTTTACTCTTATCCATAGCAAAAGGGTAATAATGCCTGTTTATAGCATTGTTGTAAGAATTAAATCATAATATGCATGTAACTTGGTCCTGGCATGGACAGAAACTCAATACACAGGTCTCTCCTTCATTTCCCTCCTTTCCTTCAATATGAGCATCTGCTGCTATGTGATGAGAAGGGATCCCTGCAGAATACAAGGCGATGGCCGTGATAGGGAGCTGAAAGTGCAGACGGAAGGGAACTAGTGGGTAGAGACACAGAGGTTGGACAGTGGACTAGAGCTGGAAGAAACCCTAAATTGGCTGTTTTGTTTACACAGGAAGAGTCTCAAACAGGAAGGAAAGATAGTACATGCTTTACACAGGTTGGAGGAAGGAAAGGTGGGTATGAGATAGGGACATAACAAACACTATCATCCTCTTTTGATTCAGTTATGTCCCACAAAGGCAAAGGAACATTAAGCGAGGTAAATAAGGTTGATATTCAGGTGATATAACACAAAGATCCTAGCAAGGAAAGGAAAGGAATCTTCCTAATCTCAAACAGCAAGTTTTAGCCCTGGCAACCAAAATCATTATCTTTGACTATCAAAGGAAATACCTAGTGAAGACTGAGACTAAAATCAAGATGTAAATTAAATCAACTGCAATGGGCAACAGTTGAGAATTATAGCCAGCCTGAAACTAGGCAGTTATTTTTGTTAAAACCTCGTGTTAGGTCACAAGCAAAATATATAAAAGGCTCATCTAAAAACTATAGTAATTAATTCCAAATAGATCAATGGAACAGAATAGAGTTCAGAAACATCTGTCTATATGAATATGGTCTTTAATGAATGACTAAACAGTTCTGCAGAGCAAGACAAAGGGCAGTCATTTCAACAAATGGTGCTGGGGGCAAGTGCATCTCCATATGGAACAGAACCAAACATGATCCCTACACCACATATCACACATAAACATTAATTCCCCACTGGACTGTAGTGTTAAATGTGAAAGGCAAATCAGAGAAGCTAGGAGGGATGATTAGCCTTATCAGACATTGAAACATCTACACAGCCTCTATACTTAAATGTTGTACAAATGGTACATGAAGAGACAGATGTTGAAAAATGAGGATGTCAAGTCCAAGCTGAAAATACATTTTGATACAGGAACTATTATTTAATTATATGATTTGGGGTTCTAATTCAATAATTTCTGTCAGTGATCATGCTCAAGTTAATTGGAGAAGTATGTACCTAATTGTTGGGATTTTTTTTTTTTTTTAATGGTCTAAAATAAACTCTTTTAATTGCACATTTGCGGCTCCGGTCATCTGTGGGGTGAGAAACCCCCCTCCTCACTCCCAATCCCAGCTACATGGGTACAATCTGAGGTCATGGTCTGGCTGTCGGTGAAGGGGTGAAGGTGGGTGCAGGGCTGGCTCAGGGATCTGCACCAGTCCGTACCTGTCTCTTCAGGGCAGGGAGCTCAGACCGTGGTTGTGCTTGCACTGCCTCAGGGCCTCGCTGAAGCCCTCACACAGGGACAGGTCACGGAGTGGTGGAGCAGTCCAGGAACTGCCAGATCTCGTAGGCGCAGGGCCCCATCTGCAGGGGCTGGGGTGCGGGTGCGGGTGCGGGTGGGGGCCTGCTGAGCGGCGGGCTGGGCGGGCTCCGAGCTGCCCCCGCTGAAGGCTCCGGTCAGGGCGCTGGCGCTGCCCACCACGTACCCCACAGCCGAGCCCACCGCCACCCCGGTGGATGGACGCCATCTGCGCCATCAGGCCGGGCTGGCCCAACGGGGCTGCGGGGGCGCAGAGGGCGCGGCGGCGCGGCTGCGGGCCCCGGGACGCGCGACCACCGACCCAGGCGCCTAATTGTTGGGATCTAAGTCTGAGGAGAGGATTATAGGGAAACAGACACACACACATATATATGTATATGTTGATATATATATCAATGTTTAAATTTTGAAGAATAAATATACATTGCCTTTATAATTTAAAAACAGCTAAAATCAGATCTGGTGATCAATCATGGTAAAGATATACAAATGTGCATGGCAATAGCAAGCTGTGTGAACTGGCTTTATAGAGATCAAACTAAAATTCCAGTATAATCAGATCTAGCTAATAAACATTAAGTTAAAATAAGTCTTAAAAGGGATAAGCAAATGGCAAAATGAAGACATTTTTTATTCAAGCATATGGAAGCTCTTTGGACTTAAGACACAAACCTTTATTCTATAAAACTTTTACAAGTTTTAAAAAGCCACAGAATACCATGAATTAAATGTATGATAAAAAAAGAAAAACCAGATTACATTGGGGCAAAGTTATTTTAAATATGGTACATTTCAAAAGACAAATTTTACAACGGGAGACTTTTAAGTTTGATTTTTCTACTAAAGGGCTTTTCTCTTTATTAAAACAAAAGTTTCTTCTTGAACCATTAGTTGTAAAATTTATCAAAATGGCAATCTCCTTGGTAACAGGCGAAGCCTGGTGAAATATGTAAAGCAATTTACATCTAAGATTAGAAGGCTAATTTTGGTATTACTGCATAGGCTTAGTATTATTGCATAGGTTCCAAATTTATTGTAAAACTCTAACTTCTTCATTTCAGATTTGCTGTTGCATCTTCCTATTCACCATCTAATGGTGGAAGCACCACCTTGTGGCAAAAATAGGAGCTTCTCAATGACAGAAGTCAAAGACTGATTAGCTAGATGAGAGGGACGAACAACTCAGTGGGCTTCTGGGGAACAAGTGATATAATTCTTTCTATTCCTTAACCTGCATAGAGATGCCATGAGCATTCACTTTACAATCATTTATTAAACCACATGAGTTTTCTGGTTTTGTACTTTATAATTTTAAAAGTTTGGGGGGGGGGGGACGACTGTTTCTTTATACTTGAATTAAGTCATTTGCCTAAATAGTTGAAATTTCTAAGCACCAGTCATACTTCTAGAATTTCCTAAAACTATAATGCATTCTTAGCCTTGTAAATGCACTGCTATATTTTTATGATAGGAACAAGACATCAGAAAGAGTTATTTTCTTTGGTAAATGATGGAAGGATTTTTCCTCCAAAGGTTTGCATCACTGCTCTCTCAGCCTCTAAGAGCAACTTAACTGCAGGTGCTCTGCAATCATCTGGAATCACCTATACACACCTGTATTAACACGTCTGAAAACCCAGAAAACTCTAGGTTTTATGGCATCAATACAGAACATCAAGGCTAGATGGCACATTTAACTATGTAACAACACTGTATCAGAAAGGATTTTTTCATGTTTTATTTACCTTATTGAAGGGACATGGCAGTATTAACAAAATGACTTGGATTAGCTAAGAATTTCACTTCTCTAACTGCCATAGAATCATTTTTCCTAGGAGCTAATGGCATGACATTTATTACCTTTCTCGTACCGTGGGCAATTTTTAGAGAAAAAGTCTTATTCTTTTTCCTTAAGAACTTGTCAGCATGCTTTTGTGACTGCCTCCTTCACTACGACCTTCAACCAAGCACATCTCTGTGGCAGGTGAGAAAGAGCCATTAGCAGACACTGACTGCCCTGTGCAGGGGTAGTGCTACACTGCCCAGATACCACCACCAAACCAGCTTTCATTCTACATGGAAAGCAACTCTCATACCTGGCTTCTTTTCTTCTGGGAAGATTACAGAGGTGGGGACATGTACCTGAGACTATTTCATAGGACAACGCCTTCACTGATTTAATGCTGATAACCAGTATTTATATTCCAGTTAGGTACAAAAAAATATTTTTTAAAAAAATATAACATGTTTTATCCCAATTTATCTCACAGAATATCTCAGATCTTGATCAAGACAATTTCAAAGGGCTACAATATGGAGAGAGCCACTAGGCAAATGTTCTATCTTTTATAATCTGACATAGTCCAGATGTGGCCATGTCAGTAATCATGAATATTGCTCAGTCAAGTGTTTAATTATACAAATGAAGAAACGTTAGGCTGTTATACCGCCAAGATCTGTGACTTTCCTAAGGAGTCTTTAGATACAGCTACCTCAGAGATGAAAAGAAGGAATACTCCAGGAGGTGTTGTATCAGTCTTCAGATGGAGATGGAATTACTGAACTTAAATGTGAAGAGGTCAAATTGCTATGTCCCCCCTGAACATGAGTAAGGAAACATAAGCTTGCCCATGGCCATAACCCCTTGAATGTGCCTGATTGTGGAAGCTCAGCAGGGTCAGGCCTGGTTAGTACAGCAAAATACAAACTTAACAAGGCTACCTCACTAAGATTTCTGGAACTGCCCATAACCGATGTTAGGATAAAATATTATTATTATGAAGTTTTGGCATTCATAATCCACAGAAGTTATATTTCGATAATTTAATCTAATATTATCATGGTGCTCAACTGACCACTCTACCTAAAAAAGCTCTTCAATATTTTCTAAGAAAAATACAGTTAAGAGTAAGTTGTTGTTGCTGTTTTAACACTTTTTCTTGTAGAAATAGATGAGAGCTCTGGAAAAAGACAAAGAACCATGACGAATGAAGAAAATAACTAATGGGAACCCAATGGGAATGCAATCTTTTGAAATAAAAAACTTAATAATTCTGAGATTGTTCTATTTTTTAATACAAATACATCTCATTAGTCAAAGCATAAGGTACCCCTAACATTCAAAATCGCAGGTGGCTGACACTATCACAAGCTTTAGAAAAAGAATAATACATAATAACAAACAGCGAGCTTAGGCACAGTTTCACATAGATGTGTTTTACCTTCTGGAAACCCAGAATCTAGAAATTACTAAAATTATAAAGGGGTTACATTTTATAAGCTCTTTCTCTCAATTTCACTAAATGTAACTACAATAAAATATTCACATAGTCTTTGTTCATGAAGCAGAAACACAGAGTGATAGATTTCTTTCAAACCTTATTCTGATGAATGGTATTGAAGCAAAGCCCTCATTCAGTAAGATGTATACTAATATCTGTGAAGAAAATAACACTCTGATTTTATAGAGCACCCCAGGTAATGTTAACAACTAAAATAAAAAATAAAGAGAACCAATGTTGTTCTGTTATGTCCTTGAGCTGGGAAGGTTCTGAATTAAAAGAGTCATGTACAGGAAATGCTACTCAAAAACATAAATTCTTACACATTTCTCTGTTAAATAAGTCTCTTTCAAATTCTTTAGGTAACAGCAAAAACAATCTTCAACTGTAAACTCTTAGCTTGCATGTTTTAATTTTTCCTGAATCTTGAAAACTTCAAAGTGCCATTAAATATATTATCTTCTGTTTCTTCTTAAAGAATTAATGTTCATAAAAGGATCATCATCGTCATCCTGAAATCACATACAAATTTATGTGAGTGATTGTTCCACGCTTCACTCAGACAAGACAGACATGGGTAAACAATAATACCAGTAAAAGCCATTTCCTCCTTTCACATGAGGCGGACATTCATTTTTCTATTTCCGTTATAAATATGAATAGTTTGTTCATTTATCTTTTCCTCTCTTATCTGGTAGCTATTCCATTGTTAAAATAAATAAGTCAATAAAATTCTTAGCAAGCGCTGAAAATAACTGTGAGATATATATATCTGTGTGTGTGTGTGTAGCCCTACAATATATTCCATATACATTTCTCTCAATTATTAACTTTAATAAAGGCAAATAAGGTGTGGGTAAACCAGGAAAATTAATATTCTTTAAGTCATTTCTGTTTGCTTTTTGTTTTTGTATGTGTGTGTGTGTGTGTTTAAAGATTTCATTTATTTATTCATGAGAGACACAGAAAGAGGCAGAGATACAGACAGAGGGAGAAGCAGGCTCCCTGTGTGGAGGCTGATGCAGGACTCCACCCTAGGACCCTGGGATCACTGAGCCAAAGGCAGATGCTCAACCACTTAGCCAACCAGATGTCCCTCTGCTTTTTAAGTAGGTTTTTTTCCAGTTACATTTTATTACTGGTGTTACCTAATGTTCTGGAAACTCACCCCCTTAAATAATGAAACCACATGACCTAACTCAGAAATAGCTGTAATTTTTATTTCCCGTTACCCATTTCATGCTAGCAGTAGACAGCTACTCTTGGACTGCTGTAAAAAACCACCTAACAAATCAATCTTTCAAATATCTTTGTGGAAAAAGAAGTAGTATGAAAGTTCCCGTGCTGGAATGAGGCTGAAGATTATATGCATAGTAAGAGCAGACAGGAATTATCAAATACCAGTACTAACAATTTAGTTAAAGAGAAGGAAAACCAACAAACTTCAGATAAGCCCAAATTATAACATTTAATAAGGATAAAATGATTCTTATGTATTCTCTAGCTAAACATTCAGAAGAAAGCAAATTTGCTTGTAAATTTTTGATTTATGTTTAAGATACTAATAAAAAGGGATAATTATTTGGTGTTAGGCTTTGTTGATGGAATCAACACATTCAAACGTTAGCTAAGTTAGCTATCTCTAGTGAGAAATGGAGTCCTTAAAAAATACAAATCACATTTAGTAATTCATTTTCTGCTATTAACAAAGGCAGAACTTATTAATAAACCAGAGATAAATCCAAACTTTGGCATAATAATTTGCTAATAGTTTTTCCTTGTAGTTAACATGAACTATATACAAATCTCTAACTGTAACATATTAACATGTCTATCTAGATGCTTTAGAATGAACAATGAGTACACAACCACTTGCTTTCCTCCCAGAGGCAACATGGTAGTATTTCACAGGTAGATGGAGCTCATGCTGCCATTTTTCTCTGTAGCCTGAACTGCTGGTGGGTCTTCTCCTAAAGCTGGCTCAAAACACAGCTGGGATACAGGACCATGACAGCAACAGGTGAAGCTCCAAATGAAAGGTCTGAGTTATATGCTACAGTAGGGATGAACATTGAAGACATTATGCTAAGTAACATAAGCCAGTCACAAAAAGATAAATACTGGGACTCCACTTATGGCAGGTATCTAAAGCAGTCCAATTCATAGAAACAAAAAGTAGAATGGTGGCTACCAGGGGCTGGGAGGAAAGGGAAAAATGAAGAGTTGTTCAATGGTGAAGATTTTTAATTCTGGAAGATGAAAAAATTCTGGAGATCTATTGCACAAAAGTGAATATATTTAACTCTAGTGCACTGCACAATGAAAAATGTTTAAGATAGCAAGGTTTGTACCACAATTTTAAAAACCTTAAAAATAAAAATAAAGAAATGGGGCTCCTGAGCGGCTCAGTGGGTTAAGTGTCTGCCTTCAGCTCAGGTCACAAGCTCATGATCCTCAGATAGAGCCCTGCAGGGGCTCCCTGCTCAGTGGGGAATCTGCTTCTTTTTCTCCCTCTGCCACTCCTCACTGCTTATATACACACACACTCTCTCTTTCTCAAATAAATAGATAAAATCTTTTTTAAAAAATATAGAAATAGGGCAGCCCAGGTGGCTCAGCGAGTTTAGCGCTGCCTTCCGCCCAGGGCATGATCCTAGAGACCCAGGATAGAGTCCCATGTCTGGCTCCCCGCATGGAGCCTGCTTCTCCCTCTGCCTGTGTCTCTGCCTCTCTCAACCTCTCCCTCTCTCTCTCTCTGTCTCTCATGAATAAAATCTTTTTAAAAAGTTTTAAAAAAATAAAAATAAAGAAATAAAAATAAAGAAATGAAAGGGGTTATAGAGTTAAGAGAAACACCTTAAAGTAATTCATCAAAAACTAGCAAAGGCCCCTCAACTCGCTGCCATGGAGAAATGGGAAAGGCCAGGCTTTAACGTAGCTGAACCAATTAATGAGTAAAAAGAAGAGGCTAGTCTTGAGTCTGCCTCTTCCTACTCCTGCTCATTCAGTTTAGAAGAGATTTGATAGTTTTCTGGCCCAGACAACCACCTGAAGTTGGAGTTTCTTTCACACGTCCCGCCATGTGTTCAACACCTGAACACCTCTGTAAATGAGAAGCACCACCATGTACCATTTTATTAATGAAATGTGTAAAGCATATATGGAGGACTTAATAAATACTTTATTAAAGTAACATTAAAAATTTCCAGAGTATCACCATCAGTCCTCCAAACATAAATGACAGAAGCTGAGAAAAACTATTCTGGATCCATGATTCATAGGGCAAATTAAACAAGAATTCAGTGAATATCATATATTTTAAAAATTGGCAGGCCTTTTATATCTGAGCATTTACATTTACAGGTACTCAACAAATGCTACTTGTTGACTCTTAACATTAAGTATAGTTCAAAGGAAGTTATCAACTAAAGTATTTTAAAAATTATTTACACCAACTAGCTTAGTAGTCCTTATTCAAATTTTATAAACACCTAAAAATTAATAAAGATTTAACAATATTACTTTATTACCTCATCCGATTCAAAATCGACTCCTTTAGCTATTTGGCTCTGGGACATGCGCTTGCTTGATGATGTGCTCGACCACCTGAGGCAGAAACATGGAAAAAACCAGGAAAATGAACCAGAGAAATCATCAGAAACGCCTTTTTAATAAAGTTCATTTTTTCATTCTAGTAGCAGCCAGGATTAAAAATAGCTAATGCCTTCCCTTCAATCTGTATTAGAGACATAAAAACTCAATGGTGAGGAGAAGGACTCTGAGGCTAGGGCCTGAATTCCAGTTTTGTCATTTACTGGCTATGTGGCTTCAGGCAACTTACTTAGCCTCTCTGCCTCAATTCCCTCATCCATAAAATGAGGATAGTAATACATTTTTTAGAGATTTAGTACGTACATATACCGAAAGACTTAAATCAGTGCCTGACATAGATGAAACACCACACCAATACCTGTTTATTATTACAGTGTTTAGCATAAATTAACGTGCATCTACTACCATCCCCATTCCTGAAAATTTTAACACTGAAATACTTTTTTATTCAAATATCAATTATGTTTCTTTAACAGGATAAAGGGATTTCAGAAGAGGCTCACCACTTTCTAGGGTTGCCTCATTGTTTGTATTATTCATGTTCAATCCAAATCAAATAGCATATATATCTGAGTGCTTGCTCTTTTCCAGGTACTGTGAAAGGCCCGGGGAAATATCAGCGAACAAAAAGAGCATGATTCCCATCCTTCTGAAGCTTAACTTGTTGTAATGGAACTCACATTCACGTTTTTTTTTTTTTTTTATCAGTGAGAATTCTAAATCCTCTTAGATCAGGCCGCTTCAGCCTATCCAGACTGCCTGGTTTTTACTGCCTATGAAACAAAGAACAGTTTTCCCATTTTGAAATGGGGTACACTTCAGTAGTTATATAAATACCTACAAAATATCCTTAATGTTGCCTCTAGGTTTGCTAAGCCTAAAATATTTACCATCTGGCCCTTTAAGAAAGTTTGTTGACTTCTGTCTTAGAGGAAAGCAGCATTTGTGAATTCTTAGCTAATAATTTATTATCACACTTTGGAATGTTATAGCAAAAGAAATATGTTTGAAGGTCTTGTCTGGACAAGCAGGTTAGAATCAAGGGCAGGTGTCAGAAGGAAAAAGAACAAAACCCACAGGTTCCTGAGCATAAAAGTAAAGGACAGGAGGGAACAACATGACTTTAGGAGTAGAGATCCAGGAGATTTCTCAAGGGAAATCTGTGGAGTGCCCATCCAACATACTTGACCTAAGCAGGAACTGGTCAGTGGTGGACCTTTTTTCTATGTGTGACAGGAAGCAGATCATCAAGAACAGAAGGCCACAATGCCAAGGTGGCAGAGTGAGGCTAATGTGTTGTTGGGGGGCTGGACAAACGGGGGGTTTATGGGAGGAAATACCCACTGAGACCTGATTCTGCTTCTGATGTGTCCCCAAATAACCAATGGGACCCAGAAACAAGCCAGTCATCCATGATGGACAAGAAACAAGCCAGTCATCCATGATGGACAGCGGCTTACCTGATCATAGCAAGGGTCCTAAGTTCTGCCTCGGGGGAGCCCAAAGAGCTACTGATCTCCTCTGTGAAGGATTCCCTATCCTTAGAAATCAGTGGGGGAGAGAGAAAGAAATGGTTATACTGTTTTAATTGCTGGGTCGAATAAATGGGCCTTTTCTAGATATGAGAAAGAGTTTATTTAACTTGATTAGCTTCATGTGGATGGGTAAAAAAAATAGAGAGGGTGTATCAAATTGAGTGCCAGAAGCTCTAAGTTTTCTCCCTTTTTGTTTGGGTATCATTTGGAGCCATAAATTAAAGTTCCTATCTAAAGATGTTCAGCCAAGAAGTCAGTTGTAGCAGTGTCATAAACACTAGGTAACATGTTAAGT
This sequence comes from Vulpes lagopus, assembly GCF_018345385.1. Classification (NCBI taxonomy): domain Eukaryota; kingdom Metazoa; phylum Chordata; class Mammalia; order Carnivora; family Canidae; genus Vulpes; species Vulpes lagopus. The sequence continues at coordinate 43,272,118 of NC_054838.1, forward strand.
TGCCCTTATATTGGGCAGTCCTGGTGGCTAGGCGGTTTAGCGCCACCTTTGGCCCAGGACAGGATCCTGGAGACCCGGGATCAGTCATGCTCCCGGCATGGAGCCTGCTTCTCCCTCTGCCTGTGTCTCTGTCTCTCATGAATAAATAAATAAAATCTTTAAAAATAAAAAAAATAAATTGGCCTTATATTGTGCCTGGCACATAAAAGGTGCCGCAAAAATGTGAGTTCTCCACCACTCCACGGTTTAACAGAATCTTCTCAATCTCTGTTCCTCTCCCCCGCCCCATGGGGTTGAGTATTCTGTTCACTCTTTTGAGGGAAGTTGTTTTATCTGCCACATCTATCAAACCTGAAAGGTCCTCTTATTCCCAGTATAAGAACAGAGCTTGGGAACAACTTTTCTAGGGAAAAGTAGGCTTTTTGTTACCCATCTGGCAGAAGGCAGTTTCACAACTAGAAGTGACTTCCTTTTTCAAGTCACCTGCTGGGCACATTAGTGCTTTTATTGCTTACCATTCTTCCTGCTACTCTTGCTCTATTTTCCCTTGCTTGTTATTTAATTTATTTAACAAACACTTATGGAGCTGTTACTGTGTGCCAGGCACTGTACTTAGCAATTTATAAATACTCACTTAGGTCTCATAACCCTATGAGGTAAATACTATTATATTCATTTTATAAATGAGAACATGGAGGCACAGAGAGGTTTTAAAAAAAAAAAACACCCAAAAAACTTGTACAAGGTCCATACCTACTAAGTCAAAGAGCCTAAGTACTGTAAATTATAATCAAAATAACCAAGGCACCAGTACACAATTCTTTAAAACCAACCTAAAATTTGTCATTCAGTTGCTGTCATCAGAAACACAAATCTGCTGTGGCTGATTTCAGATCTGCTGCCAAAATGCTAATTTCTAAATTGCCTCTCATCATTTAAATGGTTCTTACTGCCTGTACAATGGTTTGAGAGGTGAATCTATTATGCTACGAAGCAACAGCAGAGACAGTTCTGGAGAATGCCTGGCTGTGTGACTACCTGGGCCACTGTAGGTTAAGTCATTTAACCTCCTTTGCCTCACTTTCTTCCAAGGGACTTTAGGGATAATGTGGTATATGTGAGCACTACACAAGCTAATACACATGTAAAGGTTCAGAAGAGTAAATGATTCAGTTATTTTTACTATCTCAAGAGTAAATAAGAATGAAACAGACATTTATTCTACCGAAAAGTAGACAACCCAAAATGGTCACAAAATCAAGACATTTTTCTTTAATACCCTTAAAATGTATATCAAACGTACTAAAATATTTTCATTAGTTCCAATAATGAAAAATAAGGCCCTCATGTAAGCTAAAATTCTATATTCCTCTCAACTACTGATGCACTACTGGAAAAAAAGAAAAAAAAAAAAAAACACACCTCAGAAAGTTACACTTCTTTGTGTGTGTGTTCTAATTCACAAAGACAAGAGTGGCCAAACAAGTACTGGAAGGGACAACTCTTTTCTTTCGATGGACTGACATATCTTCATATTCTTTCAATAAATCTTCTTTTCCCTAAGCAAATTTGAGTTAGGTTTCTATTGGCTGGAACCAAAGTAATTCTTAAACTCAAGTTTAAGACAGTAACTCAAGACTGAGAAATTCAAGTAAATCTTCATATGAGCTAACTACTGCAATTTATCCTCAACTCTGGACCACAAATATACAATCTGACCTGTATCTGAGCCCAAGTCTTGGGATTTTGCATTCCTTCTACCAAGGGCAGCAATGGCTTTGGCAACTCTGTACTCTTCTGGGTCTTTCTCATGTGCTGCTACTTTTTCTAAATTCTAAAAGTTGAAACCCAGGTACTGGAACACAAGCCTTCTTTTCTTTCTACCTTCTCTTTTAAGGTGATCGATCCATTCTAATGGCCTTTAAGTTAAGTATTAGGGTATCAGTTATGTGCTGCTGAGAGGTAAATTTATGTATCATTCAAACCTCTTATCTGAGCTCTAGACTCAATATATCCAATTGCCTACAACCACCAACTGCCCATATAAATTTCACAGGCAGCACAAACTTTCCGCATCTAAAGCAGAACTTTTGATTATCTGCCTATTATCCCTTTACAAAAATCAGTTTCTCTTCTTTTATGCCTAAGTATTAAGCGTTCCAGCAGGAAGCCTGGAAGTCAATCATGATACCTCATTCTCTCTCACTCCAAATATTCCATTCATCCCCAACTTCTGTGATGTCCACCTCACAGTACACCCTGAAACCATCTATTCTCCCCCTTTCCCCTGCTACCACTCTGGTGGCAAGCCTCCATCACCTCTCTTCTGGGGGACTACACTCCTTTCACGTCAGTCTACTTGTGCCCTGCCTCCTGTACCACAGGGCTCCTTTGTAAACTTAATCCAGATGGTGTCACTACTCTCTCAAAAGCCTTCCATGGATTTGCCTACATTTATAATATAGTCAAAATGCCTTACCCTGCTCCACTGTTCCTGTTTCATGATGTATTCCTGACTTCCCTATTCTTACCTCAAATTCTTTCTTTTCCGTGTTTTAGTCATTGGCTCCTACACTACAGGGAGTTTGTTTCTTTTCCAGGAGACTCTGCATGTGCTTTTCCCTCTGCTTTTTGCAAGGCCAAGTCTCTCAATAAGATTTTCACTTAAACGTAACCTCCTCAGAGGCCTTCCTCCCTTTCCAAGCAGATGTCTGTGGCCTGTCACATTACTATTTAATGATGCACCCTAATAATTTTGTAGGGGCCAATGGTGGGCCACCCCAACATGGGTTACTTTGGCATGAAGATTATTTTGAATTAAAAAGCAATCAAAACTCAGCAGATTCAGGAAAAGCTCTTTACCTTCTTCTCAAATACTTAAAAAGGATTTCGATATTGGGCCTGTTCTATCACCATAGATAGGTAACTACATTATGGTATGAACCACATATAGTAGACAGAGAGGAACCCAGCAAGATCAACGTCCTGTCTGTCCTACTGATTGAGTGGCCCGTCAAACATTTGTTTATACCAAGCATGTGCTCTCTTTCACCTTCCTGTGAATTGCTTTCTCTCCCATTGACATCTAAGACACCTATCCCCTTTCTCCTCAGTCCAGAATGACCTATAATACCTCATTTTGTCAGTTTGGAATTTCCTATTTGTGTGGATTCCCCCTACATTTGAAATTAAATTTGATTTCCTCCTATTTATCTGTCTCATGTCAATTTGATTCTTAGCCCAGTGAGAAAGACCTTGAAGGGTAGGAGAAATTCTTCCTCCCTGACAATTTCTTCTAAGCATTCTTACACACCTGTTCATCATCACCCCCCATGTTGCCTACCTTCTTTGTCAAGCCTTTGATAACCTATTCTAGAAGAGTGTCACTTCCATTAGATTTCATTACACTTGAACATTTACATTGTTGGATATTAGTGCCTTATAATTAACATACTGCTAAAGTGGAAATCCTCAAAGGAGGGAGACATTTCTTCCATATTTCTACCCCCAGCTCCTAGCATAACGTTTAACTGAACAAATATGTGGATGTGGAACTATACCTACCAATTTTCCCAATACAGACACTTAGTTCACATAAAGTATATATATATATATTTTAATTTTTATTTATTTATGTATGATAGTCACAGAGAGAGAGAGAGAGAGAGAGAGAGAGAGGCAGAGACACAGGCAGAGGGAGAAGCAGGCTCCATGCACCGGGAGCCCGATGTGGGATTCGATCCTGGGTCTCCAGGATCGCGCCCTGGGCCAAAGGCAGGCGCTAAACTGCTGCGCCACCCAGGGATCCCTAAAGTATATATTCTCAAGGTCATTATCACACCACAGGAATGAAAACTGGCTCAAAGGTATAGGGTAGGTGAAATATTTGAGATACTACAATGGTTTTGGCCTGTCCCAAGCTCAATCCTACGCAGCAAAATTTCATTCTTTAGTATTTATCTTGTTATTTCAATTCATTTAAATCATATTGAATTTTTATCCTTAGGTAACAAAACACAACGCTGAGATCATGGAAACAAGGGTGAAAAACACTGAGGTAGAGTGTTTTCTCATTCTCTCCCTTACAGCTAACAGCTCCTGCTCAGGCATTACTCTCAAATGTCCTTCCCCATCCTTCTGCTCCAGATGATTCCTATCTTCAAAACCTCAGCTAAATGTAAATTTAGTGAATTTTACTTCCTCTAGAAAGCTTTTTCTTCTTTCATAGCCCATAATTCTTGTTCCATTTTCTAAGGGCCTATGAACACTCGCACCTAGTCTGTATCATAAAATTTCACACATAATTATGTACTGACTCATCATCTTTTAATGGATTGAAATGTGTTCATCTCTCTTTTCCACTACAACGTATGCTGCCTAAAGGCAGTAAGCATTTTAAAACATTTATTCTATCTCCCATCAGACCTAATATAATGCTCACAGAAAAAAAGAATTAAAACAAGCTCCTGATTATTTTCTTAAGTAGAAATATTCATTAACTGAGCTTCAGTTAAGCAGTGTCCACCTACAATACTAACACAGAGAAATGCTACCAGTGCAACAAGTCAAGCTTTACAGTAATAGCAAAAATGGCAAAACCAAAAGGACAGGAAAAAGCATACAAGTGCTCTGAAGGCAGGAATATTCAATGTGCTCCTCTTTTTAGTGTTTAGCACAGCACCCTGTGTAACTCAGTATGCAAAAATGTGAAAATGAAGAAGAGGGGCTGAAATCAATTATTAAAAAAACAAAACAAAACAAAACTATTTTTTGTTAATTAGAGAGAACATAGAACTCCACTAGGAAAATCCTTGAGTAATAAGGGCAAAACAAATTACAGTTTAAGTTTTATTGAAAAATACTTGCAATAATGCTACATCACCTCTATGAACTAGCCTTTGCTCATTCATTTCCCTATTTACTTGACCAGCTGAAAATAAATCTGTTAAACTTCTATGGCACAGAAAAACATAAAGGTAGAATTCTGGATAATTGAAAGTTTTTTCAGACGTTTTCTTTTTGCTGAAAAATCACTGCACCTACCTTTGTTCTGTTTTTGAAGTGGTAGGAAAAATGTCTTCTTCCACATCTGACTCATCCACCTCAATCACCTAAGGGAAAAACAAAACAATCAATAGTTTTTATGAGAATGGAACATCTGAATAAAAACAAATAGCTGAATTAAAAAAAAAAAGTTTTAATATACAAAAAAAAAAAGTCAGAAAAAAGGGGGCAGAAACCACATTAGTAAAGAGTAATTGTTAAAACTGAAGCTTAGGGGCGCCTGGGTGGGTCAGTCAGTTAAGTGTCTGCCTTCGATTCAGGTCATGATTCGAGGATCCTGGGGTCAAGTCCTCACATCAGGTTCCCTGCTCAGCAGGGAGTCTGCTTCTCCCTCTCCCTCTGCCCTTTCCCCCTGCTTGTGCTCTCTCTCTCTCTCAAATAAAATCTTTTTTCTTTTTAAAAAGATTTTATTTATATATTCTTGACAGACACAGAGAGGTAGAAGGAGAAGCAGGCTCCCTTTGGGGAGCCTAATGCAAGACTGGATCCCAGGACCCTGGGATCACAATCTGAGCCAAAGACAGATGTTCAACCACTAAACCACCCAAGTGTCCCATAAATAAAATCTTAAAAACGAAACAAAACAAAACAAAAAAAACCCTGAAACTTAGCCTGAGCTCCCTCCAATGTCACTCTTTAATCACAAATGGTATCCTATGCATGCATGTCTGAGCTCACTTTTCTCCTGGACACCAACAGCAGCCAGGTATCTAGAAGAACATGCAGTTAGACTGGTGAATGACTCACACAGGGTCATGTGCAGATGGTACCTGTGGTTTTCTCGGGTTCTAGTGAGGAGTCAGACAATTAGTGTTCCATTCCCAGTTTAAAATTAGGTATAAGACCATGTGGGAAGTACTACCTTTTTATTACATTCATCCCAGTTAAACACCATTTGTTAGTTTTACGTGTCTCAGGAAAGATACTTGTTATTCTTGATTCTATCATCCAAAATACTACTTACTCATCCCTCCACATTCTGTGTTAGCTTGACATTCAATATACACATTTGCTATGTTTTCAACTAATGAATGAAGCCAAGGACAAAACAGTGAAAAAAACACCTGAGTTCTCCCCCTCCAGGCTAATACTGAACTATTAATAAAAAATTGTTAAATGCAATTGCTTAAGAAGCTATGAATCCACCCAACATTTCTGCATTTTGTCATAAAACTATTAGAAGATTGTCTTATGTGCCTTGAAGGAATCAAATGTATTCAATTCTCCTCCAATCTACCACTGTGTAACCAAAATCAAAAAATGAAGGAAAAAATTAGCACTTGATCCCTTTGAATTCATGCCTTATAAGAGAAAGTTCTAGAAAAGCTACCTTGTGGATGTGCTCATTTTGTTTTTAGATGATCTGGAAGTGATAGCAGGCAACAGTTGAATGCAAATAAAATGGAGCTCAGGATAAAAGTTAGTGCCTGTACACCCACATAACAACAAAAGGAAGAAGGGGGGAAAGAAGATGAAATTAAGGGAGTTGAAAGGACAAAATAAGAATCAGGGCAGAGAAGTCTCCTGGAAAAGGAGGGTGGCCAATCATGTCACATACTGAAGGGATGAAGAATGAAATCTGAAAAAATGTTGCTGGGACATGTATGAAATAGAGCACTGACTCTCAATGGGAAGGTGGTAATAACTATTATTCTGGAAACTTATGGGCATGTCTGGAGACACTGCTGATTGTCATAATTAAGGGAGTTGCTACTGGCATCTAGAGGGTAGAGGACAAGATGCTGCTAAAAACTCTACAATGCAGAGGACAGTCCCTTCCAGTGACTTACCTGGTCCAAGACTTATCTGGTCAATAGTGTTGCTACTGAGAAACCCTGATGCAGAGGGAAGAGTACTGCCTTAGGAATAAAGAGATGTGGGTTTTGAAAGTAAGGTAAGATGAGAGTCAAGCCCACATAAAATCTTGGAATCCAAAGGAAATTCAGAGGCTTATGTTAAATCTAGAGCTTAAGAATGAGGTCCTTACATTCTGACAGCTTGGTTTGTCTTAGTCTAGCTCCAGTCATCAGCACATAAGCCACAGTGTTGTGAGAGGATAAGAAACAAAAGGAAGCCAGATTTAAATAAGACCTCTATATGCACTGAACTCCAATTTTCAGTATTAATATTTCATGCATGGACTTTTTTGGCTCAATATTATTTATCCTCAGAAATCCATAAATGTGTGTATGCAGTAATATTTTTAATCATGAGATACATTATTTAAAAAAAAAAAAATCCTAGAAGCCCCTAGTGTGGAGAATCTATAAAGTTCTCTCCAGCTTTAATGTTCTCCACTTTTTCTTCTTTTATTTACTTTGTAGATCAAAGAATTGACAATTCATAATGCAGGGAGCATAAATTATTAACACACAACTACAAAACTTTTTATCTTACCTCTGAATAATTCTTAGTAGCAACATTTCGGGACGGCTGCTGTCTTGTAGATTTAAAGGCTATAATGCAAAAGAATAAACATCCTATGTTATTCCTAAAGTAACTTAGAAAAATTTGTACATATCTTTAGCTGAAGATTTTGTAAGCTCTATTTACAAAAATCCATGATGGCCAATTATAAAACCATTTATGTTTTTTAAGATCTAAAGGTCTAAAGGGAGGTGGGATTACATGTTCAAATAAATCAGTGCTTAGCTGCCAGTCTCCTAACTTCCTGACTTACTCAAATAACAGGTGATGTTCATAAATACACCTGTACTAGAAATATTTTACAGAGAACTACATGAAGGATAAAACCTGATCATCTAATGGACTAAACTCCAAATATGTTGAAGGTAACTCTCGTAATGTCTTCTTTTTTTTACAGTTGGCAGTATCTTTCCTTGTGGCTATATTAGGAGCTATGCGGTTCTGGTAAGAGCTTTCTTTTCCTCTACTTTGTTAGCCATATTCAGTACCTAAGAAATAGTCCAGAGGAAATCCTAGAAAACAGTGTATTTTTTATGCTATGAGAAAACTTTCCTTTAAATCCTTACATTTTAGCTTTAGGAACTTAGAAACATGAAATTTGGCTAACCCTTTGTTTTTCCCAAGGTCAAAGCCATGATACTATGATTTTATAGTAAGAAATACGTGTTTGAAAAAAAAAAAAAAAAAAGAAAGAAATACGTGTTTGGGTTTTGTGCCCATTTCTGGCAGCGCGCCTAAAAGCCTAGGAATTTCCTAAGTACCCCGGAAAGAGTCTTTTGCTATGTTAAATGACTTTGGGACCAAGCCTGAAGCTGGGGGTTGGTTGCCAGGGAAACCAAGCAGGAAATCAGGAAGGGAGGGTTGGAACTCAGTTCCACCCTGTGATTTCCAGGCAGACAGGGGAATAAGAGGTTGAATGAATCACCAATAGTCCATGATTTAATGAACTAATGGTCACGAAGCTGCCATAAAAACCCAAAGGAAGGGTTTGGCGAGCTTAGAGGTGGTGAACATGCTTCCATGTGCTAGGGTGCCGGCCCCCAAACTCTCTGAGGATACAAGTCCTCTGCTTGTGACCTTACCTTTTATATCTCTTTATCCGGCTGCTGATTTGTATCCTTTGTAATAAACCAATAATTTAGTGAATAAGCTAGTTTCCTGAGTTCTGTGAGCTGCTCCAGCAAAGTAATTAAACCCAAAGAGGGAATTAGGGGAAACTGATTGATAGCCAGTCAGTAAGAAGCACAGCTGGATTTGTGATTAGCCTCTAAGGTAGAGGGAAGCCATCTTGTGGAAGTCAGCCCCTTACCCTGTGGAATCTGACATTACTGTGGGTAGATAGTGTGAGAATTGAGTCACACTGTAGGAAACTCAGCTGATGTCCAAGAATTGCTTAGTGGTGTGAGGCAACCCGCCCTACTCACCCCACCAACGAATTGGGTGTAGAATATTTAAAAACTAGAATAAATTTCAAACTGCCAATCAGAGCTTTATTTTTTCGTAAGCCTTACCAGTTTCCTAATATAAAACAGTATTTTCCCCCAAGACAACCCCCAAACTAAACATGACAAGAGGAGAAAAAAAGAGGCCTTGAAAAAGACAAAAGCTCAATGAAACCCACAAAGTCCAAGATTCCTATAATCTGAACTCAGGAACTGTTCTACCTAGCATACATTTATGATTTGTCCCTGGTTTCTATTCCAGGTTCTATCCCCTAAGTCTTGTGATGTCCATCTGAGAGGAAAGATTAAGGGCAGAAGCAAAGTACTTATCCGTTCTACTCAATTACTGGGGCCTCACATCCTAACTCTGCTCAAAAGGCTAAACAGGGCACCTGAAAAAAAAAATAAGCCAGCCATCGTGACTCTTACAGAATACTTCTGCTCAACAATTATTCCCTAATTGATTCCTCAAACTCTCACATCCTGAAAAGAGCCTACCAATAAATAAATGAATAAATGAATAAATAAATAAATCCTTCATTTCTTTTCATCCCCAACAAATGTCAGTGAGATAAATTAACATTACCAGAAAAATAAGCACTGAGTTCCATTAGGAAGGCAATACAAGTATGGTGGTTGTAGAGTTAAACTCATTTTGACTGACTAGCTGGGTGACTAGAGCCAAGCTCCCTTGGCTCATTGGGTGACTAGAGCCAAGCTCCCTTGGCTCATTAAGTCTCAGTTTCCCCACCTAGAATATAGTGTTAATAATAATTCATGCAGAAAATCGTTGAAGGGCAGCCTGGGTAGCTCATTGGTTTAGCGCCGCCTTCGGCCCAGGGTGTGATTCTGGGGACCTGGGATTGAGTCCTGCACTGGGCTCCCTGCATGGAGCCTGCTTCTCCCTCTGCCTCTCTCTCTTTGTCTCTCATGAATAAATAAATAAAACCTTAAAAAAAAATAAAATTGCTGAAAAGATAAAAAGAAGTAGTTAGTGGAAATAGTTGTGCCAAGTGCCTAGAAGTAGCAGGTATTCAAATAATGTAGCTAGCAGCAGTAGCAGCAGATGTAGTAGTGGCGGCTGTGACGGTAAACTCCATGGCACTCACAGAGCCCTTCCGAGGTACTATATTCATTTTGTCACCATCCTCTGCAGACATACTTCAGTGGAAAAGTCTGGGCTACCAACTCATAACAGCTGCTGGCTGTACGTGTAATATCTACCATTCCCGATAAACTCCAATTGTAAATCTCTACACTCCATGGGGCTTATTATAATAGAATTTTACCTTTATAGCTCTCTTCATACCTCCAATTACAACAGGGATCTGGAAATTATCATTTTAAAGATCCTTTTATCACCAACATCACAGCAGCTATAGTTAGTATCCCATGGTTATTTTGTCAGAGACTCAGCACCAAATGTAACCTAATAAAAATGTTTTACACATGTGTGTTAAAAAGTCTATTTCACTTTTTAGAAAAAGTCCCAATGTTAGAGACAGTTCAACTGTAAAACCATTAGACCAAATAAATTTACATAAAAGACAAATTTAGACTATAAAACATTCATTTTCTTAAGTTTACTTTAAACATTGCCACTAATACTAATAGCAGCAATCATTTTTTGAATTCTTACTAAATCCTATGCTAAGTAATATACTCCCTAAGTTCATCTGATCCTTGTAACTACTCTGTGGAATCAGTACAACACTGCCAATTTTATAGTTAAGGATCTGAAGCTCATAGAATAGAAACAATTTATACTCACTGGGAACTTAAAATGTATACATACTGTGTCAAATAGTTCACATGTATTTTCTCATTAATCCTCAAAATAAATCACTGAAACAAATTCAATCATCACTGCATCTTACAGATAGGACACTGAAGATGGAAAGCCTAAGGACACATAGCTAGTAAATCAACTAGTCAGAATTCAAACCAATGGCTGACTTTGGAACCATGCTTTGCTTTTTAAAGATTTTATTTATTTACTCATTAGAGACATACAGAGAGAGGCAGAGACACAGGTAGACGGAGAAGCAGGGTCCCCGAGGTGAGCCTGATGTGGAATTTGATCCCAGGACCCCAGGATCACGACCTGAGCTGAAGGCAGACACCCAACCACTGAGCCATCCAGGTGCCCCAGGAACAATGTTTTTAACCTGTATGCTATATATCTCTAAGTAATTTTTATTCAGCCATTCTCAAGTATTTAATGAGCATCAACTACAGCCAGGCACTATGGACACCATGACGAAAAAGACCGAGTCGAGTCTCTGTTCTGCAATGCTTGCCAAGCAAGAGCATGGAGCCAGTCAGTAAAGAGGTGGGTGACCATACCAGGTCTGCCTCCAAAGCCTGGGTTCTTAACTACACCAACTGCTATGAAGTACACCACAATTAGATTTTTTCCTAAGCATAATTCAGGACATCTGAAGTTTCATATTTATTTGGCTTACTTTTTACAAATGAACGTTATTACTTAAAAAAGGGGATTATTTGTGAACATTTTAAAGCACTCTGACTGGTCTCCATCTTCTCTATACAAACAGAAGCTTTATCCCACATTATCAATGGGTCACAGAGCAGGACTCAGGAAAGAATGTCTGCAAAGTCTCACAGGCATAGTAGTTCTGAAAGGAGCTGACGGTAGGAAGTGAGAAAAAAAATGTTCACAAAAACACCCTATGAGATATAAAGTTTTAGATGCAAAGGAGGCAGCCACATGTGAGTTTTAAGGAAGAAAATAAAGATAAAAATCTGTTTGTTTACTGTGGGCTAGGTTTTTCAGACAAACACTGGTACTCAAAGCAAACCAAACTGCTTCATCAAATGTTTAAAAAAAAATTCTAATGGCATTGAATTACTGATCACATAAAGAATTAACAGGTCAAAACAGAAGAAAAGCTCAAACTCTGAGAGGCAAGCAGAATCATTTTCTGATCAGAATCATTTTCCACTGATCTGGACCAATGTTCACACTGGTTTTGACAGTTTTCTCTAGAGAGAGGGAAAGGGCTACCACAGCTCAAGACCTGCTCAAGAGGAGAGGCCTAATGCATATTCCCTCCCTTAAGCTGGGACCCCAAGAAGAGAGGCAGACATAAATAGGATTTTGCAAGTACATATCAGTGGGTTGAACCTCAAAGTCACAAATTTAAATGTAGTTTCATGTGGCCCAGAAGCCTGGAGAAACAAATATGAGTTGTCTCTGGGGGAACTTATGTTCATCCTTGATCTCAAATTATTCTTGCTGATTATTTCTTAGGGACAACAGGTAACAAAACATGCAAGGAAATAAGTTACCACAAATGAGAATCCACAGAAACAGAAATCAGAAACAGACATTTTAAAAAGTGGCCGAAGACATTCAGATACTGGGTTAGTAGCCACAGAATACAGAGCAAATATCCTTACTATGCACACACAAAATTACAGACAGACTTAAAAATATCTGCAGGGAATTTTAAAAATCACACAGCATATTTCAAAAAAACTAAGTAGAATCTCTATCCCCACCAAAAACAATGAAAATAAAAAACTCAAAGGAGAGTTTTAAGAACAGATGGGCGTGGGGGCCTGCTTCAGTCAGTAAAACATGGGACTTTTGATCTTGAGGTCATGAGTTCAAATCCCACATTGGGGTTAGAATTTACTTAAAAAAAAGAAAACAGATGGGTGAATTGGAAGATCAATATAGCACAGGAAGACAAAACAAGGGAAAATACAAAAGAGATCAATACTCCCAGGAAGACAGTGATTCTTACAGTTATTTAATTGAAGACCCAGAAGGCAAGAAAAAGAGCAGAGGTATTATCTAAAGGGAAAGATTTTCTAGGAGTGATGAAAGACACTCATTCACAATTTCATGAAGCCTAATAAATCCTAAGCAGGAGAAAAAAGAATCTCATATCTAGATTCATCAGTGAAATTGCAGAACACCAACAGCCAGCTGGAAGAAAAATAGACTACTTAAAAAAAAAAAAAGCAAGCTCTACAATTCTAACAGCTCATTTCTCAACAACAAAATGGAAGCCCAAAGACTCACTTTAAGTGATTAATTATGCCCACTGGTGCCAAGGAAAGCTTCATATAAAATAATTTAGCCGGGACGAAAAAAGGCAGTTTGAGTTACGGTATAGGTGAGTATGACTTTGTGTCACATGCAACCAGCTTCTGGTGACTTAACATGGAAATGTACATGTTTTACTCACTTTGCTTTTCTGTATCCCTCTGTTTTTTCTTTCTGTCTTTTATAACTAACATTTTGTAGAGGCCTACTATGTGCCAGGCTCTATCTTTCGGCTTCAGAACAACCCATGATGTAGGGTTATTATGTAAACAAACGTAGGAGTATGAGTGATTTGTTCAAAGTCACAGGCCTTTCCATATTGAACTTTGCCTAGGTCTTTTCTATGTTGCCTATTTTTCTCCTTCTCTGCTTTACCTTACTCCTGCCGAGAATGGAAGAGCACCTTTTTGGATGCCATTTCCTAAAAGGCAACATATTTCTGAAGTCAAGATAAGGATCTCACCTGGCTCTCAAGTACTGAATAATCACTGAGTAAGAGTACAACAATAGAACTTTTTAAAAATTACTGTTTTTTTTTTTTTTTCAAGTAGGCTCCACACTGGGCATGAACAACATGGAGCTTGAACTCACAACCCCAAGATCAAGACCTGAGCTGAGATCAAGAGCTGGATGCTTAACCAGCTGAGCCACTCAGACACCCCTAGAACTTTTGATAAGTATTTTTAAGAGTCATTTACTCAATTTGATGTTTGTATCCTTCCTCCAATGTCAGTTGCCAGCCAATAAATGTTGAAGACTTCCTCTGATGGTGTCACAATTTACTTCCTTCTGGGGTGGTTTACTTTATCTTCACATTAATTAGATAGGTTATTCTGTATAATACAAAGACTCCTCTACTGAGAACCAGTAATTAGGTCTCTAATCTTCTCTTGCTTTGGAAACTAGCAGTACAGTTGCCCCTTGAACTCAGGGGTTGGGGCACTGACCCCTGTACACTCCAAAAATCCCCATTTAACTTCTGACTCTTCCAAAACTTAACTACTAATAGCCTACTATTTACTGGAAGCCTTACTGACAATATAAAGAGTTGATTAACACTTACTTTGTACGTTGTATATATACTGTATTCTTACAACAAAGTAAGCTCAAGAAAAGAAAATGTAATTAAGAAAAATAACAGTAATGTACTTATCAAAGCCTCCCTTCCCCCAAAATGTAAGTGGACCTCCACAGTTCAAACCCATTCTGTTCAAGGGTCAACTATATAGTGGTTAACCACTGGTTCTGGAGTCTAGGGAATGCAGGATTAACCCAAGTTCTAAAATTTACTAGTTGTGAGATAATGGGTAAGTTGCCTATTTTTTCAAAGCCTCAGATCCCTTTTCTGTAAAACAGATATAAGTATCTAACCACAGAGCTTTGAGAAGCATGCAGTAACTCTTACATAAACACTAGTCTTTATGAGTATTATCTAAAATACACATCATAGGACTTCCCTATGCTAACAGCAGAACCAGAGAAAAGCAGCATAAAAAAGTAAATGATATATTTATTAAGAAGCGGCACTTTCTCTTGATCATTGTTAACATACTGACTCACTTTTCAGACTTCATGGTCCCTCTATAAAGGAAATAATCAAATCTGTCTAAAAGTAAGGGATAAAAAAAACAAAAGGGATAATAAAAAATAATTTTTAAGGTCCACCCTTTTCAATAGCTCTGATGAATGGCAAAGACTTTTTAAAGAATAGTTTATCCTGTAATCCTAATAATCCTTTTGACTCCCCAGTGATGGCAACACAAATCAATGAGGTTTCCTAATGGGGATTTCCTAGATCTTCCTATGTTGGAATTTATAAATAACTGCTAGATTATAATTTGCAATCCATACTCACCATCTATAATAGACATGTTTCTAGATGTTGACGTAGTGGCCTTTGAACTTCTGCCTCGAGTAGGAGTCTCCAGACCAGTGCCTACTGTTAGAATAATGAGCAGTCAATATACAATTCCATTGGTAGCCAAGGGTTTTTTTTTCAAAAGAAGGCCAAAATGAAATATAAATAGCTACATCAAAACAAAGTTCATGTACAAAAAGTCAAAGACATATATAACAAGAAATACATAATAGTCTAATCAATTTTCAAAAACTATACTTATACCACATTTGGTTCATAATATTCTAAACAAATTTAAGGAAACATTTTGTAAACTTAAGGATAATGAAAATAAATTATCACTAGAGGATGGGGTTCTTTCTTGGAAATTTTCAAATTAAGTACTATTTTACCAGCTTAAAATTCCTATGAATAAATATTTAATAAAAACTATTTAAAAATACTCCTACAAATGAATTTATATAACGCATCAGGAAGTAATGGAATGACCAATTTTCTATTATTTGGATTATTCAATGACAACAGTCCTGCATCAATACGATGATGGCAATTAATGTTAATGACTGCTTTAGGAAATCAAATTGTTTTACAGTAGCTTTCTTTTTGAACAAATTTTATGAAGCTACTTCATAAAAATGTGGGCATTTGTACCTTATGACAGTAACAAAAATAATAATCTTTATGACCTGGGAGTTTCTTCCTGCTGTCAATGGTCATTAGGTAGCCATTTTCCTTAGCAGCTCATATTTGCCTATTACTTTATACGTGTGAGAATAAATATGGCATTAAATGTACCTGAAAGGTACTGTGTGAGAAGTGGAGTGAAGTTCTTAATGTTATGGGCCAAAAAAATCTTATGTGCACATGGCCATTAAAATTTAAGTAAAATATACATGTCTGAATTACACTAAAGACTGACTTTATGCACTATAAAAATCAAATGTGAAAGGACTGCATAACTTAATTCTGGGGACAGGATTACAATCCTGCATGTACCATTCAATGGCCAAGTCTGAATGTGTGTGGTAACACACACAGTGCTAACCTCTTCCTCTCTGAGACCCTCCTCTCAAGGCTGAATTCTGCCCTCTTCCTCCTCGTCGGCCTCGGCCCCGGCCTCTTCCTCTACTGGCTGCTGCTGAGGTGTCCTCATCAGAGTCATCAGCCATCTGTTCTGCCAAATCTATACTCATAAGGTCCTCAGCACTAAAGGCAGAAGCAGAGTCCTCAGACTGAAATCTGAGGGCTCTGGCCCTCGTCATAGCCTAAGAGGGAGAAAGGAGAAAATACACATTAGTAGAATATGTAGTGTCCTAAGCTATTAATCTGGTCATTCAGATAACATTTAATATTCAAACTGTCTACACTATTATTTTTCACTCGTCATGCTATAGAAATGCCAAGCAGAAGAGCTCCCCTCCCCCATCTGTCAAATTCAATTCCTATGATTTGTCAGATGGATCTGCCACACTATCTATAAAATGAGACCTTTTGAAAAGGTGTGCCTAGAACAGTAAAATTTCACAGAATCAAAACTTGTAGGATAATATTGGCAATCATCTCTAATTCAACATCACCATTTGTTTTCATTTATTTATTGTTTTTAAAGATTTTATTTATTTATTTGACAGCACAAGCAGGGGGAGCAGCTGAGGGAGTGGGAAAAGTCAGCTCCCCACTGAGCAGGAAGCCCCATATGGGGCTCAACATGGGACTTGATCCCAGGAGTCTGGGATCATGACCTAAGCCGAAGGCAGACACTTCACCGACTGAGACACCCAGATGCCCCAACATCACCATTTGTAAGAGCCTGTCATCATTTAGACTACTTTGTACAATGGACTCTTAATAACAAGAAAAAAAGCTTATAAAAAATGGCTGTTATTTCTAGATGATGAAATTTTAGGCTGCCCTTGTTTTCCTCTTTATTCACAAATACAAATTTTCTTCAGTATAATTTTCCTAAAATATTACTTTGTAATCAGAAAATCATGAGCAATAATCTCTTATAAAAATTAAGAATTAAGAGCAAAAAAAGATAAAACAAGGGGTGCCTGGGTGGCTCAGTCGCTTAAGCCTCTGACTTGATTCCAGCTTGGATTGTGATCTCAAAGTCATGACAACAAGCCCCACATCAGGCTCCATGCTCAGTTTGGAGTCTGCTTGTCCCTGTCCCTCTGCTCTTCCTCCCCACTTGTGCATGCCTGTTCTCTCTCAAATAAATAAGTAAATAAAACATTAAAAAAAAAAAAAACATGATAAAAAGAATTGAGTGGAATATCATTTGAAGGCCTGGAAAAGAATAAAAAGCTTAGGACCAAGAATATGTCACAAATTTTAATTTGATAAGAAACTGCCTAGAAAAGACAAGTTTGAGACTTAATGAAATATTTTAACTCTGAAATGAATACAGGTTTTCTGATTAGAAATAAAATAAAAGTAATGTTGCCCTGAGCTCTTCCCTTAAACCAATCAAAATATAGTAAGGAATACAGAAGTAAGACATAATAGACTTTCAATAAAATCAGAAAATAGCTCCAACTTCAAAACACAAAATCTCTGAAGATATATATATATATATATATATATAATGAAGATGTGACCTAGGGAAAAAGGTAGAAAAGAGTCTTAGGCAGTGTAGACCTTTCTAAAATTGATCTAGATATCCCAAGGGATCATGACTACAATCTTTCTTATTTGGAATAAAAAATTCTGGGTCTAAGAATAGGTGGGTAGAGCATTTCTAAGCTCTATCATGAAATAAAGAGAGGCAGGGCTAAATGAGGAGATGAGAACAAAGCAGGTAGGGTAGAAGTAGGAGTGAAGTAGAAGGTGGGAGACAATCCAGCTTCATTATAATGATCTCAGCTTAAAGAAAATAACACTACCACTACATGAAGGGCTTAGCACAGCATTACGATGTAGAGAGGAAAAACTTCAGGGAACGTAACAAAAAATACAAATAAAAAATAGGAGAAAAACATTTCAATTCATTTTCCCTGTCCCAAAGTATGCTCATTATTATTCTCGGTCTCATTATTCTCGGTCTCATTATTCTCGGATTCTGTATTTGCAAATAACCTACTTGCCAAAATATATTTGTAACCCCTGGAACAACACTCTTGATACTTTTGCAGTCATCTGTGAACCTGTGCAGAGTGGTAAAAATTCTGAATCTCCTGACACACACATTCCCAGATGAAGATGAACAATGGGAACACTCAGTCTTTCTATTTCAGTTCTCCCACTTTAAATAAGTGTCCTTTTTATGGCATATTTAGCACCAAGTTTTTCACATTCTGTGCTTTTGGTTGGTGATTCACTGCATTGCTAAGGTGCTGTCCAATACTGCCCAAGCACAGAAAGGTTGTGACGTGCCTTACAGTTGAAATACATGTGTTAAATAAACTTCATTCAGGGATGAGTTATAGGGTTGTTGGATCTAAGTTCAGTACTAATGAATCAATAATATAATTAACACAGGAACACACATGAGAAAGGTTATGTACTGAACAGCAGACAAAAATGTAGCCAGTAGTCGGCAGGAACGTAATCCTGTATTTCCCTTACGAGTAATACGGTTCACTATTCACTAATTTAGTGTTTGCATTAGACATAGAACATAAATGAATAACAAGAACCAACTATACTTTTTTAAAAAGTAGATTTAATAGGGAAAAGGAGACCTAAATTACATAATCAATAAGACAATCTAATTGATGGGTACTGAATTCTATACTCTGAAAATAAATAGATACTTCTTTGCAAGACCTCATGAAATGTTAACTGATTCTTCATGGGGTGCTAAGAAAGATATCAATTAAGTTCTAAATAGTAAAAGGTATTATATTGTCTAATTGCCATGAATAAAATTAGAAATTAATGGTAATAAAACAACACCTGCCTCTAAGCCACATAACCAAAATTGTAGAAATCCAGAAAACAGTAAAATAGTATATACCAGAACATATGAAACAATTAAAGAAGTGTTTACAAAAAAAGCTTATAACCTATTAAAAAAGAATGAATGAAAATAAATAGATTTGATATTCAAAAAGCTAGGACAAAAAAAAAAGGCTAGGACAAATAAAACCCATCCAAAGGGAATTATTAGAAATCAATAAAGATACAATCATAAATAAATTTAAAGCAAAAATCCATTTGAATTAGTAAATTTAAGAACTGATCCTCTGGAACAAAATCACATTGACAAAAATCACTAACTTAACAAAAAGGAGAAAAAGACCAATATACACCATTAGAAATGAGAATGGAGGGGGGAAAAAGATTGAGGGAAAATTAAAAGAATCCTGACAAAATACTTTTCAATTAGAAGTAATTTGGAAAATAAATAATCTAAACAGATCCAACAATAGACGAACAGTCTCAACAGACTAATAATATCAAAGAATAATGTGAGAAAATTGTTAAAGGAAAAAAATCCCTGAAAAAGACCACAATCAGAAAGTTTCACAGGTATTCTATCAAATTTTCAAAGAACAGATAATTCCACTGCTATTTCCATAATACCAGAGCATAAAGAAAGCTTCCAATTTCTTTTTACAAAGCCAGCATAATATAGCTCTGAAAAACTGACAAAGGCCTGCATGCACAAAAAGATTACAGGATCTTATGAATACTAAAATAAACAAAGAGAATCCAGGAACATATGGAAAAACCAGGATACCTATTACCAGGAGGCTCACAAAGTGGTCACAAGGATGAGGCAATAATAGAATATGCTTTAATATAATTCACCAAATTAATAGAATGAAGGAGGAAAAATCCCACACGCTTATCTCTACAGATGTCAAAAAGGCACTTAACTCATCATCTATTCTGGATTTGAACAAACCCCAAAACCCTTCTTTTACATGACAAATACCCTAAAATATGCAACTGCCCCACCATGCACAGAGTGTGTGCACACCTTCCTGTGAGCGCTGTAACAGAGAGATCTATGAGCTAGGCACTAAAAACAAAACAAAACAAAAATTTCCGGGCAAAGAACATGACCAGGTGTTTCATGTAAATATAAATGGTTTGTAAGCATAAAAATTGCTAAGTCACCAGTAACAAAAGTAGTAATGATAAAGATAGCAAGAAACAGTTTCCTCACCCCTCAGATTTATAAAGATCAAAAGATGTAGTAATACACCACAAGGACACGGATGTGGGGAAATAAGCACTCCCAGATCCTGGTTAGAAGGTAAACTGGTGTAATATCTCTGGGGTGATAAGGCAGGATCTAGCAAAAATTTAAAATGCACATGCCCTTTTATGATTAGTTCTTGGAATGAATTACCCACTATCATTTTCAAATTTTATATTTCTCTTTGTCTAAATACTTTATCTTCATTTTATCATTTCAAACATTACATTCAAATACTTTAACTCCACTTTTCTGTGCAACAGACCCTGTAGTTTATTGATATACCCGAAGTCATTACTTCTAAGAATTAGCAGTGGAATTCTAATTTACCTCATGAGTATAGGTCCAGAGCCATTGTCCAGAGCCACTGGTAGGACAATGTTTCCATTTGCTTTTTTGTGAGATTTGAACATATACCATCCTGGTATTACACGGTTTTTTAAAAAATTGTGACAAAATGTACATACCGTAAAATTGAGCATTTTAATTTTAACCATTTTAAAGTGTATAGTTCAGGTGCGTTAAGCACATTCACACTGTTGTGCAACATCGTCAACATTCAACTTCAGACCTTTTTCATCATTTTGAACTGACACACCATACCTGTTAAAAAATAACTCCCTGTTCCCTAATCTTCCCCTTCCCTTTGTTATCATTATTCTTTCTGTCTGTACGATATGACTACTCTAGGGATCTCGTTTAAGTGGAATCCTATAATATTCCTCCTTTCACAAGTCTTACTTCACTTAGCGTAACGTTTTCAAGGTTTGTCTACTACAGCATGAGTGAAACTTCATTCCGTTTAAGGCTAAGTAAAAGTCCATCACACACATACACATTTTGTTTACTCATACAGCTTTTGATGGACATTTGGACTATTAATACCTTTTGGCTGTTGTGAATAATGCTATAAGCATGGGTGTACTAATATCTGAGTTCTTGCTTTCAATTCTGTGGGCTAAATACCTAGCAATGCAATTGCTCGGTCACATAATTCTGTTTAACTTTTTAAGGAATCCTCATACTATTTTTCTCAGATGCTTCTGTATTCCCACCAGCAATGCACAACAGTTACAATTTCTCCATATTCTTGGCAACACTATTTTCTAGCTTTTTTGTAATAGTCATCTTAGTAAGTGTGAAGTGGCTTTGTGATTTTGATTTGCGTTTTGCTAATGATGAGTGATGTTGAGCATCTTTTCATGAGTTTATTGGTTACCTGTTTATTCCCTTTGGAGAAATGTCTGTTCAAGTCCTTCATCCACTTTTTAAATTGTTTTTTTTTGTTGTTGTTGTTGTTGCTGTGGTTGAATTTTAGGAGTTCTTTACAATATATGTTTTGGATATTAATCATTTACCAAATACATGATTTGCAAATATCTTCTCCCATTCTGTGGGGTGCCTTTTCACTTTGTTGATAGTGCTTAGTACTGCAGTTCAAAAGAGGCTATCAACCCTGCCTCAAATTCAGGTAGAACACAGGAAATCAGAGGCTGGGTAAACTCTGGACTATGAGTCAGACTAAGAATAGATGTTACATTTTTAAAGGATTATTAAAAAAAAAACACACACACAACAACTACACACACACACAGAAGAATAGGTGACAAAAACCATATACAGCTGCAAAACCTAAAATATTTACTGTTTGATCTCTTATTTAAACGTGAACTTATAATTAAAGAAAATACTTAGAGCTTTTCAATGTGAACAAGAGGTTTTAAAGCCTCTTGGAAGGACTAATGCTTGTGTCTGCTTAAATAACTTAAACATGGTACTGGGATTCTTGTCCTGAGCAAAATGATTCTACATGCCTGGGAGTTAAAGCTTGCGAAAGTCTCAAATTCCATTACAAGTCCTAAATAGTATGCTAAAGATAAAGATCATTTATAACATCAAATGGCAAGCTGGCAAATTACCCAGGAAACCCCAATTAACCTGCTGAATTCTTAAAATATAGCTGAAAAATCTAAACCCAAAAGTGCTTTCTTCTAAAAAACTCCCAAATGCAATTTGTCATGCCTTCTACTACCTTCCTTGTAGGAAATATTCACTCTTATTCTTTTTTTTTTTTTTTTTAATTTTTATTTATTTATGATAGTCACAGAGAGAGAGAGAGAGAGGCAGAGACACAGGCAGAGGGAGAAGCAGGCTCCATGCACCGGGAGCCTGATGTGGGATTCGATCCCGGGTCTCCAGGATCGCGCCCTGGGCCAAAGGCAAGCGCCAAACCACTGCGCCACCCAGGGATCCCTCACTCTTATTCTTTAAAAGATTAATGAAAAACTTAGCTTAAGGGTTCTAAACATAAAGGGCATGTAAAGACCTATTTCTGTAATTTGTTAAACTGAAATGGTTAGTCAAGTTTAAATGACCCAAGAACCAGAAGTGATTTCTTTCTTCTAGCATTCGTTCTTACTATTTAGCAAACACTCTTCTACTTTAAGGTGCTCTGTAAGATGAATACAAATATAAATACGATAAGGGATCCCTAATCTAGAGCCTCCTCCTCTTAGCTTCCAAAAACCATCTTGTAAATGGTATAGCAGTTGCATCTGCGCTTCTTAGGAACAGTGATTTTTGATGTTCTGCACACCAAAAACTTTCAGAAATCTCCCACTTTTAGCCATTCATTGGCCATGCATTGTATTAATGTTATTATAATATACAGTTCTGATAGGATAGTATATGACAGAAAGTCTAGACTTGAAGGCAAAAATAGGTTCAAATTCCACCCCACCACATAACCTTTACTGTGGTCTCAGTATGATTTGTAAAATGGAAACTAAAATAGTGTACGTGATCCAGGGCACCTGGGTGGGTCAACAGCTTAAGCATCTATCTGCCTTTGGCTCAGGTCTTGATCCCAGAATCCTGGGATCTTCTCCCTCTCCTTCTGTTGTTCCCCTTGCTTGTGCTCTCTTGCTCTGTCAAATAAATAAAATCTTAAAAAAATAATAATAAAATGAAATAGTGTAAATGACACACACCTAGAAAAAATTCAATAAATAAAAATTTAATGAATAACATTTGCCCTTTCCGGCAAAATTCCCTGTATTACAAGATGGAGACAGTGTTAAGTTGTACAAAGGGAAGAAATCCATGAAGCTCACAAAATTAGACACTGAGATTATCCTCTTGGATTCTCTCTAAAGAAAGGTTATTAACTGAGTTACTAGACTGCTCCTATTTCTACATATTCTAATGAACTGGGGCATAATTTTTTTTTGGGGGGGGGGTAACTTTCCCACAGTAAGCACAGGGCATCAAATTTTTGTAATAAGACAGAAGAGAAAAATAACACCCAAAATACCACTTTCCAATTCCTTCACATTCCACACAAGGGCATTATTGGATCAGCCTAAAATCTGAAGCAGCCAGTATGATATGACAGATGATGAAGTAAATGAGATATAAATTTGGAAATTTTATTTTAAAAAGAAAGAAAAAAAGTCTATCTCATAGCATTTAGAGATGGTACCAAAGAATTATTCAATAGCCGATTTTTCCTCTGTCAGTATCTGAAACTGCTTCACCTGAAAGGCTGTGGGAATACCTAGTGGTCACCAGTAGATCAACCACTAAATAGGGATTCCTTTAGAAGAGAGTTCAAATAAAAAAGTAATAAAGTAGGAGTCCCCATCTCCGTAGGCAGGGTTTTTCCTTGTTAGTGTCCCAGGTATTGACTTTGACCTAAGGAGTGTGCTTATAACAAGGCAAAAAATATTTAGAGGGTGGGGATTGGCAGAGGTAAGGGTGGCTCATTAAAATAATTCTTTTTTGTTTGTAGTAGAGAAAACAGTGGAAGTTAGAAAAGTTAATTTGAGGGATGTGTCAAGTGCTTCAGCTCTTTCCAATTCACCACCTGTCAGGGGCAGTTCTGAAATACTTAGGAAAATGACAGTGGACTAGCAGGACTGTTGTATTAATTCAGTGAGAGTGACCCTTAAGGTCATGCTAAGGTTTAATATTTTCTTTCTACATATGTCTACCTCATCTACTAACGTGAGAGTTCCTAGTGGACATGAATGAACCATGTATTCCATCTGTATTGCTAATGCAAAGTAGAATGGCAAGGCTGTAACAGATATGAAGGAAAGCAATCAAGACAAAATCCCAACAGTAAATTAGTTGTAAGATAATCTTTAAATACTCAATAGCAATCAGAAAACACCACAGACTATCAGAAAATAGAAAAATATATTTCAACGGTGCATTCACTGAGTACCAGATAGAGGCCAGAAGTTTCAGTAAATGGGTGCTAACCAGAAGTTCCTAAACTGCAGAGACTGAGAAAGACAACACTGATAGTGTCAGGCCCATTGCAACATTTTAGAAAGCCAAGTGGACACTATATATTTATCTACAATAATACTGCTAGCAAAATACTAAGTTTCTTCCTTTAGGCCCAAAATAATATCAGCTAAGTAGGGCAAGATTTTATCTTACTCTAATAAGATGCTCTGATCGCACTTATGTATAATTTTGATCACTAAGGGCTCTTGTTGTATATGCTCCCCTCCATCACACAACTAAATACGTCTTAGATGAAGCAAAATGAAAAAAGGGGGATGGATGTTGGCAAGCAGAATACTGGTAGGCTGAACTGATATCAAAGGCAGCTATCCTAAGCCAATTCTTGCTCAGTCATATCCACCAAATGTCCGTGGACTGACTATTCTAAACAAACCTACTAGTCATTCTAGTTTAACAAACTGACACACAAGCACAGGAATTTATATCAGAAATTACCTCTCGAACTTCATCATCTTCTTCATTAGTGTTTTTTTGTCTGCTTTCTCTGAAACGGCGTACCTGTATTAAAACAGTAAATTGCAAATGTTGTTTATTTCTACCGTGGAAACGTAAAACAACGGCCTACAGCTGATTAAGAAATGCTTTCCATTACAACATAAAACTTGGGAACTTTTTGTTTCAAATTTTTATTTAAATTCTAGTTAGTTAACATAGTGTAATACTGCTTTCATGAGTAGAATTTAGTGATTCATTACTTACACATAATACTTAGTGTTCATCACAAGTGCCCTTCTTTTTTTTTTTTTTTTTAATTTTTATTTATTTATGATAGTCACACAGAGAGCGAGAGAGAGGCAGAGACACAGGCAGAGGGAGAAGCAGGCCCCATGCACCGGGAGCCTGACGTGGGATTCGATCCTGGGTCTCCAGGATCGCGCCCTGGGCCAAAGGCAGGCGCCAAACCGCTGGGCCACCCAGGGATCCCACAAGTGCCCTTCTTAATACCTATCACCCACCCACCTCCCCCATCAACTCTCAATTTGTTCTCTATCATTAAGTCTCTTATGGTTTGCTTCCCTTTTTCTTCCCATATGTTCATCTGTTTTGTTTCTTAAATTCCATACGAGTGAAATCCTATGGGATTTGTCTTTCTCTGATTTACTTCACTGAGCATTATACACTCTCTAGCTCCATCCATGTTGTTACAAATGGCAAGATCTCATTCTTTTTGATGGCTAAGTAATATTCCATCATATACACACATGTATTTATACCATCTATTCATCAGTTGATGGACATTTAGACTCTCTCCGCAGTCTGGCCATTGTTGATAATGTTGCTATAAACATTGGGGTGCATGTGTCCATTTGGATTTGTATTTTGTATCCTAGTAGTGCAAAACTGCTGGGTTGTAGGGTAGATCTATTTTTAACTTTCTGACAAAACTTAAAGAGTGGCTGCACCAAAAACATGGAAATTTAAGTACAGTTTGTCTCACAAAAGACTGATGCAAGAAGTTCTATTTTCCTAGTGATTTACATTAAAATTTCAAAATTGTACTTTTATATATATATATATATATATACACACACACACACACACACATAGGCCCTAAGCAAAACTGTTGCCAAAATGTTCCACTGTCACTGAAAAATGGACTTTCTGCAGTCTAGTAGACTGCAAAAGAAAAACTGTTATCTATGGGTGTTATACTTCAGTAAAATAGTTAAAAGCAAAAACCTCTTCTTTCAGAGGCTTGAAGTATTTATTACATGGCTCAAATCATTCTTATATACCTGGCTGTAAGATATCCAGGAGGCTCTCTAAAATAGTTTCCGGGGACACCTAGGTGGCTCAGTAGGTTAAGTGTCCAACTCTTAATTTTGGCTCAGGTTGTGATCTCAGAGTCATGAGATGGAGCCCACATAGGGCTCTGCACTCAGCAGGTAGTCTACTGGAGATTCCCTCCCTCTGCCCCTCCCCCACTCATGTGTTGCACTCTCTATAATAAATAAATCTTCAAAAAAAAAAAAAGTATCTGAAGTGGGTGGGCCTCTGGAAATCATTTCAAGGCAACTACTAAATGTTTACTGTTTGCTGATAGTAATTCTGGAACCAAAAGGGATACCAGAGATTCTTTTTTTTTTCTTTTTTTAATTCATGCCCAACAGGCTCTTATAGCATAGTTATATAATCAGGGAAAAATTCTATTTGTTTAATAATTTACTTAGCACCTATTTGCTGAGCACCCATTATGTGCCAAGGATCACTGCAGGAACTGAAAATACGACAATGAACAAAACAGAAATTCTGCCCCCAAGGAGTGGAGGATTGTGTGCCCACATTTGGAGCCAATAAACAAAAACAAAATAAGAAGTTATATTGTGTTTTAGCTGTTAATTTACAGCTAGACTTAGAAAACTCTGTCATCTCGGGCAGCCCAGGTGGCTCAGTGGTTTAGCACTGCCTTCAGCCCAGGGCATGATCCTGGAGTCCTGGGATAAAGTCCTGCATTGGGCTCCCTGCATGGAGCCTCCTTCTCCCTCTGCCTGTGTCTCTGCCTCTCTCTGTGTGTGTCTCTCATGAATAAATAAATAAAATCTTAAAAGGAAAAGAAAACTGTCATCTCTAGGGAGCCATTTATTTACTGATGTTTATCTACTGACAGTTTTCAACCTGCATAACCAGATAGAAGCATGGCTTGATTATGAGACCAGAGGGGCATAAGATGCCCTGGGAACTTCTGCACATATCTTAGTGTTCAATCCAGGGGCCACTGTGTGCAAATGAGAACACGGGAAGCTTATGCTTGGCTTCTCACAGGTCTCTAATGCCTGCCGATACTCTGTTCTTGATGCATAATATCCTTTGCCTGAAGATGAAAATCTTAAATGAGTATGCTCAGTGGAGTCATGAATTCTTCAAATATCTGAACCTGTGAAAGTTTTGCAAAAGATAATAAGTATGCAGAAAAAAAGGAAGGTAAGGAATGCTAAGAAGAGATCACATCTGAATAGAATGATCATGCAAGGCCTCAGTGAGAAGGTAACTTATGAGCAAAGGTAATGAATCTTGTAAGTAACTAGGGAAGAACATTCTAATCAAAGGAAAAGATTTGTGTAGAGGGGTGGGGCAGGGGTGCCTAGGTGGCTCAGCTGGTTAAGTGTCTGACAACTTGACTTTCCGCTCAGGTCATGATCTTAGGATCATGAGACGGAGCCCCACGTTGGGGTCCGTGCTCAGCTCAGACACTGCTTGAGATTCTTTCCTTCTCCCTCTACCCTTCCCTCTGCTGTCTCTCTAAATTTAATCTTTTAAAAAAGGCACTGGGGCAGAAATATGCATGTTACCTTTGAAAAATAGCAAGGAGGTTGCTGTGGCTCAAGCAGATATGAAATAAGAAAGTAACAGAAAGCCAGATTGAATAGGGTCTTGTAAAAAACTGTAAGGACTTTTTTTCAAGGCAAGAGTGACTTGAACTGTTAGTATCATTGACAGCTGAAATGAGGACAGAATGGGGCGTGGTGGAGGAAGGACAAGAGTAGAAAAGGGAGACAAGTTTGGAGGCCATGAGAATAATCTAAGTGAGAAATGGCAATGCAATGGACCACTGGTAGTGATAAAGACAGGACAAAGTCACATTCTGAAGTAATGCCAAGACAGGATAGAGGGGACACAAAGAGTCAACATATAGAACAAAAGCTGAGAATCAGCAATTCAGACTGGGAATGTTAGTGGTGTGAGATGTTTGCATTAAACATCCCTGCAGAGGGACACCTGGGTGGCTCAGCAGTTGAGTGGTTGCCTTTGGCTTGGGGTGTGATCCCAGAGTCCCGGGATCGGGTCCCGCATCAGGTTCCCTGCATGGAGCCTGCTTCTCCCTCTACCTGTGTCTCTGCATCTCTCATGAATAAATAAATAGTCTTAAAAAAAAGATTAAACAAACAAACATCCCCTCAGAAATGTCTAGTGGGCCGCCGGCTGCAGAAATCTTGAGTTGGGAGGAGCGGTCTGGGCTAGACTTTTGAAAATGACCACCAAATAGATGGAATTTAAATCTAGGCAACTGGATGAGATTACAAAGGGAGGATGTAGCTGAAGATGGGCTCCAAGGACTGAGTTGTGGGTTCTCCCAATTTAAGAGGCGGGAGACATGAGGAAAACCAACAAGAGAAACTGAGAGTATGTACTGTGAGACAGGAAGAAAAGCAGAAGAGTATGGGGTCCTAAAACCAAAGAAAATAAGGTTTCAAGAAGAGTTCAAGGGGGAGCCTCTGGGTGGCTCAGTCAGTTTAGTGTCTGCCTTCAGCTCAGGTCATGATCTCAGGGTCCTGTGATCGAGTCTTGGGGGGGGTATCCTGTTGGGAGGGGAGGGTTGCTTCTCCCTCTGCCCCTCCCCCTGCACGCATGTGTTTTTCTCTCTCTCAAGGAAATACATAAAATCTTAAAAAAAATTAGAGTTGAAGGGAGATGTCAGATGAACTGAAATAGATTCAGCAATGGAGGTTACTGCTGACTTCGATGTAGGCAGTTTCCTGAAATGACAGGTCAAAACACCTGCATGATGGGTGTAAAGGAAAGGGGAGGGAGAAAAATCAGGGCAGCAAATACAGAAAACTCTGAGGCAATTCTGCAATAGAAGAGAAACAAAGAAGCTGAGTAGTAGCTAAAGGGAAATGGGAGTGTAGAGAGGTTCTTTTTGGTTGCTTAAGCTGAAAGAAATGACAGTATTGTTATGATTTGGGAGAAGGGATACAAATTATTTTTATTTTTTAGATTCATTCATTCATTCATTCATGAGAGACACACACACACACAGAGACAGAGATGCAGGCAGAGGGAGGAGCTGGCTCCATGCAGGGAACCCAATGTGGGACCTCCATCCCGGGTCTCCAGGATCGCGCCTTGGACTGAAGGTGGCACTAAACCGCTGAGCCACCGGGGCTGCCCTACAAATTATTTTTAAAAAACAGATTAGCATGTACCAGGGCTCTGGGTAGGATATACCATACCAAAAGTGCTAGGTCATTCACAGAAATGAGCCAGAGTAAAAATACTGAGGAGGTACCATGTGTCGCCAATGTTCTAGGACTTTACATGTATTAATTCTTTTGATCCTCAAAACAATCTTAAAGGAGATTCTATTATACACATGTTACATTGAGGAAACAGGTGGAGAGAGGTTAAAAAACTCACTGATGCTTACATAGGTAGCAAGTGTTCTGATTTTGAACATAGGTGGTTTGATCAAGTCCATGCTCTGAGCTACATCCCCCCCATTCCTCATGCACCCTCTCAGGAGTGGTGATAGCTCTCCAGGTGGAGATGCTCAAGTTATTTGCTTCTGTGCTGTTTTCTTTTTCTAAGACTAGTTTTAGGTTCACAAAAAAATTGAGAGGGAGATACTGAGATTTCCCATATACCCTCCAGCCCCATATATTCATTGACTCCCCTCTTATCAACTTCCCCCCACCAGAATTGGTACATTGGTTCTAACTGATGAACCTATATTGCCACATCATAACCACCTAGAGTCCAAAGTTTGTTGTTTCTCTTAAGATTTTTAAGTAATCTCTACACCCAACAAGTGAAAGGGGCTCAAACTTACGACCTCAAGATCAAGAGTTAGCATGCTCCACCAATTGAGCCAGCCAGGGGCCCTGACCCCCAAGTCCATAGCTTTTATTATGGTTCATTCCCAGTGTTCTATATTCTAGGAGTCTGGAAAAAGATAGAAGGACATGTATCCACCTAAATTACAGCATCATACAGAGCATTCACTGCCCCAAAAATCCTCTGTGCACCTATTCTTCATCTTTTCCCTCACTCCTCAACTCAACACCTGCAACCTTCGATCACCTTACTGTCTCTATAGTTTTGTTTTGTTTTTTTTTTCAGAGTATTGTGTAGTTGAAATCATACAGTTGATAGCCTTTTCAAATTGGCTTTTTTCA
This sequence comes from Vulpes lagopus, assembly GCF_018345385.1. Lineage (NCBI taxonomy): Eukaryota > Metazoa > Chordata > Mammalia > Carnivora > Canidae > Vulpes > Vulpes lagopus. The sequence continues at coordinate 43,302,350 of NC_054838.1, forward strand.
CTTAGTAATCCCCATTTAAGTTTCCACCATATCTCTTCATGGATTGACAGTTCCTTTCTTCTTAGTCTAAATAATATTCCCTTGTCTGGATGTTTCACAATTTACTTACCCATTCACCTACTGAAGGGACATCTTGGTTGCCTTCAAGTTTTGGCAATGAATAAAGGTGTTATATACATCTGTGTGCAGACTTTTATGCGAACATAAGCTTTCAACATCTCTGGGTAGGATACCAAGGAGCACAACTGCTGGATCATATGGTAAGAGTATAGGAGGTTGTTTAGAAAACAGCCAAACTGTCTTGCAACATGACTGTACCATTTTACATTTCCACCAGCAATAAGTAAGTGTTCCTGCTGTTCACATCCTCACCAGAATTTGGTGTTATCAGCATTCTAGATTTTGGCCATTCTCATAGGTGCATAGTGGTATATATTTCATTGTTAATCTGCATTTCCTTGCTGACATATGATATAGAGCATGTTTTCATATGCTTACTTGCCATTTGTATATCTTTGGCAAGATGTCTGTTAAGGTCTTTGGTCTGTTTTTATGTCAGGTTAATGGTTTCTTATTGCTATGTTTTGGGGTTTTTCTAACGATTTTATTTGTTTGATTATCTATCAATGTGGAGAGAGGCAGAGAGGAGGAGGAGAGGGAGAGGGACAAGCAGACTCCGTGCTGAGCAGGAGCCTGACTTGGGGCTCAAGCCAAAACCAAGAAACACTTAACTTACTAAGCCACCCAAGTGCCCCTCTTATTGCTAAGTTTTAAGAGTTCCTTGTATTTTTTTTTATGATGGCCCTTTACCAGATGTGTCTCCTACAGGTATTTTCTCCTCTAAGTCTGTGGCATGTTTTCTCATTCTTCTGACATTGTCATTCACTGAGCAGTTTCTCATTTTGATAAAAGTTCAGCTTATCTATTCCTTCTTTCACAGATCGTATCTTTGGTGTCTTATCTAAAAACTCATTGTCACACCCAATGTCATCTAGATTTTCTCCTATGTTATCTCTTAGGAGTGTTATAGTTTTATATTTACATTTGGGCAGGGTGGTCAAGTTTTATTTCTGGTACTTAAGAGAGAAATACATCCCTGCCAAAAATTTATGAACCCTAAATACCCAGTATACTTGCAGTGGAATATTACTAGTTGCATACTGACATAGGTTTTAAGAGAGCCATGCGGACTAATTAATTAAAAGCACTAAAATCAAAGTCAATGTTTTAAAGTTTTAAAAATAATGTTTTGTTCTTCTGCTTACAGGTAATCTAGAAGATACAGAAAATGATCCCCTATAATCCCATTACCTGAATATAACTACTAATAATGTTTGGAGTATTTTCCTCCATTCTTTGCATGCACGCACACATATAGAAAATAAAAATCACTGGAATCATAGTGTATATAGTTTTACGTTTATGGCATTCTTTCAATACATAACATTGAAAATATTTCTCCATGTTCTTCAGAAGTGTAATTTTTAATGGCGGCATAGTATCTAGATGTATGTGTGTGCGCCAACATTAACCACACTTTCCAAATTTCCCCATTGCAGACAACACTTAGAGAAATTACTCCAAACACAAATTTCTACCTCATTGTTGTCTTGGGAAAAGGCTGAGTTAAAGGATAAATCTTAAACCTCTTAAATACACTGATAAACTTTCAGTATACCAGCTCAAACTTGTTACTCCCACCAGCAGCATACTAAATACTTTCCTCAAATTGCTGTGTCACTTTGACAAATAAAAACTACATGTGAGTTCCTCTGAACATCATTTTCATATGCTTATTACCATTCGTATTTCTTTCGTGAACCCCTCATTCATGTCTTTGTTCATTATTCTATTGAAATGTTTACTACTTTTCTTAACATTTACTAAGGTACTTTAATATTATGCATATCAATCTTTCTTCTATCTCCATATAAGTTTTTCTCCCTTTCAATGTATTTTGTTTTTTTGATAATTTGACATGCAACATTTACAATTTCTCTCCAGTCAAAACTAAGAGCTTTCCCTCTGATCCTTCCACTGTTTTTATGCTTAGAGAGAAGGCATGTTCTAGATGAAATTCAAAATCTCAGACAAAACTTACTAAAAAGTTGAAAAGAACAGGAATTTTCATCCTACAAGGTTCATTTTAAAGCATTTTCATGATCTTCAAGGGAAGATACTATCTGTGGGGAACAAAGCTAACATTTAATGGGTATCGATCATGTTTAAGATTCTATTTAGACTTTTTCTACTTTTATCATCATTTTACAAACTTGATTTTATAGACTGGAAACTAAGAATATCAAGTAGTTAAACAGTGGTTTAATAGAAAAGTCAGAGCTACTCTTAAGGAGAGCTTGTTTAACTAGACTTCTCTACCCCAAATCAGTTACCTCTTCATCGATTTTCTCTTCTAGGGCATCAATATGACGTTCTTTAAGAAATCGTTGTGTTTTTTCCAACTGGTATTTCACTAACTCCTCTATGGCATCTTTTTCTTCCTTGTCCACAAATTCCTGTACTGCTTCACCCATTCCCCTTTCTGTTAGAAGTGAGAGCTGTACATTCTGTAAAAGAGGTACAAATCACAGTGGATATAGAAATGAGTATCTATTCCTTACCAAATAATTCTTTATAAGCCAAGAAAATTACAGTGTAATGTTACCAGGGGAAAAGAGAAAAAAGTTATCTAGCTGCTGAAGGGAAAACAAAAGAAAACAAAACAATGGACAGTAAATAAGCCTACTAATAAATTTTATGGGCCAGAATAAGTAAAAATAAGAAACCGGAGTAGTGTTTAAGACAGGTGGGAACGCAGAGGCGTGAGTGGTTGGGATGTAGGGTCCTGAAATGGTAAATGATGATTTAAGAGATTAGGTTAATCAATGTAGTAGGCAGAATAATGGCCCCCTAAAGATGTACACATCCTAGTCTCTGAGCTATGAATATGTTACATGGCAAAGGAGAATTACAGCTGGTTACTGATGGAATTAAGGTTGCTAACCAGCTGGCTGTAAAATCAGATTGCCAGGGACTAAGCAGGTAGGTGCAGTGTAATCATGAGCATCCTTAAAAGTGGAAGAGGGAGGCAGAAGGAGGGATTAGGAGAAGAGCTAACTGGGGGAAAATGGCCAGAGAAATGGAACACAGCTGGCTTTGGAGGTGGAATGAGGAGGCCACCAGCCAAAAAATGTAGACACCTCTAGCAACTGGAAAAGATAAGGGAATGGATTCTTCGCTAGTTTCCAGAAAGGAGCACAACCCTAACACCTCAATTTTAGGCCAGTGAGACTGGTGTCAGATTTCTGACCTACAGAACCAATGCAAATTTGTGTTATTTTCAATTATTAAGAATGTAGAAATTTGTTTCAGCAGCAAAAGGCAATTAATAGAACCAGATCTTAAAGTGGCATAAACTCATGACAATAAAAGTAGCTTCACCATCCTATGGCTGTCTTAATAAAGTAGTTCTGAAATTACACGCAGATGCAAGAGAGGTAAATCCTGGATTCAGAAACATGCAGTAGAGAGAAAAAGAAAAAGGATAATAACATCAACAATAATAGCCACAATAATAGTAACATGATCAATTAATTTTTCTTGATATAGAGTAACCAGAAGTGAGTGTAATTAACTATTGTCCCACTTAGTTCATGGAAACATCGTGAGGATCCCTTTTGTTTGAAGTGCCAATTATACATATCCTAAATTAAAGTCTGTTATCTTACTGTAGCCATTATTCAACATGTAGGCTATAATTAAAAAATTACCTTTTCTGCAGTTTGAAAATACTGTTTTACAAGGTCTTCTACTCTTAGGGTTGTTCCTTCTGAAGGTTTTGTAATGAGCTTCCCAAAGTTGATCTCTTCTCCTAAAAAAAGAAGTCCGTGGAAAATAGTAGCTTCTGTGACAGTGTTAAAGTGCCCAAACTTAAGGCAGGTTTGGCTCAGTAGAGGAGGTATGGCCAAACTTTATTGATGATCAGCTAGCTTATCATGGTAAATTTTGAGGCAAAAACATGGCATTTTTGCTAATAGCCATAGTCTTTTCCTCAAAATGTATTATTTCTTTTCCTATCTCCAACTCTTATGTCTCCTATAGCTATTCTCACAGGGTGATCTTCAGACCTCTGATCTCCAAGACCATTTCAGGGGCTGTTCAGGGACAAAACTTGTTTCATAACGACACCAAGATGCTATTTATCTGTTCCACTACAGTGCCATTTGACCTGATAATACAAAAGCAATTGCTGGTAAAATCACCAGTTCTTATTAAGAGTCAAAGCAGTATCTTGGAACTCTACAACACTCACCACACAGTTCAAAACAAAGTAAGCCAATTTCACTTAAGAATGTACTTGATGAGGGCAGCCCGGGTGGCTCAGCGGCTTAGCGCCGCCTTCAGCCTAGGGTGTGATCCTGGAGACCTGGGATCAAGTCCCACGTCGGGCTCCCTGCGTGGAGCCTGCTTCTCCCTCTGCCTGTGTCTCTGCCTCTCTCTCTCTCTCTCTCTCTCTCTGTCTGTCTCTCATGAATAAATAAATAAAATCTTTAAAAAAATAAAAAAGAATATACTTGATGAAACTGCAGAAATTATTCACTTAATTAAATCTCAGCCCTTAAGTATGTATCTTTCTAATATTCTGAGACAAATTAATTGGATGTATGCTTACAGCACTTTTGCTGCATTCCTAAGCAGGAGAGCTGTCTCAAAAATAGTAAAGAATACAAAGAATACTGGGTAGGAAGCTAAGAAGCATAGGGTCCAGGACCTACTCTGCTGAGAGCCTCTGTCAGGGAAACAAATATTAACTGTCTAGCAAATGTTGGACCTGGCCATGAAAACAAAATGGTGAAAAGACATCCCCGCCCATAAGAACAAATGATTATGATAAAGGTGGGAAGTACTACGAGAGGTAAGAATAGAGTATGACACAGAGAAGAAATACCCTAATTCTTCTCAGAGAAGGTTGAAAATAATGTGCAGATATCAAATGTACCTATCATTTGAATCAGACTTTTAGAATGAATAAGATTACCATCATCTGAACCAAGACTTGGAGAATGAATAAGATTCACTAAGTAACCAGATTCATTAAATAAAATTGGAAAAAGAAAAATAAGTACCACAGCCTGGAGGCTAGAGAGGAACAAAGTTTAGTGTGCCTCTTACAAAGTGCTGAAGGTAAGTGAAAGGAAATCTTTTTTAAATTTTAAGACAGTAGAATTAATACAGCTTCATAAGTATAATCACTACATTTTATATGCTGGATACTATGTTTAGACTATTCACACACATCATATCATCTAATCCTCACTATGATTCTATGAGGCAGGCTCAGTCATTATTCTGATTTCACAGACAAGGAAATCAAACATCAGAGAGCTTATGTTATTTGTACAGTGTCACACATGTAGTTAAGGGTCAGAACTGGCCAAAAAAAAAAAAAAAAAGTTTTCAATAAAATACACAAAAAGGCTATTATTTCCATTTAGCAATTTATGTTTAGACCAAAAAGGAATCATTAGAATAAAACTGACTATGGATGAAACTCAAGTAACAATGTACTAGTTTTATTTTATGTATTATTATGAATTCTTCACCCATAAAATCTCAAGGGATTGATAAGGATAGATAAGTAAAGTAAACCACTATCAATAAGTAACTAGTTAAAATTCACAGGATAAAAAAATAATTATCTGATAAGGATGTTTTCCTAAAACAGTATTTTATGAGTTCCATTTATATATCTGAACAAATAACAACATAACAGAATTTGGTCACAATCTGACATTGAAAATTGAAACTCACTAAATCTCCGTTAATAAAAACCTAAATAGCTTTACCTATAAATAAGGGCCATATTTTTGTCTTTAAATTCTGACTCAAAAGCTTTAAAGAGACTCTATATTTCACATGATCAATATTTCTTAGGAAGAAGCACTATTTCAGCTGGATGACCTATTTTTATAAAGGCATTAAAATATGGGCAATTAGTTTTTTATGAAATTTAATTAGAAATTAATTATCTGATCATCAGAAACATCAAACTATGAGACACCTCTTATTCTAAAAGACTGGAGTCTTCCTAAACCGTGTATACCTGAAAGTTGAAATACCTGATGCAAAATTCAAGTATATTCTCTGAACATTAATAATGTATAGTCAATAATATATATCTTGAGCAATAAATCTCTTAAGTCTGTGTGCACTGTTACTAAGCAGCACTGTTTTAAAAAACTGCATCTGCAGAGAAAGTATCCCCTTTATTTATTGATATCCACAGGTTTAAAAATGATTACTGATTTTTAGAAGATGAGATTTAATTATTCCACTGCCAGTCTAAGATATTAGAAATAATCATATAAAAATATTTTCATTATTTGCTACTTCTTTTACTGAAGACTGATTTTTTTGTAAACCCTGTACAAAGCATTTTTTTAATTTGTGAAAATAATTAGCTTACCCGTCTTCTCCTTTTGTTCTCTATGCCTGAAAAAATGGATAACATCTTTTGGATTAGCTACCCGATCCACAAATTTCTGGCTAAAGCGAAGAACACTGAAAGGCTCAAAACCTCCACTATAGTCCACCTGGAAATACAAAATAAGCTATGAAGGTCTAGAAACAACATTTTACCAATTTTTGTTATTTATGTTTATGCTCAATATTTTTAAATTAAATAAATTAATGTTCTACAATATATGTTTAAGATCATGATGGTGTTATGTTTTATTCTACTGAGAAAATAAAGCTTCAAAGGTTTAAGAGCTTACACAAGACGTTTTGCTTAATGGACCCAAGATACAACAAGAATTAATGGACCCAAGAACAAGTCTGAATGACTACATCTCCCTATGACAGTAAGAGCCTAGGCACCAGGAGAGTACCATCTGGAAAGGAGGTGAAATTGCTAAACATAAATATTTAAACTTTTAAAAGAAAGAAAATTCTCCACTGAAACAAAATGCCTTCCCTAGATGCATTAGTTAATGGGTCTATCATTTTAGGGATATACTTTCAAACTAAGAAAGAAATGCTGGGAAAATCCATGCAGGAAAAGAATCCAATATGTCACCTTTGAGAAATGATTACCTTTAAAACACAGAACCTATTTAGAAGTCACAGTCCCTCTCATCAAGGCAGGCTCTAAGTTAAGAAATTTACAGTCATACAAAGACTGTATAAGAAATGCCTACATACAAAGAGAAACGCATACTACATTTTTTCCCCAAGAGATATCATTTCCCTAAACTAGCTGTTCTAAAAACAGGCTCTGGGAACCAGCATTGTACTGCACATCACTGGCCTATCCAAACTATTCCCTAGCCTGTACCCAATTTACAGTATTTATCATACTGAGCACTAGCTGGCATCTTGTTCATTTACTGGCTACCTATTTATGTCTCTCCTCACACCTCCACTCCACATGAGCCCCATAAATTCAAGATCTCCTGTTTTATAATCACTGTGTCCCCCAGGAAGCAGAACAAATGTCAAAGTTATTTGTTTACTGAATCATAAAATTAATGAGGATCCCCTAGTTGATACAATGTACTTTTGGACAATTACTAATGAAAATATCTGTTCTTTTGATTCATGAATGATTTAATAATTCACTGTGTTTAGGAAAAAAAGAATGACAATTTTCTATTCAACTTTCCTTAGTTCTAATGTTATCAGGCAAACATAGATGAGAAACATGGGCTCTCTACCCAGATAAAGGGAACTATGTGGTTCTCCCAAAGCAACTATGTATGACATCTCTATACCAATCACTTTATAAAACAGAAATGCTAAATGCTCAAGCTACTGGGTCTCCCCAAAACTCTTCAGACATTTTATCAATGATACTCAAGCTTAGCTTGATTTGTGATTTTCTGCTGCTAAGAGTCACAAAACTTGTTCACTAAACAAACTTCACTGAAGAGTCTACAATGTCCTAGGCATTCTGCTAAGGGCCAGGGATACAGCCATAACAAAGTATAATTTTGGTTGTCAAGAAATTCACAAGCTGACTGGGAGGACAAACGTGTAAATAGTAAGTACAAGCAAAATGAGAATGGTGCTTAAGAAGTACATACAAAGCAGATGGAGGGCACAAAGGTAGAAGTGCTGATTCCAAAGGGGAGGGTCATGAAAGGCTCTTGAAGGAGATGCTATAGAAGGAGAGAAGCACATTCCACACAGCAGAATCAGCATGGGCAAACGTACGGAAGAGTAAAATAAACTCCACTGGACCCAGGGAATAGTAACTTTTAGTCTAACATAGCTGGAACTTAGAAGGTTCTGGCAGAGAAAGGAGGCAGAGGCCAAGGAAGTCAGTTTCAGTTTTGACTAGGTCATGTAAACACTCGAATGCTATGCAAGAGTTTAGACTTGTTCCTATTAGCACTAGGGGATCCTTAAGTCATTTTCAGCAAGAAAGACATACAAGATTGTGTTTTGGCATTAGTGGGAATGGGCTGTGGGGGGCAGTGAGAAACTAAAAGCAGAGGCAGGAAGAAAGATGCATTTACAGGCTAGATAAGAGAAAATCAGAGCTCAACCTCAGCAGTGACAATGGGATAGATAGGGCCAGACTACTTACAGCGCAACAAGTAGTATTTAATTCATTTTGATCTTGTAAATCTATGAGGTACAAACCAAGGGACCCAAGATCCGGCTACTCAAGTTCATGCAGCCAGTAGTGGCAGAGCCAGAATCAAACCCGGGCATTCGGGCTCTAGAATCTACTTTTTATCTACTCACAGTATATCCCAGTGTTTCTCAAATTTTAATGTGCATACAAATCTCTTTGGGATCCTATTGAATACAATTCTGTGGGTCTGATGTAGGGCCTGAGATTCTGCATTTTTAAAAATTTCCCAGGTGAAGGGCACCTGGGTGGCTCAGTTGGTTAAGCTTCTGACTTGTGATTGTGGCTCAGGTCATGATCTCAGGGTTGTGAGATTGAGCCCTGCATTGGGCTCTCCACTAGGCATGGAGCCTGCTTAGGATTCTCCTTTCCCCTCTGCCCTCTGCTTCTCCCTCTCTCTCCCTCTCCTCTAAAAGTAAATACATAAATAAAAATAAAAACACTAATTGTTTAAAAAAAAAAAAAGTTTCCCAAGTGATGTCAGTGCTGCTGTTTTGATTATTCCTTAAGTACCAAGAGGCTCTTGGACCTCAACAAAGTCTAAGCCAGAGATAAAGATGTGGGGATCATCACTCTATAGGTGGTTCTCAAAGTCACAAGCCTAGCCTGAAAAGAGGGCTAAAAGAGAGGATGGGTCAAACACAGCTTGGAAGAAAACGAGTATCAAAGAGTGATTCAGTCAGATGAAAACAAGCTACTGGCTTTGAAAACTGAGGGTCATCTTTTCCACCTGAGATGGTGGGATCAGAGCTTGATTATAGTGGACTGAGGAACAGAATGTTAAATGAGCAGTAAGGGCTATGTATTTTGAGGGGTTTGGAAGAGGTCTGTTACTTTTTTTATATGATGATGGAAACAAGTGGTTTGACAGGTATAGGAAACACTTCAATTGTGTTTTTTAATATTCTCAAACACATAATTATTTCAACACATTTATCAAGACTTGCTATATGCCAGATCTGTTCTGAGATCTTTGGATACATTAGTTAACAAAATTCACAAGGTTCCATGCTTTCATGGAGCTTACAGTTTTGTAGTTGACAACACACAATAACCAAAATAAATACACTGTATATAGTAGGTTAGGAGGATGTGTTGGAAAACAAAGAAAAGAACAAGCAGAGGAGGATGAGTGGAATGAGGAATGCTGGTTTCTCACCACCCCAGATATCAGGGTACACCTCATTGCAAGGCTTCTTACGCCGATGTGAGGTTGGTAAGAGTGGAGAACTGCAGGGAGGCCACAAGGAGTGAGGGGAGAGAGAGGGTAAAAGATGCACTTAGAGATTTTGGCCAACTTCTTAAATAGAACAGACTACTTAGAAAATGAAAAACATTAGAAAAAAATCAAAATTTCTCAGAATTAAACTATGATTAAATCAAATCCGGACAGCTTTATTATTTCTGGTGCTAGATGGTGATTGCTCTTATTACTGTATATACTCTAATTAAAGAAAAAAAATTATGTAAACCATATAGTACTATCTTCTGAAAACCCATAATGTTTCATTTATCTAAATCAGACTTACTCGCAGTCGTATAAGAGGCTTCTCTGGCTGTTGAGAATTTCCCAGACGTTCTCGTTCAGCATTTTCAAGCATTTCTTTAATCTCAAAATAAAAATACTGTCATGACTTAGGGGAAAGATACTACTGGCATCTAGCGGGTAGAGGTCAAAGAGATTATTGCTGAAATCCTACAATGCGACCTCCCACAACAAAGAATGAACCAGCCTAAAACGTCAGTGTGTCAAGGCTGAGAGACCTGACATAGGCCTGACCAATCCATCCATTTTCCACCTCCTGGGGACATATACATGATCTCGGTCCAACAGAACTCAGCGTTTCTGTGAGCCACCATGTGGACATACCCTCCTCCAGGGAAGCTGAGAACGGGTGTCATAGGGGCTAAACAGGAACAGTCAGAAACCGCAGTCTTAATGTGAATTTTTGGATCTAATCCTCTTGAAACCAGCATACTCTTCAACTTGCCAGTTAACTGAGTTACATGTTGTCAGGAAGGCTGTGTTCTTTCTATAAAGTGCAGACAACAGACTCCACCTACCTACCTACCTACCTACCTACAGCACTGTTGAGTGGATTAAATGCAAAATGTGGTCAACAATGCCCAGACTTATATAAGCAATCAATGAATATCAGTGATAACTGTAAGAATTACAGTAATTGTAAGCAACTGTTATTAAGCTGTCAATTTACATATTATTAAGTGCATTCATACACCTTCTGCAGCAGCTCTAGAATTTCTCAGAGGTTCAGGAGTGGCAAATCCGCATGGAAGGTGAGGTCTGGTACTTATGCTGAAGCTACAAGGCACACAGCAAACACATTTACAGAATTCATTTGGGGTAGTTTTCAGGGTGAAAGAGGTGCTTAATGGAGATTATTAGAGATGCTAAGGCTTTCCTCATCCTCCACAGTATCCTCCCATTCCCCAATCAAAGCCACTGCCTGCTTTCATAAATAAAATGAACAAATTATCAAATCAGAACACAAAAAAAAGAACAGATGACTTGCAGGTTTTTGAGGAGGAGGAATGGAAGGGGGGCCTTAATTAAACAAAGTCCCTTCTACACCTCCAAGACTTAAAAAAAAAAAAAAAAAAAAAAAACGTCTTTGATACAGTTAAATTCATGGAAAAACAGTGCTTCCTTGTGGGCTTCCTGAGACGGTAACAAACACAAAGACTTCTACTCTGTGGAAGTATTTAATTCATTGGCAATCATCTCTCAGCTAAGCAGATCTCATCAGCTCTTATATAGAGGAATCACCTTCTCCAAACAGAAGCTCTGAATGGCCTGGGTTACTTTGGGATTATCTGGGTTAAAAATCTCTGGATGGTCAGCCAGAACAACATCTTCCATGAAAAACTGCCGAACTGTGTTAAGAGGGATTTTCTGCATATTCATTTTCCTTCCTTTGATACGCAGCAAACCGACGTGTCTGAAATGAGGGGGGAAATGAAAGCCTAGTCACACTGTAAATTCTCTCTGGAAATGTGCACACCAAGACTATCATATTTCTAACTTTCTACAAAATATTTTTTTTAATTTTTAGTTTTTATTTTTATTTTATTTATTTATGATAGTCACACACAGAGAGAGAGAGAGGCAGAGACACAGGCAGAGGGAGAAGCAGGCTCCACGCACCGGGAGCCCGACGTGGGATTCGATCCAGGGTCTCCTGGATCGCGCCCCGGGCCAAAGGCAGGCGCCAAACCATTGCGCCACCCAGGGATCCCTACAAAATATTTCTTTACAAAATCATACTCTTAAAAATTTGTTTAACAATTTGATGTTGTATCACATCAAATTGAAAAAATATATTAAACATTCTTCTGCCCCAGAATAAAATTGACTCATTCCTCCCTGTCTGAACTACACACTTCAGTGAGCAAAGACAGGCATACTATAGGCATGATCAATGTTACCAGGGCTATGACAGTAGTATCTATAGTACAGACTATTACACATACACATATTCCCTGTGAGTAGGTAATATACACACATCTGTGAAATGAATAAGCACAACTCTGAAAAATAACATACAAATTTACATCCTACTACCATAGCCTTTAAATCTATTATTATCATCACAAAAGTTAAAATCTGAGTGGATTCAAAAGGTGAAATCCATTATAAAAATTGGGGGCAGCCCAAGAGGCTCAGTGGTTTAGCACTACCTTTGGCCCAGGTCACGGTCCTGGAGACCCGGGATAGAGTCCCATATCAGGCACCCTGCATGGAGCATGCTTCTCCCTCTGCCTGTGTCTCTACCTCTCTCTCTATCTGTGTCTCTCATGAATAAATAAATGACATTTAAAAAAAAAATTGAGCTTGGGGCAGTCCGGGTGGCTCAGCAGTTTAGCGCCGCTTTCAGCCCAGCGCCTGATCCTGGAGACCTGGGCTCAAGTCCCACGTCAGGCTCCCTGCATGGAGCCTGCTTCTCTCTCTGCCTCTCTGTCTCTCATGAATAAATAAAATCTTAAAAAAAAAATTGGGCTTCATCAGCATCAATTACTTTATCATATAATTCCCCTAAAGAATTAAAAGAAAAGAGATATGCTATAATGCATTTATAACCAGAAAAATCTCAACTAGATGGCATTAGATGAATTTGTTTATAAATGGACTTCTGTGAAATTAATCATCATCCATAGCACTCTAACTTGAAATTTAATCAGTAAAAATGTTGGCCCTCAACATGCCATATAAGCAGCAAAATTATTAACACCACTGGAATGCTCTCCTTTGAAAATGGCTTAAGATCTGGGAAAAGAGTTAAAGATTACATCAAATAATCTTCATAAAGTAATCTATCAAATACAAAACCATCAGTATCTTGAACCTGTTGGATGATTAAAGTATTAAAGTAAGTAATTTTTTTATTTTAACGGATTTGGAAAATATAACACTTACTTCTTTACAGTTTCTCCTGGGGAAAGAGAAGTAACCACTGAACTTCCAGGTTGGGATACATAAAAGAGTTGTTGTTCATTTTTGGTTGGAGCTATTTTACACTCATGTTCATGGCCCCAGATAACAAGATCAATGAAGTCATCCAAAAATTGTTCTGGAATGAAGTTAGTATTTCCGTGTTTACTCCTGTATCAAGATTTTTAAAAATAAATATAAATATCCAGAGGTATACAAACACTTCATACTAAGTAAAGCAATACAGATCTTTCTTTTTCCATTCTTTAAAGCTTTATGACACCTCTTCCATGTGCCAGAAACTATTCAAGAGATGAGGGATGCAAAGATAATACCTCAAAAAGTGATATAATCCTCCAAAGGTTTATAAACTTGCAGGACACAGATAGGAGCCACAGAAGAGAAAGTGGTCAATTCTACACTGAGAGACAGACCACAAAAGGCTTTACAGAGGGAAAATCAGAAAAGCATAAGCTCCATCAACAGTATGGCTGAGCAGAATGAATGCAGGGAAGAGCTAGAAGCAAAATCAGAGAAGCGGCAGCATGAGCTCTATCAATAGCGAAAACATATAAATTAGTTGGATTCATATATATCTAATCATATATATACAGTCTGATTATATATATACATATATACATATGTCAGAAAATGAAAGTGAGTTAAGTCTAAACTTTGTAGAATAAAAACAAATCTCTAAAGATGTCCTGTCATTTTTTAGCATGTTTTGTTTACTGATAATAATGGGAGTAAGAATTTCAGTCTTACATAAGAGATGAGTTTTTCAATATTACATAAAATACTGTATGAAGATTTGCAAACTCTGGTTTTATACCTAGATCAGCTGTTATCATTAAAAGATACATGAAAACCCAAAATGAGAAAAGACAAGAAGGAAGTTTTCCCGGATATTCACTTTATCCCTGGGAATTTAAATAAAAGTGTTCAAATACTTCAACCTAGCATTCGCTTAAGGCAAATCAATATTCATTCATTCAACAAATATTCACCACATGTCTACTATGTGCCAGGTGTCCCAGGCCTCTTCTAGATACCAAAGACACATTAGGGGATAAAGTCCAGTTGGGGAATAAGCAATTCTACGTTATGCACACATATGTGCACACGTATGCATATATAATCTGTCAAGTAGTGGGAAGTGCTATAAAGAAAAATCAAGGGAAAAGTGATACAGAAATGGGAATGCTACTGTGCTCAGGGTGGCCAGGACAGGCTGCTCTGCTAGGTGACACACGAGCGGAGAACTGCCAGGAGGGATCAAGCCTGCAAGGGAAGAAAGTCCTAGCAGAGGGCTGAGTCCGGCAGTCCTAGAGCGGAGAGATGGCAGAAGTGTTGAAGGGAGAATGTAGTCAGTGAGTTCAAGGACGGCAAGGAGAGGAGCGTGGCTGAGCAGGATGAATGCAGGGAAGAGTTGGAAGTGAAATCAGAGAAGCAGCAGGCTTGTGGATCTAGGGATGTTTTTATGTAAAAAATACCTATCTAGGGTATGACATTATCACAGTTACTGAAGAAACACAGAATAACTCGAAAACTACAGGATGCAATTGTGCTTTCATAGACCACCAACTCTTTCATGGAAGAGGGAAGATTATGCTGGTAGGCTGAACCTCATTTGTGACTCACAAGTTGATCAAAATATCCCTCTGGAAATATTTTTGTATGACAAGGTGCTCTTCTGCTTCAGGGTCTACTTTGTTCTTCAGCCAGGGAAAGAAACTGGCCCATATACAGATACATATGGGAAATAAAATAAAATGTAAAAAGGCTCATGAACTGTCACTCACTGGGACAAACCCTATTTTTTTTATAAGTCCATGAGAGCAATAAAAAAGTATGTAAGAATACAGAGGGTTACAAATGAGCCTAACCATATTACAAAAAAACTGGAAAATCACGTTGAAGGGACCAGAGGAAAAAGGAGCTGGCCTAAGTAATTCTAGAGGTGGTGTTCTGACTTGATACAGCAAGGCTAATGACTAAAATCGCTATATAAACACTATATATTAGCTGGCAAATTTGTTTCTCAAGGGTACAGGTCAGCAATTTTGAAATTACCTAGTATGTCAACCAAGATTGAAAAATATTAAGTAAATATCTTATAGATATTATGATCCAGGTTTTTAACTATTAGAGAAAGAACTCCCAAATACAATGGAAAGACAAAAATGAACCCTGTAGGGCTGGATTAGAATGAAGTATAAACTCATGCTTGCATGTGTTTTTAACAAATACAGATGAATATGCATGGTCTCAGATACATACACTTATTTCCTTAACTCTTATCAGTGAGGGCTACAAGAGTCCTGGTGGCAATTAAACACATCTAATGGGCGTATCTGGGTTTCTAAATACTGTTCTCCAATAAAGGCAATCAGGGCTCCTTGGAAAAAGGTTGATTCCAGGGCAAGGGCAGAAAAAAACAAGATGAGCCTGGAGCATCTTGTGGTACCAGAAAGTGAAGGACATGATCAAAAGTAAATAAATAAGGGGATGCCTGGGTGGCTCAGTGGTTGAGCATCTGCCTTTGGCTCAGGTCGTGATCCCGGAGTCGATCCCAGATTCAGATCGAGCTCCACTGGGCTCCCTGCAGAGAGCCTGCTTCTCCCTCTCTCTGCCTATGTATCTGCCTCCCTCTGTGTATCTCATGAATAAAAAAATAAAATCTTTAAAATAAATAAATAAGAAGAGGGCATGCTGAAAGGACACAGAAGCTAATACGAAAGAACTCTTAATGGTCAAAACTGGAACAATTTGAGCAACAGCAAAAAAACAGCAAAAAACAAAAACTGACAGTACTGGATTATAACTCAAAGGATAAAATATCCTTGAGTCCATAACAACATAAATGAATAAATGAGAGAAGGGACAAATCTTCCTTACAGAAGAATTTCAATTAATAAATGCAGAATGAATGAGGGAAATAAAAAATAATAACTGTAACACCATAGTATTCATTGCTGGAAATAAGATCCACTGAAGGAGGCTAAAATTAGCGAGCAAAATTTTAAGGTGAAACGGTACATTCATTTAGTCTCAGAGTATTTTCCCAAAATAGTAATTACAAAATGGAAAATGGGACCTTGACACTGGAGAAATCTAGCATATACCACCTTAATCAAATGATCAATGTTTAACATCACCAGCAACTAGCCATTATCAACATCATACTACCAGTTTCCATTCCCAATGTTGCCATTCCACCTCTCATTCTGATTTAAGTTCTTGGAATCACTTAGGATTTTTCCTTCTGACTTTTTCCTACTTTGGGAAAGTAGAAAGTGCAGCAGAACTGGGAAGACCTAAACAAGAGAAGGACAAACTCCAGTGGTGCAAAGTTATAAGGAGACTGCACTTATTAAAACCTGAGTCTGCTCCTCCTCCAAAACTCAGTTTGAGAGTATACATAAGGCAACAGAAGGCTGCCTTGTAAAGCCTTCTTTTCACTCAATGTTTAGTGGGTTGAGTATCAGCAATTCTGCATTCAATAAGTATCTGTTCAATAAGTAATAAATCATATAATCAGGCCCTTTGGATTCTTCCTTGTAACTTCTTGGGTTTGTCCCTTCCACACCATTTTCATCATCATCGTTTTACACTTTAACTGTGGTTATCACATAATACATCTTGCATCAAGTCTACCTTCCTTTCAATTAATCCTGCACCCAACCAATAGACCAAACTTCTTCAAGATACCAACAAAAGACAGCTGATCTAGCTATATCTAATATATTCTAGAAAAACACATGCACATATGCACCAGGATATTCATAACAAAAACATTTAAAAAAAGCAAGACACTGAAAATAACACAAAATATTCACCAATACAAGAAGAAGTTTGTACATATCAGTGAAAATTAATTATGCTTTTAAGCATCAAAATGGATGAATCTTAGTAATGTAATGAGGAACATAATAAGCTAGCTGAAAAATATACAACAGAGTTCTAGTTAAACCAAAACTAAATAAAATACTCATGATGGATACGTACATGATTAAACAATAAAGAAAAGCAATTTGATTATATACATATTAAAAATAGTGCTCCCCTCTGGGGTACGTGTAAAGAAATGGGGTCAAGAAAAGACACAGGTAATGTACTGGTAATGTTCTCCTTCTTTGCTGAGTATTCAATTTTATGGTTACTCTTGTATCTTATGCATAGGTCATAAATATACTTTAGAGATATGAATTTATTGGAAACAATTTCAAAATGCAGTCACACAAAGCACATGTAAGTTTTGCATGATCCTGCACTGACAACTTTCAAAGACTAAGGAACATTTATAGAACTATGGAAGCCTGGAAATAGATTTGAGGAACCTCAATACTTGACTCAAAAATTCAAAAAAAAAAATTTTTTTTTTCCCAGAAAGTACTTTTACCTGTTCTGATGAATCACAAATAAGTTAAACCAAGAGTTCTCATCTTCTTTTGGTCTCAACATTGTTACTTTTTTATTGACAAACATTCGATAGAGCCTCTCATCTGGAATGGACCCTGAAACACACATTATTTTAAAACTGGTTTCTTATTTGGTTTAAAAATGAATGTTTTGCTTCTAACTTATGTGCTTTCTAAGTACTTCACTTTTTTATTAGAGATCTATTTGAAATCTGGAATCATTTTTTCAAATGAATATGTTCCAGGTTCTTACATGACAGCTGCTGAGAAGATACTTGTATTAAAAAATGTTTCTCATGTCAGGCATACATACCTTTGAAATCTGGAAAATGTGGAATAAAAATTTAAATTTTCTACGCTTAAATTCTTATTAAAATTTTCAACCATATGGTTTTTCACTACCCCTTTATTTATTATACTTATTTTCGATCTAATATACGTTATAAGAGATATTAAAAAGGATAAGATAAATAAAATACTTAAAAATATTCTTATATATTTTTAAATAAAGATATTATGCTTTTTAATAATATAATGACGTTTAAGTGATTCTTCCTATACCCCAAAAGATCTTAGTCTAGTGGAGAAGGCCAACAAAAACAACTAAAACTACAAATTATACATTTAAATAGTATAAAAGGGAAAAAGGATGCTAAGACGGCAATATCAGTGGGGGGAAAGTTACTACTTTATGCAGTCATTAGAGAAGGCCTTGGAAGAAAAAACCAACAATGCAAAAGCTAAAAACCAGAAAAAGTCTACTTTCTTAAAGAGAATTTCCAAAGTATAACCAATGGAACAGATGGTGGAATGCAGAACATATACACCAGAAACAAAAAAGTCAAGGCATACAAAGTCCAAGGCAGCAGAAGGCTGATCGACTTTCGTGTTGAAGCCTTAAGAACACTGACAAAATTTGAGGGTAGGCAAGTGAAAAATTTGAGGGGCAGCTTCCAGGGGGCAGGGTGTTTGTAGACTGGAAAGGAAAAAGAAAGCAGGAAAAAGAAGAATCAGTGATTCCTCACCCGCACCCCCTGCCCTAAAGTCTGTAAGAAGCCTGAGAAAAGTTCATGGGACACAGAGCCTTAGGGACCAGTCAGTTTCCCTGTAGGTCAGAGAATAGAAACAACATACAGAGAGGAAACACGTTATGAGGGAATTTGCTAACTGTAAAGAGGTTTGGAGTGAGGGTGTAGGGAAGAGTTGGAGTCCAGTTAAGAACAGAAGAGGATGAAATGAGAGTTTGGGAGAAAACAGATGACTGAGTGATGCTCCAGCAGCCACCTGGGATCTTAGTCTGAAAGTGGGAAGATCACCCATTTTTTGCAGATATGATCCCTAATGTTGCAGTGACTAAAATACCTGTTACCAACTTTAAAAAGTATATTCCACTTCTTGCTCTATCACTTGAGAAATCAGACATAACACTTTGATCTCATTTTCCTGATCTCTAAAATATAGATAACCATGATGCTTTTCTACTTTTTAGAAATAATGAAAACTGGACAAAGACTAAATTCCCTAGAGAACTATTTAAATAAAACCCATAATTCTTCTTTTAAAAACATATCAGAGAGACATGAATGAAGTAAATAAAGTCTTCTAAGGTTTCTACTATACTAAAATCTTTCAAAAAATATAAAAACTAGGTTAAGGCTACAGTGTGAAATTTTTTCCTAATTTCTCTCAGGGCACTTTAAGGTTGATTTAATATGGAATATAATTTTTATAATTATACACAATATACATAGTAAGGCTATGAAATTTTTTTAAGGCTATGAAATTCATAAAACAAAGTATCAAGCTGAACTTAATCAAAGGAAAACTCAACAAATAGTCTGAATGCACTCTAAAAATATTATTTGATTTTTTTTGTTGTTGTTGTTGTTCATACAGAATCAAGCCTAGCAAACAGGTTTTCACCTATTGGATACCAGATAAATTGAAGATAGACAAGTTGATAAAGCAAATATTCCAAGCATTACAGATGACAGTTCTGGCCTACCACTGTCTAACAAAAATATAACATGAGCCACTAATGCAGGCCAAATTTTAAATTTTCTAGTAACCACAATAAAACAACCAAAAAGAAACAGGTAAAATTAATTTTATTTTATTTAACCAAATATATTAATAAGGTATTTTACATTTTTTCTAAGTCTTTGAAATCTGCTGTGATCTTATATATACAGCATATCTCAATTCCTCATTTCAAGCCACATTTCAAGTGCTCACTATGTACATGAGGCTGGTAATTACTATACTGGACAGTGAAGCTTCAGGTATTTCAAAGACTTTCAAGATACCAAAATGCAGTTTTTCTACTCTATGATTCTAAACATTCAAGATTCTATACCAGAGTCTAAAAGAAAAAAAAAAATCAACAACAGACACTAAAGGAAATTTTTTTTTAACCAAAACTGCCATTAAAGGAAGTATTAAGGGCTAATGGTCCTTATTAAATATTAAAAAGTTTCAACCAAAACCTTCTATCATATTTTACAGTCACTCATCAGGAATAATTAGATTTGCTTCACTTTATTCCAAATAACAAAAAGTTAATTCCAGAATTTGATTTCAGTTGCTCCTAAGCAACTATTTATTAACATAAACAGTATAAAATAAAAAAATCTTACCTAAGCCATATAGAGCAATTTTTGTGTTTCCTTTTTGGAGTAAAACTGGACTGATGTCTATCTTCTCCACAGACATTGAACGTCCAAAGTGATTTACAAATCCAGCACAACTTAAAACATCCAGGGCGCAGAGTGCATCTGCCTATGTAAAATATTTTCAAAGAATATTAATATATATCTAAAAATAAGTAATCCTGTATCATATTATTACCTATTAAAGCATATTCCGGATACTACTTACATAGATTAGGATAGTATCTTCCCAGAACAAAATTACAACAGTAAAAGTATTTGTTACCTTTCTTCAATTACAAATGACCTACAATAATTTGGAACCACATGCTAAATTCAAAGTTAACATTTCATTAAAACTTATGGTGTCTTGGCTACCAAAAATAAAAACCAAGGGTGCCTGGGTGGCTCAGCTGGTTAAGTGTCCCACTCTTGATTTCAGCTCAGGTCTCGATCTCAGAGTCATGAGTTCAAGTCCTGCAATGGGCTCCATGCTGAGCATGCTTAAAAAAAAGAAATAAAATAAAAACCAGCCCTGAAATAAGTGCTTTGTAATAGTAAATAGATGTCTTAAACCATGGGGGGAAAAAAACTAGATACTAGTGATTTATGGTATTAATGATCAGATAAAACAAAAAGCTATTTTAAGTGTAGAACCTCAATTATTATTTCCACATCATATAGGCAATACGATGATCTAATTTCTATTTAAAACTGTTGATGAGAAATCATCTCCTACAGGTAAGATTTTGAGATAAGAGACACAAAAGCACCAGGTAAACTATAAAGCTTTATACAAATGTTGGGTATTTATTCTTACTCCTGGTTACTCTGGTTACTTATTGTCAATCTCAGCACTAATGAAATAAAAGGATACTTCACATACCAATTACTATTCCCAGATTTTTAAAAATTATCTAAAAAGCAGTATAAAAGCTTATATGAATGATTCAAAGACAATTTGACTTTCTGACTCAATTTGACTAAAAATTTCTGGGAAGGACAGGAATGCTTTCCATAAACTAAAGTGACAACAAACTGTAAGAACCCTATAATTACCCCTGTGGGATCATCATGATTGCCATGAATACTAAACACTGGAATCGAAATGTTGAGATTGCCATCTTGGTAGTTCACCCACGGAAACCTTAAAAAAAAAAAAAATTAATGTTTCTATAAAAGACAAAAAAGCTGCTTTCCCCAATACCTTCCTCTAAAAAATTAATGCAATTATGGGCAAACTGAGTAAATTGGCAGAAGACCACTAGTGTTGAGTGAGCTTTAAAGAAATTAAAGGACAAGGAACAATTCAAATAAATATCACACAGTACTACCCTAAAGAAAACACTGCAATATATGATATTTGTGAATTACATGAGATATATCTGACTAATGGAAAGTAAAGAGTGCTTCAGAATTTTAAAAGCCTTTGTATAAGGTTCTTTGAAGAAGAGGGAGGGAAGGAAACACATCATTTTGGAAACCAAGATTCAAAATTCCAGCTCTATCACTAACTACTTGTGCAATGTACAAGTCTCCCACCGACCCCTGCGCCTAGTCACCTAGCTTCTCTTCTCAGAGGCAAATGCCCATAGCAACTTCTAGTATATCTTTGTAATAATATCTTATACTTTCCTTAGCAAATAAAATGCATCTTTTTTCTTCTTACACAAATGGCAGCATGATATAGATTTCTGCACCCTATTTTTTCATTTAATATGTTTTAGAAATCATTCTCTATCAGTACACAAAGAACTTCCTTGTGCTTTCTTTGGCAAGACAGTACTCCATTGAATGGGCTATTATAAGGTGTTTAAGTAGTTACCTACCAATGGACATTTAGACTATTTCCAGTTTTTTTACTTTACAAATAACACAAATAATGTACAATGAGTAATCTTGTACAAAATTATCCTTGTGCATATATAAGAAAATACTTAGAAGGATACGAGGTCAAAGGATAAGCATGCATTTGTAAATTTGGAAATATCATCAATTTCCCTCAAGAGAATTAGATAAATTTACACATAATACAACAGCAACTCACAAGAGACTACTTTTCCCTTTATTCTATCAGCATAGTAAGTTACCAAGCTTTTAAATCTATGCCTGGGGTTCTAAACCTTAGTTGCATGTTAGAATTGTCTAGGTATCTTTTAAGATACAACACTGACATATACAAGAGAGTAATTGACCCGAAACTGTCGTAATTTTTTTTTTTATATTTCTAGGTGACTACAATGTCAACCTAGAATTGAGAATCATTCATCTATGCCAATCTGACAGGAGAAAAATCTCTCAGTAGTGCTTAATTTTGTATCTTTCCTATGAATTCCCTTTTGTATTTTCATATTCTTATATTTAAATGTCACCTTTTCTGTGAACTATATCTGTACTCTTTACCTACGTTTTTATGAACTCTCAAATTTTTAAAATTGATTTGAAAGAGTTATTTGCCTACTGGGGAAATTAGACCTTACTCTAATTTGCAATGAATTGCCAAATATTCTTCCTAGTTGAACTCTGACTTTTCATTTTGTTTCAGGCAGTTTTTGTCATGCAAATTTACTTTTACAAAGACAATCAATTTTACCTTTATGGCTTCTCAGTTTGTATCATGCACAGAAAAATCTCTCCCACATCTAAGTTTTTTTTAAATGTCTGATATTTCTAGTACATTTATTGAACAATCCATATTTTTCTTGGAGATATGAGACACCACTTTCTCCAAATACTAAATTCCTACATGTGTTAAGGCTATTTCTGGAAGCTCTATAACTTTCACTTACCTGCCTATCAAGTCATTAGTCATACATATCACATTTTAAGTTATTGGAGCATCCTATTTTTTCAAGCTTTATCATAAAATAATTGATATAACATTGTATAACTTTAAGATGTACAATGTTATTTGGAATACACATATTGCAAAATAACCACTACAGCTTAGCTAAAACACTCGCATCATGTCACATAATTACCTTTTTTTTAATAACAAGAACATTTGAAACCTACTCTCTTAGCAACTTGCAAGTATAAAATAATATTTTATCAACTATAATCACTATGTTGTACATTAGATCCTTGGAATTTCCTCATTTTGTAACTGAAAACTTTATAGTCTTTGATCACATCTCCCTTTCCCCTCAAGCCCTGGTCCTGGTTAACCACCATTCTAGTCTGAATTCAGCTTTGTTAGATTCCATACATTAAGGATGCTACACAGGATTTTTATGTCTGATTTCACAGCATAATGCCCTTGAGGCCCATCCATGTCACAAATGGCTAAATGTCCTTCCTTCTCATAGCTGAGTAATATTTCATGTTCATATGTACATGCCACATCATCCTAACCCATCTTTATCCATTCATCCATTGATAGGCACTTAGATTGCTTCCTATCTTGGCTACTGTGAATAATGCTGCAATGGAACACAGAAATACAGATTATCTCTTCAAGATCCTGTTTGCAGTTCTTTTGGATACATATCCAGAAGTAGGATTGCTTGATCACATGGTAGTTTTATTTTTAATTTTTTGAGGATATTCTATAAGGCTTCCCATAGTGGCTTGGTCAATTCGCATTCCCACTAAGAGTGCACCAGGGTTCCCTTTTCTCCATATCCTCAGTATTCATTCTTATCTTTTCAATGATAGACATTCTAACAGGTGTGAGGTGATGTCTCATTGTGGTTTTGATTTGCATTTCCCTGATTAGTGATTTTGAGTATCTTTTCACATACCTGTTGATCATTTGTGGATCTTTAGAAAAATGTCTATTCAGTTCCTTTGCTCATTTTTAATTGGATTG
This sequence comes from Vulpes lagopus, assembly GCF_018345385.1. NCBI lineage: Eukaryota > Metazoa > Chordata > Mammalia > Carnivora > Canidae > Vulpes > Vulpes lagopus. The sequence goes on from NC_054838.1 coordinate 43,326,321, forward strand.
GATTTGGGGGGAGGGTGTTTTCTTTTTTTGCTATTGAGTTATGTAAGTTCTTTATACATTTTGGATGTTAACCCTTTATCAAATATGACTTTATGATATATTTTTCTCCATTCCATAGGTTCTTTTATTCTGTTGATGGTTTCCTTTACTATGCAGCTTTTTATTTTCATGTAGTCCCACTTATTTTTCCTTTTGTTGTCAAATCCAAAAAAAGTCACTGCCACAAATGACGTGAAGGAACTTACTCCTCATGCTTCCTTCTAGAAGTTTTATGGTTTCAGGCCTCACATTCAAGTCTCTATTCCATTTTGAGTTGATTTCTGTGTATGGTGTAAGATGAGGGGAACCTCATTCTTTCATATGCGTTTGTCTGGTTTTCCCAATACCATTTATTGAAGAGATTGTTCTTCTTGCCCCATTGTATATTCTTGGCTCCTTTGTTTTCAGTTAATTGACCAAATATGCATGGGTTTATTTCTGCATTCTCTAATCTGTTGTAATGACTTGTATGTCTGTTTTTATGCCAATATCACATTGTTTTGATTACTATAGCTTTATAATACAGTTTGAAATCAGCAATGGTGATGTCTCCACTTTTATCTTTCTTTCTTAAGACTGCTTTGGATATTTGGGGTCTTTTGTGGTTCCACACAAATTCTAGGATTGTTTATTCTAGTTCTATGAAAAATACCATTAGAGTTTTGATAGAAATGCACTGAATTTGTAGATCGCTTTGGGTAACATGGACAGCTTAACAATTTTAATTCTTCCAACCCATGAGCACAACGTATCTTTCCATTTTCGTGTCTTCAGTTTCTTTCACCAATGTCACAGTTTTCAGCATTTAGATCTTTCACCTCTTTGATTAAATTTATTCCTAAGTATTCTATTCTTTTTTCTTTTTTTATCCTTTTTTTTTTTTTCTTAATTTCTTTTTCTGGTAATTCATTGTTAGCATGTAGAAATGGAATTGATTTTTGTATACTGATTTTGTATCCTACAGCTTTACTGAATTCATTTATTAGTTTTTAACAGTTTTTTTTTAAGATTTTATTTATTTATTCATGAGAGAGAACAGAGAGAGAGCGAGAGGCAGAGACACAGGCAGAGGGAGAAGCAGGCTCCATGCAGGGAGCCTGATGTGGGACTCGATCCCAGGTCTCCAGGATCACGCCTTGGGCCAAAGGCAGCGCTAAACTGCTGAGCCACCCGGGCTGCCCAGTTTTTAACAGTTTTTTCACAAAATCTTCCAGATTTTCTATATATGATATTGTCATCTGCAAATAAAGACAACTTTACTTCTTCCTTTCCAATTAGGATACCTTTTACTAATTTTTCTTGCCTAGCTGCTCTAGGACTTCTAATACGATGCTGAATAGGAGGGGTGAGAGTGGGAATCCTTGTCTTGCTCCTGATCTTAGAAAAGCTTTCAGTTTTTCACCACTGAGTATGTTAGCTGTGGGCTAACATACCATACGACTACATGCAGTGTGGTATGCCATACAGTGTTTAAGAAAAAACATGAGACTATCTTTATGACATGAGGTTCTAGGTGAATATCGTCAGTCAGTCCCCAAAGTACAACCCTTAAGGGGAAAAAATGGTATATACTACATCAAAATTAGATATTTGTCAACAAAAGTCTCCATTAAAAAAGTCAAAAGACAATCCTCTGACTGGAAAAATAAAATACATGCCTAACAAACACTTTTTTTTTTCCTAACAAACACTTAATACATAAATAGCCTCTGCAAATTCAATAGGAAAAGAGAAAAATCACAATTTTTAAAATGGGCAAAGAATATGAATAGAAGATACCAAAATGTACAATAAAAACTTGAGAAGATACTCAGTTCCACCATTAATTAGGAAAATACAAATTAATACAATGATATACAGAAAATTCAAAGAATTACATTTACGTTGAAAATAGCTAAAAAAAAAACCCAGCTTATAGTGAAGTTGAAATAGCTGTTAAGGTGTTTGACTTTTATAGAAAATATACACAAGGAAACATTTACTTAAGCTTTTAAATATACTTACTTACTAAAACCAAAGTTGACTGACTGATCACTGAGAATTTCAAACTGTACAGGACGATCACCCATGCAATATTTTCTTAATAACTCGAGGCAGGTATGTAATGTTTTTCTTGAGGGCTTATTTTCATGAAAAAGATCACCACCTAACAAAATAAAATCCACCTAATCAACAGAAAATAGTGGGAAAATTAGTATGTTTTATGGGTAAAAATGTTAAACTATAGAGCAAAGAGGTAGAAAAAAAGAATCTCATAAGAGATAACATTGTGTATGGAGATTTAAAATCTTATATTTTATTTATTCAATGTGCCTGCCAGTCTAGGGATTAATCTGACTCCAATTTAGGTTCCCAGAACACCTTCAAAAAAGCCATCTTCAAATTATATCAAACCTCTGACTCATGTTAACCAAAGTGTCACTATTTCTTTTTCGTCGTCGTTATTCAAATCAAACATAAATGTGGCACCTTAACAAAACCTATGGCCAAGAGACCCAATTCAATTCAGATTATTCATCCAATTCATTCAGCAATTATTTGTGGCTCCTACAGGCACTGGCACCTAGGAATTAGCAATTTCCAAAACAGATGATGTCCATGCCCTCATTAAACAATGACAATGTGCAATTCCCTGTACTGCGCCCTGAGAACACAATGATGAATAAAATACAATTTCTTTCCTAAATATGTTCCGAGTCCAATCGAAGAGACAAAGTGTTATGTTTCTGAACAGATGTCAGACTCAGACATGCACTAGAACAGATATGTAAACAAACCAGGAGCAGCAATGACATCACAATCAGTTCCTTTTTTTTTTCTTTTTTAAGATTTTATTTATTTATTCATGAGAGACAGAGAGAGAGAGAGAGAGAGAGAGAGAGAGGCAGAGACACAGGCAGAGGGAGAAGCAGGCTCCATGCAGGGAGCCTGATGTGGGACTTGATCCTGGGACTCCAGGATCACACCCTGGGCCAAAGGCAGATGATGCTAAACTGCTGAGCCACCCAGGGATCCCCTACAATCAGTTTTAATGAAGGGAAGAAACTCATCTGAGGACAGGAATCCACAAGAGATATGCCAACGTGGTGGCATGAGTTACACTATGAAGAATAAATGAAACTTTAAGAGTATTCTAGAAACAAGAGAGAAGCAAAGAATTATACAAAAAAAGAGCCCAAGACTCATACTTTCAAGAAGTGTATAATCTACCTAAAGAAAATCGATTAATTCTTAATAATATGAAAGGAACCTGCCAGTACAGATCACCTGAGCTACAGCAGTGAGGGGGAACGGAATATATCATCCCCAAAAAGTGTCACTTTGGCATGTGGACTATTTTCAGCTAAAGGCAGTTAAGACTCAACAGACTCAGGAAAAGCTTTTTAAAAAGACAAAACAAAACAAAACAAAACAAAAAACCCACCTTAACTACCTAAAAAGAATTTAGACAGTTGGCCTACACCAGGAAGAGAGGAATTATCAGAGATAACTTCCAGGCAGTCTAATACTCTTATAAGGCTTCTGTATATACAAAATTTGTTTTTCACCTATTAATTTGTCTTACGGTGATCTAATTATTAGACCAAAGAACCTAAAAGGAAAGAAGGGAAAAGTTTTCCATCCTACTGTAGTCAGAGAAACTTTATTAAAAGTGTGGCACTTAAGCTAGGTCTTCAAAAATGAACATGACTTAAGAAAGAAAATGATCACAACTAACAGTATAGGAAAAAAAAACGAAGAAAATGAAAAAACAAAAAACATTTCAGGAGGGGGGGGAGTAGTTAAATGATATATTTTCACTTTTGCAAAATGAAGAGGTCTGGAAATTGGTTACACAGCAATGTAAATGTGCTTAAGCTGATAAAGTGTACACTGAAAAATGGTTAAGATGGTAAATTTGTTATGTGTATTTTACCACAATATTTTTTTTTAAAGATTTTTATTTATTTACTCGTGAAAGACACACACAGAGAGGCAGAGACACAGGCAGAGGGAGAAGCATGCTCCATGCAGGGAGCCCAACATAGGTCTCGATCCCAGGTCTCCAGGATCACACCCTGGGCCAAAGGCAGACGCTAAACCGCTAAGCCACCCAGGGATCTCTATTTTTTTTTTTTTTTTTGAAAGCTAGTTTGTGACTCTAAGAACACTAAAAAGGAGGCAGACTGAGGAAATGTCCCAGATTATAAGATACAAAAGAAACATGACAACTAAATGTAATGTAATCCTAGTTTAGGACCTAGACTCTCCCAATCTGCCCCCAAATTGCTTTAATAGACATTACTGAGACAATTCGCAACATCTTAAAATGGTGTAATAGTATTGAATCAACATTAATTTCCCAGTTTTGATAAGTGCACTGTGTTTATACACACAATGTACCCTCAAATGGTTCAGGAAAAAAGTATGTGCGTATGTATCTATAATGAGAGAGAATAAAGCAATTGTGGTAAAATGTAGGAAAATCTGAATGAAGGGTAAGGAATTCTTTATACTATTCTTGCAATATTTCTGTGAGATTGATAATGTTTCAAAGCTATAAATTTAAAAAAAAAGATTCCGGGATCCCTGGGAGGCGCAGCGGTTTGGTGCCTGCCTTTGGCCCAGGGCGCGATCCTGGAGACCCGGAATCGAATCCCACGTCGGGCTCCCGGTGCATGGAGCCTGCTTCTCCCTTTGCCTGTGTCTCTGCCTTTCTCTCTCTCTCTCTCTCTCTCTCTCTCTCGCTGGGTGACTATCATAAAAAAAAAAAAAAAAAAAAAGATTCCAAGGAATTAAGGAGTAGAAATAAGGCTAGCTAGCACAGACACACAAAATAAAGGACTTAAAGTCAGGAAAAAGTTAGATTTCAATCATAAGGGATACTAAATACAAAATCAGGGGTAAAAGTAAATATGCATTGGGGCTGTGGGAGAGGAGAGTGTTAAAATTAAGAGATGTGGAAAGGGAAACAAGGAAAGAGAAGGAAAGCAAAGGACAAAGTAGAAGAAAGCAGCTTATGCTTAGGAAAAGACACATTTTAGTACCTATGAGGAAAGAAAGAACACAAGATTCTTGTGCAGGAAACAGACCTCCTTGGGCTCCAAGTTTCTCTGCCCTCAGGGCAAGAGGAAATCACTTTAAGAGGACTATTAGATATTCCCTCATTAAGAGTTATCTACAGCTTGTTAGATCTTTTCTAGATTTTAAGATAACAGCATGCAAAACCAGAAAAGATTTTTCACTCTCATGGAGCTGACCTTCTAGTGGAGAAAATCGTGAGTAAACAAGTAAATTTTCAAAATAATATTTCATATGATGTTATGAAAAAAATAAAGAGTAATTGATAAGAGAGTATTTGGAGATATCTGGAAAGACCTCTCCACAAACGTAAAACATGCTCTAAGCAGAAGTGCAAAGGTCCCAGGGTAGAGCTTGCCAGTGTGGACAGAGCACAGTGAACAATGCAGAAAGTTGTAGAAGTCTCCTGACAGGGGCCAGATCAGTGTGAATCTTATTTAGTGTGAACTTTATTTTAGATTCAATGGAAGGCCACTTGAAGATTTTAAGCAACAGAGTGGTATGATCTGACTTATGATTTTAAAAGTTCACTTTGGCTGCTATGCTGAATAGATTTAGGGGAAAAATGCAAATAGAAAGACCAATGAGAGCTACTACAGTGCAACAAAATATGATGAAAGTTTTGGGCTAAACATAAAGGCACAAAAACAGTTTCTATGTACATTCAGGAGGAAGAACCAAAGGATTTAGAGAAAAACTAAACAAAATTTTGAGGAAAAATCAAGGTTGAAGATAGTAATTTTTAAGTCACAAGCATTTACATTTACTCTCCAGGTCTTTCCTGAAATGTCCAACAGGACCTTTCATGGGCTTGCTGGAATGTTGACCTGAATGTCCTATTGAAATCTCCAACTGAAATGGCCTAAATCAGAATTTACCACCTTCTCACATAAAGAAGTACTCTTTCCTTACTTAGAAGGTATTTTTATTTTAGTACCACAATTGGCTCAAACTTAACATACTCCAGAGGTTGTCCTCTCCCTTTTCCTCAACTCTACCCCTGAAGTATGCAAATCCAACCTTTGAAATATTTCTAGTATTCATTTCCTCTTTTCCATCCCAAGGCCACTACTTTAAAAAGGTAGTCTGGTCTCCAATTCATGCTATATATCCTGTTGCCAGAAGATTTTTTCCATTTAATTGGATACAAACTCCTCATTCTGGCATTTGAAGCCCTCCTTAATGCAGCTCAAACGTTTTCAGTCTTTCAGCAGGCTTTCTAACATATGGCCAAACTGACCTGCTGTACCCTTAACATACCTCATACTGTTTCACCCCTGTGCCCTTCTTCCTGTTTCCCGTGAAATGCACATTCTTCATACTCTTCACCCATCAGAAGCCTACCCATTCTTCAAAGCCGAAGTTAAGTGCCACCTTGTTCACTAAACTGATCTTGCTATCTTCTATACGTTATCTCTTCTACCTCTAAACTCCCAGGAAAGGCTGTTTATAATTTTCTTATGGTTCTTACCATGTAAAATCCTGCCTCTGAGCATTATGGACATTTGTCTTATCTTACACACTGGTATATGTTCTTGGAAAGCAGAAATCATGAGTCATCTTTCCATTTCAAATAGAAACTGCCACAAGATCCTGCATACTCACAAACACCCCATAAATATTTGTAAACTTTTACAAACTTCTGACAAAACTAGCTCCTACTTGAATTAAGATCACAAAGTACTCAAAAATCTGCTTTGGGTTTTTTAGTATATTGATGCTTAAGCAGGCAATCTGAGCACCTGAGCCTGTAAAACATATCAACTTTAAGAAAGGAAGAGTCTGTTGACAACAGGAACATACTAAAAACGGAAAAATATAAACCAAACTCACTTCATTTTCTTGGGCAAGTCTTAAAATCTCATCCAGTGTTACATACGTATCATTTCCTCTGACTGCATCTTTCTCCATAAATCCCAGATGAATATCTGTTGCAACTAAGATTTTAAAGGTATTTTCATCATCACTGTATTTAAAAAAAAAAAGGGGGGGGGAACATTTCAATATAATTCATTAAAAGGATGCTCAGATTAAAACCTAAATTTAGAAGATAAATAATAGCAGTTATACAGTAAAATCACTTTTCTAGCTTTAAAAGAGGTCTGAAAATTTGAAGTGTTCAACAGATCGTCAACATTAGTTTGTCTACGACTAATTTAAAACAAAAAAACACACTTGAAGTTTAAAAAGATTCTGACTCCTTCAAAAAAGTATAACCTTATTACTTCAGTCTTACACATTCTTTGGACCCTGGACCTAAAAGCTTGGTTGTTTTCCAATTCTGTCCCACCCCCAAATCCCAAGAATTTGATCCCAGATCTAAACTTGCTATTTATTATTTTGCTCTCTTCCAGGAAAATCAAAGTTGACTAGTTAACTTAAAAAGTCCTTCCTCTTACTTTATAAGCAGATTTTTTAAAAAAAATTCTATTTATTTATTTATGAGAGACACGGAGAAGGAGGCAGAGACACAGGCAGAGGGAGAAGCAGGCTCCATGTCTCCATGCAGGGAGCCCGATGTGGGACTCGATCCCAGGACTCCGGGATCACGACCTGAGCCGAAGGCAGACGCTCAACCACTGAGCAACCCAGGCATCCCTATACACAGATTTTATCCTAATAAGCTAGTAACTTACATTTAAGCTTCTGAAGACACTTGTTTGATTCTATTCCCTATACAAAGTTAGTGTTTCATTAACAAATTCAGCCAAGTAACAAAACAGAATTATTTACAATTCCATTTGAATTTGGTAGTATTCAAAGGTACTCTCACTGAAGCAGCAAGGTAGTAATTAATCACTTAACTTTTACTTTAAAATATTTATGTATCTATGATCTCATCTCAACTTCCACATGTAAAGAAGTAGGTGTTACTATCTCTGAAAAATGAGAATGTTACAGAAAGAAATTAAATGATTTATCACACAACTAAGTGGAAGAAGGATTTATCCACCCAGTCTATTTTCACTAAACCATAATAAAGTTAAAAAAAATTTCACATAGATCTCCAAAATTGAAATCTCTATATGTGAGATTTTTCCAGAAAAGATTTCTCTTCTGAAACTTCAAAGTTAACACATATGCAGAGTTCTAATTCCTACATACACCCAGGCCAATCAGAATACTTTCAAGTCATATTACCCTATGCTTCCATAGCAATCTATAAAGTATTTTCAAATGAATTCTCTCACTTAAACATCTAAATTAATCTGAGAAAGGCAATTTTGTTCCAATTATACATATAAGATGAAGAAATTGAGGCAAGGTTCAGAGAATTGCTAACCTGCGAAGGTCACACAGTATTAACCAAGGAATTGCAATCAGGATGAAAGACTTCAAGTCTAAAGCTTTTTCCACATAACTTCTGATTCTTTTATTGACTTTCATTTCACTCAAATTCATTTCCAATTTATTCAGCGCTAGAGCAATTCAGTACTCTAAAAATCCACTTAAATAGGCTTGCATTGACCAGTAAGACTCCCTCATAAAGTTAAAGAATATTGATAGCTTCAATATTTTAAGATAAAACCTACTATAAGCTTACATACAGCAGTAATATACTCAGTTACTGCAAGACCTCAATCTACAGCTGTATACTATCTTTTAGTTAACACGTAATATTAACTTTTTAACATTCTAAATATTCTTTTTGATGACAAACATTTCTGTTCATAAGCAAGCTCTTCATTTACTAATTTTTTAAGTAAGTTTTCTTTCATGGTGATCATAGTTGATGGACTTTAGAAATCCGAAGCAACAAAAAAGGATTCCAGAAGGCAAGTTCTTACAGGGTATCTGCAGGACTCATTTTTAGGGTCAGTCCAGCTGGTCTGGAACCAGTTTTCTCTCCAAGTACTCCTGGGTCGTATGATCAAATATGTCAGAGAAATCCACTCGATTCCAAATTCTAAAAGCAAAATTACATTATCGTAAAACACACATTCTTTTAAAAACAGACTACCAATTTTAGGAATCTCACGTACATCTAGGCACCTGTTATATTTTTATTTTTTAAGAGCTAACAACAGAAAATAGCACATCTTTAGTGCTACTTTAGTTTCACCATTATGATTAAACCACGGAAAACTAGTGTTTATTAAATAAATGTGCAGAAAGGGTCACATATAATACTTCTGGTTTAGCACACCAACAACTCTGTGCAAAAATGTTTAAAGTGCATGCACAGGCTACCCCAGAGCATGGAGAAGCCTCCGTATCTGCCGCTCAAACACGAGATCTTTCAAAGGAATGGTCCTGTTTAGGAAAACGGAAGGGCCCCGCTTTTAAACTACTGTAAATAAACAGGAACACGTGCTCGGCGGAGCTCGCCGGCGCCCGTAGGCCCGCGGAACCCGCCAAGCTCCTGGCGACGCCGGGTTCCTCCGAGGTTCCCAGCCTCAGCACCCCCAGCCCAGCCTCCGACCCTCCGAAGCCAACGCCAGAGCCCTCCCGGACCTGGCCGACTCGCCCCACGGTTCCACGGCAGTCCACGGGGCTTCCGCCCCATCCCACAGAAGTAGGAGGCGGTCCGGTTCCTAAACTACCCCGCACCTGCGCTCTCCAGAGCTCCTCCACCAGACCTCCAGGCTGTCTTTTTCCCGAGAAGGAGGGGCGGTATACAGGGGAGAAGAAAAGCAACAGCACCTCCGGAGCCTGCGCGTAACAACCCGCTGGCCACCCACCCGAATTAGGCGGGAAGGAAGAAAAAAGAGCAGCAGCCGCCGCCGCAGCTCTTTCCCTCGCGAGACCTCAGTGATGACGTCACGCTTCCATTCCTCCTCGGTTCTCATTGGCTGCCGCACGCCGGGAGGGCGCCGGGAAAGTAGCGGCGACGCCCCGCCCTCCAGCGGGAGCCAATCCTGAGAAATCGAGGGACGACCCCGGAAGCGAGGTTCGCGACGCCGGTTCTCCCTTCTTTAAGGTGGGTAGTAGCTCCTGCTGGTTCCGAACCGCGCTCCCCGGTCCCCTCGCGCCACCTAAAGAGTGCTGGGCCCTTGGGGGCGGGTCACCTGGCGACCCTGGCTGAGACCTGCCGCTCGGCCGCGCGTGGGCCGTGGGTCGGGCTGGAGCGGCTTCTGCACCCCGGGCTGGCTGGGAGGCCGCCGGCGCGACTCCGGGCCTGTGAAGTGCCCACGGGGCCGGAGGGCCAGGGCCGGAGGGCCAGGACGGGGCCCTCTCCCTCCCTGTGAAGTGCCCACGGGGCCGGGGGGCCGGGTCGGGCCGGGGCCTTCCCCCTCCCCGGAAGTGACCAGGGGGCCGGAGGGCCAGGACTAGGCGCCTTCTCTCGCACTCCCACTCCCCAGAGCTAGAGCGTTCGGCCCTTTTATTCCTGTTTTCTCCTCCGGATCCCGGGTCAGCACATCTGGATTGCTTTGTGCTGAGAGTAGTAAAATACAGTGCAGTGACAAAATAATGTGAAACTTCTGAATTAGGAAATCTGACCTTTAGTTCCGTGGATGCGTCCTTAATTTAGGGCAGGTTGTTTTCATCTATCAGAAGCTCCTCGCCTTCACCTGTCAAAGGGGGTTTGTGACCGCGTCTGTTGCTCACTTATTTGTGAGGCGTTGACATAGTTTAGATCTCTGTCGAAATGTGTTCTTTTAAGAAACATACCCTATTTCTTCCTGGTGGAATATTACCAAGTAAGAAAATTAACTCAATTTTTAAAAATCCTGAATCAAGGAAATGCACCTAGGTTGGACTCTCTGAATTAAATCTACCTAAAATTTAAAAAGAGATTTTATATGTAGTTTATTGTACCTGGAGCAGTAAATTCAGAATTTATTTTAAAAAGTGGGGGGGGTGGTGTGGATTTTACAGAAAGGAAAGAGTGTGCTTTAAGCAAATAAAATATGTGCTTTATTGTTTCTGTATTTGATATAATTAACTTTATTGGTATCTGTTCAGAGTGTTGGATGAACTGATGTATGATCATTTTTGTATTGCAAGGTTCAGGGAATAGTTTGAGAGTAAAGAAAAAAATGAAAACCCCAATGGGAGTTCTACATACAGATCATAAACACAGGAAACAAACTGACGGTTACCAGGGGGGAGAGGAGTGAGGGGATAGACGAAATAGGTGAAAGGTATAAGAGGTACAAACTTCCAGCTATGAAATAAATAAGTCACAGAGAGGAAAAGTACAGCATGGAGAATTTAGTCAATAATACAGTAGGTATGGTCAGTGGTATAGTGTACTGTGCTGAGCAATGAGTAATGTATGGAATTGTCGGATCTCTGTGTTTTACGCCTGGAACTAATAAAACATTGCATATCAACAACACTTCAATAATAAAAAGTGACAATTCCAAGAGAGCTAATAAATCATAAAGCAATCCTGATGGGGTCTCAATAGACTCTGAAAAGCTGGGCAGGACTTGGAAATCCTTTAGTACAGTCATTACATTTTACAAGGACATAATTGTCAGAGACTTTATTAGTCATGAGTGATAAATTTAAGTTTGAGGCTAGTATTTTTGGCACTAATAATAAAATCTAATGCCACATTAGGATTGAATACTATTAAACTTGTGAAATTAGAAAGAAATTGGTATCTTAAGGGTAGACTAACTCTGGAACTTCTTTAAATCCATTCCAGGCAAAATCAAGTGACAGGGCTTTAATTAAATCTAATTCTAGAAATATTTCTTAATGCCCTCTTTTTATATTTATAGCCTATATGTATAGTAGGTTATAAATATAAGTTAAATACAGTCCCCATCCTTAAGTTAATAATCTTCTAAGGAACTAATTAGTGCTGAAATAAGACAATATGTTAAAAAAAAAAAAAAGACAATATGTAGCACCAAAAAAGCTTCTAGAGAGAAATCTAATTAGGAAGTTCAAGAAAGATTTCATGAAAGAGGTAACATCTGAGAAGAGCCTTGAAAGACTGATAAGATTTCAACAAATATAGTTGGGAGCCTGAGAAATGGTATTTTTAAGATATTATTTATTTGCATTTAAAAAAATTAAGATTTAATAAGCTGTGTAACTCTTTAAACTGATATTGGTTTATAAATTAATGTGGCAGCCTAGCTGAATAAACGTCACTTCCTTCAAGGAGCCTTCTCTAATCCTTTAGGACTGTATTATAATCCTCTTGTATACTCACGATATGTGGATGAAGTCCTGTCATAGCACAGATCATACTCTTCTTGTCAGTCACCTCCCCTAGACAGTAACCTTAATGAGGTTAAGACATGGATCTTTTTCATTTTTAAATCCCAATACCCAAAGACCGGCACATATCAGGCATTCTATTCATATTTGTCGAATGGAGTGAATGACAGTCACATTTCAGTTCAAAACGAGAAGCCAACTAAATTATAGTTGTGTATCAATGAATGGGACTCCATTTTAAAGCAGTGAATTTCCCAAACCTGATATTATTAAGATAGAAATACGATAATTATTATTTATGTTATAATAAAGATCTGCATTGATGGGAGATTTGGACAGATGTCTTTGGGGCTATTCCATCTCTAAAAATGCCAAATTCTTTGAAGTAGTTTATTAGAAACTAAAAATTTTTGTTTCTGCTTTATGTCATTTGTGTGTCTATTTTATAAAAATTATGAATAGGCCTATCTTTTTAATTATAATTTCAAAGCTTTAAGCATATGTCACTCTTAGTATAATACAATAGGATATAAGCCAATAGATTCAGAATAATATAACCATTGACTTAGTAGAAGAAAACAAAAAACATAAGGAGTTTTAACCACTAAAGGCATAGATAACTGAAATCTCAGCTCCAGTATTTAGACAATATAAAGAATACTGGTAAAACCAAAATGTTTAGACAGGATTTATTTGTGTGTTGTTTGCAAGACTTATCTATGTTGTTGATAAACACTTAATTACTGTTTCACTAATAATTTTTGTGTTTGTGCTTCCAGATATTGATGGATAAAATAAAGCAGACGTAATTCATCTCTAGAAAGATTATTTATACCCTGGCATTTGAAATGTTTTGTATTTAGAATCATAGTAAAAATGGAAGGAGGGAAAGTAAGTGATAATGGAAAACCAGACCCAGACAATTCTGTGGACTTTTCTGAACACTTTAACCAACTTGAATTGTTGGAAACACATGGACACCTTATTCCCACTGGTACCCAAAGTCTCTGGGTAGGGAATTCTGATGAAGATGAGGAGCAAGATGAAAAAACTGAAGAGTGGTATCAATTACAAGAAAAAAAGATGGAAAAAGATCCAAGCAAATTGCTTCTTTGGGCTGCTGAAAAAAATCGGGTAAAAACAAAAACAGTTAAAAAGGAAACCATACTATAGTAGAAAAAGTATCGGATTCGGAGCCAGAAGACCTGTCCCTGAACCTGTATTTGGTTTGTAATTTTGGGCAGATCCTACCATTCCTGAACCTCTATTTTCTTACCTATAAAAATGGCCATGATAATACCAGTATCTTTTATACAGGATTTGAGGATCAAATGAGGCAATGTCCATGAAAGGACCTCGTAAGTCACAAAGCATCCTATTAGGTATTATTTGGAAGTTTAAGGGATAATTATAAAGTTAACAAGAAATCACCTATATTTTTTAAATCATTTTTATTAAGTCATTAAGATCATCCTAGAGACAATTATCATTTAGAAGAGGGAGGATAGAAATTAACATGTTTTGAATACCAAATATACCATGTGCTTTTCTACATTATTTGATTTAATCCTCATATATCTCCACAAAGAATATTCTTCCCTTTTACTAAAAGTTTAAGAAAATGAGATTCAGGAATATTTATTTGCCCTGTATCATCTAAGTAGTATCATCACATCTATTCTTCCCACTTAGCCACTTCTACTTCATTTTACTAAGTTCTTCCATGTCTGTGCAACTAAACTAATTAAAAAGGTCTCGTATTTTTTGATAGGTTTTTAACTTGGGAGCACCAGAGATCCAAAGACCAAATTGAAAATCACTTCCTGAAAACATGTTTTTAAGGTTGTTTTAGTTTGAGCTCCTTAATCTCTAGATTTCCTTGTTACCACTGTATTCTGATAAAGAAGTTTATTTTTCAAAGTTTTATGCACTACATATATTGGTGTCATAATCCTGTGGTAGAAAAGTCAGTTATTATGTTTCCTTCGCTAACGAAATATAAAATATTAAATACAATTATAGTGTGTATTATTCATCTAGGACTAAAAGTTTTATGTAGTGAGCCTTAATTGGGCCAGGGGTAAATTTATGATATTCATACATTCAATATTGGTGTTTGATATTCAGAGTCCCATTCCCAGAAGCAAGAATGTGGTTAACTTAACACTAGTTTGTTCATTCTTAAATCTGTTGCCTTCTCTGCCCCCAAAAGAAATTTTTTTTTTTTTTAAGATTTTATTTATTTATTCATGAGAGACAGAGACACAGGCAGAGGGAGAAGCAGGCTGCCTGCGGGGAGCCTGATGTGGGACTTGATCCCAGGACCCTGTGATCACCCCCTGAGCCAAAGGCAGATGCTCGACCACTGAGCCACCCAGGCATCCCCCCAAAAGAAATCTTAAACCATTTTTATTTCTTAAGTCATCTGCTAACAAGTTTTTATTGAACTTAAGTAAATTTGACACCACTAGACAGTTAAATTTTCTTCATTTACTGTTTCGGGTGGAGCTGGGGTTTTAAAAGATGTCTTTTCTGTCTCAGCTTACTACAGTGCGGAGGCTACTGTCTGAAAAGGCTACTCATGTGAACACTAGAGATGAAGATGAGTATACCCCCCTTCATCGAGCAGCCTACAGTGGACACTTAGATGTGGTGCGTGAGCTGATTGCACAAGGAGCAGATGTCCACGCAGTGACAGTGGATGGCTGGACACCCCTGCACAGTGCTTGTAAGTGGAATAATACCAGAGTAGCTTCTTTCTTACTTCAGCACGATGCAGATATTAACGCCCAAACAAAAGGCCTCTTGACCCCCTTACATCTCGCTGCTGGGAACAGGGACAGCAAAGACACTCTGGAACTCCTCCTGATGAACCGCTATATCAAACCGGGTCTGAAAAACAACCTGGAAGAAACTGCATTTGATATTGCCAGGCGGACAAGCATCTATCACTACCTCTTTGAAATCGTGGAAGGCTGCACAAATTCCTCACCTCAGCCATAACCATAAGGGTTCTAGTAATTTTCTTGTTTCCAAGTACCAGTGCCTCCTTTGTGTAAGATAGGAAATATCCCCATGATAAAAGGTTGCCATCAAAAGTTTTACTGTAGAAATTCAGTAGTACATATTCTAAAGCCCTTCCAAGTGAATCGCCTAACCTTGATGTCAAAATGTATTTGAAAGTTGTTTGGATATATCTTTACCTATCTATGTGTACTTTGTAATTTTTATCAGACATAATTTTAATGCAAACACTTGTAACGGGTTGTATAGAAAACTAATGATATTTTTGGTGCTGATCCAAGAGAAGTGTATTTTTAAATATCCCCCATCCTGGATCTTTGTGGAGTATTTAGTATATTGACACGTATTTTTATAAGGTGAGGTAACTCAGAACTTAATTTAAAAATCTCAAGTATATTGGTGCAGTTCAGCTGTCTTCTCTACATCACCATAGCCATTTGCTTTCATTTCCAACCATAAGAACTAACTTATTAGTGACTTGAATCATCAGAAGTTTAAAAAAAAAAAATTAAAAAAAAAAAGCTTAGATCTTTGTCTTTTACAGCATAGACCATTTTCAGGAAAGTAGTTAGCTAAAGTGTTTAGTCAGTGAATGTTATATACTGCCTTTGCTACCACAGTTCACACAATCCTGTGGACAGTCCTACCTCACCCTGGTCAACCTACATGATCCTTCTTCCATTGGTGAGTCAGCATGGCCTTTTAGACATGCACACAACTCTACCTTGGTCCAAGAGATCATACTGTATCTGCTCTCCAACTGGTTTTTCCTGCCTAATTGTGTTGTTCGGGGCACTGCTCAGATGGTCTCTCTAGTTCACAGGAAGTATTTATTTTCCAAGATCTTCCTTTTATACAAATCATACTAAGTCAAAGAGACAAGAGAAAAGGAATTCTAAAAGTGAAGAGATGTTGATTATGTTGGGGCTAGAACCACAAAGTGGCTCAGGCTTTCAAAAGCCACAGTGTGGATAGTGACAAAGCATAAATATAAATATCCAGAAAAAAATAAAAGTCTTGAACAACAAAAATGGCACCAATTCTTTTTTTTTTTTTTTTTTAACAAGCACATATCTTCCTTGGATTCATACTCTATGTATTTATTCAGCATGCATTGAGCAACTACTCTCTCTCCAGCGGAGTTTTCTGCCAACTACCAGCCTCTCTGTGACTATTCCCAAAGGATTTTCTCTTCATCTCTTAACACCAGAACTGACGTGCTATGGGAAGGGAACCAAACCAATGGGCCTTTTCTTCTTATATATTCACCAAGGTTAATCTTTTTGAGCCAGCCCATGTGATCCACTCATTCTAGACTAACAATGTTATTTAATCAAATATGTTTGGTGGTTTGGGGATTAAAAAAACATTGAAACATCTCAGGAAAGTTAACATATGAACTGAATCATGACAAATAGGATTTAAGAATGAGGAGAGCTTTAATTATTCTGTGATCTCTGACTAGGAGATGCCTCAGTTTCAGAGTATCAGTGTCTGTGATGCAAGGGTTTTGGCAGAATGTATTGCCCCCAGGATGCCTGGGTGGTTCATTCAGTTAAGCGTCTGACTTGATTTTGGCTCAGTTCATGATCTCAGGGAGGTGAAATGGAGCCTTGCATCAGGCTCTATGCTGGACATGGAGCCTGCTTAAGATTCTCCCTCTCCCTTTGCCCTCCCTCCCATCCCACGTGTGCATGTGCATATGCGCACATTCTCTTAAAAAAAAATGGCCCTGTTTAGGGATACCAAATGACAGGTACAGCTGACAGTGACAGTAGAATAGGACTCTATCCATCCTAGCAGACTGCTAAATGAGCCACCTGGTTATCTGAAAGTCAGAGTCTGTGGCTCTTCTCTTACTTTGGAATGAGTTGCATCCATGATTTTATGTAAGCTTTTCACTTATGCATGGGCTCAACAAGGCCTTATTTATAAGGAGCTGAGATGTGACTACTCCCTTGGTTTCAGACCTCAACATTCAACCGGAGCTGAAGAGCAAACTCCACATATAAAGAAATCCCTTCCATCTCTGAGGACAGAATTTGTATTGTTTGCTTCCTTTGTACTCTCCTTAGTATTTACTAGTGTTTCCTACTCACAGAAACCCTTCACTAATTGTGCTTTTGACTTTCACTTACTTGTACTTTTAGTTTGCTTTAAGAATGATTAAAAAAAAAAAAAAGGCTCAGTTTGCAAACAAGATTTTCTCTTAATCTGTAAGAGTTTATCCAAAAACTTTTTGAAAAAATCTGTTTTTCCTAACTACAGGCTTCATTTTGATTCGCTTATATGCTCAAGGAAAGGTGACTGTCATAGTTCAAAGAGCACACTGTAATTCACAGCCTCACAGTGAAATGAGTTGGGTTTGATTTTTCTAAACCTTAAATATGCTTCTCTGGGGAGCTTTCTGATCCACAACCTACCACAGTGATGAGATTTTGAGTCTTTATTCTATGGATGTATTCATTTATTTCAATTCATTGGCATTTATTATGACAAAAATCCAAACACCTCCATTCCTGGAGACACTGTTTATCCCATTTTCAAAGGTCTCTTTCAGGCATCAGAGATCTCCAATGGAAAAAACCCAAGGAGTAAGAAAAGAAAAGAAAAAATGATTTTAGCAAATAATTACAAAGACTGGGAGGAAATGAGATTCTGAGAGAAAATGTGTTTCCAGAGTGTATCCAGGGCTGAGAAGCTGCAAGTGGCGTTTCATTCTATATACAGCCCCTCAGGGATCCCTGGGTGGCGCAGCGGTTTGGCGCCTGCCTTTGGCCCAGGGCGCGATCCTGGAGACCCGGGATCGAATCCCACGTCGGGCTCCCGGTGCATGGAGCCTGCTTCTCCCTCTGCCTGTGTCTCTGGCTCTGTCTCTCCTTCTATCTCTCAAGAATAAATAAATAAAATCTTTAAAAAAAAAAAAAAAAAAAAAAATATATACAGCCCCTCAATGCCTACTACGTGAGTTCCTCTTTAAATTTGTACCTAACTTTTCCCCCTTTCAGGACAGGTCTTGTTAATGTTGGACAAATGGAATAAAAACACAAAAACACTCATATTTTGTTCATCACCAAGTATGTAGTCAACATTCAGGTACATCTAATAGTCCGCATTATGGATTTAATGACATGGCTGTATTTGCCAATGGATCTCAGAGGAGCAGGCTTTATAGGCTAGAAAATCTGCTTAATGAAGTAAATAAATATATAAAAGCAAACTGCTACCTAATTGGTTTTTTTTCCTCTTTATAATATATGTGTTCAGCCTTTCATCTCTACTGAATTACAGTCTTTGAAAATTAGGCAAACATCACTGGAGAGTTAATGTGTGTTGATAAGGACCACTGTCTCCTGAGCAGTCACTGGATTTCTGTTTTCAGACACAGCTGCCTTAAACAGAAGCAATAGGAATTAAAAATCAAGAAAGGGAACCTACACTTCAAAAAAAAAACAAAAACAAAAACAAAAAACAAAAAAACAGATGCCTATCAGGTGTTTTCAAATCTCAATTTAATGACTCACTGAAGAAAATGAATCCTGATGGACACCAACTCTAGACCAAGACAGCTCTGTTGTGAGAATCATATTAAGACCTGATACAAAAATCAGACCCTTCAGGGCCCACATACCAGAAAAAAGCATTAGAATTCAGATTTGTTTTCACATGGTTTGCATGGTTTTTTTTTTTTTTTTTTGAAGATATGCAAAGCTTATAAGAAGAATCAAAAGGAAGAAAAAGGTATTAGGGTCTTCATTCTTTTTATTTTAATCTGCACCCTTGAACAATGAGGAGGTTTTGGGTTCCATATAGAAAAGGAATTGCATGTCAGCATTCCTCACATTATAGCCAAGTAATTCTTTGTTGTGAGGAGCAGCCTGTGCATTGTAGGTTGTGAGGCGGCATTCTTAGTCTTGACTTAGTTGATGCCAGAGGCACCTCCTGCTTTATCTCCCCAGTTGTGACAACTGGAAATGCATCCAGACATTGCCAAAGGTTAACTGCTGTATGTCATAAGGCAGATTTCATAATTTGGCTAGCTTCAAAGTTGTTTCATTAGCATGCAATTAAATTTTATTTGATGTGCATGTTTTCTTTATGTTCCAAATATTCACCAGTATACATTCAAAAACTAGATAATTATTGATTTTTTTTTTTAAGACTTCATCTATTTATTCATGAGAGACACAGAGAGAGAGAGGCAGAGACACAGGCAGTGGGAGAAGCAGGCTCCATGCAGGGACCCTGACGGGACTCGATCCCGGGTCTCCAGGATCACGCCCCGGACTGAAGGCGGTGCTAAACTGCTGAGCCACTGGGGCTGCCCTATTGATTCTATTTAAAATTTTTAGTATTAATAAGATTCTTTGAATACATTAAAAAATAGGGATAAAACATAAAGATAATTCTTCAACACTAAGTATCATTGGTAAGAACAGCCCACTTCTAACTCCCAGCTTTGGCTTCTAGGAAACTTACCCCTTAGGTCAGATGAATTTATTTTTAGGGAAATTCTAACTTCTGGGATTATTATATCAATGGGTATAATAAATCAAATCCTGATTTTTAATAGGTTGTACCATTACATCTGTAAATTTTTTATTGTGTTGCATAAGATGCTATTAGGTTGATAACACAGGCTTTTTACTTCTAGAAGGGATAAGAGAAGCCAACATCTGTCAGAGAAGAATGAAATAGGGAGGGGCTAGCAGCTTCCAAGTGTAAACAGCTGGGGAAATAGTAGATAATCTCTTAATGTCATTACAGATCTAAAATTTTAGTTTGGTATTTAAATGTAAAAATAATATGGTATAATTTTTTGGTAATTACTTTAATTAAAAATTCATTCTAAGATGAAATCAAAATCAATGTAAAAAAGATTCACATCTGATCATTAGCCTTCCCTGATTATCTTTTATGTAATGCATGAGTGAAATATCTCATCTGATCTTGTTTATAAAAGTTCTTGCATGTCCAAGATGTTATGCACCAAACCACTGTAATAATATTAATAGCTAACAATTGAGTGCTTGCTGTGTGCCAACGGTGATGTAGGAGCTCATTAACATTATCTCACGTGAGCCCCACGATAACCCCTGGAGGGAGCTGCCATTGTATGAGTGAAGAAATTGGGCTTACGGAGGTTAAGTATCACCCACTGCCATGAAAGCTCACATTCAAATACCACTTTTCATCTGTGGTGTCCTTGATTGTTAATATCCACGTATCACAAATTAGTTTATCAAATAATTGCAACAAAAATTCCATTTTCTCTCAAATTATTTTATGTAGTGTATTTATGGTAGTGTTTGGGGACATGCAAATTACCCTTACTAGGAGCAAATTGCATGTTATGGCATAAAACATAAATGAGCAAAAAGTCATGAGTCAAAGCAATTTTTAAGAACAACAAAGCTGAGGGATTTATATCATCTGATTTCACTGATTTCAAAACTTACTGAGAAATAGCAGTATTAAGACAGCATGGGGGATCCCTGGGTAGCTCAGCGGTTTAGCGCCTGCCTTTGGCCCAGGGCACAATCCTGGAGTCTCCGAATCTAGTCCCGCGTCGGGCTCCCGGCATGGGGCCTGCTTCTCCCTCTGCCTGTGTCTCTGCCTCTCTCTCTCTATGTCTGTCATGAATAAATAAATAAATCTTAAAAAAACAAAAAAAAAAAAACAAAAAAAACCAAGCATGTTGGGGCAGCCCAGGGGGCTCAGCGGTTTAGCGCCGCCTTCAGCCCAAGGCATGATGCTAGAGACCCAGGATCGAGGCCCGCATCAGGCTTCCTACATGGAGCCTGTTTCTCCCTCTGCCTGTGTCTCTGCCTCTCTCTCTCTCTCTCTCTCTCTCTGTGTGTGTGTGTGTGTGTCTCGTGAATAAATTTTTAAAAATCTTAAAAAAAAAAAAGACAACGTGGTATTGGATAGACATGCAGATGGATACAACAAAAGAGAATCTAGGAACAGAGCCAGATAGAAATGGTCAATTAATTTTTGACAAAGTGCCAAGCATTGCAGTAGGAAATACTCTTAAAGAAATAGTGCTGTGTTCTGATTGAATATCCATTTGGGGGGACAATTAACTCCTTTATAGAGAACAGAGCAGTGGTTGCCTGGCAGCAGGGACAGTTTGCAAAAGAGCAGTATTAAGAATCTTTTGGAGGAGATGGAAACGTTCTTCTGTGTCCTGTGGTGGTGGTGGTTTTGCAGATGTATACAACTGCCCAGGTCATTAGGTTGTATTCTTTAAATGGAATGTAGGGTTTTGTACATAAATCATACTTCAGTAAAGTTGATTATTAAAAGTAGATATCCAGAGATGACTAGTTTCATCTTTTATTATTTTCCATAACAAGCAGTGGCATGTAAAAACCTCTTCACTGAATTCTAGGGGCATAACTTTCTGGGCGCTGCAGAGTCCTGTGAGTTATCAAAAAAGAAGGAGAAGGAGAGGAAGCAGAAGGAGAAGGAGAAGGAAGAGATGGAGGGGAGAGAGGGAGGAGGAGGGAAAAAGAGGAGGAGGGGGGAGGGAGATAAGGAGGAGAAAGATTTCACCAACTCACTGGAATTTTACAATCCCAGGCAAAAAACTCTTTATAACAAGCGGGAATGTTTCCTCCATTAATAAAATAATTAATCCATTTGACAGCATTCAACAAATTTGAAAAGATGGCTTAGCTACTATAAGAAGGACATGGTTGGCTTTTTAAATAATTTACATGAGGACTGTTAGAATCTAGACTAGAAAACCAAAGTGTAGCATCTACTCTCAAGAAAAAACAAGATCATTAAACATCCATTGCTTTGTTCAAATTTCCCTGTTTACCAAGCAGAAGACACTGAGGTGACTTCTGGAGATGGGTTTAAAATCTGTAAAATAAAAATAAAAAAAAAAAAGAAATAAAATCTGTAAAATTAAACACACAATGTGAAACAACTTAATCCCTGTAGTTTTTTACTAACATAGCATTAAGTAATACAAAGCAATTTATTAACTGGTAGTATATTAAGCTTTTATTTCTTTGCTAAAGACTGTTTTTACATTAAACAGAATGTTTAACTTTTTACAAGAAAAATATAGTCTTGGGGTTTGCTTCCATCTAGTGGACATGTTCATCTTTTACATT
Source organism: Vulpes lagopus (assembly GCF_018345385.1). NCBI lineage: Eukaryota > Metazoa > Chordata > Mammalia > Carnivora > Canidae > Vulpes > Vulpes lagopus. The sequence continues at coordinate 43,348,697 of NC_054838.1, forward strand.
TAATTGAAAAAGTAAAAGCATACTGGTTTTGTTCATTTTTAGTTTTTTGGAATTAAAAAAAGTAAAGAAATATGGTAACCACAATTCCTAGATAAAATGGTATGTGTTGTACTTATTTTCATCAGAAATCAATTCCCAAGATTTGAGGTGGTATATAATTAAAAACACATATAATAAAAAGAAATAGAAAATCAAAGCCATTTAGGAGGAAGACGAAATAAACAACTTAAACGAATACAGTTACTGTAATTGACAATTATTCTCCAAATTTTTGAAATTGGAAACAAAAGAGAAAAGAAATCATAATTTACTTGCATAACCCATTATTATGTGATCAAAGTGTACCACACTGCTTTTTTTATGAGCAAAAATATTTCTATACTATTTTTTTCTAACAAAAATATGCTTCATTTTTGTATGAACTTGTAGAGGTACAGAAAACAGAGAAAGTTCAGAAATCTTGATGAATTCTACAAAAGTGAACATACCCATGTAACCACCACCCAGATCAAGATATGGAACATAACGAGCATCTCAAAAGTCTACCTTGTACTCCCTTTCAGAGCTCCTTCAAATGTAACCACCACCCTAACTTCTATCACCACCATCTAATTTTGCTTATATAAAAGGAATTATTTATTGTGTATATTTTTGTGTTTGCTTCATGCACTCGTCCTTACATCTGTGAGATTCATTCATATTTTTGCATGTATTGGGGTTTATCTCTTTTCATGCTGTATTCTTTATATGAACACACAATATTATATATGTACATTTTATTGTTGTCTTCTGAAGGGCTTTAAATTGTTTCCAGTTTAGAGCTTTTACAATGGTGCTGGCATAAACATTCTAATATATGGTCTGGGTGTACACAGTATACACTTTTGTAGACTTGTATACTAGTGTTAAGACTGCCAGGCAAGGGAACCCTGGGTGGTGCAGCGGTTTAGCGCCTGCCTTTGGCCCAGGGCGCAATCCTAGAGACCTGGGATCAAATCCCACGTCGGGCTCCCGGTGATTGGAGCCTGCTTCTCCCTCTTCCTATGTCTCTGCCTCTCTCTCTGTGACTATCATAAATAAATAAAAATTTTAAAAAATCTTAAAAGACTGCCAGGCAATATTCAGTTAATAAAAAAATTGCCAAAACTGCTTTCCAAAGGGTTTACACCAATTAACACTTTTAGCAGCAAGGAATTATAGTTCCAGTTGCTCCATATCCTCTCAATCCTTGTTACTGTCACCTGGTTTGTTGTTGTTGTATAAATAGCCATTCTAGTAAGTGTGTGGTAATAACTCGTTGCACTTTTAATTTGCATTACCCCTGATGACTAATGATTTGGAGCAATTTTTAATATGCTGACTGTCTGGCTCTCCTTTTGTAAAGTTCTTGTACATATTCTCCATTGTCTTACTGGGTTGTGTGCCCTTATTGATATGTAGGAGTTCTTTATATATTCTGCATTCTAGTCATTTTTGGATATGTAGATTGCAAACTGTTCTACCAGCTTGTGGTTTTGCCTTTTCAGTATCTTAATGGTGGTTTTAGTAAAGAGAATCACTTAATTTTAATGATCTCTAATCTGTCAATTGTTTTTCTCTAGGTTACTCCTTTTTGTCTCCTTTTGAAGAAATGCATGCCTACCCCAAGATTATGAACATATTTTTTCATTGTTATCTTTGGTGTTTTTATTTTAGTGATGTAATCCATTTTGAATTGATACTTGTGTTTGATGTGTGGTAGGAGTCAAGGTTCATTTTTTTCTCAATGAATATCCAATTTATGCAATGCCACCTAAGACCACACCTTCCCACTCCACCCCACCCCCACACAATTGTGCATGCGTGCGCGCGCGCACGTGTGCGCACGCGCACACACACACACCTTTGTCATATATCTGGTGACCATATATGATTGGGGCTATTTCTAGACTCTATTTTGTTGATCTATCTTTCCTTGAGTACCACTGTTTTAATACTATAGCTTGATAATAAGCCTGGCTGATAGTGTAAATATTCCTACTTTGTTTTTGTTCTTCAAGGTTCTTTTGCCATTCTTGATCCTTTGCATCTACTCTTCAATTTTAGAATGTATAAGTTTCTCTTTTAAAACAATTGAAATTTAGATTGGAGTTATATTATAGATCAGTTTGGGGAGAATTAACACAATTATAAGATTGTATTACAATTATTTTATATTTATTTTTTATCAAGTTTAAAATTTTTAATTCCAGTATAGTTAATATACAATATTGTATTTGTTTCGGGTGTACAATATAGTAACTCAACAACTCTATACATTACTCAGTGTTCATCATGATAAGTGTATTCTTTAATCCCCATCACCTATTTCATCCATCCCCCATACAATTCTTTCATATAATGTATTCCTTTATTTATTTATTTAAAAATTCACATTAGTTAATATATGGTGTAGTTTTTGTTTCAGGAGTAGAATTTATGACTTACATATAACACCCAGTGCTTATCCAACAAGTGCCCTCCTTAATGCCCATCACCTATTTAGCTCATCCCCCCACCCACCTCCCCTCCAGCAAGCCTCAGATTGTTTTCTATATTTAAGAGTCTCTTATGGTTTGCCTCCTTCTCTATTTTTGTCTTATTTTATTTTTCCTTCCCTCTCCCTATGTTCATCTGTTTTGTTTCTTAAATTCCACATATGAGTTAAATCATATATTTGTCTTTCTCTGACTGACTTATTTCACTTAGCATAATATCCTCTAGTGCCATCCACATAGTTGCAAATGGCAAGATTTCATTTTTTTTGATTGCTGAGTAATACTCATATATATACGAATATTACCCCCACCTCTCTATCCGTTCACCAATAGGTGGACATTTGAACTCTTTCCATAGTTAGGCTATTGTTGATTATGCTGCTAAAAACATCAAGGTGCATGCACCTCTTCAAATCTGTATTTTTATATCCTTTAGGTAAATACCTAGTAGTGTAATTGCTGGATCATAAAATAATTCTATTTTTAACTTTTTGAGGAACCTCCATACTGTTTTCCAGAGTGGCTGTACTAGTTGGAATTCCCACCAACAGTGCAAGAGGGTTCCCCTTTCTCTGCATCATCACCAACATCTGTTGTTTACTGTGTTGTTAATTTTAGCCATTCTGTTGGGTGTGATGTGGTATCTCATTGTTTTGATTTGCATTTGATTTGCATTTCCCTGATAATGATTGATGTTGAGCATCTTTTCATGTGTCTGTTGGCTATCTAGATCTCCTCTTTGGAGAAATGTCTATTCATGTCTTCTGCTCATTTCTTAACTGTTTTATTTGTTTTTGGGGTGTTGTCCTTCATTTATTTAGATATTCATTAGTTTTTCTTGAAAATGTTTTAGAGTATTCTGGTAGCTTTCTTTTATTTTTTCTTAACTTTATTCTTATATTTGATAGCTTTTGATGCTCTTGTAAATGGTACAGCTTTTTATATTCCATTTTCTATTTATTTGTTGCTGATAAGTTTATTTTTATGGGGCGCCTGGCTGGCTCAGTGGATTAAACATTTGCCTTTGGCTCAGGTCATGATCCCAGAGTCCCGAGCCTGGGATTGGCCCCACATCAAACTCCACATTCAGTGAGGCGTCTGCTTCTCCCTTTCCCTCTGCCCCTCCCACTGTTCCTTTTCTCACTCTTTCTCTCTCTCAAATAAATAAAATCTTTTTAAAAATTTATTTTTTAAATTTATTTTTTCTTACTGTGTGTCCAGTGACCTTGTTATTAATTCTAATAGTTTATCTGTAGATTCATTTGAATTTTCTGTATGTAAACCATACTGACAGATAAAAACAGTTTAATTTCTTCATTTTTCTTTTATTTTCTTTTTCTTTCTTTTTTTAAAGATTTTATTTATTTATTCATGAGGGACACAGAGAGAGAGAGGCAGAGACACAGACAGTGGGAGAAGCAGGCTCCGTGCAGTGAGCCTCATGTGGGACTTGATCCCGGGACCCCAGGACCATGCCCTGGGCCAAAGGCAGGTGCTAAACTGCTGAGCCACCCAGGGATCCCCTTTTTTCTTTTATTTTCTTAACACAATAAATTATGTTCCTTGATTTTCAAATCTTTAACCAACTTTGCATTCCTAGTACAATCACTTTATTATGATGTGCTAACCTGTTTTTGTTCACATGCTGGGTTATATTGGCTATATTTTAATATTTGAATCAATTTTCATGAGGGAGATTGCTCTACACTTTTGCTTTTTTTTGTAGTGTTCTTCCAGATTTTGGTATAAAGGTCCATTGAGAAGTATTAACATTTTTTCTAACTCTTGCAGGAGTTGGATAGGATTGGAATTATACCATTCCAGGACAGGTTTTGATTTAATGTCAATATCTTTAATAATTCTGTTTCTATAATTACTTCTATTAAGTTTATATTTCTTTTTGTGCCAATTTTGGCACATTTCTATTTTTTAAGTAATTTGTCTGCTTCACCTAAGTTGTCAAATTTACTAGCATTAAATTATTCATAATATCCTCTTACTATCTTTTTAATGTCCATAAGACATTAAGTAATCATTCAATAAATATGTATGAAGCAAAAAAACAGTGCAGAAAGAAATGGAGATGCCTGAGATAAATGAGCAACTGATCTGTCTCTAGGAAATCCATTAGGTACTGTGGAACAGTCTGAAGTATATTGAACTAGATGATCTCTAGGCTTCTCACTGCTCCAAAGTTTTATGACCGTGATATTCAACCAGCAGTTAGAAATGCAGGTTTGGAGTCAGGATAAAGATTGAATCTGGAGATATTTAAAAGGCACTGCATCTTAAGGCAAAAATTAAAGTGTTGGAATTGAACAGAGTAGCAAAAAGAGAGAAAAGAGCAAAGAGAGAACTTGAGGGAATGTCTGCGTTGATGAATTTGGAATTCTGAAAAGAAAGATGACAGCAATGGGGACACGACCACTAGTGAGGTAACCAGAAAGTCAGGAAAATGGACAGTTTTGGAAACCAAGAGGAGAGTTTCAATAAAAATGGGGTATAAAACATTGTCAAATGCTATTAGAGAGGTCAAGAGACATGAGAAATCATGGATTGATTTGGAGATTAAGAGATACTTGGTGACCTTTAAGAGACTAAATTCAATACAGGGGTGAGAGTAGAAACATAATGTAGGAAATAAAAAATGGGTAAGCAACCAGAGACCAAATGTGAATTATCTTGTCAAGAAACTAGGCCACAAAGGAAAAGAAGTAGAATAATATATGCTTGTGATATCTAGTATAGCCAAGGGAATAATTTTATATATTTTTGAATAGAAATAGAACAACCAGTATAGAGACAAGGAAAGAAAAATCAATATGCAGAAGATAGATAATAGAAATCTGAAAGAGTTTCAAGTGGAAGGGAAACTATAGAGTGGGACAAAATATTTGCAAATCATATATCTGATAAGGAATTAATATCCAGAATATATAAAGATATTTGCTCATTCACATTCGTTACATCAATATTCACAGTAGAAAAGAGGTGGAAGCAAACCAAATGTCCATTGACAGATGAATATAGCATATATATAAAAAGAAATAAGGAAAATGTAGTATATACATAAAATAGAATATTAGTAAGACTGGGGCACCTGGGTGGCTCAGGCAGTTAAATGTTCAACTCTTATTTCCGTTCAAGTCATGATCTCAGGGTCCTGGGATTGAGCTCTGTATTAGATTCTGAGCACAGCAGGGAGTCTGCTTGAAGATTTCTCTCCCTCTCCCTCTGTCCCTCCCCTACTCGAATAAATAAATAAATCATCCCTAAAAAAGGATATTAAGCCTTTATACAGAAGGTAATTTTGTCACATGCTACAATAGAGATGAACCTTGAGGACATTATGCTAAATAAAATAAGTCAGTCACAAAAAGACCAATACTACTGACTCTACTCATATGAGATAGTTAAAGTATTCAGACTCATGAAACAGAAAGTAGAATGTTCTTGCCAGGAGCTGGAGAAAGGGAGAAATAGGAAGTTGGTGTTCAATGGGTGTAGAGTTTCTGTTTTACATAATGAAAAAGTTCTAGAGATCTGTTACACAACAATGTAAAGATACTTAACACTTAAAAATGTTTAAGGTGGTTAATTACAAATGTGTGTGATTGTCCAAATACCCTAAATGGTCTCACAGATTGATTTTACAAGTAAATGTTATAATATAAACTTAGAAAATAAGTATTTAAAAAAGATAATGAAAAAAATTAAAAAGATAATAGACTATTATCTCTTGATTTGCTCAGGTCATGATCTCAGGCTCATGAGATTGAGCCCCTCGAAGGGATCTGTACTCAACAAAATCTGCTTGAGATTCTCTTTCTCCCTCTCCCTTTGTTCCTCTCCCTGATCTCTCTCTTTCTCTCAAATAAATAAAGTCTTCCAAAAAAATAAAAAGATAATTGACTATTTAAGCAACAATGTTAACAATTTTTACAGAGTTTATAACATCCCAAAGTAAAATATATGTTGACAATTATATAATGGCTAAGAGGGGAGAAATGGAAGTTTCTTAAACTATATGTAAAGAAGTATATTACTCTTGAAGGTAGCACATGAAAAGTTAAAGACGTACACTGTAAACATTAAAGCAACCACTAAAATACCAAAACGAAGAATTATAGTTAACCTTCACGATAAAGACACCCAACATGGGGGATCCCTGGGTGGCTCAGCGGTTTGGCGCCTGCCTTTGGTCCAGGGCGAGATCCTGGAGTCCCAGGATCGAGTTCTGCATTAGGCTCCTGCATGGAGCCTGCTTCTCCCTCTGCCTGTGTCTCTGCCTTTCTCTCTCTCTCTATGTCTACCATGAATAAATAAATAAAATCTTAAAAAAAAAAAAAGACACTCAACAAACAGATTAGGAATAAAGGGAACTTTCTCAACCTGATAAATGACATCTATAAAAACCCCAAACTAACATCATACTTAGTGGTGAAAGACTGAATGCTTTCCACCTAAGATCAAGAATAAGACAAGGATGTCTGTTCTCACCATTTCCATTAAGCATTATACCAAACATTCTAGCCAGGGCAATTAGGCAAGAAAACAAAAGGCATCCAGATTGGAAAAGAAGTAAAATTATCTTTATTTGCAGATGATATGGTCTTGTATACAGAAAATCATAAGGAATCCACTGAAACTATTAAGACTGATGAGTTCAGCAACACTGCAAGATACAAAGTCAATATACAAATCAATCATATTTCTAAAAAGGACCAATGAGCAAACAAAATTAAATCAAAAAGCAATTTTATGTACAAAACCATAAAAAAGAATAAAATACTTTAGAAAAAACTAAAGTGCAATACTTCTGCCTTGAGAACTACAAAACATTATTGAAAGAAATTAATGAAACACTAAATAAATGGAAAGACAGCTTATCTTCATGGATCAAAATGCTTACTGCTAAGATGGCAATATTCTCCACATTGATCAATGGATTCAATGCAATCAATCTCTTTCAAAATTCCAGGTAACTTCTTTACAAAAATTGGCAAGCTGATGCTAAAATTCATATGGAAATGAAAGGAACCCAGAAGAGCCAAAACAATCTTCAAAAAGAACAAAGAGTCCTCACACTTTCTGATTTCAAAACTTACTGGCAAACTATGTTGATCAAGACATGTACTGGCATAAGGATAGACATATAGATGGATGGATAGAACTAAGAATCGAGAAATAAACTTTCACATTTATGGACTATTGACTTTTGACAGGGGTATCAACACAATTCAATGGAGGAAAAAGTAGTCTTTTCAACAAATGCGCTGGGCAAGTTGATATTCAAATGCAAAAGAATAAAGTTGAACTCCTACATCACATTGTAATGTTAATACAAAGATTAAAATGGTCGAAGACTTATATGTAAGAGCTAAAACTATAAAACCCATAGAAGAAAGCATATGGGAGGAAAATCCTCAAGATATTGGAGTTAGCAGTGATTTTATGGATGTGATACCAAAAGCAAAAGCATCAGATGGAAAAGCAGATAAATGTGACTAAATCAAAATTAAAGCTTTTTAAAATCAAAGGACATTATCTACAAAATGAAAAGGCAACTTATAAAATAGGAGAAAATATTTACAAATCATGTATCTTATAAAACATTAATATTCAAAGAATATTCAATATATAAAGAACACCTACAACTCAACAGCAACAAAGAATCCAACGAGCAAAATACCTGAATAGATATCTCTTTAAAGAAGATATACAAATAGCCTACAAGCTTAAAAGATGTTCAACATCACTAGTCATTGGGGAAGCAAATTAAACCACAAAAAGATACCACTTCATACTAACTAGGATAGCTGGCTTTTTTTTTTTTTTAAGGAAAGTAACAAATATTAGTAGGGATGCAGAGAAACTGGAACCCTTATACATTGCTGTTGGGAATGTAAAATGGTGCAACCACTTCAAAACGTTTGCTGGTTCCTTAAAAAGTTAAACATGAAATTACCATATGATCCAGCAATTCCATTTTTTAGATACGTACTCAAAAGAATTGAAAGAAGGAACTCAAATAGATTACTTGTATATCAATGTTAATCGCAGCATTATTGGAAACTGGTGAAAGTGAAAACAACTTAAACATCCATCAACAGATGAATAAGAAAATGTGATATATCCATACAATAGAATACTATTCAACTTTTAAAAAGAATGCAGTTCTTATACATGCTATGTCATAGATGAACTTTAAAAACATTATTTTAAGTGCAGTACCTGGGTGGCTAAGCATTAATGTCTTGTCTGTTAAGCATCAACTCTTGGTTTCAGCTCAGGTCATGATCTCATGGGTCACGGGTTCCAGCTCTGTGTCTAGTTCCACATCCCATGAGGAGTCTGCTTGAAAGATTCTCTCTGTCTGCCCCTCCCTGCTGACTTGTATGTGCATGCACTCTCTCTCCCTCTCTCTCTCTCAAAGAAATGATTTTTTAAAAAAATTATGCTAAGGGACATAAACCAGATACAAAAGAAAAGTATGTGATTACACTTGTATGTACCTAAAGTAGTCAAATTCATAGAGATAGGAACTAGAATGAAGTTACCAGGGGTTAGGAGAGGGGGAAATTGGGAATTCTTGTTTAACGGTTACAAAGGTTCTATTTGGGAAAATGAAAAAGTTCTAGAAATGTCTGTATGACATTATGAATATACTTGATGCCACTGAATTATATGCTTAAAAATGGTTAAATTTTATGTGTACTTTACCACATTAAAAAATAAGAGGTTAGACCCTCCATTTCCCCATTCTGAGTAGCTAAGTGGATGACTCCCACCCCAGTGGATGACTGGAGGTAATTATCTGGAGGAAGCCAAAGAGAGGCCCTCTAGACTGGAAGGTACAAATCACAACTGAGGGCAGGACCACCATTCTGGACAGGGAAATTTCATGAATATTTATATACTTCAGTTGTCTTCTCCCACTCATTTCCCAGGACACACCCTCCAGCAGGGAGACTAGAGGATTTACTCCATGGAGAATCAGAGCAGGTCAAGAGATAAGAACTTATAAACTGACATCAGGGGTTCCATAACTGAACAATTGAGGCTCACCATCCATCAGTGAAACACCCAGTTAATAACCCCTACCATATGCACAGATTTCTATTTTCCATTACCAGATAAGGCAAGAGAGTCAAGGACCACCTGAAGATTGAGGAAAGCTACTGAGACCAAAATAGACAGGACTAGGTAACTTGGAGGAAACAGCAATTATACAAGAAGAAAAGAACGTTGAAAATGAAGTATATTATTAATATCCCCAGATACATAAGACATTGTACTCATGATAGAAGGCCAAGATGTTTTATAAAAAGGAATATTTGGAGAGCTCTGAGAAATTAAAAACATGATAGCAGAAGTGAAAAATGGAATTCAGAAAATATCGAGGAATTCTAGAAAATAGTGTAAAAATAGACATATAAGATAGGAAAAACAGGTTAGAATATTAGAGGACAAATCAGGAACTCTAGCATAAAAATAACAGGAGTTTCAGGAAGAGCAGGGAAAACTAGGATATGGCAATAAAATAATTCAAGAAAAGTACTCTAAAATGAAGGGCATGAATTTCTAAATTGAAATGACCTATTGAGTGCCCTGCAAAATGGATAAAAAAAAATGTGTCCATATCAAGATGTATCCTCATGAAATTTGAGAATAACGAGGACAAAGAGAAGATTCTCCACATTTCTAGAAAGAAAGAAAGAAAGAAAGAGAGAAAGAAAGAGAGAAAGAAAGAAGAGAAAAGAAAGAAAGAACGAACCCGGGGCCTAAACCAGGGGCAAGGACTAGAACGGCAGCAAAATTCTCTATGACAACACTGGATGTGCAAAGACAGTGATGCAATGACCTTAAAATTCTGAAGAAAAATAATTTCCAATCTAAAGTTCTTTGCCCAGCCAAACTTCCAATTTAGTAGAGAGTAAAACAAAGATACTTTAAAACTTATAAGGACTTGGACATTTTACCTCCCATATACCATTTCTCAAAAAGCTACTGGGGCTAGACTTCACCCAGTTAGTGAGTATACCAAGAAGCAGAAAAGATGGGATACTCAAAACTAGGAATCCATGGCAAGGGAGAGTCATAGGGGCAAAGGGAAATCCTGACAATAGCTGTAAACAATTAAAAACCAAGGCAGTTATTAACTCCAGGAAGTTAAAAGGTTAAGCAGAAAGAAGTGACCATAAGATATTACATAGCTCAGCTGTGACTAGAGTTAACATAGTGGGAGGAATATGAATGTTCTAGGTAGAATTTCAATTTACCTATATTAGGAGTTTGAGAGGGCAGTAAACACATGTGAGTGAGGATAATGAAGGAGAGCTAAATCTTTATCTTTCAAAGTAGGAAATAGATATATGATACCTAAAACTGAAAAACATAAAAGCATCAGAAGAAACATTTGGTCATGGGTTGTAAATACTAATTTGTCAGCCAAGAGGGGTGAAATGGTTGTTTCTGGGATGAAATGGAGGCATATGGGGTCCCCTGTATTTGATTACAAGTCGGTAGAACTATTTGACTCTGTAAAATAATGCACATTTAACCTTCAGAAAAAATTTTTAAAGATTTTATTTATTTATTCATGAAAGACATGGAGAGGCAGAGAAACAGGCAGAGGGAGAAGCAGGCTCCCCAGTGCGGGACTCGATCCCAGAACCCCAGGATCACGACCTCAGCCAAAGGCAGGCAGACACTCAGCCACTGAAGTACCCAGGCGCCCCAACATTTATAAAATCAACACTCTGCCATAATTTACTTTTTAATGACTGCAAAAACAAAACACGAGCAACCTCGTGCTCCAAAACAAAGCTCTGGATTTTTCCCCTTGCTACTCAAACTTTCCCGAATTTGATTTTCTCAGCTGTAAAATTAGGTATCATACACAGATTGAAATAGATCCTGGACACAAAGGTGCTTGGAAACAAGAGTCGCTTAAAAACTTAATCCAAAAGTGGAATCTTCAACACTGTTTCTGTGCTCACGTTGTGTGTCGCAGGGAGTGGGGCTGTGTGGCCCCGGGCGCTCACCCGTGGGGCGCCTGCCGCGTCCCGCCCTGCCCCGGCCGTCGTCTCTCCTCTCGTCTCTTCTCGGGGCCTGCGGCCTCGGACAGTTCCCTCAGCTGTTCTGACTCGGTTTCCCCGCCTGGGAATAGCATTGCTGCTCCCGCAAAGCTGGAGGGAGAAAGGAGCGTTCAGATCCCGCAGAGTCCTTGTCCTTAGCGTGGTCGGAGGGGGTAATGGCACGTCCCTAACTCGGGCCTGCGACACCTGCGGCCTGGGAGATGCCCTGGAGAGCGCGGGCGGAGGCCGGGCTCGCAGTCGCTATGGCAACCGGGACGCCGGGCGTTCCCAGGCGGACGGCCGGGAGGAGGCTCGGGCTGCGCAGCGGACCCCGCGGCATGAGGCGGGAGGAGGCGGCGGTGGCGCCCGCGGGGGCGGCGCGGGAGGCGGGCGGCGACGGGGGGCAGCCGGGGCAGCCGGGCGGCGGCCCCCAGCAGCCCTGCGGCCAGGGTGAGCGCGGCGGGCGCGGGCGCGGGCGCGGGCGGGAGGGCGCGCGGGCCGCGGGGGCCGAGGCTGGGGGAGGGGCCGGGGCCGGCTCGGGCCCGCTGGGCGGCGGGAAGCCTCGGCCGGTCCCGGAAGGTAGCCTCCAGCCCGATGGGCCGTGGCGCTGCCTGGAAGGTGTGTTCGGACGCCTGGGCGTGTGCCTGTGTCGGTGGGAGACACGGAGACGCAGAAGCAGGCTCCCCGCAGGGAGCCCCACGCAGGACTGGATCCCAGGACCCCGGGATCACGGCCTGGGCCGGAGACAGACGCCCAACCGCCGAGCCCCCGGCGACCCATTCCATGGACTCCTGTTTCACAGCCCTTGCGCTCTACAGGTTTACAGTAGGTGTCAAGGAATGATGATGGGGAAAATAACAGGCCAGAGAGGAACTGCCCGCAGCTTCTAGCCCTCCTGCCTCGCCTCCTTGATTGCCCCCCTAGGGAGCAGCCTGGCGCTGGAGCGGCTCCCTCTGTGCTCAGCGGGCCCCAGGAGGGAGGGCGCGGGCGGGGCTGAAGCGGCTCGGCTCCCCTGCCTCGGGGGGCCACACGGCCTGCTCCCCGGACACCTCCTTAAGGAGCCGCAGAACCAGTGTCTCCTAGAGAAAGGGCCTCTTCCCTCAGCATCAGCCCCAGTAGGACTAGGATACCTCATTCCGTTCATTGTTATCAAGTATGCGGAGGCCTTACTTAGAGAAACTAAATCCAGGATATTGAAGTATTCGGCATATTTAAGTAAGTCCTTAATCCGACTTAAAATTCTGTCTGGGAATTTTTCCATTAAAGATGTTAAAAAAGAAAGGTTCTTTAGCCCTGTGGAGTCCTGTGGGACTCAAAGGTGGGATTAATCGTCCACTCATCAAGTCAACAAATACTGAGTCTTTACTACCTGCCAGATATTGGGCAAGTTGCAGAGAAGTGATGAATTAAGGCAGGTGTCCACACTTTCAGGAACTCAGAAAATCAGGTTTGGCACATATAGCATTCTTGCCTGGGTCTCCCAGGGAACCTCCTTTTAGGGCCTCAGCCTGAGTAGAGCCAGGCTATACACACACACATGAAGTACCTGTTTGATTTTTTAAAAAAAAAAATTTTTTTCAAAAAGTTTTCAGTCTCTCTGTAGCTTCTATTCCTTAATCACAGATCTGGTCTGAAATACACATAGGTGAAATGTGGTCCTTTCCCAGTAAAACATTCTTAAATTGTATGGAGGTGGCTCTTTGAATAGCCACCAAATCTTTCATAGACTTTAGGATCATCTTTAAAATACTTTGTAGCACTCTCACCAGGCTGGCTAGCCCTTTCCAACATTCTCCAGTTTATTATGTGGCTGAATTCAGTATTCTAGGCATGATCAGGGTAGGATAGTGTGGGAGGACTATAACCTCCCTCGATCTGAACATTCTACTTCTATTAAATGGACCCAGTATCAATTAGCTGTTTTGGCAGGTACATTATATTAATAACACATATAACAAATGCAGTCTGTGACACCCTTAGTTTCTCTTTCCTCTGCTGTCCAATTGAAAACATTTGATCCAGGCTTTTTTTTTTTTTTTTTTTTTTTAAGATTTTGTTTTTATTTATTCATGAGAAACAGACAGAGAGAGAGAAAGCCAGAGCAGCAGAGGGAGAAGCCGACTCCATGCAGGAAGCCCGATGCGGGACTCAATCCCAGGTCTCCAGGATCAGGCCCCAGGCCAAAGGTGGCGCTAAACCACTGAGTCACCCGGGCTGCCCAATCCAGGCTTTTTCTATCTTTTATTTATGCGGTTAGTTTGTTTAATCTTAAATACAAGTCATTATATTTATCCCCGTCAATACCATTCTATGAATTTTAGCACTTCCTTCCAGAAGCAGGCCTTTGCATCCTGAGTTTGCCATTCAGCAAGTTTGTGCCATCCTCACATTTGGTGAGTTTACTGGCAGTCCCTCCCTATATCCAAATTAGCAAATTATGTGGTAGTTGCAAGAGTTCCAAGGAGAGTCTCTAGAAGTCCCTGACCTGTCAATCAGCATCTTTGGTGAGGGCATTCTGTCTCCTACAAATACACTTTATCAAATGCCTTGCTGAAATGCAAGTACATTGTGGCTACATCTTCCTAATCTAGCTAGTTTAGTATAACTTGGGTTTGGGGGAGTCAGGTAGGCATGGCTTTTAATTTTTATGACTAGTTTTGTGTTTCCTGAGAGTTACTTTCTTAACTATGTGATAGAAATAATTATACCTGCTCATAGAGTGATTTGCGACAGAGAAATAATATATGTAAGATGCTGATTATATATGCATGGTAGCATTCAATAAATTATAACAATTACTTATCATCTCTTAACAAAAGAAAGCAGTTTAGTTTAGAGTAATATTGTCCTTAGTAGTCCTTAACACTTAGTGATCACTGCTCCTTGTCGTCTGTACTCACAAGCCATCTGTTGACTCAAAATGTTGGTGAGAATTAACATCAAGCTGCTATGTTAGAGTTTGGAGAATTTCTTTCTCTCTTTCTTGCTTCCTTCCTTCCTTCCTTCCCTTCTTTCCCTCCCTCTAGGAAGAGTATTTGCCTATACTAAGCTCTTTACTACTCCAATTTCTCATAGTTCCTCAAAACCTTTAGTGATTTCCTCTGTAAATTCTTGTAGCAGCAGGGCTGAAATTCATCAAGGGACTTGAACTTAGAGCAGGTGATCTCTTCTGGTCTATTCATCTATTACAGGATTTTCTTCCTTCTTAGCCATGTTTCCTAAACCCTTTTCTGCCTTAAGATCATGATTTAGCCAAAAAAAGTTTATCTTTATTTTTAAAAAAGATTTTATTTATTCATGACAGAGAGAGAGAGAGAGAGAGAGGCAGAGACACAGGCAGAGGGAGAAGCAGGCTCCATGCAGGGCGCCTGATGTGGGACTCGATCCCGGGCCTCCAGGATTATACCCCGGGCTGAAGGTGGCACTAAAACTGCTGAGCCACCTGGGCTGCCCACCAAAAAAAGTTTAAACCAAAGTTAAGCTTGAGTAATGCTAACCTCCATCCACATTCAAATGACTCCTAACTTTTGCAGGAAAAAATTAGATGCATAAAGTATATCTAATTCTACCTTGTTTGTGTCTGTGGGTGTGTGAGTTTTCATGACTAGGAATGACCCATGGCCATAGCCAGAGGCAGCAGGTCTCTTATCCCATTTGGACCAGTCTGTACATGAGTCAAATATATTCACTTGTGATTCTTTATTGGTTAGTCTGGAAAAGATGAGGTACCTGCCATTGTGAGTTTAAAGTCCTATCTGAAATAGCTAAAGTATTTGGTTGATTAGGTTTCCCATGGTTTCTTGCCTTGAGCTTTTGAGTATTAAGACTATCACTACTCGTTCCCTGACATTCACAAGGCTGCACTGGCATTCATCAAAAGAATAGTCTACTTTAACAACAGGGAGTTCTTCTTGAACACACATTTGGTCTATTACTATGCCAGATTCTCTTCTAGGACTCTGATGAACGGAACAGACAACATCCCTGCCCTATGGTATTTACAGTCTGGTAAGGAAGAAAGGAAGACATATATTCAACTAATAGTTACATAAATGATGTCATATAAAGCAAATGAAGCCATATACAAATTGCAATAAATGAAATGAGAGAAGAGAGGAGAGTACTATAAGAAAAAGTAACAAGGAACATTGCAAGATTGTAGAGTCAGGGAAAGTTTCCCCAAAGAACTGACATGTAAGCCTAGACTTAAATTATGAATAGAAGTTACCTGGGGAAAAATATTAGGGGAAAGGCAGTTCAGGCAGAAAATTGAACATACATAGGCTGTGATGTGGGAAATTGACAGAAGGGCCACGATGGAGCCCAGAGAGCAAGAGAGGGGGCCTGACAGGAGAGGCTAGGAAGAGTGTCACATGGCACAGAGCTTGGAGATGGAGACCGAGCAGAAGAAATATTGTTAAGGTACTTAGAACAAATAAACCAATCCTTCACAAAGCAGTGATGTCCTATAGGGCCAGGTTTAGAGACCAGGAAAAAGTCATTGTCTATAAGTGATTCACTACTGCAATTCAGGTTTATCTCTCAAAATGGTGATTAAATAACGCTGAGGTTGTTCTGTGTTATGTAGCTGGATTGTAGGCCCTGTGTGCACATCTGTCTTATTCATTGCTTGACTTCTGCCCCTAGCCAAATGTCTGGTCCAAGGTAAGTAGATCTTTAATAAGGATTTATTGAATAAATGAGTTTCCTTGAAACTAATTAAGGAAACTCTAAATATTTCTTCATAATACCTAAAAGAGGTATTTAGAATTTATCATGGAAGTTCAGGAATTATGTGAAAGTGTAAAGTCTCAAAAGAACCAAAAATTACAGTGGAAGGGATTTTTCCAAAATAGAGTCGCAGGGTGGATCATCTGCTGTTTGTACTTAAGGATGTGTCTTTTTAAGAAATAGTTACTCATGTAGGCATAATGGCTAGAAAATACAGCATAATTTGTCATAAGTAACCGATTTTATTAATGTCTTTATAGGGAAGAAATTCTTGTATTCTGAGCCACATAAGAGAATTAAGGAAGTACTAGAAGAAGAACTTTATATTAAAAGAGATGAGTGCCACATTAAAAATCCACCTGCAGGTAATCTCAGTGACAAATGAAGTATATGTCTGAAATGAATATGAAATTACCTATTTGATGGTAGTGTGATTATTTTATTTATTACAAAACCATAACTATCAAAAGAAAAATGGACCCTTGGGAAATTCTTGAGCTGATTTTATGTTTATTTTGCCTGTGTCCAAATAAGCTTATATTTATAAAAAAAAAAAAAACAAAAAACAAGCCAGGTATCAGTATCTACATTGCTATCCCACATTTTTAGTGGAGTTATTTGTATTTAGTGAGAAGTAGAATTTTGTCCAGAAAAGCACAATAACTTCTTCAATCTTTATCAATATAGGGGTGAATAATAGCAGTGGTTCCCAAAGTTTAGATTTCATTAGAATTCCCTCAGAACCTGTTAAAAGCAGATAGCTGGGACCCATCCCCAGAGTAACTGGCTCAGGAGTTCTTGAGTGGGGGGTTGACAATTTGCATTTCTACCAAGTTCCCAGTTGATATTCAGGCTGATGGTCTTGGGACCCAATTTGAAAATCACTGACTCAGAAGAATCAAAGTCATTTACATAGATCAAATCATCCAAGGATTTTATTGCATATACACATAGTTTATGGGTTATATGGCCTAGACATTGATGTTCATTTGAGGTAAGATTACTCTAGAAGCCCAGAATCCCTGGGATTTTTTTAAGAGTAGGTTCCACACCTACTGTGGAGCTCAGCTTCAGGCTTGACCTCACAACCCTGAGACCAACACCCAAGCTGAAGTGAAAAGTTGGATGCTTAACCAACTGAGCCACTCAGGCACCCTCCTCACAGATGTTATTTTGCAACTACTAGAGCCCCTTGTTTTCACAATTCCTTCTTAATGATTACAAGGCACACATGCTTTTCAAATCATCAGGTTTTTATTGGAAAGCTCTTGGGCACCAGCATTCCTGAAGAAAGAAAAGAACTGTAACATGTGACTCCTGCATTCTGAGAACTTGACACTTTCTCAGGAGGACTGTTGAATCCCCAGCAGCTAGGACCCAGATTCTCTAGGGATTCCTAAAAGGAGATGCTGCATGCACAGAGGTGCATTTTTTCCCGACTCTATGACCTATATGCCCACACTCCATTGCAAAACCAGCCATGCAAATACATGTTAGGCCTTCTGTATTGCCCATTCTTCCAAAAGGAGAGACTGAAAAAATGGCCAATTCTGTTCATACTGTGTCTGGAAGGAATCTATGAAGTTTATTTTGAACTCTATGAGCAGATGCAGAATGACCCACTGAATTGTTTCTCCAAACCCCACCCATATGTATTATTTCCCTAGTGGCTAAAATAATTTTTAAGTCTTATATTATTCTGTTCTGGGGTTGCTTTCATTTATACACTTATGAATTTATAATTTATATACTATTATATGATGTATTATTCTTACTGGATACGTTTGATTGTGAGACAATCTAAGTGATTATAAAAATCCATTTTTTCTAAGCAATCCTTTCAACTATCCTTTGTATAAAATGGAAATGCTTGGGCTGCATTTTTATAACATCCACCAGAGGTCGCACAGAGGTGCTCTTTTAGCCTAGAAAATCCTTTAAAACTCAGATTAGTTTCTGTAAGGTTAAGTTTTAAAGGGGCTTTACTTATGGAAAACAAACTACTAATTTTCTTTCTCTTTCCGTTCTTAAAAAAAAAAAAATTCAAAGGGCCGGAAGCCCTGTGTCCTTGGCCCCAACAGGGCACTAGCACCTAGAGATCCATGCTTCCTGCTTAGTCTCAGGGTGTAGGCAGCTCTGGGCCAGCCACTAAAACCTTCCACATAGGATTTTCAGTGACATACTCCTTGAAATATGTGATGAAAGCTTGGGCTTCTCTTTATGGAGAACACAGCTAGTCACAAACACACAGAATTCTGCATAAAACGTTAAAAGCAGATAGCTAACTTGTATGGCTCTGATGGCAGCTCTTCCTAAATATTAAAAGTACACTAGACCTATTGGCACCATTCCTCCACTTCTTGTTTACTCCTTCCCCCATTGTAAGTAGAGTTTTGTTTCCATGAGTCCAGGGAAACTGTTCTTTTGCAGATGGTAAATGGTGTTCCCCTTAAAGATCAAATCCAATGATCTTGAAAGTCTCATACAATCCAGAAACTCCTCAAACTCAACTGCTCTGCAGCATCTATATAATTGTTTACTCCTTCCTTTTTTTTTTTTTTTAAGATTTTATTTATTTATTCATGAGAGACACACAGAGAGAGACAGAGACACAGGCAGAGGGAGAAGCAGGCTCCCTGCAGGGAGCCTGATGTGGGACTTGATCCCAGGACACCAGGATCATGCTCTGAGCCAAAGGCAGACACTCAACCGCTGAGCCACTCAGGCGTCCCTACTCCTTCTCTTTGAAAACACTTTGTCAGCTTAGCTTCCATATCATCATGCTCCTGGTTTTGCTGGTACTAGTGTTTGTAGTCTTTGCTAACTCTCCCTCCTTCTCACCTCTAAACTTTGGGGAGCTCAGTCACAGGCCCTCCTCTCCATCTATAGTCACTCCCTGCGTGATCACATGTAGCCCTGTTGTGCTAATGACCCCAAAATCTATACTCTGGCCTCTGCTTTTCCCCTCAAATCCCAAAAGCCTACTTACTGTCTTATCTGGATGTCTGCTTGGCCTCTCAAACTTAACATGTTCAGAACAGAACTCTTATTTTGTACCACTCTTCAACAGCTCTTCCCCATCTCAGGAAATGGCATCACCATTCATTCCATTGCTTATGCCCAAACACCTTTAAGTCAAATTGCCAAAGTTCACATCTAGTCCCTCAGCTAATCCTGTCAAATCTATATTGGAAATACATCCTAAATCCCCCCAACTGCCACCTTGTCCAAACCCCCATCATCTCTTGCAAGCTCAGAAGTGGCATCCTCTAGCAGCTTCTACTGCCAACCTGATGATCCATTCTCTGCACAGAATCCAAAGGGATCTCTTACAACATAAATCAATGCACACACCTCCATGTTCAAAATCCTCAGATGGCTCTTAATGATTCTTAGTCTAGATTTCAGTCCCATCCTATGGTCTGCTCACCTTTCTGAACTCAGCTCCTATACTTTCCTACCTCACTTTAGCCACACAAGTTTTCTTGATGTTATGGAACATGCCAAACCCATTTTCACCTCAGAACCTTTCTACTTCCCCTAGACCATCACATGTCTTTCTCCTTCTTCCTTCAAGTTTCAGCCCAACGTCACCTTCTCAGAAGGAACATTTCTACCAGGTTAAAGTCGAAACTACCCACTCCCCTAATTAATTCTAATCTTTTATACCACCTTCTTCTATCTGCTTTTTTTAAATCACTCCCTGAAATTATATATTTGTATACTTCTTTATTGACTATCTGTCCATGAGAACATAAGCTACATGTGGGCAGGGACTTGATTTTGCTTACTACAAATTCTCATGAAAGCCATGTGATATAGGTATTATGATCCCCATTTTATGGATGAGTAAACTGAAATTTTAAGAGGTTTCTACTGTCCAAGGTTATGCAGTAAGTAAGTGGCAGAACCGGATTCCAAACTCAGGTCTGACCCCCAAATCCCATTGGCATTCTACACACTATAGTATTTCCAGTCATGTGTTATAACGAAGTCCTTTAAGTCCTGTTCTGCCCTTGGCTGGCTTGAGATTTCTGTACCACTTGACATAATTGATGATTCTTTCCTTAAACTTTGTTTTTCTCTCAAATTCCTTGACATTAAAATGTCCTTCTTCTCTTCTCTGGATATATCTTCTCATCCACCTTTGAGAACTTCTTTTCACTCACACTTATCCCCAAATATTGATGTTTACCAGGGTATTACCCGCAGGCTTCTAATCTTGTTCCATTGGCTCTCCCTGGATCATATCAGCTATTCACATGGTTTCTGCCACTACCTCATTGTGATGTGTCTGTATCTGAAGCCTGTGTGTCCAGGCTACATATCTCTTACTGGCTGTCCCGCAAGTACTCAAGATCAACATGTCCAAAATGAAACTTGTACTTTTCTTCAACTTATTCCTTTCTGTATATCACCCTCCAAATGCATGACATGGCATAATATCCAAACCCAAGACCACAGAGCCATCTTCCATACCCACTCCAGATCACCATGTCTTGCATTTAATTAGGTTGTCAGGGGTATCTTAGTTTGGCTCAGGATCCCAAACTATTGTCCCCCATGTCAGGTTCATTTTGCAGACCTATAGACATATTTATTTGTTCTGCACTGTATATTTTAAATATACAAACCAGTTGTCAACATTTTAAAAAATTAGGACTTTTTACATATGAATCTAGATTTCTAGAATATCTTGGGTGAAGGAGGAAGAGAAAGCAAGATGTGACAACCAAGTTGACATTCACACATGGCAGCAGTGACTGGAGTTGGCTTATGCTGCCCTGGCTGGCCTTCTCACTCTGTTACTCATTACACACAAAGTTCCCCAGCCAGGTGGAGCAGATCATAAACTATTTATGTTCACACGTCCACTGCAGACTTCGTCCTCTCATGGTGGAAATAGGAAAAAATGTGTTTCTCTGGTATCCGTGTTTCCAACAAGAGTGGAAAAAACTAAAAGAGTAGGAGAGCCAATTATTTCTTACCCCTGACCTGCTTTACTTCTTATATTACCTACCTGGCATCTCTCAGACAGAAAGAGAGAGAGAGTGTGTGTGTGTGTATATATATATATATATATATATATATATATACACACACATATACATATATATATATACATATACATATATATACATATGTATATATGTATATGTGTATATATGTATACATGTGTATATATGTATGTGTGTATATATGTATATATATTATATATATAATTTGTGACTATAGATTATATATATTATTTCTTAGCTATACACAAGTCTACCTAAATTCTAGGGCCCCAAGGTATATGCATGCATCCACGCATATTTGTGTAGCAATGTATGCATTAACTGGATTTGTTTGAATTTTTAAATGATCAAGTCCATATTCTCTCACAGCAATCTGATTGATGAAAGTGAGATTTCAGTAAATGTCCAGACTGGACTTTCCCCCAACCATTGATAAAGCACCAAAACACTGGACCCCACAGCCAAGTATGGGTGAACTTGCCGAAGAGCTGACACCATCTATTAAGAGGGGGATTTGTATGAAATTAAGCAACTTAAATTAAAGCACATTTTCTTTGTGACTGAACTAATGATGACAATCATGGAAGAGCCCAGAAGCAGTGGACTTCAGTTCTTCCTATGCTTTTCCTGTTTCCTCTGGTTGAATGAAAGTGGCATAAAGATCAAAGTTTTCTTTTCCTTGGGTTTCTTGAAATAAGTAAAAAGTCTAAGATTCATTATTTAGATTTTCTGGATGTTTAACAGAGCAGACATTACATTTCTTCTGGGATATTTTTGTTTGGGTGGTGATAGGGGGACTCAGGAAAAAGAGTTGTTGATCTTCTGGGACCTTCAGCTAAATGAGCTATCCTACCTGTTCTGGTGGTTGTGTTGTGACAGTGGTTAATTAGAACTATGAAGACACTGACATGGCCAAAATGTTCCAGGTGGTTGGTACCCAATGCTTGGATTTAGAAAATGGCATCAGTGACCACAGGAAAAATGGGCTGTGAGTCCCTAAGTCCATTCTTCTGGATTTGGATTCCTTCCCAGCTCCTAATACAGAGATAGGTGGGCTCAGTGAGACACTGGAGGTCGGCTGAGGGGTAGGGGTGGGTGGAGGGTGTCTACAGTGATGGTGGTAATAATAATAAGTATTATTATTATTTTTTTCAGTTTTTACAGATTATCTCTCCCAATCCTTGCAATGACCCTGCACTCTTATTCTTATTTTGCAGATCTGGAAGCTAAGGCTCAGGGAGGTATAGTGATTCCCCTTTGTCACACGGAGCAATAGGCTTCTCAGAAGCTGGTGTCTTTGCTCTTAGCTTATACTGTGTCTTTGAAAACATAAGCTTATGTTTTCTGAGAGGAAAAAAAGATTTGAAGTTGTATTGGTAGCAAATAGTATTCTCTTCAGTAGAAGAAAGGTTGTCACAATCTTTTCCAGGTTCTGCCTCATTTTAGGTTCAAACTGGAGGTAGAACGGGCTTCAGAGGATGACACGTTCCCATCAGATAAGAACAGGGTCTGGGATCTACTCAGAAAGGCTCTCATCATCCTGATGAACAAATGCCTTTTCTGACCAAATCTTCTGTCAGATGAGAATGGGATTTGGGGCAATTTATGGAATTTTTTAGATAAGTAAGAATTTAGCTACCATCATCATTCACATATTCTTAGTGATTCCCTAAAGATTTTCCCCTCCTCATAATTTTTTTAAAAAGAGAGATAAGCTTGTGAGACATGCATTATCAGACTATTGCTTTCTTTTCTTTTTCTTTTTTTTTTTTTTTAAGGATTTTATTACTTATTTGACAGAGAGAGAGAGAGAGAGAGAGAGAGAGAGAGAGAGAGAGCACCAGCAGGGGAAGCAGCAGACAGAGGGAGAAACAGACAGGGAGCCTGATGCAGGACTCGATCCCAGGACCCTGGGATCATGTCCTGAGCCAAAGGCAGATACTTAATGGACTGAGCCACCCAGGTGCCCCAGACTATTGCTTTCATTTTACCATTTATCTTGAAATTATTTCTACATTTCTAAGAACTTCTGTAGATTACTCTGTGGAAATAAATTAATGTTCTTTTTTTTAAGATTTTTATTTTTTTATTCATGAGAGACACACAGAGAGAGGCCGAGACACAGGCAGAGGGATCAAGTCCTGGACCCCGGGATCATGACCTGAGCCAAAGGCAGACACTCAACCACTGAGTCACCCAGGTGCCCCTAAATTCATGTTCTAATTTAATGTTTTCAAATTGCAAGGGCTTTTATACTTTTCTGGCTGAAACCTGCAGAGATTCTAGTAATCATGAAAAATTTGATTAGTGAAATGTATTAGTTTTCTCTTATACAACATTTTCTTTTTCAATGAATTTCAAAAGTGTCCTGCCAAATCCATTACATTGTGTCTCTATGTCCTGAATGCATAAAAATTTAATTTTGAATCTGGTTTATTTATTACATTTAGTACCAATTTAGAAAACATCACTCAGCAAGTATGGGTAGGTTTGCTATTCATTAATACATTCAACAAAAATATTTGGTGTACCTACAATAAAAAAGGAATTTACTAGACACCAAAGGCATGTCAAGAAAATTACAGAGCCTAGAAGTCACCAAAGATAAATTTAAATTACTTACATTTTTCTTCCTGTGGTCAAATCTCTGGCCATGTTTACACAAAGGAAGCATGGATGATATAGCTCCAAACTAGCTTTTCAAACTCTAAGGTTCATTTCTCATAGCCAGAGACAGCTGAAGGGAACAAAAATATTTTTGAAGGGTGAGTTTACCTTCCCTGAAAGACCAGGCCATGTCCCCCTGGCTAAAATTTCTAGCATAAGGTCAGGGTTTTGTAACTTTAACATTCAGGATAAAGACACACCTAGAAAGGCTGCTGAGTAGAAGGGGGTGGAGGCCGAGAAGCAAAGAGAGAAGACTCTCCAGAAGATTCTGAGCTTCCAGAGGGGATTTTGATCCCTCTTGTGCCTGCTGCCCTTTCCTTTCCAGACTATGTGCCAACACTGTGGTTTCCCTGGCTCTCTCCCCTCCTTGTCTTTCTTCCTTCTCCTGGAATGCACATGCCCAGAGTGGAGGGAGTTGGCTTTCTCTTTGAAGAAGGTGCTTCAGAGGCCATTTGTGCTTCTTTCCAGACCTCTTTTTCTCCAGTTGAACATATCACCTTCTGTAACTTCATCACCCAAACATCCTATCAAATCAAAGTAATGCTGGTTTCTTCAGCTGCCTCTATTCTTGAGTAAATACGCATACATACCTATGTTTTGCTTTGATTTTTTTCAATAAATCTGAGCATCTGCATTTACATTCGAGGTATTTTCCCTATTAAGTTGTAAACTTCTATGATGCATTTGAAAGAGCACAGCTTGATTAGATCAGTGTGATTTTTTCCTTTCTGATTGGATTTGGTTTTTCTACAGAGTTCTGCCTCCTGATTTCAAACTATTTTCCATTTGCCAGAACTTCTCTCAATTTGGAACAAATCCAAACCTGTTTCCTCGGTCTCTTGGTGTTGTACACCAAGAGGCATGCAATAAATACCTGTGGACTCCTAAATCTGAGCGGCTATTATCCAGAGGTTGGAGAGCAGCTGTTTCTGTCTCTAGACAGGATAGAAGAAGAGGAAACTGGCTGGAATGGTGGGGAAAGATTTAGGTTGGATACAAGGAACAGCTTCAACTTTGTCAGGTCTTGGGCAGCCCGGGTGGCTCAGCGGTTTAGTGTCTGCCTTCAGCCCAGGGCCTGATCCTGGAGACACAGGATCAAGTCCCACGTCGGGCTCCCTGCATGGAGCCTGCTTCTCCCTCTGCCTGTGTCTCTGCCTCTCTCTCTATGTCTCTCATGAATAAATAAATTCTTAAAAAAAAAAAAAAGCTTTGTCAGGTCTTGACAGGAGATTGTGGAGTCTTCCTTGAAGATAGGTTGTTGGGAAGTGGGGAACTAACCCCGCCAGATAGCTTCAGCTACTCCAGGAGTGGGGAGGGAGAGGCAAGTGTTGCCATTCCACTGGTGAGTCAGACCATTGACTATGCCTCCAGAAATGGAATCAGAGTCCATTCCTTGGACAGGAAACCACTGTCCCTGTAAAAATAATAGCTACCATTTACTGTGTGCAAAACACTTCATATCCATTTCATCCAAATCCTATGATAATTCTTCGAGCTAGATATTATCCCCATTTCAAAGCTGAGGAAACAGACACACAGTGGGTTAAATAACTTGCCCAAAGCCATACAGCTGGCAAGTGGTGAAGCAAAGACCGAACCCCAGATCCCTTTGAACCCAAACACTGCACCCCTATCGCTACATGGTACAGAATCCTTTAGGGAAATATCCGATGTTAGCACGGTAACCAGTAGGCAGTCTCAGATCAGTGGAGAATATTTGGCATTATAATTTGCAGCTTCAGAAATGCTAAAAACGATGTATGGCACTAACCTGAATAATCTTACTTGACTTGGGTCACATTTTCTTTTTTTAAAAAATATTTTTATTCATGAGAGGCACAGAGAGAGAGGCAGAGACACAGAGGGGGAAGCAGGCTCCCTGCAGAGAGCCCGATGGGGAACCCTATCCCAGGACCCCAGGATCTCACTCTGTGCGAAAGGCAGATGCTCAACTTCTGAGCCACCCAGATGCCCCCACAATTTTCTACATGATAGCTTTTCACCAAAAGCTTGTCAGCTGACTCCCAAGAGCTAAGTAAGTACTATTAGGATATGGAGGACAATCCGTACAAATCAAATAACTAAAACAATACTCACTGAATGGCATCAGAATTTAAGACTACAGTTTGCTTTGTATCCATGTGTAGACATCGCCTTCCGAGTATTTATCTATGTTGTTTTCTAGTGAGCTTGTTGTTTCATTCAAGGAGTGATTAAATAGCATCTAGTTCAATCCAGTTCAGTCTTTTAGAAGATTGTTGAATGTATTTGATGAATTAATTTGGTAACTTTTGGTTATATTGTCTTTGGAAATATTTGTACTTCTAAGGAATTAAATCAGAATCAGATAGGGTTAACTGCATGAAGTGTCCATACTAACTAATTTATTTCTGATCCTTTTGTGCTTTGTTACATATGTTTGTGTCTATGTTGACTTTTCAATCTAGAAAATAGATTGAAAAAAATCTAGACCTCATAGCACTATAGAGGTTTAACTGCCTATGGAATAACTGAATGAATGGAATTGAACAAATGCCAAAGACCCTGGGTGGTTTGATTAATCAAACAAAATAAGCCTCCACCCAAATGACTGAAAAGAATAATCACCCAGTAAATACTTTCTAAAACATTTGGTGCTAAATAGGAATTAAGCTAATAATTGTCATCTTGCTTCTAAAAATATTGACAGTGGCCCTGGAAAGGATTTGGAGCATTAAAAGGAATCTCCCTGTGGGCAGCTTGAAGCCAGGACTGCCGAGCAGAAACAGTTTGCTGCCGCAAACCACGTACTATTCGAGGCATGGAGGGCTAAGAAGTAAGATCCTGATGATACTCTTGATTTCTGCTGAAAGCCTTGAGTGTGCCGATTAGCTCCCAGACCAGGGGTACATGCTTTATTTGAAGTGCTTGGTCAAGATGCAATCTTCTTTTGATTTGCTTCTCTGGAGTTACTTTTAGCTTTAGCCACATTACCTCCTTATGGAACTCAAACAGTTAACAGTTCAGCTAAGTAAATTACCCCAAGGATACAATAGAAGTTTATGCTCTTTGAGTTACACTCTGGACTCTACTTTTTATGCAAGGAAGCCTTTCTGGCACACAGCCAGCCTGGGTGGGGAGAGACCTTGCATGGTCCCTTCCCCCCCTCATCTTTGCTTACCAATGGAAACGAGGAAAGGAAGATGAGAGAAGTAAGGAAGAATCAGGCAACTACTTTGCCTGGCTCCCTTAGTTTCTCCCTATTTGAGGTAAAAGGCCACCCACCTGGGCCCAGTGCACTGTTCCTCACAGACTTGAAGATGGGAACAAAATATTATTCATTCCTCACTGTCATAACTAGTGTCTGCCAGGAAATTGGTGGCAGGATGTGGAGAAAGTGGGGGTCTTGGCATGGAAGCATAAGCAGTGTCCAGACGCTCTAGGGACCTGACATACGAATCCTTGAAGTAGCTCTACAAGTGGGAGGTTACCCTAGGATGAAAAGCGAGAAGTGGGTAAATATCAAGTGTGGGTAATTTTACCCAAGAAGTGACACATAATAGCAAATGCTTTATTGTACTTATTATTCCAGATTCTTCATGTATAATAATCCCTTTAATCATAACAACAATCACATGAAACAGATACAATTCATTTTATTCTTTTTAATATTTATTTATTTGTTTATTTGTTCATTCATTCATTCATTCATTCATTCATTCATTCATTCATGAGAGACACACAGAGGCAGAGACATAAAAAGAGGGAGAAGCAGGCTCCTCACAGGGAGCCCTATGTGGGACTTGATACCCCAACCGGGGATCACGCCCAGAGCCTAAGGCAGACACTCAACCACTGAGCTACCCAGGCATCCCTATACAGTTCATTTTATAGATCAGGAAACTGAGGTACAGAAAGGCTGAACAATTTACCCAGATGCATGTTCTGAGATTGGGACCCAGACAGCCAGTCTACAGTGGCTTTTAACCACTAGATATTATTGCCTCTATGAGCCAAACTGTGCCCGAGAGCTGGGGGTGTCTGTTGAGCCTAGAATGAGGTGAGGGCTCCGAAAAAGTGGCACAAAGAAGGGTCTCCTGGCAGGCAGCCTCTAGGATATGAATTTAGTAGGGAGAAAATATAGTCACTAAGAGGCTGAGACACAAAGTCAAAGAAAGAAAAACAAAACAAAACAAAACAAGAACTTTTTACTAAAGGGGATTCATGTAGCAAAAAGGAACCAGTATGGAGATTTGGATTCAATAATAAAGTAGTAGCGGCCACCTCTTACCATGTGCCAGGCACAACAGTAAGTGTTCTGTATAGCTCTGTAATCCACATGATCACATAAAATGAGAGTTTTAATCTCCATTTTCCCAGTGAGGAAACTGAGGCATAGAGACACTACATTACTCAATATCCTGTGCCTAGGAGGCAGTAAGGCCAGAACTACAAACCTGTGTCTGTCTGACTTCTGAGACGATGATTTAACCCCTGGGTCATCATGGCAGAGAATCCAGTCCCTGGACAAAAAGGGTGGAACCAGTGTTTGTGGTCACTTACCTGGCACAAGGTTGAGGGATGAGGGTTTAGAAAGAACTTGGGAGATGACTACACTCAAAATCCACAAAGATAGCAGTGTCCTGAAGTAATGGTTGATTCAACTCAAGTCTGGGCTTCTTGCCCATTGGGGACTGTTTATTTCAACTTTCCACCCAATCTGTCAGGTTCTATTTATAGTGGGTAAATGCATCATTGCAAGAAAACTCACAAAGCAATTCATTTTAAAAATGAATTATTTTTAAATGTTGTATTATAAGACTGGTTTGAAGAACAAATTACTTTTCATTTGAATACATAAAAGTCCAGATGACCGAATTCTTCAGGTGGGGACATATAATCTAAAAAACTTTGACCGTAATTGCATTATTTTCATCCATACAATTTAGGAGAGGCTTGTTCATTGCTCCCACTCATTTTCACTCATCCACACTAGCAGCCTCTAGGCCTCTATCTACAGCCCATGTCAAGCACCTTCAGTGATCATGTTATAAACATTTTTTTTTTTTTTGAGAGAGACAGAGAATGCGCACCCAGCACAGAGCCAATGCAGGGCTCAATCTCACTACCCTGAGATCATGACCTGAGCTGAAAACAAGGGTTGGATGCTCAACTGTTTGAACCATCCAGGTGCTCCAACAGTAATTATGTTACAATATATAACTGCTCTAGTTACATATCTTAGCTTCATTTCTCTTAAGTTATCAGCTGCATTTTGCCATATGCACTCCAACTATCTGCTCACAAATCACAACTGATCAATCTACGTGAATCAGATTGATAATGAAGAATTAGACTTTTCTCATTATCAATAAAAAAGGTAGATGCAAGGCACAGATACATTATAGATGAGCAAGGTCCACAGATAATTTTTAAAAATCGATCAAGAGTAATTCATGCACTATCAGAAAATCCATGGAAGCATGAACCATGTCTTTTTCGCTAACCACCATACACTTAGCATGGTACTCAATCACTTTTTGTCCAGAAAGTATATGTTGGCTGCCTACTACATGTTCAGAATCATCTTGCTGCTAATGCACATAAGTCTCTCCCTCCACAAGAGTATACATTTTCCCTACTTGAATCTGCTAAATAGAATGCAAACAATAGTGGAAAAAAGCAATGGAACCTATTGATTTTAGTGTGTCAATCATGAAAAGTTGCATATATTTCATATACATCTTAGAACTGATGCTTTCAAAGACAGATTTTCCATGGATTAGAATATTTCCAGGAACTTCTCCCATAAAGTATACTTCCTTTAGATGACTCAGCCAGTCTCAGGGCCATCTTTTTCCTATTCACTTGTGCATTTTTTTTTTCTCTTTCTCATGAACAACACAGTCATTGTAGTTGTGACTCTTCCAACATTTAATACACATTATTTAAAGTTTAAATTTAGAATCATGATCATCCAATTTTAGTTCTAAAACATGTTTCTCTTAGAAACTGTGAAGCATCCATAATCTTCATCATACTAACAAGTTTTATTCCTTTTATCATTTCCTTCTTGTTCTGTGGCATATAACAACAACTGAAGTTGTCTAGCCCAGTACTTCTCAAGCTTTAATGTGTCTACAAATGACATGGGTATCTTACTAAAATTTGGATTCTGATATAGTAGGTCTGGGGTGGGGTCTGGAATTCTGTGTTTCTTTTTCTTTTTCTTTTTTTTTTAAAACTTTGTTTACTTGAGAAAGAGCATGTGCATGCATGCATGCTTACACAAGTGAGGGAGGGCAGAGGGCAGAGGGAGAGAGAATCTCAAGAAGGCTCCCCGCTGAGTATAGAACTCCACACAGGGCTTACTCTCACAAACCATGAGATCATGACCTGAGCTGAAATCAAGAGTTGGATGCTCAACCAACTGAGCCACCAGACACCCCTGGTATTCTACTTTTCTAACTAGCTCCCAGGTGATGCCAACGCTACTGGTCAGGACACTACTCTGAGCAACAAGGGTCTGGAAGACTGAGCAGCCAGTCCAGAGTTACCTGGATCACCTGGTGTGGCTTTTATATTTTGCTCTACCAAATGAAGTACTGTTGGGAACATTAAATCAGATTTAGATTAAAATGGGGTTGGGATTAAAGAGCACTTCTTCCCCTGGGGCACCAGGATGGCTCAGTGGTTGAGCATCTACCTTTGGCTCAGATCCTGATCCCGGGGTCCTGGTATCGAGTCCCGCATTGGATTCCCCACAGGGAGTCTGCTTCTCCCACTGCCTGTGTCTCTGCCTCTCTCTCTGTGTCTCTTATGAATAAATAAATAAAATCTTTAAAAAAAATAAGAGCATTTCCCTAAAGTAAACACTTACTTATTCACTATTTTCTTTAGGATAAGATGAATACATTTTTCCATTGAGAAGAAACCTCATTCTCCTGATGTCTGCAAATCAGAGAACCCAAGCTTGTTTCACAGTTTAAGATGTGTTTAAAAATGTATATTCTTATTATTGGTATTAATTCTTATGTATAAATTAATCCAGGGCAATAAAAGACTTGGTAAAGTTTGCTAAGCACCTGGAAACAATGAAGAAGAATATTATACGTAATTTTAGTTAACACATTTGGAATACATTGGGTTTCTAATTCAGCATATTTTATTAAATATGTGAAACATGATAAAACAAAGGCATGTGTATTGAG
This sequence comes from Vulpes lagopus, assembly GCF_018345385.1. Classification (NCBI taxonomy): domain Eukaryota; kingdom Metazoa; phylum Chordata; class Mammalia; order Carnivora; family Canidae; genus Vulpes; species Vulpes lagopus. The sequence continues at coordinate 43,379,899 of NC_054838.1, forward strand.
TCTTTACTTCAAGGTAAGCATTATAAACCTTAATCCTTCACTATAGTATAGTTATGTTCATCCATTGGAAAAAAACAAAAAACAGTAACAAACAGATGCCTGGCTGGCTCCGTTGGTAGAGCATGCAACTCTTGATCTCAGGGCTAGGAGTTCAAGTCCCATGTTGGGCATGGAGCCTACTTAATTACTACAACAACAACAATTTATTTACAAGTTTATTTATTGACAGTGTTCTTACAAATAAATAAATTACTAAATGAATGATGTAAATGAAAAGTTCCTAACTCAGAGACAACCATTTTAATGATAGTTTTGGTAGAGTTCAACTTTCTTGAGAATTTGTCCAGTAGATAGAAAGTAGCCAGGAAATTAATGGAGATCTAAAAAAGGATTTTTACTAATACTACTGAGTTAAACAGAGGTTAAGAGGAAGGGGAAAAAATTCTCCCCCATCCTTTGTCAAAAGTAATATTTATGTAGTATAGAAAAGCTGGGAAACAGAAATGTAAAGGAAAAAATATCTAGAATTTGAGTCCCCGAAACAACCATTGATAACATGTTGATATGTTTTTATTCTTTTTTCCTTGCATATGTTTTATTTTACATGTTTGAGATCACTCTGTACAGTATATACATTTATTATCCCTTTTAACATAACATCATACAATTTCCCATTCATTAAAATATAACTTTTTTTTTGGTTGAAGTAAAGTTGATACACCATGTTACATTAGTTTCAGTTGTACAATATGAGTGATTGCACAACTCTATACATTATGCTAAGCTCACCACAAATGCAGCTACCATCTGTCACCATGCAACAGTGTTACAATACCATTGGCTATATTTTCTATGCTGTACCTTTCACCCTGTGACTTACTTATTCCATCACTAGAAACCTGTACCTCCCATTCCTCTTCTTCCATTTGCCCATCCTCCCCACTGGCAACCACTAATTTCTTCCTTGTGTTTACACGCTTATTTTTGCTTTATTTGTTTTTTAGATTCTACATATAAGTGAAATCATACAGTATTCGTCTTTCTCTATTTTACTTAGTATAATGCTCTTTATGTCCATCCATTTTGTCACAATGACAAGATCTCATTCTTTTTTATGACTAGTATTTCATTGTGTGCATATACCACATCTTCTTCATCCGTTCATCTGCCAATGGACACTTAAGTTGCTTTCCTATCTTGGTTATTGTAAATAATGCTGCAATAAACAAGGGGTGTTTCTGAACTCTGAAGAGTTCCATGATACTGATGAGACACCTCTTAATGATGCTCAGATCTTGCCCTACTATCAATTGCTGGAGGTGCTGCTAAGAGGTCAAAGGGAATGAACGCCTCTTAAAGGATTTTACAGCTCATTGCCAAGTTCCTGACCTTTCAAGACCATCAAACCCACTTGCTGCTGGAGGTTGTGAGTGTCCTCTCTGAACCTGGGTACCATGTCTTCTCAAAGGTTTGCCGTGATGCCCCAATACCAAAAATTGGAATAAAGACAGGATCCAGCCCTGCGGGTGACCTTATTCACTCCACCTGACAAAAAAAAAAAAAAAAAAGAAAAGAAAAGAAAAAAAACAAAACCCGGTGTTTTTTTTTGTTTTGTTTTTGTTTTGTTTTTGTGGTCAGCAACAGGGTGCGTTTAATAGAGTCTTCAGGCCGACCTCCCCCCAGTTCCTGCCCGCCCCCCTCCCCACCGGGCTCCTCTGAGGTTTCATTCCACAGATCAGCAGCAGATGAGATACTTTACATGAGACACAGCACGGCTGATGTTGAAGACGAAGGGGCCCTACTCTTACTTTAAGAGTGTAAGGCTTTGGACTTCCCCGGCCACATGCAATAAAGCAAGTTTTATATACACTCCCCATAAATCTTTTTCTAACATTTTCTTATATAAATTTAAATATTTTACATAAAAAGGCTTTTCCTCCAAACATAGAAATTTGAGTGAGACATATATTCCCTACCTGTGAACTTGTTTCTTCACTAAAATATAAAGGCTATCTGATATTAAGGGTAAGTGTCTTTTGACTGCTGGAGATGACTGAAGTCTGAGTTGCACCGTGGAGAAGGCACTTATGTTTTCCGAGGTCTCCAGTCACGTTATCGCATTGGGCACTCACAGAGTTGCTGTCCTCCAGAAGCTGTACCAAGGCCTCCGAGTGCCCAGTCACTGAGGCAGCTGGGGAAAAATGGTGAGTAAACTTGATTCTAAAATTATGGCATAAAAAATAAAAACAGCACGGACCAGTTCTCAGTCTAGAATCTAGGGTCTAGTGGACCATCCCCTGCCCGGATCCTCTCTCTCCACAGACTTTGGCAGCTGGCACATAGTAACAGGCTGTGGCAGTATTCAGGAACGGGCTGTCCTGCACACAGACTCCTCTCTCCCTTTCAGCTTCCCGGATGAGCCCCTAACAGTTGTCTGCTTGCAGCCCTAAGTGAGCGGGAGACTCGGCTGCAGGAAGTACGCTCAGCTTTCTTGGCCGCATACAGCAGCACAGTGGGGCTTCGAGCAGCAGCCCCCAGCCCCTCTGGTGCCATTGGAGGCCTACTGGAGCAGTTTGTCCGTGGTGTTGGACTCCGGGGCACCAGCAGCAGCACCTTATGAAGTAGCCAGCCCACAACAATTTCCTGCTCCTCTCACCTGAGCCCTGAGCGGAGTCAAAGCCATGCCTGGACAAGGGGTGCTTCAAGATAGGAGGGAAATCTTCTCACTCCTCCTTCTCCATCATGCACATGGCAGCCCCAAAGCTGAGCAGGGCTAAGGACAGGGTTCTCCAACCCCCAGCTTCCTGACTGGTGACCACCACCTCTCTTGTCATTGCCTTTCACCCACCCTAGTCTTTGTTGGGATTCCCATCAATTCTCAGATCTGTGTGGGATTTCCCTGGGGCCTTGTGGGGGCTGAGACCTCATGAAAGACTCCCCTCTTCCCATTCTTGTTTCCTGGAGAGGAGGGATCACCTGCACTGAGAATGAGACAGTTTGACACAGATCACAAAATAAAAATCTTTTTGAACTAAAAAAAACAAGGGGGTAATCTTTTCAAATTAGTGTTTTCTAAAATAGAATTTTACATAATTACATTTTAAAATATGTACTAAATTTTTGCATTTATCACTCTACTCTGGACATTTGAGTTTTTCCAGTCTTTCATTTTATACATAACTGTCATAATACTTATTCTTGCCCCCTTAAAAAATTATTTTTTCCAGTATTCTGGTTATATACCTTTTGTTTTCCTTCCTTTTCTAGGCTAAACTCCTTTTAAAACCTTTTTCAGATCGAAAGTTCATTTCTCAGTTTTAATGTAATAAATCAAGTGAAGTCAACAAAGATTTGTTGACTGGGTATGTCCTTTCCCCTACTTAAAAATATTTACACTGTGAAATAGTCAATAATCTCTTAAGTCAAGATCCAAACTTTTCCAGATTTAATATAAAAATTTCCATTCAGCAAATGCACACTAGAAATTCTAGACATAAACCAGTTCCAGCCACCAACATGTTTACGGAACTCTCTCATCACTGGCTACTTCAAAAATGGTGTTATGGGCCAGTGGCTAAAACTGGACAGATTATATTTTAAATTAGTCAAGAAATATAATACTCTAAACCACCTGGAGTCAGGGAAAGCATTCACTTTTCTTATAAATCTAACATCTCAACCTTCTAAAAATTCTTGCCATCATCATTTTTGCATGTTTGCTAAGATGCCACACAAAAAGTGTAGTGGGTGGGGAGTATAACTGTTATTCATCTGTTAGAAACGATGTCCTGTTTGCACTTGAACTCCCAGTGTGGTTTTCAAGTTCGTACACAGGGATTTCCTTCCTCACTTCTACTCTCCTGCTGTCCAATAAACAAACTCCCCCTTGTTTCTTCTAAACCTTGAGGCCTGGGCTGGTGCTCTGCTTGAGCCTCCCACTTCCTGATCAGCTGCTAACACCACCAAGGACTAATCATATGGCTGTTTCCTTACTAGGGTTTCTGCCCTTATTTTACTAGGGGGTCCTGGTTCCTTTTGTGGTTAAATTCTCTTCCTCATTGCCCCCATTGTGCATCTGCCCAAATGGATTCCTGTACAGAGTTATTCATGCCAGCATTATGTATAAGAGTGAATAAGTGAAACCATCTAAATGCCAAATACAGGAGATGATTTAAAAAATATTATATGAGGGGTTCCTAGGTGGCTCAGTCAGTTAAATGTCTGCCTTCAGCTCAGATCATGGTCTGTGGATCCTGGGATCAAGCCCCAGTGGTCAGGCTCCCTGTCCTCTGCTTGCTCTCTCTCAAATAAATAAATAAAATATTTTTTAAAAATAAAAAATTATTACATGATACAGCTGTTTTTTTTAATTCAATAAGCATCTTTCTAAATAAAAACTTTTTGAAAACCAAAATTATAAGGAATTTTTTTATATTTTTAAAGATTTTATTTATTCATGAAACAGAGAGAGAGACCGAGGCAGAGACATAGGCAGAGGGAGCCCGATGTAGGACTCAATCCCAGGACCCTGGGATCACACCCTGAGCCAAAGGCAGATGCTCAACCACTGAGCCACCCAGGCTTCCCTACAAGGACACTTTTTTAAAGTGATAGAAATTTATAACCATCTTAAATCAATAGCCATTTTAATACTTTTTAAAAGATTTTATTTTTAAGTGATCTCTACATCCAGTGTGGGGCTTAAAGTCACAACCCTGAGATCAAGAGTTGCATGTTCCACCAACTGAGCCAACCAGGCATCCCCATTTTAATACGTGATGAAATATAAATATACTAAAGTCTAATGTCAGAAATTTAAAAAAAAAATTTTTTTCCCAGATACGTTTGCAGCTTGCTCACTTTTAGTTTTCATTTTTTATGCTTCTGGCCCAGAAAGTCCTTTGAATTTTCTAAGTTCAGGCTAAAGAAGTTGCTGTAGGATGATTTGATATCATAGGGCTTGCACCCTACTTCCTAATCTGGCCAAGTAGTCATGGCAAAGTATCTGTAAGTCACACAGCTGATAAGATTAGAAGTAGAAAATAAAAAAGCCAAAATGATTGGAAAAACTATTAGTTGCATGAGATGGGACATTTTTTTGAAAGAACCTTTTAGTGTTACTTTTAAAGAAGTTTATCTCCTGGTTTCTCTTATTAACACATTTGTTTTACAAAAATATTTATAGAGATAAAAATCATACAATAGGAAGATTTGTTTTTGCTTTTTTTTAAATAACAATTTTAAAGTATTTTGTAGCCTTCTGTTTGGGGGAGGGTAAGGGTCACCAGGCAGATGACCTCACTAGTGCCTATCGATTGATCAGGTAATTCCAGATTGACTGGTTGATTATTCCAGATATGACTGGTCATATTACTGGGAGGGGCAGAAACTGCAATTAAGTTAGAAGTGAAGTCTTGGTTTGCTATCTGGGACTCAAGAAACAAGTGACTCCACATTGGGCTTGTTTTTTGGTTTGTTTGTTTTTTAAAAAAAAAACACCACCACACGAGTGCAATGAAGACCTCGTGTGCCACCTCCTCTGACACAACACGAAGCACACAACTTTCTATGAATATCCTTATCAAAAGAGTTGAATGCATTCAAGCCACAGGCAACTTATCTTTAAAGGAAGTACAGAGATGAGGGACAAGTTAATTGACACCACTGGGAGGCAGAAGACAAGTCCAGAATGTGCAGCATGGTACAGAATGGTTGGCCCAGTTTCTGTACAAGTCCATTAAATAAGTTTAAATGTTGTGGGGGACTATTGAGATAAAAAAAGAGATTTATGTTCAGACCTTCTTTACATAACTGATTCAAACAACCCCTGTTTAAAAAGATAATTTTGAGACAATTGAAAAATTTGATTTTAATTTAAAAATTAATTTTAAAAATTGGACTGTGGTTTATTTTCTTATTTTTTTTTAAAGATTTTATTCATTTATTCGTGAGACAGAGAGAGAGAGAGAGAGGCAGAGACACAGGCAGAGGGAGAAGCAGGCTCCATGCAGGGAGCCCAATGTGGGACTCAATCCCGGGGCTTCAGGATCAGGCCCCGGGCCAAAGGCCATGCTAAACCGCTGAGCCACACAGGCTGCCCATGGGCTGTGGTTTAGAAAGGCTAGGGACAATTTTGTCGAATTTGTAGTCTGGTAATAGCATGGTGGTTATGTAAGAAAATGTCTGTATTTTTGAGATGAACGCCGAATTATATAGGAGTGAAATGACATACAGGATTTACTTTAAAATGTATTGGAAATAAAAGAAACGGGGTTAAAAGAAGCATATGTGGGCAATCTTAACAATTGTTGAATCTTGAAGGGAATTTGGGGTTCACCCTATTTTTTTCTACTTTTATGTTTAGTTTTTCATAATAAGTTGTTTTCAAGTATTTAGATATTAGGAAACATTTATTTAAGGAGATAGTAGGAAGGCTGAAGAAGTTCTTTCCTTGGTTGTCTTTATTTATTGAAAAACAAAACAAACATGGGAGTTTTGGCAAACCATCTCCAGAACACTCAGCTTATAAAGACATTCCTCCAAGAACTGCCCACCACCCTATCCCTGATTCCCTCCCCCTCCCCACCCCCCAGCCCACTGACCACCACCACTCTGGACTGTTTAAGGCCGTAGCTAATTTCACCAGGGTGGATATAACCCAAGATGGCTCAGTCGATTCTTGCTGCCAAAGATTTAAAATTGAGATTCAAAATCTGCCCATCAGACTCTGCTGTTGGAGAACTCTGGAACTAGAGAATAGTATATCTTGCCAGTGACCTGGAGAAATACAGACAGCTGACCTAGGAGGGTGGTGGCAGGGTAGAAAAAGAAGCAGATGCAGAAGTCTGACTGTGTTCCTTGCCCAGAGGGCCAGCTGCACTCCTCCTCTTGGGCTTTATGAAACCCACTTCTCATGTGATAGCAAATCACGTCCAGGTCTTGATCTTCGGGTTGTGAGTTCAAGGCCCATGTCTGGCTCCACATGCACACCTGCAAGGGCTGACCTTGGGTCAAAACACTGAGGTTTTAGCTGCTAATGAGTGACAGGTAAAAGCCTGGCAAGTGCTGGTGGTAGAGGATGTCGCTGGAGACTGTCCCTTAGCAGAGGGGGCCTTTGGCCTCACAGAAGGGTTAAGTCCCTCATGACCATTTCAGGAACTTTCTACCTAATAACTGTTTCACATAAACATATTAGCTCTTTTACTATCTTTAATAAAACTCTTTATAAAACAAAGTGGGTCTCAGAGCACCTGGGTGGCTCAGTTGGTTGTGCGACTGACTCTTGATTTCAGCTCAGGTCTTAATCTCAGGGTTGTGAGTTCGAGGCTTGCATCGGGCTCCACACTGGGCATGGAGAGGAGCCTATTTAAGGATAATAAATAAATAATAAATAAATAAATAAATAAAACTTTAAAGTGGGTCTTTATGAGACTCCATTCTCACATGATAAATTTTGCTCCCTAGTCTGCCTTTTTTCTGGTCTAAAGCTGCCTCTGGTGTGTTACCATAACTGCAACTAAAAGAACCCTTCTGAATACAACTGCTTGTAGTTTTATCTGGCCTAATTACGGTGCCTGCTTGGAGCACATGGGTGGGGGGCTGCTAAACAGCTCCCCTCCGGTTTACAATTCTCCATCTCTGTAACCGAGAGAGACAGTAGAACCTACTGGATGGAGAGACTCATGTCTACCCCCACCCCCAGGGGAAACTTGCCTCCCTTTAACTTGAAAAGCTTCCTTGGCGACCTGACAAGCGTTGCCTAATTAATCAGAAGTGGAGATGAGAGAAGTTCAAAGACAGGTGGCTTCAAAGAACCTTCTGCTCTGACAATGCCACTTGATCAATGCAGACGTGGCAAAGGACAATGTGACAAGGCAATTGAGGAAATGTTCTAGAGGCCAGTGAGCAGGGTGATTGAAGATCTGACCCATCTCAGGTTCTGATATCAGCTCTTGAATTCTTTGCTCTAAAGCTATAATTCAATGGGGTGGATTGAGTGTGATAGCTAGCATGTCCTCCAAGGGCCGAAATGTTTGTCTGTCTGTCTGATGTGCCTCACCAGCCTGGCACATAATTGGCATTCAGTAAATGTTTTCACCTGAAGTTAAAGCTTTCATAGGTTTGTAAGCCCCAACAAGGTCTGACCATAATGTACCCCTGCACATGTCAGTATAAGACAGTTCTGAGTCCCGTATTATTTGGAAATCCCTTTAGAAAAAGAAAGGGGGAAACACCTGGGTGGCTCATAGGTTGAGCATCTGCCTTCTGCTCAGGTTGTGATCCCAGGACCCTGGGATCAAGTCCCACATCAGGCTCCCCGGAGGGAGCCTGCTTTTCCCTCTGCCTGTGTCTCTGCCTCTCTCTGTTTCTCTCATGAAAAAAGTAAATAAACAAAAATTAAAAAAAGAAAAAAACCCAAATGCTCTACAAGCTGATAATGACAAAGGTATCATGCCAAAGTATATCAAAAGAAAGAAAAACTGAAGTATTTCGTCTTTCAAAGGAGTACAGCAAATCCTGGGACCGTCATATCAAAATCTTCTGACAACAATCCTCATCTTTCTCAAACTGTGGCTGGGAAATGGGCCAGCAGAACTTCAAGAGAGCTGAGAGGCAAAATGGCTGTTGAGTGGTGGAAGGAAGGAGCCACCGGTGGGCTCTGTGCACCGTGGCCAGACAGCATCTTCCCCTCTCACTCACATCGAATCTCTCTTCTCTGACCTTAAGAGTCGCTGCTACTCGTTGCTATCTTAGATGATCCAGGAAATGAAGTCTGCACAGTGAGCTCACTCAAGAAAGGAGCTTCCTTTCTATGCAAAGCCCGGTGGGGCTGCCAGCACAGAAGTAATTCTTGCAGTGCAGTAAGATGGTTGGGGCAGTGTTTATTCACGTGTCTTTCTCTTTCTCCCCAGACCAAATGTTCATGGCATTGCACTAAACATTACTAAGGGTTAAGGACAGACCAACGGTTCTTTTCAGAGGAGCTGAACATATTCCTATCATAACCGGCATGACTGATATGATTTCACCCTTCTGTATTGTGCAGGACTTCTGGGCTGTGATTGATTTGACCACAGTAAACTTGACCTGGAATTATCAAAATTTGGCTGTCTTGATTCTTCAGGAAGTTTTCTTCCCTTGCCATGTGAACAACATACACTTTACTTTCCCTCTTGCACATGTTTCCAAAATCATTTGTACGTCACTAATTTTGTTCACTTGTACCCAACAAGTATTTATTTTTCCCCCCAACAAGTATTTCTTAATATTGCAAATGCCTCAAACCCTTTTTTTTTTTTTTTGAGGCAGAATCACAGGAATGAGTGTGATGGAACCCAGTGTGACCACTGTTCTATTTTGGTTGGCTGCTGGAGGGGAATTTACTGGTCAAGGCAGAATTACCTGCCTTCTGGGAAAAAAATGCATCTCCTCTCCATTTTTTTTTTTTCATGAGATGTACCCTGGTACTGTGTGTGAAGTACGGTCAGGACAAGTGGAGGGGGGCAGGTAGGCAGGATCCCTTCCTCCATCTGCAGAGAGTTGGGGTGCCTTCCTGAGTCATGGTCTGGTCCTGAGTTAGGGTCTGGCTGCCTTGAGTGTAGCCACATATAAGTACTGATGTGGGGCAGGTACCACAGGAAGCCCAGTTCAGATATGTTTGAGTTTCTGAAGCTGTGTAGGATTTGTCCTAACACACTTGACTAAAACCCAAGTGGACTTGGGATGGAGGTAGAAGGACAGTGCTGAAGAGGCCAGTATGATATTCATAATTTTTACCCTATGCTTGTGCTGTATTAATCTTATTAATATTTTAGAATCAAAAGTCTTTTTTTTTTTTAAGATTTTTATTCTTGGGGGATCCCTGGATGGCTCAGCAGTTCAGCACCTGCCTTTGGCCCAGGGCGTGATCCTGGAGACTTGGGATCGAGTCCCACGTCAGGCTCCCGACATGAAGCCTGCTTCTCCCTCTGCCTGTCTCTCTCTCTATCATGAATAAATAAATAAAATCTTTTTTTTTAATAAATAAAATCTTTAAAAAATTAAAAAAAAAGATTTTTATTCTTAAATCATCTCAACACCCTATCTGGGACTCCAACTCACAAACCCAAGATCAAGAATCACATGGTCCACCGACTGAGCCAGCCAGGTGTCCCTAGAGTCCAAAGTCTTTTGCATAATCTTCAAGAGTGCAGAAATGGAATTGTTTCATAAGTGTCTCATGAAATGTAAAATTAAAGGTTGCATTCATGCATTCACTCATTTATCTGTTCATTTGTTTAACAAATATTTATTAAACACCTCATATGTGTCAGGCATTACACATTGTGATATTAACATCCTTGTTTCTATGCCAAAATAATTTTCTTTTGTGTAAAATGTGTACTCTCTTTCACATGTGACTACAAATAATCTCTATTAGAGGAGAAAGTAATTTAACCAGAAAAGTGCAGAGGTAAATCCTCCAAATATTTAAAGAATCATATAAATATTTCTGACTTAAATTATAATTTCACTATTTACATTTTTCTGAAAATCCAAAATCCTTAATATTTCCTTTCAGTCAAGTAAGTGTCCATGGATGTGAGTGCATATAAAGAGTAAAAACCTTAAGCATGTTCTCATATTGACTATTCATAACAGTGTCTTTCGGGTAAGTAAATTCTTGCAGTTAGATAAAAAGGAATGACCTTATAAATTGGTATTAGGTTTATTTTTCTATCAATGATTGAACAGGACAATGAACAACACATTGTGGATTGTTGAATTTATGCAATTCTTATAATTTTTAACTAACAATCATTTCTACACTCAAGTGCCCAGTTATGCACAGTTGAAAAACTGTACCTGACAAAGCAAACAGTCTCCACCTATTTGCATCCGGGTTAGCCTTTCCAACCACATCTGCTCATGGACTGCTCCCCATTTCCCAATAAGTCCATAATCCAGGGACTGAATTGCCCTTGTCTCCCTTCAAGGAAAAAAAAAAAAGAAAAGTATACTTAGCAGGTCAATGTTCAGTCACAGAAATCTCAGATCCAACCACAAATAGCAACGCAACCCATTTGGAGGCAGCCTCATGGAGCCTAGCTGACAGCCAGGTGCTGGTGGAAAAGCCTAAGGAAAAGGAAAACAAAATGTATTCTGGGGTTTCTAAGGAAATACCAGATTGTTAAAGGTTTCTTCTCCTTCAGTACCCATGGTTTCTTGGTCACACCACTTCCAAGAATGAAGAGGTACCAGACAGAGTGGTGGGCAGCAAAGCAAGATTTATTGAATGATATAGTACAAGGCTTCCAAAGAGGGAGGGGACCTGAGGGTTGCCTCTGGAGTCTAGGGGTTTTTATGGGCTTGTTGGCAGGCTGTTTTAATCTGATCAAGCCTCCATGCATCTGTCACCCAATCGGATTTTTGTCATCTATCTACCACGTGGGAAACGGTGGACTATATCAAATTTTGGAACTGAATAGATCACCCTGGGACAGGACACATTGTGAGGTCATGACTCACTCAGCTTGAGAAAATGTGCCTTGACTTTCGGAACTGTCTTCTACACTGCTTTAGCAATCCTCAGAGGCCAAAGTCCTTCCTTATAGCTGACCTTGTTATCTTCGTGCTTGCAAGTGAAAGGCAGTTCACCCTGTGCAGTATTCTGTGGAAACGGAGAGGCCTTTAAACACACAAGAAGTATGTTGCTTATTGTTACCAAATTAAGAACAATCCTAGAATTCTTCTCTCTCTCTCTTATTTTTTAGAATTCTTAAAATTCTCAGGTGATTTAGAGTTTATTTACTTAATTTTTTAAAGATTTTTTTTTTATTAGAGACAGAGTGTGCACATGAACAGTGTTCATTTAGAATAAGAATTTCTGGGGCACCTGGATGGCTTAGTTGGCTAAGCGTCTGCCTTCGGCTTAGGTCATGATCTCGGAGTCCTGGGATCTAGCTCCACATCAGGCTCCTAGCTCAGCTGAGAGTCTGCTTGTCATTCTGCCCCGTCCCCGCTTCTCTTTCTCTCCTGAATAAAAAAATCTTAAAAAAAAAAAAAACGAAACAGAATAACAATTCCTTACCTATGGCTAGTAGACATGTTGTTTTGGCCTGCTCACCAACCCTTCCTTCTGCTTCACATAACAGCACTATTTTTTCCTTAGGGGAACTCCCGTCCCTCTACTGTTTGCCCCTGAGGTTTAGATAAGCCTACCTTGTAGCTGCAGAAGAGGGTCTAAAGACACTCTACATCTCTTGACCACAGTGATTGTTTTAAGAATGAGCACTTGGTCCAGGTTGGGCCAATGAGAGTCAGCCAAATTGGATGGAGTTTCTGACGCTTGTCATCAGGGTTCTAATTCCTGTGTAGCATTTACTCCTGAAAGCTTACGGGGCTTCTTAATGTGTCACGGCAAATGATTCATGTAGCCAATTTTTCCAGATACTTACATATTTTCTAGTGGGGAACACATATACCAACAGATTATTTCAGCAATACTTTAAGAGCCCTCGTTCATTCAACAAGTATTCATTTAGATGATGAATACTAACTACTACGTGCCTGGTTCTATGCTAGGGGATGGAGTTATGAATGAAACATGATCTCTGCCCCCATGATATTTTGAAAAATGTGTATGTGGGAGATCACACAGGAGGGTCATGTAACCTATCCTGGATTTGTGCATATGAGTGTCCCGGAAGGCTTCCTGGAGAAAGGGCCTAGCCTCTTAACTATCTTTGAATCTATTCCCCCTTTAATTTCATCTCATTCTCACATTTACTATTTTAGTTCAGGCATTTTATTTCATATCTGAATTATAGCAATAGCTTAGATACTTCTGCTCTTATTCTCGTCCTTAATAATGAATTCATCCTTTACTGATGAAAGAATGATATTTTTTTTCCTTAGAAACATTTTACTGATGTATAATACACATACACAAAAGTACTTATGTCATGAATTTACTCAGTGAAACACACCCATTAACCAGTGCCTATGTCAATAAACATGGCTAGCACACCAAAGCCTGTTTTATGTCAGCTTCTGTGTACTCACCTCCCTTCACAAATGAGCTTTTATTTTATTTTATTTTTTTTAATTTTTTTATTTTATTTTTTTTTACAAATGAGCTTTTAAAAGCACTAATCCCATTATATTGCTCCTTTGCTTTGTTAAAACATTGTTGAGGATTGACTCTCTACAGCCTTCAGAATAAAACCCCATCTCCTTAGCCAAACTAAACCCCAGTGATTTCTAACCTACCATCCTTTGCCTCACTGCCTGGCCATTAGTATGCTGCTCCTACTGTTTAGACTAACATCTCAGCCCTCTTCCTGGTTTTAATGGTCCCTAATTATTCCAGGGGCCACCCTCTCAAAGTCTTCTATGATTGCTTCCCTCTGCATTGTTTCAGATTCCTGAAGGTAAAAATAGTGTTTTTCATCCCGGTTTCTCAATAGGTGAAATAAAGAAATGAGAACACTCCTTTTCTTTAAAATAAGAACAAACCATGGGCCCAGGGAATCAATCAAAGAGTGGGACCTTCAGTCAGTTGTTTGTAGAGAAGTCATGATGATTGGTTCCTACTGATCCAAACTAGTCAAGATTAAGAGTAGAGAGTTGTGTCCTTCACTCTACCCAGCTAAGTAGAAACCATGGGAGATTGATATTCATAAGATCTGAGTCATTCTGCCAATAAACAGTTGGCTTAATTGGAATATTTGAAGGACTTACAGGAAAAATGGGAATGGGGGAAGGAAGCAACAAGCAGGTTAACATTTACCAAATGCCTTTCGACTATGTGCTGGACACAATGTTAAGCCCTTTCTGTGATGTCTTGTTTAACTAAAGTGGGGGAGAAATGTGCATGAACGTATAGGTTTTTGCATTGCATAAAAATAAAAGCCAATATGTCCTTTCCTTCATTTGGTTGAAAAAAGTTATTTGTGTATTTATAGCTTTTTAAAAATGCAAAATAAGAGTGGAACTGAAATTCCTAATTTCAACGACAACTTGCTTAAATTAAGTAGCTTGAAAATGATTCTGTGAAATTTTTAAAAAAGCAAAAAAAAAAAAAAAAACCCCACAAAAAAACAAGAACATTTTACAAGGTTTTAATGTGTAGGAGAAAGTGTCACTAGGTTGATGGATAGAGTCAGGGCACCTAATGCTGTCCAGCTCCAAAACTTACTGTGGGCCAGGAGGCAGTGCCACATGAAACCGTGTTTATAAAGCCTTTTACAATCTGTTCTTGATTTTTTTTAAAAATTGAAATTATTTATTTATTTGAAAGAGAGAGGGAGCACAAGCAGCAGTGAGGAGAGAGGGGGCAGAGGGAGAGGGAGAAGTGGGCTCCCCCAGAGCAGGGAGCCCAATGTTGGGGAGTCCACCCCAGGACTCTGGGATGATGACCTGAGCTGAAGGCAGCTGCTTAAGTGACTGAGTCACAAAAATCAATCTATACTTGATTTTTAAAAAATATTATTTATTTGAGAGAGGGTGAGAGGCAGAGGAAGAGAGAGAGCAAGTCTTAAGCAGACTCCTCCTGGTTGAGCCTATGCGGGGCTTCATGCAGGGCTCCATCTCAAGACCCTGAGATCATCACCCAGAGATCAGGACTCTGAGATCACCACTTGGGCCCAAACCAGGAGTCTGACACTTAATCCAGGTGCCCCAACAATTTGTTTTTGATGTTTAATGAAAAAGTTCTAGGGGCCCCTGGGTGGCTGGGTGGTAGGGAGCATCTGCCTTTGGCTCAGGTCCTGATCGCCTGGCCCTGGGATCAAGTCCCGCATCAGGCTCCCAGAAGGGAGCCTTTCTCTCCCTCTGCCAATGTCTCTGCCTTTCTCTGTGTCTCTCATGAATAAATAAAATCTCTCTCTCTTTTTTTTTTAAGAAAAAGTTCTTCCCAGGAAATCCTAATGGCAAATCTGAGTTTATTTTCTGTATGCATAACTTCAAAAACACCAGACAGGTTGGCCCCAATCCCAGGAAATCCGTTTCTCCTCTGACATCTGGTAACAGTATGGCACTGGGCTGGGCCACCACGATGGCCAGCTGTGGTCTACTGAAAATCCTCTCAAAGCTGCGTCCTCTGCATAGGTGGGTGGCAGCCCAGCTTTGTCCTGTTCGGACTCGGTAAGGGCCTAGTAACATAAGCGAAGGCCTAGGGTGAGAAGCTCAAGTGCACGCTGGGGGGGGGGGGGGCTGCCCAAGCGACGCTAGAAGTAGATGCTCCGTTACACCCGCAGGGGCAGGGAGGCCCTTCTCTTCTACACCCTGACCGTGGTCCTCCCGCCGTGGTGCAGGGTGTTGGACGGAGTCTCCGCGCGTGGGGTCCGCTCTTTCTTCCGCGCTTGCTCAAACGAACGGTCAGTCGGTGCGTTCGTCTCGCCGAGCGGGCGAGGCTCCCCCGTTTCTCTCTTTGCTTTCGGGGCCCTCCGCGCCCCACGGGAGGAAGCCGGGCGCTGCCGGGCAGGGGTGTTCAGAGGCCGGGCCAGGGAGGGAGGGCAGGTGTCCACTGCTCGGATGCCCGCCCCGCTGCGGAGCTGGGCAAGGGAGCGGTGTTGGGACCCTCCGGCCCGGAGACCCGGGCTCACGGAGCGCACGGCGCCTGCGGGTCGCCCCGGGCGGGGCTCGGCGGGTCGCGAGGTGGCGGTCACCGCGGCGGGGCCGCCCCGCTCCCGGGTCCCTCGGGCAGGCCCGGGAGCCCGCAGCGGGGGCGGGGCGGGGCGGGGCGCGGCGGGGCGGGGTCCTGCCCGGCGGGGCGGGGCGCGGCGGGGCGCGGCGGGGCGGGGTCCTGCCCGGCGGGGCGGGGCGGGGCGGGGTCCTGCCCGGCGGGGCGGGGCGGGGCGGGGCGGGGTCCTGCCCGGCGGGGCGGGGCGGGGCGGGGCGCGGCGGGGCGGGGTCCTGCCCGGCGGCCCGGCCCGCTCCCCTGGCCCGGCGGCGCGCCCCGCGGGACCCCGCGCGGAGGAGGGCCGGAGCGGCGGGCCGCGGGCCTCGGGGGCCGCCCGGTGGCGCTGCGGGGCGGGGGCGGGGGGCAACATGCGAGCCGGCGCCGCGGCTCCAGGGCTGCGGACGCGCGCGCCATGCGGGCGCCCGGGGGCCCGGCGGGCGGCGGGCGCTGGCGGCGGCGCCGGGGCGGGGGCGGGGGCGGCGGCGGGGGCCGCGGCCGGGGCCGGGGCCGGGGCTGGGGCCCGGGGTGCGGCGCCCCCGCGCTGGCCGCCGGCCTGCTGTGCACGGCCCTGGCCGCCTACTCGTGCTGGGGGCAGCTGCCGCCGCCGCCCTGGGCGCCGCCCGGCCCGCCGCGGCCCGTGGGGGTGCTGCTGTGGTGGGAGCCGTTCGCGGGGCGCGCGGGCGGCGCCAGGAGGCCCCCGGACTGCTGGCTGCGCTTCCGCATCCGCGGCTGCCGCCTGCTCGCCGACCGCGCGGCCTACGGGGAGGCGCAGGCCGTGCTCTTCCACCACCGCGACCTGGCGCGGGGCGCCCCGGACTGGCCGCCGCCCTGGCGCGGGGACCCGCGGCCGCCGGGCCAGCGCTGGGTGTGGATGAACTTCGAGTCGCCCTCGCACTCCCCGGGCCTGCGCGACCTGGCGGGGAACCTCTTCAACTGGACGCTCTCGTACCGGGCCGACTCGGACGTCTTCGTGCCCTACGGCCGCCTCTACCCGCGCGCCCGCCCCAGCGACCAGCCCCCGGGCCCGGCGCCGCCGCTCGCCCGGAAGCGCGGGCTGGTGGCCTGGGTGGTGAGCAACTGGGACGAGCGCCAGGCCCGGGTCCGCTACTACCGGCAGCTGAGCCGGCACCTGGCGGTGGACGTGTTCGGCCGCGCGGGGCCCGGGCGCCCGGTGCCCGCCAGCGGGCTGCTGCACACCGTGGCGCGCTACAAGTTCTACTTGGCCTTCGAGAACTCGCAGCACCGGGACTACATCACCGAGAAGCTCTGGCGCAACGCGCTGCTGGCCGGGGCCGTGCCGGTGGTGCTGGGCCCCGACCGCGCCAACTACGAGCGCTTCCTGCCGCGCGGCGCCTTCATCCACGTGGACGACTTCCCCAGCGCCGCCGCCCTGGCCGCGCACCTGCTCTTCCTCGACCGGAACCCCGCGGTCTACCGGCGCTACTTCCACTGGCGCAGGAGCTACGCGGTGCACATCACCTCCTTCTGGGACGAGCCGTGGTGCCGCGCCTGCCAGGCCGTGCAGGCGGCCGGGGACCGGCCCAAGAGCGTCCGCGACCTGGCTCGCTGGTTTGAGCGGTGAAGCCCGGGGAGGGCAGGTGGCCAGCGCCGCAGCTCAGCCGCGCACCTCCACGACTGCTGAACCAAGGCCGCAGGTTTGCAGACACCCGTGTGGCTCTTGGGAAAACGGTGATCCGGCAAGCAGCCTCCTTCGGCACAAAAACTGGGTGGGCAGGATCCCTGGTTCTCATGGCTTTTTGTTTTGCACGACCAGCGTTCGGGTGTCACCTGAAGAAGGGAGCCCTTCCTCGCCGTGTGGCCAGCGCCGAGGGGAAGAAACACCCTCCCTACCAGAAGCCTTGGACTCCGTGGCTCTGACTTTGCTCACCGGTCGCAGGCCCTGTTTGGGGCCTGGGCTGAATCCAGAGCCACAGGCACTGCTCCTTGACTTTGGCTTCAGTGAGCCAACGAGCAGCAAGCCCCCCGGTTTTAGAAGGAGGCTTGTTGCGGAATCGCGAAAGGACTAGGGCCACAAGTGGGCCTTTCCGTCTGTGGGTCTGTTGGTCTGTTGGTTGAATTCTGCAAAGCCTCACCTAAGAAGGGAGAGGAGGGTGGTCCAAGAATCTGTTGGCTGTTCCAGAATAAGTACTTTTTGTTCCCCTGCCCTATGAATGCAAAGAAGATGCTAGATTGTCCTCGGAGAAGAGTTCAGATGAATATATATATAAGTGTACCTCACTTTTATACAAATGTGTTTTTGAAAAGCTGCTTTTAAATCAAATCCCAAATTCACTGCTTTAGGAGAGTTCAGGATTTACTGCAACCCTATGGAAAAATCCCTTTACAATGTGAATAATCCTCTCCTAACCTTTTTCCTCTGTGTCTATGTTATTCTAGGGCCTAAATTTTTTTAAAAAGCATAATTACAGATGTGAAAATAAAGCAGAAGCAACCTTCTCCCCTCTTTCCAGAAAACCAGCCTGTGTTTACAGAGAAGGAAGCCACAGTCTCACTTTCTGCAAAATTACTTGTTCTCTTTTTTACCGGACCCGAAATTGAAGCAGGAATGTCAGTCCTCCAGGGGTACTGGCATTACCTGTCAGCAGAACAATGAGAGATTATACCGCATTATGGAATCATGGAAGAGGAAGAAAGTTTCATGGTGTCTGTTAATGCCAGTTTTTGTTTTGGTCAGTTTTTGGTTAACTGTTTAGTTGTTAGGGAATGGAACCAAATTAGTGCCTGTGGTGAGCTTGGGCTTTCTTTAAAATATAAATCTGCAAGGTTCCTTGGGGCCAACAGGTTCCATTCCTGATCTGCCTGGTAACACAGTATAACCTCACATTTCTAGTGACCTTGAGACTGTATCATGGGACCAATTTTGAAAATATGGGCATTGACTCAAAAAGTTGTTGAATGAACAGTATATTCAGTGGGTGTCACAGTGTGCCTACTCCGTGCCAAACTGCACTTTGGATGCTAGGAAAGACGCAAAAATGTGTAAGGCAAGGAAGGTCCTTTCCTTTAAAGGCTCTTCGAATCCGCCATTGCCAACAAGTAAAGAATTAACTTTGATAAAATCAATTGGCAGAACTATTTGTTTCAAGTGACATTCTGTAATGTAGTACAGGCTGTAGGTCAATTATTAGAAAGCCGGTTGATTTACAGCCTCAAACAATGGTTTCTTTTTTCTCCTCCATTTATTATAATAAGGACCCTCAGTGGCTGATTATTCTGGGTGTGGTCCAAGATTAATTAGGTTCATATAAACTTCTGCTATAAACTGTAATTGTGCATTTGATTAGGACAGTTAGCTGAATCATAAAGTAAGTTTTGTCTCTGTGCATTTGTTGCAGACTCACTTAAAGAGCTCACTGGAATCCAGGTGCTGCAATTCTTCCTTTTCCTTAAAAGGAAAAATTAGAGCCCACGGATAAAACTTCCTTATTAAAATATTATAGCATGGGTGGAATTACAAAGTATCAGCCAGCCAATAAAGAATAAGGAAAAATTTTATTTTTTAAAAAGATTTTATTTATTTGAGAGAAAGAGTGTGCACAAGCAGGGGGAGGGTCAGAGGGAGAAGGAGACTTATGACCTGAGCTGAAGCCAGATGCTTGACTGACTGGGCCACCTAGGTGCCCTGAAAAATTCTCTTCTTAAAATGAGTATTTATGAGGTGTTGGCCAATGATCTTGGTGTTATTGAGAATCTACATGGGGCAGTGGGAGAGTGGATTTTAGAGGTAATCTGGCTTAGATTTGAATTCCAGCTATGTGACCCCTGCAAATTAGTAATGACCTTAAGCCTTGGATTTCTTACCTGTAAAAAGGAGGAGGAAAATGCTTCACAGCTCTTTGTGAGCATTTGGGGGAAGTAAAATAAAGGTGCTTAACACAGCAGTCAATTGGTGAAAGAGAAATTTTTTCCTTTTTTTTTTATAGTGATTTCAGGTGCCTCCATATCCATTTATATGTCTAACATTAAATCTCAACATATGGATATATCTAAATATATATCTATATATATTTGTATATATATTTATATATAAATATAGGATATATCTAAAATAAAAGGGCCTCATGTTGTGTATTTCAGATGTATCACTAAAGCTTAACTGTATTATATCAAAAATTGCCATTGCTATTTACAATTGAGCTTGAATTTGCAGAGTAAGAGGAAACACCTATGCTTTCTTTGAAAAAAAATTAAGTTATATAGTTACATGAGTATTTTACTGATGCTTTTCTTAGTGGTGAGTCTATTTAAAGCTAACCACATTTATTAAATATTTAGCATAAGGAGAGTATACTTGCATTTTTATTTATGTGCAAACTTAGGGTATGGAACAATTTTTTTAGAAATCTGATCTCATCAAAGAGTAAGAGAAATACGGCAGTTGCTCATTTTATGTTATTTTCTATATCATTTTAAGTTGGGTGGGTTACAATTCATGTCCATCAATATAAAAATTATATTTATACGCATAAAAATGCATATAAATACAACATGTATATTCAGAAATGTCTTTTCTGTGATTGTCATGCCCTCCCTTTATGAGGCATGGACTTTTCTTTCCAATTCATTACAAATTTAATATTTTGGGCACTTGATGACTCCAATGACATGAGTGCTCCCAAAATGATGCTTGGGATCAGGAAGGCAGTCTGACTTGCTATCAGTATTCACACTCTTTCCAGTTTCTAAGTCCTCCCCTGGTGGTCGGTGAGAGGAGAGGAGGCGGCTTCACGGAAAGAGTTCGCAGCATGGAGTCAGAACCTGGGCATGTGGTTCTGCCGCCTTCTGCCCCCGGTCCTGAGTAGGCAAGTCACTTAGCTCTCTGAGCTCTAGCTTCCTCCCTTAAAATGCACGAATGCCTATGCAAAATGAGGATTAAATGTGACTGTGTGTACCAAAGTGCTTTGTATACTGTGAAGTGCCATACAGTTACATATACTCTAAATTTTTAAAGTTCTAGAGCAGGATGAGCAGACTTTCTCTGCAAAGGGCCAGAGTAAATATCTCAGGCTTTGCAGGCCATACAGTCTCTGCTGCCACTAAACTACTGATGTAGCTCAAAGGCAGCCATTGACAGTGTTTAAACAGATCAGGTGCCTGGATTTAGCCGCCGTTTGTCAACTCTGTGCTAGGCTTTCAGACATAAAAGGAACTTGACAACCCACCTGATGATACTGTATTTCTTAGAAGGGATTTAAGAATTGGAATTAAAGAATTCTGGAGGCAGATATTCCTGGGTTCCTAGATCAGCTTTGCAACGTTCCCTGATTGTCTTGTCTTGGATACATCAGCTAAGCCTTCTGGGTTTTGATATCCTCATCTCTAACTGAAGGTAATCATCTATAGTTTATGGAACTGTTGGGAGAATTAGATAAGACACTTAAAGTACTCAGTACAGTGTCTGGCACATAGGAAGTACCTGGAAGATGTTAACTGTGATTATGACCTGTCCATTCTACAGAGGAAGGAGTCCAGACCTGCCTGATGTTACAGTAGTAGCGGCAGAACTTGCCCTACTTGTCGCAAGTCACAACACCTTTGAGCCTCTGTCACTTGAACTACAAAATGAGAAGATTGGACAGAGTCTTTTCTTGGGACCTTCTGGTTTCACTTGCCATCATTCTGCCAAGTGACACCCCGGGTCTTAAGAACGAATTCATCTCCCCATGTGCCTTCTTTACAGTCTGAAAATGACTTCCTACCCAGCAGCAGTAAACTGGCAGAAAATCAGGCAGCAGAGAGGGAGACTCTGACTTAGTGTCAAAATATATATGTGGACACATGTGCACATGTATATATTAAAGTGTCACATGCCAGGGAACCTGGGTGGCTCAGTAGGTTAAGCGTCTGTCTTCAGCTCGGGTCGTGATCCCGGGGTCCTGGGATGGAGCCCCACATCAGTCTCCCTGCCTGGTGGGTTGCCTGCTTCTCCCTCTGCCACTCCCCTCTGCTTGTGCTCTCTCTTTCAAATAAATAATAAAATATTTTTTTAAAAAGTGTCACATGCCTTAGATATGAGGGAAGGGAGCCAAGATTTTGGTAATTTGGTGAATAATTGCATTGAATACATTTCAAGTCATTTTTGGATGTATCTCAGGGACTTTTATGCTACACATTCTTATAAAAAATCAAGTGTTTATGTATGCATGTTCAGATTATTTTGATGAGATGATTAAAGTACTAAGATGGAAAGCAACTCCTTGCTTATAATGTGTATCCTCCAGACACTAATGTGTGTGACTATGACACATGGGATGTTTCTTGGTTGAGGGATTTCTATAAGTTCATCTGTCCTAGATTGGTGACTAAAATATGATGGTTTTGTCTCTTCTGAGTTGCACCAGGTCTCATTCAGCTCGTCCTTTTATCTTTCTTGCCTGGCTTCTTCACTTTAGCCCAGTGACTTGTTTCCAAGGACACAAGTAGTGTTTTCCTTTCTCTCATCCCAATTGATTTAACTAAGTGCTCTAACACACTCCATGTACTGTCCTGATCTCCTGTTTAGTAAACTAAATAATGCCATTTTAAAAGAGTTGGAATAAAGATTGGGAACACAATGGCAGGCAAAGGCATCCTTCTTGTTAATAGCTGACGCTCAAATTATTGTAAAGGGAAAAATATTGAATATATTCTCTGCATTCCTTTTACACACACGCACTCACACCCACACCCACACCCACGGATGTGTTCCTCTCAGGGCAGATTGTGAAAACCAACAGTGGCCAGCTGAGAGAAGGAACAGGAGCGACAAGAAAGAGGATTCAGTAGTGAGTACTCAATTGCGAATAATGAATGAGTGGAAAGGAGTACGCACCATAAGGTAGGACAGCTGGTGAGCATCCTTGGGGAGTGGAGAGGGAAAAGGAAAAAGCAAAGACGTTGGGGCAAACTAATAAGCAGTGTTTGAAGAGAAATGAGAAGAGCAGTTAGAAAAGGAGGGGGGAGATAAGAGCTGATTGACATGGAAAGAGACCGGACCAAGGAGGAACAGATGCACCGAAAATGAGGGAAGAAAGTAAACCCACCATTTGGTGCACTGCTGAAAAGAAAGCTTTGTTCCAGCTTGAAACACGGCATCTGAAAAAAAAAAAAAGAAAGAAACACGGCATCTGTTGGCACACGGAAAGGGAAATCAAGAAGTCTGAACTCACTGACAGGGAAAGCCAGGACTTCAACAAGGAGTACACTAACATTTCAGCAGATACATAAAACTGCCCCCTGATTCATGATGAGAGATGCTTGAACTCTTGTAAATGCTTCTTTTTATCTTGGAAAACCTCACATGCATTGCAAGTTTTTTGTTTGTTTTCGTTTTAATTCCCAGTTGGTATATTTCAAGCGTACTCAGTATCTACTTGTAGAGAAATTATTTTTTAATGTAGCCATAATCACCAAATGACTCCTTTGAAGAAGAGTCAGAAGAACATAAGAGACTCAGTACATGGGATCAACTTACTAGTTTCATGGAGAATCTTATGATTAAACAATTTAAGTTATAAAGGACTGAATTTTTGAGATCCTCTAGTTCATGTCTTTTTAAAAGATTTAGTTATTTTAGATAGTGGATGTGCAAGTGGAGGGAGGGGCAGAGAGAGAGAGAGAGAATCCTTAAGCAGAATACTCTCCCCCATGTGGGGCTTGATCCCCAGACCTCAAGATCATCACCTGAACCAAAATCAAGAGTTGGACACTTAATCGATTGAGGCACCTTGGTGCCACATTAACGAGCATGTCTTGTGAGATCATAAACTAAGTCTTTTTGATGTTCTTTTCAAAAAGTACAAGGAGTATAGTCTCTGGTGTCAACACTTGCCTTGCCTACCTGATAGTTTTCACTAATACTATAGTTAAAAATAAATGTCATTAGTAAGTATTACCTTGAAAATGACTAATCTCTATAGGGATTTTGCTATCCTAGCAACTGGAAACACCTGTTCTTACCTTATGATTTTTCTTGTTCTCCTAGGTTAGGTAGACATTTCAGAAATCTCTTTTACACTACCTGAAACTTACTCTGAGATACAATTAAGCACAATTATCTTAGCAGTCAAGCCTTTAGATAAAAATGGGTCTTATTTAGTGATTTATCAAGGCTCCTTCTTTTGGAGGCACAAATTTGTGACTTTTAAAAAAGAATTGTTTGCCAGAGTTCACTAACATTTATTATTTATTAGACTCCTACAGAATACAGGGTGCTTTCTCTATATTTTCCCCCCTTTACATTGAAGGCATTGTGATAGGCAGCCTCTAAGATCACACGCATTGGTCCTTGTCCCCTGGTATCCATGCCCTTTGTAACTATCTCCCTCTAAGTGTGGTCTGGATTTAGGGACTTGATTCTTTTTTTTTTTTTTTTTTAAGATTTTATCTATTCATTTATTTGAGAGAAAGAGCACCCATGTGCATGTGCCGGAGCAGAGGGAGAGACAGAGAGGGACAAGCAGACTCCCCAAGGGAGTGGGGTGAACCCAGGATCCTGAGATCATGACCTGAGCCAAAATCAAGAGTTGCATGTCCAAAGGACTGAGTCACCCAGGCATCCCTTTTGGGACTCATTTCTAATGAATTGAATATGGCAGAAGAGCAAAGTTGAAACTTTGAGATTGGGTTGTTAAAAGTTTGGTTTTCTGTTTTGGGAGTCCTTTCTTCCTTTCTAGCTTGCTAACTCTGAGAGAAACCAACTGACATGATGTGAGCTGCCTTGTGGCAAAAGACTGAGGAAGACCTTCTGGGCTACTCAGGTGAGTTGCCCCATCCATCAGCTCGAGAGGAACTGAGTCCTGCCAACCAGATGAGTGAGCTTGGAAGCAATTCTCCCCAAACTGAGGCTTCAGATGAGTGCCTAGGCCTGGCTAACATCTTAATGGCAACATTGGGAGAGTCGAGAAATCAGAGGCCCACAGGTGCATCGTGCCTGCATTCCTGACCCACAGCATTTGTGAGATGACATGTGCTATTTTAGGGTTTGGAGGTATTCATTGTGCAACAATAGATAACAAATACAGTCATTATCCCTATTTTAGAGATAAGTAAACTGAGAATCAAACAGGTAAATCATGTACAATTATGCATATAATACCCAAGCCAGGATTCTAAGACCTGTCCATTTGGTTCCAAATATTTCTTTTCTTATAGTGTTCTGCTTTTCACTAAGTCTAAGTCTTGCAGTAACTGTCATGTATGTTCCTCTGTCCTAGTTTACATGAGTTATATCAGCTACTGATACGGGCAATCTTCTCAACTACTCTCAATTTGGATTTGCGCATTTGTAAGATATGGGAGCATATACTTAGCACTGGCTTACCAGGAAGCTTGCTGGGACTTTCCAGTCTGGACATTTGGAAAAAAGTAGGAGCCAGAACGGGGAAGGTGTTACCCAAAATTGGCCAACTCATTCACTAGAGGCAATTTCTTTGAATGGTTGCCAGCAACTCTTAACATGATATCTACAAGAGCCTGGAGACCTTGTGGAGAGGGCTGATGTCAAACTAACAGCAGTCGTGGTCTTCTGGAGTAAGTACAAGTGTCTCCAAGTAGACAAGGCTAGGGCCAGATGGGTAGCAGCAACCTTGCTGTTTCAGATGGTCAGTCCATGTGGCTTAAAGCAAGATCACAGTCCTATGCTAGGAGGGCAAGAAATGAGGTCCAGTCCCTAGGGGGATGAAGTAGGTTGGTAAAAGCTAGAGAAGATCCCAGGTCTTTTGAGCGGGGCTTGAGTGGTAGATGCTGAAAACACAAGGCCATTCCTTCTGGTGCCAGGTTCCTTATCGTCATGCTAGTTTTTTAGTTCTCTGCATTCTCAGTGATGGAATGACAGCGGATACTGGCCACATGAAGAAATAGTGATGGCTCTTGAGCAATGTGTAGCTGAATATAGCATTGATTTCAGCTCCTGACTTAACTGTAGCCATGGCATTGGATTTTCTCAGATACCCCGATTTGCAATATTTTGTCATATATTCATAGTTATCTCCATTAAAAAAATTGGATTTTAAAACTGTACCATAGCTTTGGAAGACAGCTTCCTTGCTCACAGATTGGTGATTGTAGGTTTATGTCATCTGCAATAGATTCCCCAGTTCAAGCTGGACAAAATCCTTTTCGCTGTGAGTGAGTAGAAAGAAGGGTGTACGTACTGGGGGGCTGGGGAGATGCTGCTGAGCTGCCCACTGGGGGCTTTGATTATTCCTTTGCTTTTAGAGAACCAGAAGTTTAGGGATTGAGGGTTTACTGTATTCAGGAGACGCTTTCTTGGATTGAATCTGAAAATCTTGAATGACACTTAAAAAAAGAAAAGAAAAGCTTTGCAAAGGGACTTGATAGCAACCTACAGAATTTTGATCTCCCAATATCCCTGATGAACACAGATGCAAAAATTCTCACCAAGATACTAGCCAATAGGATCCAAGTACATTAAGAAGATTATTCACCATGACCAAATGGGATTTATCCCTGTGATGCAAGGCTGTTTCAACACTTGTAAAGCAATCAATGTGATAGATCATATCAACAAGAGAAAAAACAAGAACCATATGATCCTCTTAATAGATACAGAGAAAGCATTTGACAAAATACAGCATCCATTCCTTTTTTAAAAATTATTTTATTTTATTTTTTTTACAGCATCCATTCTTGATCAAAACTCTTCAGAGTGTAGAGATACATTCCTCAGCATCTTAAACGCCATATACAAAAAGCCCACAACAAACATCATTCTCAATGGGGAAACACTGGGAGCCTTTCCCTTAAGATCAGGAACATGACAGGGATGTCCACTCTCACCACTGCTATTCAACATAGTACTGGAAGTCCTAGCCTCAGCAATCAGGCAACAAAAAGAAATAAAAGGCATTCAAATAGGCAAAGAAGAAGTCAAACTCTCCCTCTCTGCAGATGACATGATACATGATACTGTACGTAGAAAACCCAAAAGACTCTACCCCAAGATTGCTAGAACTCATACCGCAATTCGGCAGTGTGGCAGGATACAAAATCAATGCCCAGAAATCCGTGGCATTTCTATACACTAACAATGAGACTGAAGAAAGAGAAATTAAGGAGTTAATCCCATTTACAGTTGCACCCAAAAGCATAAGATACCTAGGAATAAACCTAACCAAAGAGGTAAAAGATCTATACCCTAAAAACTATAGAACACTTCTGAAAGAAATTGAGGAAGACACAAAAAGATGGAAAAATATTCCATGCTTATGGATTGGAAGAATTAATGTTGTGAAAATGTCAATGCTACCCAGGGCAATTTACACGTTTAAAGCAATCCCTATCAAAATACCATGGACTTTCTTCAGAGAGTTGGAACAAATCATCTTAAGATTTGTGTGGAATCAGAAAAGACCCCGAATAGCCAGGGGAATATTAAAAAAAGAAAACCAGAGCTGGGGGCATCACAATGCCAGATTTCAGGTTGTACTACAAAGCTGTGGTCATCAAGACAGTGTGGTACTGGCACAAAAACAGACACATAGATCAATGGAACAGAATAGAGAATCCAGAAATGGTCCCTCAACTCTATGGTCAACTAATATTTGACAAAGCAGGAAAGAGTATCCACTGGAAAAAGGACAGTCTCTTCAATCAATGGTGCTGGCAAAATTGGACAGCCACGTGCAGAAGAATGAAACTAGACCATTCTCTTATACCATACACAAAGATAAACTCAAAATGTATGAAAGAGCTAAATGTGAGACAAAAATCCATCCAAATCCTAGAGGAGAACACAAGCAACACCCTTTTTGAACTTGGCCACAGCAACTTCTTGCAACTTCTTCACATCTATGAAGGCAAGGGAAACAAAAGAAAAAATGAATTATTGGAACTAAATCAAGATAAAAAGCTTATGCACAGCAAAAGAAACAGTCAACAAAACTAAAAGACAACCTACAGAATGGGAGAAGATATTTGCAAATGACGTATCAGATATAGGGCTAGTATCCAAGATCTATAAAGAACTTATTAAACTCAACAGCAAAGAAACAAACAATCCAATCATGAAATGGGCAAAAGACATGAACAGAAATTTCAGAGGAAGACATAGACATGGCCAACAAGCACATAAGAAAATGCTCTGCATCACTTGCCATCAGGGAAATACAAATCAAAACCACAATGAGATACCACCTCACACCAGTGAGAATGGGAAAAATTAACAAAGCAGGAAACAACAAATGTTGGAGAGGATGTGCAGAAAGGGGAACCTTCTTGCACTGTTGGTGGGAATGTGAACTGGTGCAGCCACTTTGGAAAACTGTGTGGAGGCTCCTCAAAGAGTTAAAAATAGAACTATCCTATGACCCAGCTATTGCACTGTTGGGGATTTACCCCAAAGATACAGATGCAGTGAAATGCCGGGACACCTGCACCCCGATGTTTCTAGCAGCAATGTCCATAATAGCCAAACTGTGGAAGGAGCCTCGGTGTCCATCGAAAGATGAATGGATAAAGAAGATGTGGTCTATGTATACAATGGAATATTCCTCAGCCATTAGAAACGACAAATACCCACCATTTGCTTCCACGTGGATGGACCTAGAGGGTATTATGCTGAGTGAAGTAAGTCAGTTGGAGAAGGACAAACATTATATGGTCTCATGCATTCGGGGAATATAAAAAATAGTAAAAGGGAATTAAAGGGAAAGGAGAGAAAATTAGTGGGAAATATCAGAGAAGGTGACAGAACATGAGAGACTCCTAACTCTGGGAAATGAACAAGAGGTGGTGGAAGGGGAGGTGGGTGGAGGATTGGGGTGACTGGGTGACAGGCACTGAGGGGGGCACTTGACAGGATGAGCACTGGGTGATATGCTATGTTGACAAATTGAACTCCAATTAAAAAAAAAAAGAAAAAAAAAAGAATTTTGATCTCAGTGTTATTGATGTGATTTATAGATTTCTTATATAGCTTCTCTAAAACTGGAGCATTAGAATGTTATCTCTCTTTTAAATATCAGCTATTTGTTATAGAATCATAACCTTGGAATTGTGCTCACATCTAAGGCATCTTTGTTCTAGAATCATGTGTCTATTATTAATAGATGTATATTATTTAACTATAGACAAACAGAAATAACTATAAGTTATGATCAAATTTGGGCAATAGTTCTAATTGGCAAAACTCAAAATTATTTGGGTACTCATTATTGAGTACTATTGACTGACCTTCAATAGTATTTTAATAGTAATAGCCTGATAATTAGTTGTTTTTCTTTTCATACCATATTACATGCATATATTATCATTACCATTTCTTTTTTTTTTTTTTTTTTTAATTTATGATAGTCACAGAGAGAGAGAGAGAGAGAGGCAGAGACACAGGCGGAGGGAGAAGCAGGCTCCATGCACCGGGAGCCCGATATGGGATTTGATCCCGGGTCTCCAGGATCGCGCCCTGGGCCAAAGGCAGGCGCCAAACCGCTGCGCCACCCAGGGATCCCATCATTACCATTTCTATTACTTGAATTGTATATTGTGCCAACTTACTAAGTTTAAGAGTATCTGGAAGAAAGCATTGTTATGCCAAAAGTACATTTTAAAAATACATTTTAATTTTTAGATTTTTTTCCTCATACATAATTATTTAATTTATTCATTTTGCTTCATTCAACTAAGCCTAGCTCCCTGTCCCCAGTAACTATCTAAGTAGAGCATAGTGTCCTCTTCTGCCCATTCCTGCCACGTCTCCTTTTCCTCAATGCAGAGAGGAAGAATCACAGAGTCTAGTTATTTGATGTTATTTTTTAGACTAAATGTGGGCCTATAGAATAATGATCAAATTGGAACAGTATGTAAGAACCGTCTGATTTGCCATTCATCTTTATACTATCTAAGCCATGAGACTAGTATTTCCTACATGGTGCCGCCATATAGATGATTCACAGTCAAGCAATGTTAAAATATGTGAGTCCTCTCCAACCTGGTACATACTATTTTCTGTAGCTATTATAACCTAACTTAATTTGTATGTATTTCATATCTGAAAGGAGGAAGTTGTGGTAGGATAACCAGAAATACAAAACCAGTCAATCAGATTATTAATAAACAAGAAATACAGAAACATATGTAACCAGTTGTCATTCATCCATCTACCTCTATCCAACAATCCAGTCACCCATTCATTTATTCAACATATATTTTCACATAATAGGTATCATGCTACACTCTAAAAACAAAGGTGAAAAAACTGGTCCCTGTCCTCAAGGAGATGATAGTTTAGAGGCAGACAAATGAAGATTTTCCAGTGGTTTGGTTAGAGCCAGGGCACAGGAATGTATGAAGCGTAATGGAAACACAGATGAGGGCTGTCTACCTCAGCCTGGGTGGCCAGAGTGAGCAGAGATCAGGGAAGATGTCCCTTGATTTAGAGATGTTTGAGTGAATTGTTAAGTATGACAAGGAGTTACCAGTACACTTTCTAAGTGAACAGAAGAGGTATGCATTCAGGAGGAACTAGCATAGGCAAAAGCCCACAAGTATGAGAGAATATGATTAGTTAGAGGAACTTTACGTAATTCTGGACAAGAAGACAAGGCAAGGGTGTGCTGGGGTAGGAGCGACGTGAAGGGGACAAGAGATCATTCTAGAGAGCAAATCAGGATCTAATTGTGAAAAGCCTTGTAAATGAAATGAAGAATTTTGGATCGTTTCCAGAAAATGAGGGGAACTGTCAAAGGCTTCAGTTTGGTTTGCCCAGAACAACTGCCAAGAAGACATGGCCTTTGCAGCTACTTCTTCATTTTACAGATTTGTGAGCAGATAGCAGTCTAAGCATTCAGCTCCCCCATGTTTATTTGCATGTCTGAAGCCTAATGAAATGTTAGTTCAAGTAATTCATTCCAGCGATTCTGATGGTGTGAAGATGCCCCTCCAGGATCCAGGAACCAAGTCTTGTGGTCAAGTTCTATTATTCCCCAGACTTTCCTCATACATCCTTGGACAGTTTCTCCCACCATCACTTGGTCTTGACAACCACTGATCTGTTTCCTTTTGCTATACTTTGCTTTTTCTAAAATGTCATGAATAAAACTGAGCACTATATAGTCTTTTAATCTGCCTTTTTAAAAAAGATTTTATTTATTTATTCATGAGAGACACACAGAGAGGGGCAGAGATATAGGCAGAGGGAGAAGCAGGCTCCCTTCAGGGAGCTGGGTGGGGGACTCGATCCCCGGACTCCAGGATCACGCCCTGGGCCAAAGGCAGGTGCTAAACCGCTGAGCCATCCAGGGATCCCAGCCTGCACTATTTTCTGAGTTGCACTTTTAAATGAGCTTCTGTTTATTGTGTTCCATACATAACTCAACAAAGAATCCTTAGTAATGCAGAGGCAGCTTTAAAAATTTAAACAAAGAACCCATTTGCTTCTTTCTTTTTATACTTTTCCATATTATACTTATTCTTTCCTCCGGTCTTAACAGATAAATTCCCCTTGAAAAAAAAGGAATGAATGTCTTTACTGATTACATCTGCCTTTTTCTATTTGAAAGCAACTTGCTAGCAGTCATCTAGAATTACTAATAAAGTGCTAAGCTTTTTTCCATTATTTCATAATAAAATCATTGAAAATATTGCAGCAATTGTGGAAATTAGTCATACTCTAGTCCTTCTTTGAAAGTTTACCAAGGTCCTTAATGCCTAGTAATTCTGTAAGCATGTAGCATATACCATAAACCACAAACCACAATTATTTAGACATCAGCTTGGTAACCCTGCCATTCCGCTTGGAATTCCATTTGGATTCTTTTGGAATTATGGACATAATATCTTGCTTTATTTACTAAGTGTACTAGCCCCAGACTAGACTCTAAGCAGTGAGCAAATTGAACTAAGTAAGGAAGTGACAAGTTTCTGTGTATCAAAATACTTGGGAGTAAATGATTTTTCTTACTTTAGTAATCTGCTTTCAGGATTGCCAAAATTGCTGAGTCATTTGGGAAACATGATTAAAGAGTTGGAATACAAGTTCTTTATTAAAAAAAAAAAAGAAGAAGAAGAAGCAATGGAACAATATTAACCAGAGAAGAAAAAGCTATGGGGAGTTTTTTCATGGTCTTCAATCATCCAACAAATAATTTTGTCAGGCACTGGGACCAGATTAGTTGCTGGGGATAAAGTATCAAGCATACAAAGTTCAAGTTCTTCTGGTGGAACCATGGAGGGAACAGAAAGTATACAAGCAACAAAACATATCAGGAATCATTGTTCAGAAGGATATCCAGCATCTTTTATCTTTGGCTAGAGCCCAAAGTAAAAATAGGTTTGCTCTATAGAGTAGGAAAGAAACTCCTTTCACAAGGACAGTATGTCAGGGTTACCTAAGGAGGAAAAGAAGCAAAGAGATGAACTTCACTGAAACTGCTATGTGGCCTTCTAAGCTGGATACTTTCTCACATATCTTATCCCATTTTACAGTCACAGCATGTCCTGTGATCCCCTTTTATGATCCCCACTTTACAAATAACTAAGGGTTAATTACTTGCTTCAGGGCACACATCTCATTACTGTAGAGTTAGGGCTGATTCTCTTGGCCTCCCGGGCCACCTGTTTTCTGGTGCACTGTCTTGACTGTATTGCCATTCTAAATTTTTAAAAGTAGTTCCTTGCTTAAAAGCAAAGAACAAGACTATCTGGATGGCTCTCACATCTTTTTTTTAAGGAGAAAAATCTAGTTTCTTAAACAAAACTTTATGTGGAGCCCCAATATATGAAACAGATTGGAGTAGAGCAGCCCTGTTGGATTTGGGGTGCATTAAGAGGCTCAGCCACCCTTCTGATGAATCCCCCTCAATGACTACGCTCTGCTGTTAACCAGGAACTTTCTCCTTGCCCAGTAATAGACATTTTAAAAACAGGTTAAGAAATAAAGTGAATAAAGGGAGTATTTATAGAAGTGAAGAAAAGAGGAAACAGAAAGGGGTAGGTCATGAGATTCGCCTCATCCCTGCAGGGTGGAACTCTTTAGATGTTTATTTTAAAAATGGGATGAATAGGGGTGCAAGGCTGGCTCACTGGGAGGAGCGTGTGACTCTTGATCTCAGGGTCATCAGTATGAGGATCATTTTGGGTGCAGAGATGACTAAAAAAAATTTTTAAAAAACTTTAAAAAATGGGATGAATAAAATGGATATTATGGGGTTAAAACAATTTAATACAGCACTACCTAATGTTAGGTGGGCCAAAGGGACTCCTTACTGCTCTCCCAACATTAAGGGGCCCCAAACAAGTTCACTCTACCCCTGTTTAGAGAAAGTGAGAAGGCAGAGGTTGCAAGGAGAAATCTGGTGGCAACAGTTAGGCCAATTAATCAAGTTAAGGAGTCACCAAATGGCCAGGGCCCCTTGTTCAACTCCTCGCTGGAGACCCAAAGCCTTATTCAGAAGTCCCATAGACTGTAGTCCAAAAACTCACTGGCGATACCGTGACTCAGGCTATGATTAGTTCTGAGAGCATGTAAAAATGTAAGGGTCAATAAGATTATGAAAACTAGAATGTTGAATCAGATTTTGATCAGCTTATTGCTGCTCTTAGGAGGAAACTAACCAGTGTTTTCACCATTAAGTATGATGTTTGCTAGATTTTCATAAATGCTCTTAATCAAATTGAGAAGATTTCCATGTATTGCTGAGTGCTTTTTGTCATAAAGGAGTGTCAGATTTTTTTTTAAGATTTTATTTATTTATTTACAGATTGAGAGAAACCATAAGCAGGCAGAGGGAGAGGGAGAAGTAGGCTTACCACCAGGCAGGGAGCTGGACGACTTGGGACTCAGTCCCAGGACCCTGGGATTGTGACCTGAGCCAAAGGCAGAGGCTTTTGACCATCCAGTTGCCCGGGATGTCAGATTTTAACAAATGCTATTTCTTCCATCTGTTGAGGTAGACATGGGTTTTTCTTTTTTATTAATATGGTATATTACATTAATTGATTTTGAGGGGATGTTAAACCAACTTTACATTCCTGGAATAAATTCCACTTAGTTATGTGTATATTTCTTTTCATATGTTGCTGGATGTAATTTGCTATATTTTGAAGCAAAATATAGTTAAAGTTGAAGTTGAAGATTTTTCTTTTTTTTAAGATATTTTTAATTTTATTTTTTTTAAAGATTTTATTTATTCATGAGACACACACAGAGAGAAGCAGAGACACAGGCAGAGGGAGAAGCAGGCTCCTCATGGAGAGCCTGATGCAGGACTCAATCCCCAGACCCCGGGATCACACCCTATGCTGAAGGCAGATGCTCAGCTGCGGAGCCACCCAGGCGTCCTTTGTTGAGGATTTCTGTGTCTGTGGTCAGATATTGGCTTTTCCATACTTGTGATCTTTGTTTGGTTTTGGTGTCTGATTAATGCTAACCTCATAGAATGAGTTGGGCAATGTTCCCTCCTCTTCTTTATAGAAGTATCTGTAAATAATCATTATTAATTCTTCTTTAAATATTTGGTAGAATTTACTAGTGAAACCATTTGGTCCCAGATTTTTGGGGGGAGAAGGGGAGGGTAGCTTTTGATTACTGATTGATTCAATCTTTTAAATTTTACAGATATATTCATATTGCCTATTTCTCCTTGAATCAGCTTTAGTGCTTCATCTTTCTATGAATTTGTCTATTTTATCTAAGTGATCTAATTTCTTTGCATATAATTGTTCATAGTACTCTTTTATAAGTCTCTTTATTTCTGTATGGTCAGTTATAACGTCCTCTTTTATTACTGATTCTTTCTTTTTCTTTCCTTCCCTTTTCTTTTCTTTCTTTCTTTTTTCTTTTCTTTTTCTTTTTTTCTTTTCTTTTTTTTGTGTGTGTGAGTCTAGGTGAAGATTTGTTAGTTTTGTTGCTCTTTCAAAGGACTGAATTTTATTTAGTTAATTTCAGGTATTGCTTGTATATTATGTTTATTTCCTCTCTAATCTTTACTTTTTCCTTCTTTCTGCTTACTTGAGGTGTAGTTTCTTCTATTTATTTCTTTGACATAAGGTGGAAGTTTAGGTAATTGTTTTGAGACGCTTCTTTTTTTTAATGTATACATAACAATTATAAATTTCCTTCTCAGCACTGCTTTAATAACATCCCATAAATTTTGACATGTTGTGTTTTCATTTTCATTAATCTCAAAGTATTTTCTATTTCCTTTTGGTATCTTCTTTGATCCTGATTATATAGAAGTGCATTGTTTAATTTCTGCACATTTGTGAGTTTCTAAAATTTCTTTCAATTATTGATAAATTTCTAATTCAGTGCCACTGTGATAAGATAACATATTTTGTATTATTTCTATCTTTTTAAATTTATAGAGGTCTGTGGCTTAGCAGTGGTTTATCCTGAAGAATGTTCCATATGCATTTGAGAAGAATGTATATTCCTGGATGAAGTGTTCTGTAAATGTCTGTAAGTTTATCCTGTTGGTTCATAGCATTGTTCAAGTCTTCTCTTTTGTTATTGTTGATCTTCTGCATAGTTGTCTTATCCATTATTGAAAGTGATATACTGAAGTCTCCAACCATCATTATTGTACTGTCTATTTCTCTATTTCTGTCAGTTTTGTTTTCATGTATTTGGTACTTGTTATTAGGTGTATATATGTTTATAATTGTTTTATTTTTCTGATGGATTAGCCCTTTTATCATTATAGAATATCCCTGTTATCTCTACACATATTTTTTAAAAAGTCTCCTTGGTCCACTCCAGCTTTCTTACAGTTGCTGTTTGCCTGGGATATATTTCCCATCCTTTTAATTTTAATCTATTTTTAATTAAATCTCAAGTGTGTCTGCTATAGATAGCATAGTTGGATCTTGTACGGTTTTCAGTCTAATAATCTGTACTTTGATTGACTTGTTTAATCCATCTACATTTAATGTGAATACTGATACAGTTGGATTTATGAAGCCGTTTTCTTTGTTTCTCATGTACTGTCCTTCCTCTTTTACTGACTCCTTTTCATTAAGTGGGTGTTTTTTTTTTTTTTAAGATTTTTAATTTACTTATTCATGAGATACACAGAGAGAGGGAGAGAGAGGCAGAGACATAGGCAGAGAGAGAAGCAGGCTCCATGCAGGGAGCCCGACATGGGACTCGATCCCGGGACTCCAGGATCATGCCCTGGACCAAAGGCAGCACTAAACCACTGAGGTACCCAGGGATCCCCAAGTGGGTGTTTTCTACTCTAATTTTTAAGTTATTAAATGATTTTTCACTATGTTTCTGAGTTATTTTCTAAGTAGATTTTTTGTTTTGTTTTGTTTTCATTCATGAGAGACACAGAGAGAGAGAGAGAGGCAGAGACACAGGCAAAGGGAGAAGCAGGCTCCATGCAGGGAGCCGGTCGTGGGACTCCATCCCAGGTCTCCAGGATCACACCCTGGGCTGAAGGTGGCTCTAAGCGCTGAGCCACCTGGGCTGCCCTCTAAGTAGTTCTTTTGTCATTTTTCTGCAGGGGCATTTGTAATTTTAAATTTTTTTCTTTTTATCATATATAATATTTTGTTTTTGTTTTGTTTTGTTTTATGATAGTCACACAGAGAGAGAGAGAGAGAGAAAGAGAGAGAGAGAGAGGCAGAGACACAGGCAGAGGGAGAAGCAGGCTCCATGCACCAGGAGCCCGATGTGGGATTTGATCCCGGGTCTCCAGGACCGCGCCCTGGGCCAAAGGCAGGCGCCAAACCGCTGCGCCACCCAGGGATCCCCCAGGCCCACTATAAAATGAAATCATGGCTTGAGGTTATTTTGGGCCAAAGGGTGAAGCAAATTTAGACTACAAATCACAGAAGGGTTAGCTCATGATTGCAAATTCCACCAAAGAGTTGTTTGCTACTTTTATTGCTATCCCAAATGCAAATTTCCTTAGAAAACTCTTGTATTGGAGGATAGAGCAGATTTTGTTTTGTTTCACCCTTACTCTGGGGATATGAATCTTGCTTTCTCAGATTTTCAGGGAGAGGATATCTCATATGCTTCCCACATGAGGCTCTAGTCATCATTTCCTGTCTCTTAGAACTCATGAGCCTGAGAAAACGAAAGCTAAGATTTTTATAGATTTGGCAAATGTCCTAAGGATAAAACCAAATTATCTTTCTTGATTAGTGTCCACATTTATATTTTTGGACTAAATGATTATTCTCTTGATTGTTGTACTATACTTTTAGATTTTTAAAAAATATCTTATCAATTGTTTTTAAAAATTTTTTTTAATTTTTATTTATTTATGATAGTCACAGAGAGATAGAGAGAGAGGCAGAGACACAGGCAGAGGGAGAAGCAGGCTCCATGCACCGGGAGCCCGACGTGGGATTCGATCCCGGGTCTCCAGGATCGCGCCCTGGGCCAAAGGCAGGCGCCAAACCGCTGCGCCACCCAGGGATCCCTTATCAATTGTTTTTAGTGGAAGAGGCAACTTAAAAATCTGGTCTATTATGTTACTGAACATGGAATCCCATTAACTATTTTTTCCACTACTGCTCTTTGTCTGGCACCAGGACAGGTCCTGGAATAGAAGTCCACCTAAATTGGTGTTATTTTGTATCTTCTGTAAGCCAGTGCTGGTTTGTCAACTATTTGTTTTCAATATATAGACAGGAATTGAAAGTGAGTGTAAATGACTAAACCTCTACCTATCTTGTCCCAGACTAGTAATTAGTCTAGTCACTAGTAACTAGTAAAAAAAAAGTAACTAGTAAAAAAAGATGAGAATTTTTATTATGTCAGTGGATCTTCATGAACCAGAGATTGAGTAGTACAGTCTCTAAACTAGGACGGTTTTTTAGACTTTGGCTGGGCCACATAAAAACTCATGAATGTTATGGATACTCTCCCCAGAAATATGTGCACATAAAAAGAAATATAAAAGTTAACGTAAAATATCAGTGTATAGATAGATCCTCTGAAATCTTATAGATCTCGGTTTTTTTTTTTTTTAATCCTAGGAACAAACAATGGCAAGGAGATGCTGAATAATCATTTCATCGTTCAACTTATTTGCCACCTCACTTATTTTTGAGTATAAACTGGAGTAGACAAAAGGGGGACCCCATAATAGACTATCAAAGGAATAAGTTGAAAGATGTCATTTATTAGTCACTCATTCATCCAACCAAACCCAAGTGTCTACAATGTACCAGATCAAGTTCAAGATCTCAGATCATTGCTCCAAAAATTAAAATTTACCATTCTTTTTTTTTTCTATCCTTTGCCCCAAGCTCCACCTGTACAATGTTCCCACATTAGAATTTCACACTTACAGAGTCTTGGTAGGAGGCAGACCCCACTCCCCTCTGTAAGAGAAGTAAACTCACTTTGCCAAACATTCCTGCAATCTGACAGAGCATGAGGTTCCAGCACATGCCAGCCTCTAACTCAGGATGTGGTGACTGGCTGGGACAGTGCAGAATGCATTTGGCACAGATAGTATGAATTGCAAAGTGTCATTCAGTTGCCAGGAGCAGCAGAGACAGCAATCTTTACCCCAAGATCCAGTGTCCTGCGTCATTGGAGTGAGTGTTGTGGACAATGGCATTTGTGCTCAGCTGCTCAGCAGCAGGGGCAGTGGTTTCTATGTGGGACCACACAGGGTGGGATTTTGGATTCTGTTCCTGGTTGTGTGGCTGCAAGTCTCTTCTATAGTGTTCCCTGAAATAAAACAAGGCATTTGTATGTCTGTATACATGTAATAAATATAAATAAATATCTCTGTATCTATCTGTCTACCTATGTGTTTCAATTGGAACAATTTGGAATTGATTGTTCACACCAAGAAGTGAAAGAGAAATTCAAGTACCAGAATAGTCTCAGCCAGGATTCAGAGATTTTTTTTCAGCTTTATTGAGATATAGTTAACATATAACATTGTACAAGTTTAAGATGTACAACCTAAAAAAAAAAAGATGTACAATCTGATGATTTGATACTTATATATTGCAAAATGATTACCAATCCAGTGTTAGCTAACACCTGCAAGTTACATAATTACCATTTCTTTTTTTTTTTTTTTTGTGGCGAGTACATTTAAGATCCACTCTCTTAGCAACTCAGATTTTCTTTAAGTTGAGCTGATAATTACTTCCTAAATCTTCTACCTGGCTCTCCTACACAATAGAGAAAACAACGTGCATGTCCCGTAGCGTATGTCTTGACTTTTCCTTCACAGGAAGAAAAAAAAAAAAAATTTAAACGTGGACTTAAGTCCCTTCCCCACCCTGAGGGTTCTCTGATCACTGACTTTAATGGTTCCTGATCTGGTTGAGTGCCAAAGTTGCTTGTGTGTGTGTGTGTGTGTGTGTGTTTAGATTTTGTTTATTTATTTGAGAGAGCGAGAGAGCACAAGCAGGGGGAGTGGCAGAGAGAGAGGGAGAAGCAGACTCCCTACTGAGCAGGGAGCAAGGGCAGGGCTTGATCCCAGGACCCCCAGATCAAGACCTGAGCTGAAGGCGGGTGGTTAACCGGCTGAGCCACCCAGGTGCCTCATGCTTGTGAGTTTATTACAAAATACTCAGGTCTCTTCCCAAATCTGCTGTCTTAGAACGTTGGGAACAGAGCTCAGGGAT
Organism: Vulpes lagopus; assembly: GCF_018345385.1. NCBI lineage: Eukaryota > Metazoa > Chordata > Mammalia > Carnivora > Canidae > Vulpes > Vulpes lagopus. The sequence goes on from NC_054838.1 coordinate 43,419,131, forward strand.
CACTTATTCAAGCCCTCCGTGTGCCTTCAGCCCAGGGCGCGATCCTGGAGTCCCGGGATCGAGTCCCGCGTCGGGCTCCCTGCGTGGAGCCTGCTTCTCCCTCTACCTGTGTCTCTGCCTCTCTCTCTCTCTCTCTATCATAAATAAATAATAAATATTAAAAAAAAAAAAAAAGCCCTCCGGATGAGGCTGATGCACAGCCCCGTGGCACCTGGTCTCCGTTCTTCCCACTAAATGTGTGATCCGAAGACCAGCAGCAGCAGCAGCACCAAGCTCCTCGTAAACTGGCAACGGATGGAAACGGTTCGCAGAACGGAAGGCTCTGCGGCCGGGGACACCGGGAAAGGGCAGCGCGACGCCACCTTCGCACGGAAGACGGGCGGGAGCCAGGGGCGAGGAAGCCAAATGGGGGCGGGGGGGGAGCTCGGGGGAGCCTGGGCCCCGCCCCGGTCACGTGCCCCGGCCGCCGCGGGTCGGGGGCGGGTTGGGGGCGGTGCGCGCCGCTCCCCCGCGTGGACCGCAGGGTCTGGTCGGCGCGGAGCCGGGAGCCCGGAGCCCGGAGCCCGGAGCCCGTCGCCCCTGCGTGCCCGCGGAGCCCCCGCGCCCCCGCGCCCCCCGCGGAGCCCCCGCGCCCCCGCGCCCCCCGCGGAGCCCCCGCGCCCCCGCGCCGACACCCCGCGCCGACACCCCGCGCAGCCTCCGCCGACACCCCGCGCTCGTCGCCCGCGGGGAACATGAGTGGCCGCGCCCGCGCCAGGGCGAGAGGCAGGGCCCCCGGCCCCAGCGCCACGGAGGTGGGGCGCCCCTCGGCCGCGCCCTCGGTGTGTAGGACTCACGTCCCTCCGGGACGCCACCTCCCTCTGCTCCCACCTGCCTCTCGCCTGTCTTCCCGCTCCACTCCGGGGCTTTCCGGGGTTTCTCACATTTCCCCTGGGGGGGCTTCTCCGAGCTCGGCTGGAGGCCAGGGCGTCCCCCGCTGCCCGCGGTACGTCGACGGTGCCACCGCAGGGCGCGTGACTTAATGCGGTTTGTCGCACCTGTACATGAAATAAGTAATCTCACACGCAGATGTGGTTTCGATTCCCTATTTCTTTTGCCTTTTTTTTTCTTTAAGATTTTATTTATTTATTCATGAGAGACACAGAAAGAGAGAGGCAGAGACCCAGGCGGAGGGAGCCGGCGTGGACTGGTGGACTCGGTCCCGAGACCCCGGGATCACACCCTGAGCAGAAGGCAGACGACGGCTGAGCCCCCCGGGTGCTCCCCAGCCGCTGTTTCTTGACCCACCACTGTGGGCAGGGCCCCCGGCTAGACTTAGGCAACTAGATTAAACTGGCTGGCAAATCCGCAACTTCTGAGCAATGCTACTCCTACCTATCAGTATTTGGAGCTTAGACCAAAAGTTCTCAAGTGAGGAGGCTGTTGTCATTGTGCCTTTAATTTCATGCCGTTGTTTTCTCTTGACTTCATGCATTTTTTAGCAGGCCAATATAAACTGCTTCCTGAACAAGAGGTAGATACTGTGAAAACAAAATATTAATGGTTCATTTGGCCTATTTTGTGATCTAATTTTTGGACTCATTTATTCAGGAGAGTTATTACCTGAGCTGGTGACCCAGGTCCCCTGCGCTCAATGTATTTTTTTGCTACAGATGTGTTCACACTGGAGGCCCCCGTCTGGAGGCGGTGGAAGTATATGAAGGCTGTGTTCATGTGTGTTCATGTGTACGGCTACTGCCTTCCCTCTGAGCTCTCTGGATGTGAGACTCACAGCTCTACCTCTTTACACCTCCAGGTGTAATAACTGTATCTGGTTCATGGTCAGCATTAAAGTTTGAGAAGGGGGAAAAACTATAGCAGGTCCATATCCTTTTTTTCTAGAATGGGCACTCTCTTCTCATCATCTCTTAAGCATTTTGTCTGTTAACATTGTTAGCTCATGGTAATCTGATGACTTAGGACATGCCACAGTTTTTATTTTGTATTATCCTTTTGGGTTATGATTTAACATATTAAATCTGACCAAGGTGTTTTTCTCCCCCTTTTAGCCTACATCTGTTGATACTGGTGACAAGGAAGCATCCTCTTCCAGTGGCTTCGTGGGAACAAGCAGGGTTTCCCAGCAATGTAAGTGCAAGTTGGTCTGCTCCATTCACGTCTGTCCTATCTGAATGGAGCAGGAGTGACTGCTAAGCTTCACAGCAGCTGCTTTATAGCAACAGAGTCACTTCTAGAGCATCCCATATACCTTTTCTCAGAGGATCACCTGTGTTTGTTATGTTTCTTTGGGACTCCCAAACACAGTCTGCCACTGCATTTCTTGCTACTGCCTGGCAGTTGGGCTACAGGCAATAGGAGTACAGTCTTCTGATTTTTTCTGTTCACTGAATAATTTTGAAAAATATTAAAAAATTCTTTATGACATAGGAGTGTCAATGCCACTGCCCTGCAGGGATGGTAGAAACCTGGTACACAACAGCTCCCACTGCTCTCTTCTTTTTCCCCACCCATGGCAGACATCACCTTCTTTTTTTTTTTTTTAAACTTTTTAATTTATTTATGATAGTCACAGAGAAAGAGAGAGAGAGAGAGAGAGAGAGGCAGAGACACAGGCAGAGGGAGAAACAGGCTCCATGCACTGGGAGCCCAACGTGGGATTCGATCCCGGGTCTCCAGGATCACGCCCTGGGCCAAAGGCAGGCGCCAAACCACTGCGCCACCCAGGGATCCCCAGACATCACCTTCTGATGGTAGCTCTTTTCACTGCAAGTCCACATTTGGACTCAGGATATTTATCAACATGCTACTGCAAGTAGCTGCTATCATGGTGTGGGTTGGCATGCCCCATACCCTAGTTTGCTAGGCTGCCATGACAAAGTATCATAGACTAGGTGGCATAAACAATAGAAATGTGGTGTTTCATCATCCTGAAGGCTAGAGGTCCAAGATCAAGGTGTCAAGAGTTGGTTTCTTCTGAGGCTTCTCTCCATGGCTTGTAGATCACTGCCTTCTTTCCGTGTCTTCCCATGGTCTTCCCTCCGTACTTGTGACGTCATCTCTTCTTATAAGGACAAAGTCATATTGGATTAGGGGCTCATGCAAATGACATCATTTTAGCTTAGTTACCTTATTAAAGATCTCATCTCCAAGTAGTTATATTCTGAGATATCAGGGGTTAGATCTTCAATGTAGAGTTTACCCCATAACCACTGCTGAAACCTGTTAGGCATCTCCCTTGCGCTATGATGTTAAATGATTGATTGCTAATAAACATATAACCTCTAAGCACTTAGGTTCTCCCAGACTCTGTGGATCATCACTTTCTCCACCATCAACTGCTTGGCTCTTATTCTCCACTGGGGTTCTTTTAGCTCTACTCAAGTACCCTCTGTGATCTGAGCTCACAGGAGTATATATGGTCCTTCAGAAGACCTGTTCTTAGGGGCCATGCATCAGGTCCAGCACTACTGCTACCATTCAAATCCTGTTCCAGCTTCTCTTGGGACTTTTTTTCTATGTCTGCTGCACATTCTTATAACTAGTGATGGTTGGGGATTGATTTTTTTTAATTGTAGTAAAATATACATAATGTAAAATTTACCATCTTAACCATTTTCAATTGTATACTCTACTGGCATTAAGGACATTCACATTGTTGTTCAACCATCACTACCATCATGTCTAGGACTTTTTTTGTCTTACAAAACTGAAACCCTATACTCAGTAGACAGTAACTCCCCATTTCCTCTTCCCTCTAACCCTTGGCAGTTACCATCTTTTTTAAAAATTTTTTTCTTTTTTAAAGATTTTATTTGAGAGAGAGCCAGTGAGAGAGAGAGAGAGCATGCACGCACACAAGCAGGGGGAAAGGGCAGAAGGAGAGGAAGAAGCAGATTCCCTGCTGATTGGGGAGCCCAACCTGGGGCCTGACACAGGGCTCTATCCCAGGACCAAGAGATCATGACCTGAGTTAAAAGCAGACCCTTAACCAACTGAGCCACCCAGGCACCCCTCGGAACTACCATCTTATGGAAGATTGATTTTTTAGAAACTACCTAACATCTTTTGAAACCTAGAGCAGTGAATGATATGGATAATCTAATAAGAATAATTTTTAAACATTTAAAAAATTAAATAAATGTGATTTTCCTGGAAGACTCAGACTCCACAGAAAGGGTATGAGCAGCAGTTTTGAACAAGTGATGGTGTCATTTGAGAGAATTGCAGTGGTTGTTTCAAAAGACAGAGGTCAAGTCAGAGTCCTAGAGATTGGTCATATGATTACTCGTAATAATATTACTACTACACTTGCTTCGCAGTAATATTCTTTACTTTTATTTATTTATTTTCACATTATCTTCGAAGTGCCAAAGTTGTATCCAGAAATCCAACGTCTCTATGCTTGTTTAAGCAGAAAATGTTCATTTGGAAATATATTTTAATTTCATATTTGCCAGAACCTAACAATAAATAACATGCCCCAAGGTGAAATGCTATCTTTCATTGTCAAAGAAATGATCTAGTAAAAAACTGATAGCAGTGTTCTGGGTGTTTTTCTTCTTTTTTTTTAATTTTTATTTATGATAGTCACAGAGAGAGAGAGAGAGAGAGGCAGAGACACAGGCAGAGGGAGAAGCAGGCTCCATGCAGAGAGCCCGATGTGTGACTCGATCCGGGGTCTCCAGGATCACACCCTGGGCCAAAGGCAGGCACTAAACTGCTGCACCACCCAGGGATCCCCGTTTTTCTTCTTATGATTGAGAGAGGTAAGAGATTTAGCCCCAATCTGGGAAGAAGTTGATGTGGACAGTCTTAGTTTGTGAGTCTTTAGGGTGTTATGCCAGAGCTGATAGAGGGAGAGCTACCCTCCTTAAATGAGTGTGGAGCGGGGCTTTTTCTCCTTAGCCAAGAGGAGAATCAGACTAGACCTAAATAGTATGAGGTATAATTAACTCATGGTTTGTTATTTCTAATAAAACATACGGTGCTTCCTTTACAATTTTCAGTTGTTAGGCTGAAGACTTCTGTATAGTCACGATTGTTTTCAGCATTGGGGGCCAGTTTTAATTAAACCCACAAAAATCTGAGGTTTGGGAGCACTTGGGTGGCTTAGTGGTTGAGCATCTGCCTCCAGCTCAGGTCGTGATCCTGGGGTCCCGGGATGGAGTCCCACATCAGGCTCTCTGCAGGGAGAGCTTCCGACTCTGCCTATGTTTCTGCCTCTCTCTGTGTGTTTCTCATGGATAGATAATAAATCTTTTTTTTTTTTTAAATCTGAGCCTTGGATTTAGATGCAGTTCTGATATAGTATTTGTAAAACAGTATCACTAGAATGAAATATGAGATATTATGGGATTCTCTTCGTATTTTAGGTGAAGATGGTATATCTTCTGGTGATGCTGGATGTACTTTCATTGAAAGAGGTGGGAAAATCAGACGAGACGTCATGGATCTGGGTATCTGTACCAGAGAGAAATTGGCCCATGTGAGAGATTGCAAAAGAGGTACCTCGTTTTCATATTACTTACTCTTTTAGTGTTGACAAATCGTGCTTAAGGAATTCTAATTTCTAGATCTAAAATAAAGTTTATTTATTGACTTAAAAGATATTTATTGAGCATCTGTTATGTTCAGGGCACTATCTAGACACCAGTTGTTTTAGCCTTAACTCTCTCTTTTATTAGTAGAAATAATATTTCCCCCAGACATTTCACTTGTTGAAAAGATTTTCTCCTTATCCTTGGGGGTAGGGGTTAAAAGAGATGCCCTCTTTTCTAACACTTTTCCTATATAGGAATAATAATGTTTCTGGACTTAGCTATAAAAAGGAAGATGTAATCTGTTTTTGGAATTTTTAACATGGTTTCCCGAGTCACCCCTGAAATTGCACCCAGAATTATGGGCATATGCATTTTCATTAGATTCTTGAAAGGCTTTGTGACACCCTCCCAAAAGTCAAGAAAGACTCCCTGATGCAGATCAGTTTTCTTCAAACTTTTTACAACACTAAACAAACAAAAACCAAACCAAACAAACAAACAAAAAAACCCAGATGCATTGTTATCTACCATACACGCATTAACAAAAAATTGAAATAAAGTTTCATGGAACAGTGCTTGCCCTTACTATGTGCCAGGCTCTCTGGTCCATTCTGTTTCATTCTAGTCATTTCATAAAACATGATGGGTTGTCTCATATATTTTCATATCTTCCGCACTAATAGGTCATGATTACAGTTTACAAACACTGGTGTAGATGATTTCCAAGGGTCTTGCCAGCTCTGACATTCTAGGTTGACTCCTCTTTATCCATGAATATGAGCAGCTGAAATGTGTTGCCATTTCCCAGTATACAAGAGAACAAAAGAAAGCTTTCCTTGAATTAAAATAGCACAGGAATTCCTTAGTCCTAACAGATGTCTACCACACGTAGGAACAGAGGACGTACTAACACACACGATGCTCTTTTTCTTTTGACCACCTTGGAGGATCACGTTTCCACTTCCTCCATGAAAGGAAGCAAAATAGTGCCCATTTAATAGAATTCCTTTTTATAAGACAAACACTGGATGATTCCCTACACGAGGAAGTCAGAAGTAGCTCCTTTGTGCTCTCCTAGATTCTGTCCTGGAGGGAGCTTATGTCATCTTGAGGACTGAATAACTATATTAAGGCCATCTCTGAATTTGTCTGACTTTGAAGAGGTGAATAAAAAATTCTGTAGAGGATGGAGTTTCTGGAAGCATACAGGGCCTCCCTATTATCTGTAGAACACAGAAGCCCAGAGACTTTGTGTTTTCATACAAGAAAGGCATATAATTTCTTTCTCTCTCCCTGTTCTCCTATCAATCTCTGAGGGCTTTCCTTGTTCCCTGATTGAACTTTTCAGAATTTTCAGATGTATGGTTAACTTTAGATTATCTGGATTTCCAAGGGGCTGGGGGCTGGTGCTCATAGTAAGAACTGGACAGGGTTTTTGTAATCTAAGAGCAGCATAATTTCAGAGCAGCATGTGAAAATATTAATTGAGCTGATATTTTTTAATTTTAAGAGTTTATTTATTTATTTGAGAGAGAATGAGCAAGCACAGGAGCAGGGGCAGAGGGAGAGGGAGAAGCAGGCTCCCCACTGATCAGGGAGCTTGAAGCATGACTCAATCCCAGGATTCTGGGATCATGACTTGAGCTGAAGGTGGGTGCTTAACCAACTGAGCCACCCTGGTGCCACTCAGAACTGAAAGGCAGGCTCTGGAAAGAGTCCTATGGTAGTTGAATTCTGATGCTTCTCTTCTCCGAAGGACAAGAATGTCAGTGTCTTCTCTTATGTTCTTCTTTTTTTTTTTTTCTTAATTTTATTTATTCAGGAGAGACACAGGGACATAGGTAGAGGGAGAAGCAGGCTCCTCTCAGGGAGCCCAATGCAGGACTCCATCCCAGGACCCCAGTATCCCGCCCTGTGCTGAAGGCAGACGCTCAACCTCTGAGCTGCCCAAGGCATCCCTTCTCTTATGTTCTTATGAGGCCTGCTTTACACATGATCCCTTTTTAATTCCTAAATGTATGTTTGTAGGACTCCATAATGTTATCAGGCTATAGGTTATTAGAGCTTGTTTTGTGTCACTAAACAAGACTCCTTGCTTTACAGCAACAACTATGCATAGGCAAATAAAAATTTTAAATGATATGATTAAGATTAACATGGGGTGATTTTATTTTGGTTAAAAAGTGTATTTTTATTTGTCTTCCTCAGGTTCCAGTGGAGTGCCTGTGAAACTGGTCACAAATCTGTTTAGTTTAGATTTGCCCCAGAACTGGCAGCTATACCAATATCATGTGGCATATGTACCAGAATTAGAATCTAGAAGGCTAAGAATTGCTTTGCTGTATAGTCATGCAGAGTTTTCCAACAAGGCAAAAGCATTTGATGGCACCATCCTTTTTCTTTCACAAAAACTGGAAGACAAGGTACAGTATGGCTAATTTTTATACCTGCACACACATGAATATGCTTATACTCATCCATGTATATTTAAGAGGTTAGGTGATTGTCATAACAATTGGAATGAGTGTCTCACTCATGCCTGTACTCTTTCCTGTTCCCATGCCTGAGAGCAAAAAGACTTCCTAATTAAGACTTCATTAGTAATTGATTTCTTAATTAAAAAGCTGATGATGTGACATTTTAAAAATAAGAACTGTAATACAAACACTGCTTTTTTTTCAACTACTTTCTTTTAGGCAAAGTGTCCTTGAATTAGACATCTTTTTTAAACTTTTTTGAAAATAGGCAAGACTTTAAGAAACACCATTTAGCCTAAGGCTTCAGAGCTTTAAATTTGCTCTACATTTTTTTTTTTTACTCCTGCACAGTAGCATCTGTCTGTCCAAATAACTTGATATCAATCTCTGATTCAAAACCTGTCACTTCTTTCATCATATTAAATACAAATTATTAATATCAATCTTAAGGATATCTTTTAATGGCATGATCATTGAATATGGCAGTGGCATGATTCATCTTCTTTTATCCATGTTTTTGTATCTTCAACATTTCAGTCCTAAAATAAAGATACTGTTATTGATGTTTTTATGATATGCTTTGTTCTAAGGCAGTATTAAAATTCCTACAGGGAAAAAAGAACCAGTTTCTTTATAAAAAATTAAAATTGAACGTTGAATTAGAACTTCATGCTTCTATCCCCAAGAAAGCTTAATCCTTTAGTTCAACATTTTGGACAGGGTGATACCAAGGCATAAATTTAAATTTCAAACTCCATATAAATCTCTGTGAATTTCCTCAAGAAATGAATTTCTGAGCACTCTTGGGACCTTTATCTTTTTATGAGAGCCTGAGATTTATCGGAGCTGCTTGAGTGATTAGTTTCTCTGGATATGGAATTTAAAAATTATACCATAGACTTAAATTTAGGGGCTTTGAAAATCTGGATCTGTAAATTTAGAAACATTTTAATTCATCATGATTCCTTATTGATCCTTCAGTATTTTGTCCTATGACCAAACATCGATAACATGCTAATATCGTGCTTCTCACACTTAAATGATACATTTCAGATGTATTGCTATCGTTAAAGGTCATCTTGTTTTTTTTTGTTTTTTGTTTTTTTTTGTTTTTTAATTTATTTATGATAGTCACACAGAGAGAGAGAGAGGCAGAGACATAGGCAGAGGGAGAAGCAGGCTCCATGCACTGGGAGCCCAACGTGGGATTCGATCCCGGGTCTCCAGGATCGCGCCCTGGGCCAAAGGCAGGCGCTAAACCGCTGTGCCACCGAGGGATCCCCGTCATCTTGTTTTTATAGACAAATTTGCAGTAACAGTAAATTTAATATGTTAATATTATATACCCCCTTTGAGTGGTCCAGCTTACTTCAATTGTACCTAACCAAAATGGAGAAATTTTACTCTACAGATGCTCAGAATAAGTTAATATTACTTGTTTCTCATTCAAAATGAGCATGTAGTATGCACCTTAGAGATGTAATCTAATGAAGAGGCAGGTGACTAAAGAGATTGTAAACACCTAGTGAGACAAATCAGTCCTGTTGACTTTATTTCCCAGGTGATACTAGGTTTTGACAAAAGAATATTGTCCTTATACTTCATTGACATATGGCCTAGTGACAGTGAAATAGGAATAGTAAAAAGAAATAGTGTCCTATCAAACGTGTTACTATGCTCATCTTTTTATTCTGGTCTTAATATTGACTCAGGCTTAATTCTGCATTCCCATCCATCCTCTACACACTTTGTAAGATACTTATTTTTGTTGAGAAAGCCTCTCCACTAATGCATTCATTGCACTCCTGCATAATGCAGTTCACCCTGCCTGTGTATCTATGGCCACAACCTGCTCTCACTGGTCACATCTAGTTGCCACTCTTACACATTCATTCCGCACTTGTAAAGAGCCTAGTCTGTGACTGCCAGGGTGCTACCATCATAGAGGTAATAAGGACAGATAAAACAAGGTTCCTGGCAAAACATTTCAACTTTAGTACCAAAGTTATTTACAACTAAATATTGTGCAAGTTTCTTTATAAATAAATACAGTACAAGATTACATTTCTTGAGTAATCTGCCAGGCTCTTTGTGTGTGTGATCTCACTTAATCCTCTCATCACCTCTGGAGACTTAGATGTCCACGGTCTTCATACAGAGTTTGATGAAAGGAAAGATCTTGCCTGGCAGGATACTTCAGTGTGAGCAATACTGGTCCTGTGGGTAGGGTTTGGGTCAATGAGGGGATGTTGGGGGTAAAGGAGATTCCTAGATGGGAGGATGGGAAGAAGCAAAGGCACAGTGATAGAAGGCGAAGGGCATATTTTAGAAACTTCTGATTGTTCATATTTAGCCAGAAAAGAATGGAACTTGTGCCTCCAAAGGTAGGAAGAATCTTAAATGTCCTGCCAAGGAATAGGGACTGTCTTCCACAGGCCAGTGAAGCCTCAAGAGAGTGTTTCCATGAGAGTTGTGTTAGATTACAGTTACTCTGATTACATCCTGTTGAATGGTTGACAGGAGACAGTGAGAAGATTAATAAAGCGCCACTGGAATCAGCTGGGCAGGATGTCAAAAGGGCTTGGACCAAGGAACAAAGTGCTATTTATTTAACCTTCCTGGGTGCATGTGCTATGGATAAGGATAAGATCAGTGAATTATCCCATTTAATCTTCACAACACTGCGACTGATCTGAGACTTGCTCCCATTTTAGAGGTGGGGAAAGTTCTTAGAAATTGAAGTGGCTTGCTGTGTATCACATAAGCTGCAAGAGGCAGAGCACCAGGATTTGTCCAATTCTCAGTCATATCCTCGTAGGCTCTGTGGTAATAACTGGAACAGCTGAAATAGATTAAAGGTATTGATGGCGTAGGAGTGCTAAGACTTGCCGACTAAATGATTAGCTGACAGACTGAGAAATGAAAGTGCCCTCTGATGCTAGCAGCCAAGGACTGGAGGTGTGTGTGGGGGGGGTGGAGGGGGTGGGGGGGGATGGGCAACAGACACAAGAACCCAAGAGGAGTTGGCCCTTTGGTGAGGGAGGTGCAGGGAGGTGACTTGGCTTAGATGGCTCTTAGGAATGCAGTTCCTGGATGGCTTTCTGAGGGGGGATCACCTGCTGCCACCTTCATGCCAACCCTTCAGCCCAATGTCCTTTGTTGTCTTAAGCCTTTGTCCTGAAATACCTACAATAGTGTAAAAGCATCTCACCTCTTTTGCCTGCTAGACTTCTCCTGGGTGTTGATGAGCTCTTCCTACAGCTATCCAACTCTCCTATCTCACAATTTGAATAAGAAGTCACCTTGGTGAAATATTTTATCCCCTGTGGAAGGACCTGTTTCTTTTTCCATGCAATGAGCCATTCCTGCCCTACATTTTTAGTTCAACCTGAAAGTGACTAAAAGCACACTTTACAGAAAGGAGGAATAAAATATATAAATAGTTACTAACGAACTGACCTCTTCTGATTCTTTACTATTTTGAAAAATTCTTGGTCATTGATTTTTTATTGTCTGATTGGATCACTCTTTTATCCCAAAAGCCTGTACCAAGTCCTATCTGGTCTAAGAAGCTTCAAATTTTGTTGGGCAGCTGGCATAGAAACCTATTCATGCATTCATTCTCTTGTTAGAACATTGTTCCAGGTTATAAGAAACACACAAATTTCTCTAGACCTTTCAAAAATTGATAAAAGCAGATTTCCTGTTTTAATGTTTACTGATCCCCACTTTCACCATGTTTACTTCCCCTCTTGCAAGTCTCCTTATCTTTCCTTCTCCCTTCTTCTCTCCTTTTCTGGTTTTACTTTAATTAAAAAAATTTTTTTTTAAGATTTTATTTATTCATGAGAGACAGAGAGAAAGAGAGAGAGAGAGGCAGAGACACAGGCAGAGAGAGAAGCAGCCTCCGTGCAGGGAGCCTGATGTGGGACTCGATCCCGAGACTCCAGGATCATGCCCCGGGCCGAAGGCAGGCTCTAAACCACTGAGCCACCCAGGGTCCCCTCCTTTTCTGTTTTTTAAAAGATTTATCTATTTATTTGAAAGAAAGCAAGCCTACCCTGCCTGTGAGTGGGGGAGGGGCAGAAGGAGAGGGAGAGAATCCTCAAGCAGCACCCCGCTGGGCACATAGTCTGACCCAGGGCCCCATCCCAGGACCCTGGGATCTTGAACTGAGTTGAAATCAAAAAGTCAGATGCTTAACCAACAGAGCTAAACATCCCTCTGCTTTTCTGTTTTATGAATAAACTTTTGAGAGGCTGTCCTCCAGAATCCATGAACCCAGGATGAGCTGGACAGTTCATTAATAGGCTTCTGGGTGTCTATGAACCCCCTGAAAATGGGCACGTCATTGTGGTATATATGTATGTGAAGTTTTCTTGGGACAATGCCCATAACTTTGATCCGACTCTCAAAGCAATTTGTGACCTGTCCCCCGCACCTCAGCTAAAAAGGTCAAGAAACCCTTTCTTTTTGGATCAAGTCTCTGTACTCCAAGTCTGATTTTGATTTTCTGTTACAAAGTCAGAGAAGAGAGAGAGATGTTGCTTTTCTCGGATTAGCAAGACAGGAAAACCCTCTGAGTGTCGTGTGATTAGATCAGTACATGCTAACACCTGCAGTTTTGTTTGGTGAATGCATATTAAATTGTGATGGCTGTATCATATCTAATTCTTCACATTCGAGGATAATCTAGAGTGCACATTAAGTACATCTCCTTCCAGGTCACAGAATTGTCAAGTGAAACTTCAAAAGGTGAGACTGTAAAGATGACCATCACTCTGATAATGGAGCTGCCAGCAAGTTCCCCCATATGCATCCAGGTCCTCAATATCATCTTCAAAAAGTGAGGTGCCTTCCCTGTTGTGTTAATTGGGGCAAGTGATGCCTTTCAGTACAATGCCTGGGTATGACCACTGTCAACCATCCTGTGGGCCACGTGCCAGCTTTCACGTGGTTGTGCGGTGATGCAGTCCCACAGAGCCTCTCACTGGCTCCCGACTCATCATCCAGTGCTCTTTGGGTTGGGACAAAGAACTCAAGATTTGTAATGTCTCAGCGATAGCAGGGGTTGGGGGACAGGGGTTGGAGTTAGGTGAGGGGCCGGGTCTGTCTTTTCCTGCTCTTCTTTTTTTTGTACCCTCTCCCACCATTCCACCCAGACTGAAAAATCAGGTATGTCTGGGTTAGTAAGCCGAAAGATTTGTTATTCTCCTGGCATCATCAGCTGCTCTCTGCTCTGGCCCCACTCTCCGTACCCCGCCACATGAACCCCTGGGTAGAAGTAAGGTGGTGACCACACTTTTCAGAATCCTTCAGACTAACGTGGGGATCACTTGCCTCGGTGTCAGCTCAGGGGCTGTTGGGTAGAACTCCATAAACTACAGATTTCCTAGCTTCTCCGTGGACCTAGTAAAGAGAATTGAAGAGTGGTGCCTGTAATTCACATTTTTTAGCTCTCTTCCCAGGTGACAGGTGGGAATACAAAGGCTTGTAAACCTGTATTTTCCACACCACTGGTGTGGACCAGCAAGATGATATGTTCAAAAACCTTTGACACCAGCCCTTTGCTGAAGAACAGCCTCTGGACAGGAGGAGGACAGAGGAGGTTGGGTTTGCTGGGGAGGGCATATACAAGGAATCTCCTCTCCCCCACAGATAAGTTCTTTAATTCCAGTCAGATGTCTTGCTAAGTAGCTTTAGATCATGTATTCGACATGATCAGATATGGAGGCTCAGTGACATTTGGTAGCCAAAATCATGCAGTTGTAACCTGTGTTTCTTGACTTACAACACTTCCCCCATGTAATGGGCAGACTCAGAGCAGTGATGTGTGCAGTTCCAGAGGTGGCCAGGGTTAGTTGCTGAAGAGGCAGCCAGGCTACATGGGGAGCTTGAGTAGCCTCATTAGAAATAGCCTCCCCATGTCAATCTACAACTCCCCATATAGTTTTACGTATTTTTGTAATATGTTCAACATGGGTAAAAATTTAGAATTATACTGTTATTAACTGATGTTGATCAAAGATTTTAAAATATATTTATTTGTAGGATCTTTAAAAAGTTGGCCATGTACCAAATTGGACGGAACTTCTATAAGCCTTCTGAGCCCGTGGAAATTCCCCAGCACAAGTAGGTTTCTTTATATTTTCTGTTACCCTGAAATTATTATAATGTGAAGAACATAATTTATGATGCAATATTATACCCTTATGCCTCCTACGAGAGACTGTGTTATGAAAAGTAATGGATTTTTTTTAATTTTCAAGTTTTTTATAGAACGGTGAATGCCAGTGTGAAGCTAGCAGCCTGTTTTCTTATATTAGTGTGCTAGATCATTATCATAAATCCTAGAAGGAATTCTGAAACTGAGTTTTCTGTGTATGACGAGTAACAGTGGAAGCAGAGTAAGCGGCATTATGTTATACCACAGAGTTGAAATTCTGTTTTCCTGCTGACAGGGAGTTAGAACAGCCATGATATTGGGTAAGTAAGGGCCAAACAAGTCAGCTAAACTAAACTGGGAAGAATTTCTACTCTAAACTGGGAAGTAGATGCTTCAGGAAAAGTGATCAGTGGTGTCAAAATGGGTTGTTTGACAGAGAGGCAATTGGCACTCCAAAGACAGATATGTAAACAAAGGAAGGAGTGCATAAAAAGTAGAAAATCAGGGGGCAGGCTGTTTAGCCTCCTGCCAGGTAGGGGGGAAATGATGGGGTTTCCATATGTTAAGTCATTGGGTCACAGTGGTGCATTTAAAGCATCCATCCATCCTTGTCACTAACCTCCTGACCTGGATGAGAAGTTCTTACAGGTCCAATGTTGTGCTGAGCTGGTTGACACCAGTGTGTATGCTCATCCTAAAGGCTAGCTTAGCATCACCGTGAATGAAGTCCACAAAATAAACTGAAATAATAAAAAGAAAAATTTGCTCTTTCTTTCATGTCATTTCCATAAGTTTTTCTTATTCAAAACTTTAGTCCATGGTATTCCTAAATGTGGAAAGGGACTGTAGCCTCTGCTACAGTTTCCCTTGTGTGTTTGCACATAATATCATTTAGATTATGTCTTACTCTCAGGAAGTCTATACACTGTCTGAACCATCGAGTGTGTGCTTTTCTGAACCTGGAGGTTTTCATGCTGGGATAGATCACTCTATAAACCTGTCAATCCTACAGCTGTGACTCTCAACCAAGGGCAGTTTTGCCCTCCCCCAGGACATGTGGCTTTTGGTTATCACAGCCTGGAGACTGCTACTGGCATCTAGCAGGTAGAAGCCAGGAGTGTTGCCAAGCATCCTACCAGGCACAAGATAGCCCCTAACAAAAAATGATCTGGTCCAGAATGTCAGTAGTGCCAAGGTGGAGAAATGCTGCTCTGTGGGAATATATTTATCATAAATATATGTTTAAAGACACTCCAACTAGAAATAAGTAATGTTTTAATCAGCAACTGGAAGAAATCAGAGTAAAGAAAAATTGTTTCATAAAATCTAGAAAATTCGAATGTAGAATCAGCACTTAACAATGATTATTATTTTATGATATGACATTCAAAATATTTACTATTAAATATTTATTTATTTTAGGTTGTCCCTTTGGCCTGGTTTTGCTATTTCTGTGTCACAGTTTGAAAGCAGGCTCCAGTTTACTGCTGATGTGAGTTATAAAGTACTCCGGAATGAGACGGTTCTAGAATTCATGACTGGTATCTGCCAGCAAACTGGCATGTCCTGCTTTGCCCAGATGTGTGAAAAACAGCTGCTTGGGCTTATTGTCCTTACAAGGTAAAGGCCTGCATTTAAAATACTTTTCCTGGGGACTCCTGGGTGGTTCAGCAGTTGAGCGTCTGCCTTTGGCTCAGGGTGTGATCCCCGGTTCAGGATCGAGTCCCACATCAGGCAAGGAGCCTGCTTTCCCCCTGCCTGTGTCTCTGCCTCTCTCTCCGTGTCTCTCATGAATGAATAAATAAAATCTTTAAAAAAAAATAAAAAACTTTCCCCTAGGGAATGAATTCTTCATGCTCTCTGGGACCAAGAATAGCATCAGAGTGTTGTCCTGAGCATGGTTCAGATCAGTTTACTCACCTGTTTAGACCTGGCCCTTCTCAATTGACTGGGGTTCAGGCTTCCTAGAGAGGCATTGCGGAGGCAGGGGGTTGCGGAGAGGGGGTATACCCTCCACCATCTGACATGGTCCTGCATTATCTCTTGCTGCCCTACCCCCCACGCCCAATAGTCAGCTTCAGTGTCTCTGCCTGGATTTTCCACTTCAAATTTTGACTTTTCAATTTCTACTTCCATGAAGTCCAGCTCAAATCTTACTGCTTTTCTGAAGCCTTCACCTGTCTACTCAGTCAGAATTAACTCAGTTACCTCCCCTGTGCTGTTCCAGTAGCACATTGCTCATAGCTGTCTCTTTATAGACATTTTATTTCATTTTATTACATCACAGGAGAGAATATTAGGTCCATGGCTCCTCTTATCTGTAAGACTTTGAGGTCTTTAAGGCTGAGACCTTCCAGTCCCTGGGTTTTTCTAGGTACAATTTGCCTTCATTGCACATTGAACTGAATTAAACACAGATTACGTTACTTCCTGAGTACCAAAAAGCTCGCCAGGTACTGCTGCTAGTCCACAGACAGTTCCTTGAGGGGACATGCTAGCCTTCTCCTATTCTGTTTTGAAATTTCCACTTAAAGTTGTTTCTCTGGGTTATACAGCAAGGAGGTGGGACTTGTAAATTCCGTACTACCCGAGATGAGAAGGCCACCCTCTTCCTCCTGTCCTGATTGTCTTGAATTAGCTTATCGCGTTCTTCCAGAGTAACCTTGCAAAGCATCACGAGCCCAGGAGCAATATGACAAGGAGGTTTCTGTCCTGAGGCTCGTACTGCAAGGGAGGATATTGCAGGTCACACAGTGCTCAGGGGAAACAGAGCTTAGAATGATTTTAGCCAGCCTACTTTGCTGTTTCACTAAGGGCGAGCCCAAGATGGATGGGAGATTACGTGGGGTACTCAGATTGCATGGTTGATCAGCCTTCTTTGGATGCTTTCCTATTTTTTTTTTTTTTTAAGATTTGTTTGAGAGAGAAAGTGAGAGAGCTGGGGAGGGGCAGAGGGACATGGAGAGAGAGAATCTCCAAGCCGACTTGACTCCCCAGTGAGTGCAGAGGCTGGGGTGGGGCTCTATCCCAGGCCCCTGAGATCATGACCTGAGCGATATCAGAGTTGGACATTTAACTGACTGAACCACACAGGCGCCCCTTCTTTGGGGTGCTTTTTATCAGAAAAACTATCTGGGAGCTCAAAAACTCTGAATGACACCAGAAGCTCATGGGAAAGTTTTGAGCAGTGCTTCAGGCTTTAAACATGTAAGAATAATTTACCTGAAGTTAGAGTGTCCCTCAGTGAGAAAAGATTGTGGTCTAATGACTTTCTCACCGGTTTTGTTGGAATATGGAGGTTTTCCTGTGTACTGAATGTTCTTCTCAGATGAAAGCTGATCATTAAAAAAAAAAAAAAAAAAGACTACTCTTGTATTACTGTTGTCATTGCTGAAATTCTAGAGTCTAATACTTTGAATTATAACTATAGTGAAATAGCCACTTTGTCTTGTATGATTTGGAAGAAGAGTTTAAAGATCCCTTGCATTTCCCAGATACAATAATAAAACCTATCGTATCGATGACATTGACTGGTCGGTGAAGCCCACGCACACCTTTCAGAAGCAGGATGGTACTGAGATCACCTACGTGGATTACTATAAACAGGTTGGACTTTTTCCTTTACTCTCATCTCCCTACCTCTTAGCTTAGAGAGGTCTCTCTGATCCTTTCCAAATCTAACGAGTCCCCCAAGTTGTCAGGCGGAGTCTGTTTCTGACATAATTCTTGGACTTGTCCCTTCTCTTCCCACCTTCCTGGGCTTGGTTCAGACCCTCATCCTGTCTCCTGTGGTCCTTCCTGTCGTCTGAGGCATTTCCCTTTGAAGCATGCTGGATATCGTCACTTCCCTGCTTAAAGTATTTCAGGGACCCTTTCGAAGCCAAATCTGAGCTCCCTGAGCTCCCGGGCAGAGCCCTTTTATGATCTGGCCACTCCCTCCCTCTTGAGCCTCCTCTCTCACCACTTTGGTTTTCTTTGTCTGTTCTGCTGTGCTCTCTGTGGTTCCTTCAGTGAGTTACTCCCCTGTGTGTTCTCCTGCGTGCTACTGCCTCTTCCTGGAAACCCCATCATAGCCAGCCCATCACAGACCACCCTTAAATCCTCAGCTTAGCTGTCAACTCTTAGGGGCACCCCTTGGCTCTCTCCCCAGGGGCCCCTTCCTGCATTCAGCACCATCACATTATCCTTGACAGGATGTGAATGGTCTGATCTCCTTCCAGAACCTGGAGCTCTTCATCTCTGGGTACCCAGGGCTAGCGCAGCACCCTGCATGCAGCAGGTACTTAGACACTTGCTGATGGAATCTCCTGCTGCCTCCAGGAGCTGGGTTCATTCACCATTATCACCATTAGCTCTGCCCCCATCTTCCTTCCAGAGACTCCTTCTCTTTGATGTACAATCATATTTCAGTCCCCCAAATCTCACAGATGTTTTCAAAACCAAAAACAAACACATAGCAAAAACTCTTCCTTTCTATCCCTTCAAGAAAAGCTTTTTTTTGTTTTTCCCTCCTTAGCTGATTTCTCTGGAGGCTTATCTTCATTGGCTCCAAGCACCTCTTCCTCCTCCCTAGTCTGGCACCTGGTCTGCTACTATGGAAATAGCTCTCTAAAGGTCAAATTCAGGGGCGCCTGGGTAGCTCAGTGGTTGAGCATCTGCCTTTGGCTCAGGGTGTGATCCTGGGGTCCTGGGATCCAGTCCCATATCGGGCTCCCCGCAGGGAGCCTGCTTCTCCATCTGCCTGTGTCTCTGCTTTTCTTTGTGTATCTCTCATGAATAAATAAATAAAATATTTTTTTAAAAAATAGAGGTCCAATTCAGCTACCATCCTTATCCTGACGGGCTTTTGGTGGCACTGGACACGAGGGATCACTCCCCCCTGGCTGGAGTGGCTCTCTTCCTAGACTCCGAGGTGGAAGGGGGGCACATCCCCGGGGGGCCCTCTGCCAGGTTTTATCGTTGGTCTCAGCCTACCTAGATGTTTCCCCCTTCTTCCCCCCCCCCCCCCCCCGCAGATGTTAAATGCATTTCACCATGATTCCCTGGCTAGGATCTTATCTTCTTACCTCGAGACCTTGCAAATGGAATTTTTTGGCCTTGCCTTCATTCCTGAGTTACATACTCATCTGTTTTCAGACCACATTTGCATAAATGACCAGCAGGCATCTCAGATTAACATCCTTCCTTGTGAATTCATTGTCTTTCCCACTCCCCTTTCTCCTTGGGAATTTAGCCCCTTGCTTCTGTCCTCTTCTTTACCCTCACCTGCTCATTCAATTGTGGCCAAAAGGAGTCCTGCCTCCTTTATCCTTGGCCTCTCCCTGGAACCCAGCCCTATTACAGCTGCATTAATGCAGGGCACTTCATGGATTCCCGTCTGGGGGGTTTTGGTTACCTCGTTATGGTGTCCTTGCCTCCCTCAGCTCTCTTCAGTATGACCTGTCATCCTCACTGCCACCAGCGAGATCTTCCTGAAATGCTGCCCAGAAAGATGGTTAAGGGCATTAGCTATGGAATATGGTAGTCCTGGCACTGGTTGTGTGACCTTGAATTGTAGCAAGTCACTACACTTGGAGTGTCCTGTGTAGAGGGGAGTCGCTGATCTGCCATTCCAGTGCGGCGCAAGCATTGGATGATGTAACCATGCCCACAGAGCTTTAGACCAGTACCTGCACATGCGAGCACTGGATAAATAGATGGTGGAGACCCTGCCCTTCTTTCCCCACCTCCTCTTCCTCATCTCTAGCATCACACACTCTGACCTCATCTCATCTTTTAGCCTCATCTGTCACCACCTTGCTGCCAGGTGGCCCATGCTACTGTCACCCCATCTGCTCACTGTCGCCAAATGTTTCTCAGCCTTTGTTCACGTTTGCTAGACATCTGCACAAATCCACACTGCATCTTTTCCCTTCACCACCAGCTACATCTCCAGCTCCAAAGTCAAATGCCACCTTACTTGTGAAATCCTCTCTGACCTTGCTTCATGTCACATGCACAGAAGAGCTGGCTGTTCTATTCTCTGAGTTCCTGTTCTACACATCACACATTGCTTTAGGATGTCTTCCTTGTAGAATAGGAATGGTATTTGGTTAACCCGTGATGAAGAGTGCCCACCAAGGCATCTTATGCACAATGCGCTCCATACATGTTTGTTTATTAAACACCAAGTTTGTTGAATATTTGGATTTCTTTCCGGCGTGAGTAAATGTGGTCTTTGAACAGAGGTATTTTTATGACCTGTGACATTCTAAAAGGGGAATCGTGGTAAAATCCCATTCATTTTCTTTGTAATGAATTGAGGTTCACTGCATATTTATTGTAATTAGGGAGAAAAAGAAATTGTGCTAATTCTAGAATGGCTTCCTCTCTGTCCCAGGGAAGGAAAGTGAAATTTCTATGTTGTCCACTCTCACAGTGAACATCTTGATTTTGACCTTTATATGTCCCTATTTCTTAAATTTTATTTATTTATTCATGAGAGACATAGAGAGAGGCAGAGACACAGGCAGACGGAGAAGCAGGCTCCCTGGGGGGAGCCTGATGCGGGACTCAATCCAAGGATCCCAGGATCACGCCCAGAGCCAAAGGCGGATGCTCAACCACTGAGCCATCCAGGTGTCCCTGTATGTCCCTATTTTATCTTATGAAAAACATTTTCAAATACTAAGAAAATTAGCACAAGGGAGAGAGTAAAGTTTGCCTTATGACACAGCTTAGGGGGCAGAATTCTTGGCCATGTCCCAGGTAAATACAATTCCCTCTTCCTAGAATGTGCCCCAGCTTTACTACCTGGGACTCTTTATACTCCTGTATTTTCTTCAAGGTTGCTGTCTTGGACTCTGCCTCCTTCATGAAACCTTCCCTGATTTACCAGCCATAAATTGTTTCACTGCCACCACCATACCACCCCCCCACCTCCCTCTCATCCACACAGTACTAAATGGTGTAACAAGCAGAGGTTCCCAAGTCTCAAAGGATAAATCCTGGCTGTGCTGATCTTCATTTATGGGACCTTGGGAAAGTCGTTTAGTTCCTCGTGGGTTTCCTCATCTGTGGAGGGGATGATGATAGTATCTGTCCCATAGGTTTGTTGTCAAGATTAAATGAGGAAAAATACCAGTGCTTAGCATATCATTATTGGTGCTTCTTAACTACTTTGCTTTGTAGTAGTGTAGTTACACGTAAGGTAGGGACAGTGCCTCCCATCTTTGCATCCACTGCAGTTTCGGGAACATAACAAGCACGAATTGCTGTACTAAATTAATTGTGTACTGAATTAATGAATCATATATAAAAACTCTCCTTCTATGAAGGCTTCCCCAACCTGGAGTATTAGTTGCAACCAGCACTTCAAATTGCAATTTCCTGAATTGTTTTTTTATTTTAATGACTTGAAGTCCTTATTGAATTCAGAAACTCTCGCTTCTCACTTCCTTAATTATAATTATTGATATCAGCATCACACAGTGCTCAGACATTTTGTAAATTTTAATTCCAGTTGTTGTGCCATTAGCATTGAGTAAATTATACTGGAAATGAGTGTTAATTGGAATCTTTGCTGTTGGAAAGTAAATGGACTTTTGGCAAGGTGAGAATGTTGAAATTCAAGTTTAGGAAGGGGACAAGGGGTGGGATAGGAATGAACAGATGTGGAGGACTAGACGCCTTGCTAGTGGTTTATGTCCAATACCTCTGAGCTACTGTTCACCTCATTTCACTTTTCCCCAGTGTCAGAGTCCAATTAAGTAGAAGAGCCAAGGATCAGATTTACATTTGTCAGATTTCAAAGCTGCTTCCCTATAACATCATGCTATCCTGGAAATTAGGGACAGTCATGGTTTTTTGGGAAATCTGGAGTTGACTCGGTATAACTCTTGCATAGATATTTTCAGAATGGGTATAGATGCTCAGAGCCATCAGTTAGTTATACATGGAACAGTTGGCCTTGGTCATCAATAGTGGCACGAATAGCTGGCACAAAGTCAGCTCCAGTGGGGCCATTGCACTGTGTACAAAGCCAGCTGGAGGATATTTGGACTCTGGATAAAGCAAGGAAATAATATATTTTTTTTCCTTTTTAAACAATGTTACATTGTAAAGGCTAATAATGAAAATCAGTAATTAAAAACTGACCATGAGAAATGAAAGATGAGCCCTGGGAAGGAAGTGGAAATGAGTGGGTAACCATAGGGATTGGTAGGGATTTTTGTTCTTTATTAGGAAGAATTGTTTTTCTATTCATTTTGGGATTAGCTTGTGGCCTATAAACAAGGACGCTCATTTTACAATGTTTCCATATTAACTTTTCCCTCATTAATCTTGCATTCTCTAGCAATATGATATTACTTTATCTGACCTAAACCAGCCAGTGCTTGTTAGTCTGCTGAAAAGTAAGAGAAATGACAATACTGAGGCTCGGATGGCCCACCTGATACCCGAGCTCTGCTTTATAACAGGTAATGTTTATGCTTTCTACTCCGTCAGACCCCAGGCTCCTGCAGTGGGCAGAACCTGCAGCTCACTGAGTGCCAGAGTATTCATTTAACCCATGGAGGGTGCGCCCGTTAAGTGATGTGTTGACAGAGAAAGTGGGAGGATAGAATGCCCTTTGGGAATTGCTTGGCATAGTAAGAGTTACATGTTTTCTTTATCTCATGTATCCCATTGTTACTTCGACATAAAATAGGCCCCCAGATATTTGCCTAAAACCAAGCTTCTTTTTTATGTGCACAATTCACTTTTTTATTTATGTATTTCAGACCACTAAATTGAAGTAATGATTGACATGTCAAAAGCTGTACATATTTAAGGGCACCTGGTGGCTCACTTGGTTAGGGATCCGACTCTTGGTATCGGGTCAGGTCAAGATCTCAGAGTTGTGAGTTGGAGTCCCGTGTTGGGCTCCATGCTGAGTGTGGAGCCTACTTAGTAAAAAAAAAAAAAAAAAAAAAAAAAAAAAAAAAAATTAATAATCTAATAAAATCTGTACATATTTAATGAATACAACTGGATGAGTTTGAGATATTAAGTGTATATTTTGAAAACCATCATCACCATCAAGGTCTTAGACCTATCCTTCACTTCCCAAAATTTCTTACTTCCCCAATTATTATTATTATTATTTTGACATGCACTATTTTATTTAACTTCTATGTAATCTTTGAAAGTCCCTATGATTTAGGTATAATTATTATTCTCTCCATTTTATAGTTGAGGGAACCGAAGTTAGTAGGTTGCTGTAAGTCCTATGCCTTTTAATAGACAGAATCTAGGATTTTTAAAAAAGATTTTATTTATTCATTTGAAAGAGTGAGTGAGAGAGAGAGCAATGAAATGGGGAGGGGCAAAAAGAGAGGGAGAAGCAGACTCCCTGTGGAGCAGGGAGCCTGATGTGGAGCTGGATCCTGGAACTCCAGAATCTTGACCTGAGCTGAAGGGCAGAGGCTTGCCTGACTGAGCCACCCAAGTATCCCAGAGTTTAGGATTTAAATTTTTACCTGTCCAAAATCAGATCTTAATTTCTTTTTTATAGTACCTCTCGTCCCAGTATAAGAGAGGGGATTCTAGGGAGTCAGTTAAGCTTGGAACCAGAAACCTTACCAGTGGTATTATCTAACTAGAGAGTGAGCTAAAAGGGGACAGCCAAAGAACCAGTTTGAGTTACTTTATTTGGGAAAGACTCTGGAGGTGCTAGTAATTTAATAAGAGATAAGTTCTCAAAGTTAAGCTTTTCTAATCCAGGAATAGTTTACAAATGGTAACACCATGTGTACTGTTACCTCAGGCCTTTGCATTAGCTATTCCCTGTGTGTCAATGTTATTTTTTAAGATTTATTTATCGTTTTAATTCCAGTATAATTAACATACAATGTTATATTAGTTTCAGGTGCACAATGTAATGATTCCACAATTCTGTACATTACTCAGTGCTCAGCAAGATTAGTGTACTCTTAATCCCCTTCACCTATTTCACCCATTCCTCCACCTACCTCCCCTCTTGCAACCACCAGTTTGTTCTTTATATTTTGGAGTCTATCCTTTGTTTGTTTCTTTTTTTCTTTCTTCATTTTTTTTTGTTTCTTAAATTCTACATATGAGTGAAATCATATGGTATTTGTTTTTCTCAGTCTGACTTAATTCACTTGGCATTACATTGTCTAGATCCATCCATGTTGTTATAGGTGGAAATATTTCATTCTTTTTATGGCTGAATAATATTCCATTGTCTATATATATATGCATTCATATACATACATATACACATACCATATCCTCTTTATCCTTTCATTTATTAATGGACACTGAGTTGCTTCCATATGTTGGCTGTTGTAAAGAATGCTTCAGTAAACAAAAGGTGCATGTATATTTTTGAACTAGTGTTTTCATTTTCTTTGGGTAAATACCTAGTACTGAATTTACTGGATCATATAAAACCAAGCTTTTCCCCAGCATTGTTGAACTTCCTAGTATAGGAATCAATGTGACTTTGATTTTCTTCAGGTACATTGTATAGTGACAAAATGACCTTTGTTTTCTTTTTTATGTGAGTTCTATAAGGTAATTCTCACTACAAAGTAGAATCTGAGTAACTGTCTCCAGCACTTTTTTTCATGTTCATTTGATTAATAGAATGGGACTAAACAAGGAAGACTTTCTACCTTTTACATTTTGTTGTCAGTTACAATGTGTATATATTTATTTCACAATTAGAAAAATCAATAAGATATAATTCTTGAAGGGAGGGATGCTCATTCTTAATGATCTTCTGATAATCTAGATCTGCGCAATCCCATATGGTAGCCACTGGCCATATGCATTTATTGAACCCTCAAAATGTGGCTAGCACAACTGAGGGACCAGCTGGAGACCGGCTGTGAGTGTAAAATACAGACTGGATTTCTAAGACTTAGTATGAAAAAACAATGAAAATAACTCATTAATTTTTTTATATTGATTGCATGCTAAAATGTTAACATTTTGGACATATTGAATTAAGTAGTACATATTATTCAAGTAACTTCATGTTTTTTGGCTTTTAAAAATATACATATTTATTTATTTTAGAGAGAGAGAACATGAGAAGGGGGAGGGAGAGGGAGAGGCAAAAGGAGAGGGAGAGAATCTCAGGCAGACTCTGAAGGGAGCCTGATGTGGGGCTCAATCTCACGACCCTGAGATCATGACCTGAGTCACAATCAAAAGTTGGATGCGGGATCCCTGGGTGGCACAGCCGTTTAGCGCCTGCCTTTGGCCCAGGGCGCGATCCTGGAGATCCGGGATTGAATCCCACGTCGGGCTCCCAGTGCATGGAGCCTGCTTCTCCCTCTGCCTATGTCTCTGCCTTTCTCTCTCTCTCTCTCTCTCTCTCTGTGTGTGACTATCATAAATAAATAAATAATTAAAAAAAAAAAGTTGGATGCTTAACTGACAGAGTCACCCAGGTGCCCTTCTTTTTGGCTTTTTAAAATGTGGTTGCTAGAAAATTTAGAATGACATGAGTGGCTTACATTTTTGGGCCAGGGTGCTGTCCATAGGCTAGATCTGGGTCAATTTAAGTGAAAAGCTTAAATTCTGCATAAGCTGGGCTGGTTTACATTGCATGCTATTTGTTTTTTCCCTTTGTTTTCATTTACATTAATAGGGCTGACCCGCCAGGCAACCACTGATTTCCAGCTGATGAAGGTCGTGGCTGAAAAAACCCGTCTCAGCCCTTTGGGAAGGCAGCAGTGCCTGGCCAGGCTTGCTGATGACATTCAGAGGTACTGGGTTGCTCTGCTGGGACCAGAGTGTATCCTGCCTAAGGCCTAATTGATGGAGTTGGATGGTCTACAAAATGTTTTATTCCTTGATGGATTATCTCTCTCCTGTTGACTTAGAGCAAGTGCTTTTGAGTTGTGTTGTCCAGAGCCATAGGTTCATCCCCATTGCCTCAGGACTACAGACTGGGGGAAGGTGGTTAGAGTCCACACTGGCAGAAGTACCACCCAGCTTCAACTAGATGACTATCCTATCATCTGTTTAATAAATACATGGAGGTTTTGGATAAAAATTTGAATGAAGGAAAAGGTTGTAATTAAAAAAAAAAAAAACAGCAACATACTAGGCCCCCAATATTCAGGGTTGAGGACATTCAGATCTTAATATAGTGGTCACAGCACGCTGATCATTAGAAAAATTCTCCTGTGTTGTCTTTATTTTATTTTTTAAAGATTTTATTTATTTATTCATGATAGACACAGAGAGAGGCAGAGATACAGGCAGACGGAGAAACAAGCTCCCTGTGGGAGCCCAATGCAGGACTCAGGCCAGGACCCTGGGATCCTACCCTGAGCTAAAGGCAGAGGCTCAACCACTGAGCCACCCAGGTGCCCTGCTGTGTAGTTTTAAACTTAAGAATACCTTTGAGCCCTTTGGTTTAGCCCATCTACCCTCATACTACATTCTTGTCCTCATTCTGACAGGTTGCTGTCACCTGAGAGGCCAATATTAAACTGCTCCCAGCTTTCCCTTCTGACCTACTAATACTTCACTGTGCAGTTCTCATGTAACCATAGGGCACTTGAAATTGGCTAGTACCACGTCTTGAAATGATCACATTTTGAATTTATTGGGTTAAACCATGACATATATTTAAAAAATAATTTTACTGGACATTTTTTAGTTTTTTAGGGCAGGCATTAGAAAATTTAAAATTGCATATGTGGGTTGCTTTATATTTCTGCTGGATAACAGTGTAGAATGGTCTTTTTTTCTTGAAAGATAAAAAATTTGGAGGATGAACTAGAAATTTTGTAAACAGAAATGTGTGTATGTACACTCAGTAAATATTTGTTTAATGCATGAATGAATCATTATTGAATGGTGTGTATTGTCTCAGATGTTTTCAAATGCATATAGTCATATTCTTTTTAGGAAAATGGCATAGTACTGTCCATCATGTTTTGTAAGTTGCTTTTTCTTGAACTTTTCCATATGGTAAATGTGCATCTCTGTTATCCTTGAGGTCTTATAGTTTTCTATGTTATGGCTACACTTTATATCATTTTTCCTGGCCATCCCCCAGACTTACACCTACTTGAGACATTTCCTGGTTCTCTCCCCTTATTCCAGGCTGTGGATTACTCTTCCTGAAATCACTCCTTGCCACCTTTCAGGAATCCCATTTATTTCAACCCAGTCTCTTGACCGGTGATCACTTCACCCATTTCCTCCTGGGCAGATAGTATCTGAAGCAAAATAATTAATTCAAAGTATTAGTGTGACCAGTCCAGACTTAGCATTAATAGGTGGAAATAATGAGCTGTTGCAGAAAGTCCATGTGAAGAGATTTGAGCTACCCTAAAGAGAGAGGGGAGGCTTTAGTAGGTAAAGCATGAGTCTCATCAGTCTTTTTAGTGAGTGCCTGGCTTTTACCATGGGCTGGCTTCCATGATGGAGGCCAGGAGGCAAAGTCTGTATGGTTGCTCTCCTGAAGGAATTTATAGTTTAACAAAAATGAAAATATATCATAATCTAATGAGATTATACTCAACTATGATTAAGGTTTACTAAGTTATAAACTTAAAGGGCTATACAAATATAAAGCAGTTATTTTTTTAAAAGATTTTATTTATTTATTAATGAGAGACAGAGACAGAGAGAGAGAGAGAGAGAGAGGCAGAGACACAGGCAGAGGGAGGAGCAGGCTCCATGTAGGAAGCCTGACGTGGGGCTCGATCCCAGGTCTCCAGGATCATGCCCTGGGCTAAAGGCGGCGCTAAACCACTGAGCCACCCGGGCTGCCCTAAAGTAGTTATTATTGCTCATACTAACATTCTCATGATCTTTCTGGTGCCCTGTCTATCCTACCAACCTTCTGAAGCCTAAGTCAGTATGTTCCCTTCCTTTGTCATCTTTCATCCACTCCTAAGCCAACTAATTCAGATATTCCCAGAAGACATCTCCACAGACAGAAACTCCATAATATCTCTTTATTAACAAGTTTATTTTCAGGAAAAATGTCTCACATTTATTGAGCATTTAGCATTGCCAGGCTCTGTGGTAGCAGTTTGCATGTGTTGTCAGCTTAATCCTTAGGTCAATCCTCTAAAGTAAGTAGGCTTATTATCCCTATATTTTGCCAATAAGGAAACCATAGCTTTAAAAGATTTGAGTCTTAAGGTCACATATTATGAAATGTCAAGACTAGGAGTTAAACCTTGGTCTGGCTTACAGGCCCTTTTTGCTAACCAGTGTGTCACACTGGAAACCTCCTTCATCACTGCCAATCCCAAATGGGTTCAGTTGTCCCATCATTCTTTTGAGCAAGAAAAAAAAATGGTGAGTAGAAACAGAAGTCAGGAACTAAAAAAAATTAGTCTCCGAATAATTTAGTAAGTTATAATTCTATCTCTAATGATTAAAATTCTTTAGAAAATAAGCACTTTAATGATTTAAAACTCAACTCTATCAACAGAAACAAGTATGCTCGTTTTGAGCTGGAGACCTGGGGGCTGCATTTTGGATGCCAGATGTCTCTGACTGGGCGGGTTTTGCCTTCAGAAAAAATATTAATGCAAGACCATGTAGTAAGTGCTGTGATTCTATTTTCATTTAAAAGTATTTGCTTGAGTGTGTGTAAGTTTGATCATATGCATGAGTGACTAGTGGGCTTGTAATATTCATTTGGTTTCTCCATGGCCATGGCCATGTCCTCCCCTTGTCCTAAAACCTTGAGGTCCCTTCTGTTTTCCTTCTCAATCTGAGTGTACTTGCAAAGGCTTAGCAGTCCCCATTGGACATGATTTAGGTCAGTGTGGTGTGGTTTCTCATTTAAAGATGCATTAGAAAAATGGTATTTCAAGCTATGACAATTTTTTTTCAAGATTTTATTTATTTATGAGAGACACACACAGGGGGAGGGGGCGGTGGTCAGAGACACAGGCAGAGGGAGAAGCAGGCTCCATGCAGGGAGCCTGATGTGGTACTTGATCCCAGGACTCCAGGCTCAGGCCCTGGGCCCAAGGCAGACGCTAAACCACTGAGCCACCCAGGCTGCCATTAAGCTATGACAATTAAAACATGCTCACATATTATTAGGTGTTGTAGTACTCTTGTGTCACCAAAAAGAAAGAAAGAAAGAAAGAAAGAAAGAAAGAAAGAAAGAAAGAAAGAAAGAAGAAAGAAAGAAAGAAAATTTGTAGCAACTGAGAAAATGTTTTAACTGGTGAGGGTTAATTCCAATAGACTAGGTTTCCTGATACGAGGGTTCTTTCTTTCCTCCCAAATTCCCCCTAAAGTAAAATGCTGCTTGGTTGGCATCAAACATGAATGTGTGCAGAGCCCATCCCCAGCTATAGCATTTAGGGAGAGAGAGCCAGCCTGAAGAGACACATCTCTTTCAGGCTTCAGTTGAAGCCATTTTGTATTTTATACAAAAATGGTGCATTATCTTTCTACTTTCCCCTTTGTTTTGCCCATTTTTAAAAAAAGAGTTTATTTATTCATGAGGAGAAGCAGAGACACAGGCAGAAGGAGAAGTAGGATCCTTGCAGGGATCCTGATGCAGGACTTGATCCCAGGACCCTGGGATCATGACCTGAGCCAAAGGCAGATGTTCAACCACTGAGCCAAGCAGGTATCCCTGTTTTGCTGATTTTAAAAGCCAGTTATGTATCATTTCATTTTTAAAGGCCCTCTTCTCACCTTTACCTGGTATAATTAGCTGACATGTGTAACAAATGTAACTGAGCAACGAAAGTTTCATGTTGGTGGCATGGGAATTTTTCATCATTTCTTTTGTATATTCTATCCAAGTTGCCAAAAGCCTCATTGGAGAAGCTGAGGAAAAACTACTTTGAAAAACAAAAGAGAAACAAAGTTTGTAAAGTACCAAAAAACAAGCCCCCTTTTAATAAAGATTTTGGTCAGGAGTCAATAAAGAGAAGCTCAGTTTCAGTTCTACATATGAAGCGGGGTATAAATATTTGATATAATTTGTCTCATCATCTCTGTAAGCAAAATCCTATTTCTCAGAGCTTCTTGGTGTATCTTTGAGCATGGAAACAGTTCTTAGGAGAAGGAGCACTAAAATGGGAGAACTCGCACCCTGGCGGTGGTCGTGGCTGGCAAGAGCTGTCTCGAGATGTTTGCTTTTCTGAAATTGGATTCTAGGAACTGAGTAGATTAAAGGGTCTCAGGCCTCAGAGTGCCTTGAACAGTTGTCCTGGGGCTCCCACCAGCCCGTAGCAAGTAGGAATGTCAGGGAGAATAAATGAGAATGAACCATGACTCCAGAGAGAATCATCAAAGGAGGGCTGACCCTTCCTTCTTTACATTTGCTTCCTGGAACTGAGTCCCTGCCTGGCCACCTAGTGAGTGAGAGTGCCTGAGGTTGGATTTCAGAGTGCTTGGTGGAAAGTACCCTGATGGCAACCCCAGGAGGATCAATCTAAATCTATCACTGGGCACCAAGTGGTTACATAATCTCTCTCAGCCACAGCTTTGGAGTCTATAAAACTACCGGATTATAATACTTCTTACATTCATGTGCTGATGAGTGAATGGGAACATGTTAACATGTAGATTCTGAGTCAGTAGGTCTGGAATGGGGCCCAGGACTCTGCATTTCTAACAAGCTCTCAGGAGATAGCCATGCTGAGTAGCAAGGGATTCCGTTACACTGTGATCCTTTTAGATTCTAACAGGGGCCCTTCCTGGCTCACTAAACCAAAGACATTTCCATTCAATTCTGGTCCGTGGGTATAAGCAGAAGGGTACTAACCCACCTAAAGTCTCCCCTCTTCGGTGCAGGGAACTGAGTTTTCCTGGTCACCCTGGCAGGGGCAGGGGAAACCATCCAAGAATGAGAAAGGAGTTTGTGCCCTGGCCCCATCTTTGCTCCCAGACATAGCTACCCCTAGCAGAATGTATGTTCTTAACTGCCCTGTAGCGTTGGTTAGTGTAGTTTGATGACCTAGATTATCAACAGTCAGCACTTTCTCTTTGAGGTAGCTTTATGCCTAAAGAGACTGAATTAGGCCACTTGCCTGAGACATTCTTATTAAAGGTCATCGATCTTAGAGCTGGAAGGGAACCTAGAGGTCTTTGAATCGGACATCTTTCTCTGCACACTGTGGAGGCCCATGAGGTAGAGACCTGCCCAACCACCTGCAGCCAGGGAGTGGCTGACCTGTGGTCATGCTCAGATCCAGGAAGCCCATGGATTCTGTCCAAACGTGCAGTGCTTGGATCAGTGTTTTAAGTCTGTGAATAGCCAGCTGTACTGCGTAGTTCTCTTAACGACAAATGTGGACCATCTTCATGCTATCTTTATTTAACTGCTCTCTGAATAAATGTCTTCAACCCTTTCATAATCATTGTTTTTCTCAGTGTCAACCTGTGTCTGCTGCTGAGTGGTCCAAGGACATGCGGAATTGCAAGATTTTAAGTGCACGGCCTTTGAATAAGTGGTTGATTATATGTAGCAACAGAGATAAAAATGTGGCTGAGGACTTTTTGCACTGCCTGAGAAGAGCTGGAAGTTCCATGGGATTTAATGTGGACTACCCCAAAAAGTGAGAATATGCAGGAAATCATCCCAACTATTTTCATATAATAATTTGGTTTAGTTAGAAGATCAGAAATGGTGGCTCATGTAGCTACAAAAGCTTTATCTCAGTAAATTTTCCTAATATAAAGTACAAAGAGAATAGTTATAAGTAGATAGATTTTGCAGTGACTAAATTTTTATACAGTTAAAATATATTTTATGTTGATCTTTGTAAAACTGTTTTCACAGTTCTTTCGGCAATAGTCTCATTACCCTAATCTCTTCAGTACTAGTTGGGGCATAAATCCTGAATAAATCCATTAGCTTTTCCCCCTTACTTCTTTCATATCAATTATTTATAAAACTTAACAGCAAACAGGATATTGAAAAATATAAAAGTTGCATTTCCTAACTTACTTGATACATTTTATGCTTTAAAATTTAACATAAAAATAGACTGAAATAAGCTTTTCTGATTCTCTTACTGTAGTATAAGACTATTTAGTTTTCTGATAAAAGCAAGGGCATTTAGTCTTTGAACATTTATTGAGTGTCTACTGTATACTAGAGACTATGCCATTTGCTGGGGATGAGAAAGAAATAAATCTCTGTCAGTTTAGAACACAATCACTCAAAGTTGGATATTGTTTCCTTTAGAATAGCAATAAGTTTGGTCATGCCTCATCTTATTGAGCTTGATATGCTTAATAAGGAGGAATGCATACTTCTTTTGGTTGCTGTTATAGTGGAGGGGCAAATGTTCTAATTGGCAAGGGGGACGTTATTTTTTAAATATGTGGTTACTAATTAATTACATCAGCAGTGCAAGCATTGTTGAAAACCACAGATCCCCCCCTAAAGTCTCATTTTACACTGTAGTTTAGAATGCTCCTCTTATCACATCTGTTAACAAATTGCCTGGTTTCAGTTTCACCTGCTCTAATTTCTCTTAACCCAGCAGCTAAAAAAAGCAGGAAAAGATTAATGGAAGAACCTAGAGTCACAGACCCTGGGACAACAGCACAGGCTCTTTCTTACATGAATTCCACGAATGAACCCTATGCTATGTTCTATTCTTAGCCTGTTTTATTTAAAAGCCCATATTTTATTCCATCTTTTTTCTTTCCCATGAAGTATCCATTTACCAGTTTTATTTATTTATTTAAGAGAGAAGAAGAGTGAGAGAGCTGGGTGGGGACGGGCAGAGGGAGAAAGAGAATTTTTTTATAAAGATTTTATTTATTTGAGAGTGACTGAGTGAACAAGAGAGAGAAAACACGAGCTGGGGGAGGGGCACAGAGGCAGAGGGAGAAGCAGACCCCCCACTCAGCAGGGAGCCCGACATAGGGCTCGATTCTGGGACTCAGGATCATGACCAGAGCCGAAGGCAGATGCTTAACTGACTGAGCCATACAGGTGCCACCAGAAAGAGGGAATGAGAGAATCTTTTTTTTTTTTGGAATGAGAGAATCTTAAGCAGACTCCTTGCTCAGCACAGAGACCAATGAGGGGCTTGATCTCATCACCCTGAGATCATGACACGAGCCAAAATCAAGAGCCAGGTGTTTAACCGACTGAGCCACCCAGGTGCCCTTTCCCTCTTAGACTGATGTGCAAAGTTCCTCCCATCTGAAACATTTGCCTGATGAATTTGGAAAGATGGCTGTTGAGTCAGCCTGCAAGGGGTTGAATTGCCAAAGTCAGAAACGTTTAGTTGTTTTAACAGAGCTGTAGCTCCATTCCTGGAGCTTAGAATCAGTGAGCAGGAAACAGTGGTCCTGCCACCTGCTGGGCCAGTTTGAAAAGGCCACTGGGCGTTAGGACCATCCAACCCTATAGACCTATCAGAAGCTGATTCTACATAAAGAAACTGTATCTTTGAAGTCCTCTGTGGGAATTATTTCTATAGCATCTGGCCCCTAACATAATGTAATAAGCACAGTACTTGCTGACTGATACAGGCTAAATATCCCACACTCTAAACAAGCGGTCACTAAGGAAAAAAAAATCTTTTAGTCTGAACCATTCAGATTAACTGAATAGCTTGGTCCCTTTAGTCTGATGATTTTTGAGACTTTTGAAGTTCTCATGGAGATTCAGTATTAGAGAAATCCTAATCCCAATTTAACTCGAACCAGTTTCAGACGCTTGGTATTGAGACTAGTGATTTTAAAAGCTCATTTGCAACTTCATTTTGAACAACAGAATTATTAATTGTAGGAATTATATATAATTGCAAAAATCACATTTTCCACCAAACTATTTTTAAGCTAATAAAAATGATAA
Organism: Vulpes lagopus; assembly: GCF_018345385.1. NCBI lineage: Eukaryota > Metazoa > Chordata > Mammalia > Carnivora > Canidae > Vulpes > Vulpes lagopus. Next base: position 43,453,133 of record NC_054838.1, read on the forward strand.
TTAAATGTTTTGGTGTTTCTTGTAGGGGAATTATAAAAATCTGTTTGTATGATTTCTAATTCTATGATGATGTGCTACTAAAAAGGGAATTATAGAATTATATATTCTCAAAACTAATCTTTTTATGTAGCATAAAAGTTCAAGAAAATCCAGCTGCATTCCTTAGCGCTCTACAGAAACATGTTGATCCTGATGTTCAGTTGGTAAGTATAGAATATTTTTTTTGATGTATAATTTTTACTTTTTCTCTATGTCTCATAGTCTTCTTTCCCTGGAAGAAGGAAGTGAGCATATTGTCCTATGATATGTTTGCAAATTGCTCTGCATTTCCCCAAGAACCCAAGAAAGTATTAATCTTAGTATTTTAGTCAATATTTTGTTTCATTTTCATATTTCTAATATTAATTTTTAAATACCTGTTTTTGCCCCTGTTGCATCCTCTTAGATGTCTACATATTTTTTCACTTGCTGAGGGGTCATCTTTTATTCATGATTTAAGATACAATGACCCCCACTGTATCCCATAAATACTGGGGCCCCCAGTGTTTCAGTGGATTCTTTGAGGGTTTGGGTTTTTCCATGTCACCTGTGGCTGCTTCTTCTGGATTCTCGTTCTCTTTCATGAGTGCCATTCCCCTGCACTGCGTCAGCTCCACAGCTGCCTCATTACAAAGAATTGTGTGTGTGTGTGCACGAGTGTAGCTGACTTTGCAGAAGTTTTGGGGCCAAGGCATGATTACGGCACACCCCAACATTCTAGAGGAGTTAAAATCGCCATCCTTGTTCTTAAGAATCTCTCAGCCAGGGATCCCTGGGTGGCGCAGTGGTTTGGCGCCTGCCTTTGGCCCAGGGCGCGGTCCTGGAGACCCAGGATCGAATCCCACATCAGGCTCCCGGTGCATGGAGCCTGCTTCTCCCTCTGCCTGTGTCTCTGCCTCTCTCTCTCTCTCTCTCTCTCTCTGTGACGATCATAAATAAATAAAAATTTAAAAGAAAAAAAAAAAAGAATCTCTCAGCCATTCCTCCTTCTTGGAAATGCTTCCTCTTCCAGACCCCAGCCTTTCACTGCACTGTAGTGTCTTACCTCCCTAGCTCATGCATCTGGACTCCCAGCATTCTTCTCTGCATGTCCTGCAGAGCAGCTTAGCCATCTCTTTTAGTTGGACACAAAGAAAGGCCCATAAGGATGTTATACTAAACAAAGGGAACTTTAACCCTAAGAGCATTTTTTTTTCTTAAAAATAAACTTAACAGAAAGATCGTAAGAATCTTACGATCTTACGATACATATCCTTCATCCAGATTCTCCAATTGTTGACATTTTATTATATTTGTTTTATTGTTTATTTCCTTCCTATATCTATCTATCTATCTATCTATCTATCTATCTATCTATCTATCAATCATCTTTTTTCTTGAGCCATTTGAGACTGGCTACAGAAATGCCCATTGCCCTTGAATACTTTAGTACATAATCTCTAAGGTCACTCTCCTACAGAACCATAGGACAACCATCAAAATCCAGAAACAGTAAGACCAGCTAATCCACAGACTCCATTCACATTTCTCCATTTGTCCTCAAAATGTCCTCTCTAGTAAAAAGATCTAATGCATTGTAATTAGTTGTCCTGTCTCTTTAGACTCTCCTTCAATCTGGAACAGTTTTATAGTTTTTGATGACCTTCCAATTTTGAAGAGTATAGACCACTTATTACATATAATGTCCCTCAATATGGGTTTGTCTGATGTTTCCTTATAATTCAGTCCAGGTTATACACTTTTGGCAGGAGTATCACAGTAATGATTCTGTGTTCTTAATGTGTCCTACCAGGAGGCACCCCATTAATTAATTAAGGTGGTATCTGCCAAGTCTTTCTGTTGTACATTTACTCTTCTCTTTGCAATTAATCAGATGTTTTTGTTTTTTACAGGGAGATACTTGAGACTGTAAATATCCTGTTTCTCATCAAACTTTTACCTGCTAGTTTTAGGATCCATTGATAATTCTTATCTGAACCCATTATTGCTATGGTGATTGCCAAATGGTGGCTTCCTAGTTTCATACATTTAGTATGTAGCATTGTATTTCCTTCTACAATTAGTAGGTAGCATTATGTTATAAGGAAGACTTTTCTCTTCTCCCCATTTCTTTATTTATATCGGTATAGATTCATGGTTTTCTATTTTACCAGCTTCTAATCTATTACTACTATTATTTATTTTGATGTCCAAATTGTTCTTGATTTTGTTAATGGGAGACCCATTCAGGTTGGCTTCTGTGTCTTTTTGACATGTCCCCATCTTTTCTGGGGACACTTCCTTACTGTCTGGGACAGTAAGGTATTCCAATTTAATCTTGAAGTTTTATTGCCCAGCTCTGGAATTAGATATTTCTCCAATGAGCTGTGATCCTTTTGGTAGAAAACAAAATCTGGGCAACTGAATGTGCTTATTTGTTGCTGGGGTGTCACTGCTCCTAGGCTTTCTCAATGGGCAAAGCTAGGAATATGTGTAGCATGTGTCTACATACGTACTCATATACAGTTGACCCTTGAACAGTATAGGGTTTAGTTTGGGGGTACAGGCCCTTGCACAGCCAAAAATCTCCATATGACTTTTGACTCCTACAAAATTTAATTCCTATAGCCTAACTGTTGACTGGAAGCCTTATAACGTAGTTGATTAACACATATTTTGTACTTTATATATGCCATATACTGTATTCTTACAATAAAGTAGGCTAGAGAAAAGAAAATGTTAAGAAAACCGTAAGGAAGAGGAGATACGTTTACAGTACTGGACTATATTTATCCAAAAAATCTGCATATAAATAGACTTGCACAGTTTATTTATTTATTTTTAAAGATTTTATTTATTTATTCATGAGATACACAGAGAGAGGGAGACAGAGGCAGAGACACAGGCAGAGGGAGAAGCAGGCTCCATGCAGGGAGCCTGACGTGGGACTCAATCCCGGGTCTCCAGGATCATGCCCTGGGCCAAAGGCAGGCACTAAACTGCTGAGCCACCCAGGGATCCCCATACTTGCACAGTTTAAACCTGTGTTGTTCAAGGGCCAACTGTTCGTACATATACACTTACATCGATGTTATTACCACGTGTGTCTATGTATTTGTTAAAATCATGTTTGATGGGCAGCCTCGGTGGCTCAGTGGTTTAGCGCCACCTTCAGTCCGGGGCATGATCCTGGAGACGTGGGATGGAGACCCATGTCAGGCTCCCTGCATGGAGCCTGCTTCTCCCTCTGCCTGTGTCTCTGCCTCTGTCTCTGTCTCTGTCTCTCTGTGTGTGTCTCTCGTGAATAAAATAAAATCTTTAAAAAACAAAACAAAACAAAAACGTGTTTGCAACTCCAGTTCCAATCCAACACCACAGGGAAGTGTTCCCATATCCATATTAGTACATATTGTTCCCCCATCTCTACTGGGGGAAGCATGGCTCCTGTTATTCACATATCACTTACACCTCCATCCCCCTCATAGGCAACCAGTCTCACTTGTCTCCGACCTTCTTTTGACCCTAGTCCCCGTTGGACCACTGCCTTGTTCTGTCACCTGCCTTGCCTGGTCCCAAATTCATTAGGATGGAAGGAAGGAATACTCCTAAGAGGATTTTGCTGACAAATATATTTCCCTATTTTATATGATTAAGGGTAAATGATTTTAGCCCTTGACATTATGGTATTTTGAACAAATCTATAGGTGAAAAATCACTTTGTCTTCTGCTAAATATGACAATGGCTATTTTTTCTATCATTTGGTGGTTTTGAAGGTAAGGAGTAAAAGATGGAGAAGAGATGCAGGTAGGTAAGGAGAGGCCTTTTGGAGAGAAACACCCAACAAGAAATAGGGACAGAGGAGCCCCTGGGTAGCTCAGTGGTTGAGCATTATTTGGCTCAGGGCGTGATTCTGTGGTACTGGAATTGAGTCTGGCATTGGCCTCACCACCGGGAGCCTGCTTCTCCCTCTGCCTATGTGGCTGCCTCTCTCTGTGTGTCTGTCATGGATAAATAAAGTCTTAAAAAAGGGAGAGAGAGAGAGAGAGAGAGAGAGAGAGAGAGAGAGAGAGAGATGAGAGAAAGGGAAAGCCAAGAGGGATGGGTAGCTTTGAGGTGGGACTGCAGGGTGGATGGCTTAAAAGGGGCATTTCAAATGGTATTGGCCAATGGTCAGTGGCTAAGGGCCATTTAAGACAAGTTTAGTCATGTTAATATTTGCTTCTTCAGAAATTAAGGGCAAGAGATATTTGGAGAATCCATGTATTCATTTTTTTTTTGAGAGAGAGAGAGAGAGAGAGAGAGAGAGAGAGCACCCCCATGTGCAAAGGTGGTGGAGAAGGAGAGAGAATCTTAAGCAAACTCCATGCCCAGCACAGAGCCCAGCCCAGGGCTCCTTCTCAAATCTGTGAGATTGTGACCTGAGCTGAAATCAGGAGTCAGATGCTTAACTGGCTGAGCCACCCGGGTTCCCCTCAGTTTTTATAAAGCTACTTCTAAGCATAAGTAAATTGACTTTTTTCTTCCTTTTTTTTTTTTTTTTTTTGGTCTTTTAGGTAATGTGTATCCTGCCTTCTAATCAGAAGAGCTACTATGATTCCATTAAAAAATATCTGAACTCCTTCTGCCCAGTGCCGAGCCAGTGTGCGCTTACACGGACTTTGAATAAAAAGCAGATGATGATGAGCATCGCTACCAGGATTGCCATGCAAATGGCCTGTAAACTCGGAGGCGAACTGTGGGCTGTCGAGATCCCTGTGAGCATTCTGTTACGGTTTTCCTTTTAGGAATCAATCAATCCTTTTATTAATTGAAAAATGACATCAAAGTGGGTGATATTTTCAAATGACCTTGCAAGTATTTGTTTTGTTTGTTGGGTCTGTTGTTTCTCTGTCTGCTCTGGGTTCTGGCAGGACGCAGGACACCACGCAGAAGGTGAGGTGTGGCTCCTGTTCTCCGGGAGCTTCAGGCAAGCTGTTAACAGAACAAATCATGACAGAGAATCTAGGTTGGCACAGACTTGGAGGGACTTGATCTGGAGCCTCCCTGCCACTATAGGAAATCTGTGCTCCATGGTCTCTGCTTTTATCAGCTTTCAGCAGCTGCTGGCTGGCTCTCAGAGGAGCTCTGCATCTTAGAGAGGGCCTCCCCAGAGCTCTAATCTTGAACCATGGTGGGAACTGAGAAATCCTCTTCTCATTCCTCAACTATTGGCCACTGTGGAAGGGAGTGAGGGGATGGGAGGTGAGGGAATGTTGTCCATTCCCTTGCATTTCCATAACCAGGAGTTTGTGGCAGGCCCCAGTTGCCTCCCTGGAGGGGCATAGATAGCGAACGAGGGTCCCTTAGACATCTGAAGAGTGAGGAGTGGACGTCTTCAGATCCCTCCAGCCCAAAGGCCCGGGATAAATGACTGGCCACTTTCCCAGACCCCTTGAGCCACTGATGGCACCCACCTCCATAAAGGATGGTAGCTATTTTGCACTACCGTGAGTCTCTTTTTTTTAAAGATTTTATTTATTTATTCATGAGAGACAGCGAAAAGCAGAAACACAAGCAGAGGGAGAAGCAGGCTCTCTGCGGGGAACCTGATATGGGACTTGATCCCAGGACCCAGGGATCACGACCTGAGCCAAAGGCAGATCCTCAACCACTGAGCCATCCAGGCATCCTTCCATTGAGTCTCTTAAACAAAGTATGTACCATATTTATCCCTCCATCTTTGAATCTCTTTGGTTTCTGTTTTAATAGTCTGCTTCATCTGGACCCTGGTCTCACTGGCATATAGCTTAACTTAAATAATAACTAGGACCAATTTTTTAAAAAAAACTTCATATTAAATCATCATTTGGGGAAAAGATGCCCCATTCCATTAAATCATGAAAAATTTACTTTTACAGTTAAAGTCCCTGATGGTGGTCGGGATTGATGTCTGTAAAGATGAATTCAGCAAGGATATGGTGGTGGTTGGATTTGTGGCCAGTATTAACCCCAGAATCACCAGGTACTTTTACAGTTACCCCAACATCTCCTCTAATTATTGTTTGTGATTTAACTAAGAACCCTACAGCAGGAAACAGTTTGTATTCTTCACTTGTTTTAAAAATATGAACACTTTAGACATAAATTATACTTACAGATAAAAATGTGATTGATAATATTAAGATAATATGTAGCCTGGTGAAAAAAGTGTATCTATGCAGACTTTAGGACAAGCTATCACTCGTATATCTGTCAAATTTTCCCCAAACTACAGATGATGGAAATTCTTATGTATTTACTTTCTATGCATCTGCACTGTTTTGGGTCTTGTACCAGGAACTTTACATACATCACGTCAAGCAGCTGAGCTTGGAATCAGATTGCTTGGATTTGTATCCTATTCTGCCACTTGCTTATTCTGTGTCTGACATCTGGCTATTTAAGTTTGCTGTGCCTCACTTGTAGTCACCTGTAAAATGGGGATGACAATGATGCCTATTTCATAGGGCATGTTTGGAAATTACATAAGATCAAAGTGCTTAAAACACAGCCTCCCATAGTAATTGCTCAGTACATGCTTGTAGTTGTTGACACTTGTAGACGGTTGATGTAGTTGTTCATACAGCTGTTGAAAACAAGCAGTTTTAGGAATAACTAAACATTAAATATTGACCCCTAGCACTTATTAAATTATGGTTCTTAGACTCGTTTGTCTATTTGCAACTAAGTAATGTGTTTGAGGCTGTAGGAACTCTTTGTGATGTATTTCATTCCTGGATGTAAGCTGTTTGATTCACTCCATTAAATTTGTGGTCAGGTATACATTCAGGATGGTGAGAAACAGGGAAAGTAGCTTCATCCATGTTGTGCGAGATCCCATTAAATGTGTCACTCCGTTAATCAGGCAGATAAAGGACTTTCAGTTCGTTCACCACACTCCTAATTGTGTCATTACTGGCATATATAATAATGAATATTGGTGTGTACTGACCATTAAGTTATGACTTTCTCTCTCCAAGTGCTCTTACTGAATTAATGACTTCAGCAAGAGAACTTCTGAAATTTAAATAAGTTAATCATGTTCAGATCTCAAGTCCAAAAGGCTCATCGATAGGAGTCGAAGTTGATGCTTGAGAAATTTTTTAATGTTTTGAATAATAGATCTGCTAAGCTAATAAATTCCTTTATAATAACATAGTGGCTTCTATTTATTATTGTTTATTTTGTGCCAAGTACAGTGCTAATAAGTACTTTACATATTTTATCTAATTTAATTTTTACAACCTTATGAGGTAGTAACTACTTCACCACCTTGCATATTTCCTTGGTACAGACGAGGAAACCGACGTTTAGGTTCACATAGCAAAGTCACATGGCTGGTGAGTATACCAGCCAGGATTTGAACCCAACTATGTCTGATGTAGTGGTAGGCTTTAGTTTCCCTTACCAATAAATTGCTTTTGGGGAGGGAAGGCTTTTAATATAATTGTGCTCATATAGCATATACAAAATAATGAGCATTAAGTTTTACTCAAAATGTCTATTTCATTTTATTTTGATTGAGGTATAATAACGTACAACATTATATTGGTTTCATTGTTCAACATAATGATTCAGTATTTGTACATATTGCAAAATGGTCACCGCAGTAAGCCTAGTTAATATCATCACATACAAAGTTATAAAATCCATTTTTCTTGTGATGAGGACTTTCAAGATCTACTCTGTTAGCACCTCTCAAATATACAATACAACATTATTAACTATACTCACCATGGTATTCATTACATCCCCAGGACTTATTTTGTATCAGGAAGTTTTTATTCTTTTATCTCCTTCACCTTGCACCCCCATTCCCACCCCCTGCCTCTGGTGACCACAAGTCTGCTCTCTGTTTCTATGAGATTTTTTTTCTTAATTTCACATTTAAGTGAGATCATACAATACTTGTTTTTCTGACTTATTTCACTTGGCATAATGTCCTCAAGGTCCATTCATGTCATCACAAATGGCAAGATTTTATTCGTTTGTATGGCTAAATAGTATTCCAGATGTGTGTGCACACACTCGCCAGTGCTTATCACAGCGTCTTTATCCATTCTCCCATCGATGGACACTTAGGTTGTTTTCTGTTTCTTCATTTAATCCTAATGCATGTTTATAGTAGACATTGTGAATTTGAACTTTAATTTTGTTTTTTTTTTCTCACTTTAGGTGGTTTTCTCGCTGTATTCTTCAGAGAACAACGACTGACGTTGCAGACTGCTTAAAAGTTTTCATGACTGGTACTAAAAGTGTAGCAGTGGGGCGAGGGGGTGGGCTCCAAGCACTGTTCTTTCAGTGCATGTGCCTGTAGTAGACAAGGTGGTGGAAGCAGACTCCCTAAATCTGCTTGAGTCAACTGTCACCTGGTTGGAGGTTCCCAATGCTGTGCCCTGACCCATGCTCCTAGATGCTGTAGAATTTACATTTGTCATCTCTGTGTGATAAACAGATAGCCAAGAGGAGGGGGCTTTGTAGCTTTTGATGACTCTGGCAAGCAGTGCAAAGGCCAAAGGAATCTACCCCAGAGAAAGAAGGATTGTGACAGAGTTGGGGTGAGGTCTAGAATAGGAAGGAGGCCTTTGGGGAGGGGAGAGGAATGCTGGTAGGTGAAGTGTGGCATAGCGGGAGGAGATGGAGAAGGAGGTAGAGGAGGAAGGGTGCCTTCTTCATAGTGGGTTGCAGTGGCAACAGTGTCTGGGGCTCCCATCTCCTCCCCAGCCCTGGTCAGGATCTGGCCTTGCCACTCCCTAGCAGTGTGGTTTATACAATTCACTTCTTCTGATCCAAATTTTTCCCATCTATAAACTTTGAGTAAGAGGATAAATATTATTTCCTTAAAAAAGTAAATTTGGTGATATATGTGTTGATTATGGCCTTATGTATATGATCATCCTTCTATTAAACTAAAATGAATTTCCTGGACGATAAACTCTCCTAAAAATTGCCCAATATGTACCTGAAAATAATTATTTTGTATATATAACTTTGCCCTCACTTCAAAGCTGGGTCCTTATTTTAAGTAATTATGAAAAGTTTCTGTTGAGTAGGAGTTACTGTCTGGTCTCTGCTCTTAAGGCAATTTCTAGTTGTAGTGGGTGGACATGTTTTCAAAGTTCATATTGTCAGTGCAACTTAGAATCTAATTGGGTGAGTTCATGGTAAGAGATGCTTTCAGAAGAGCAGCCACGTCCTTTCCTTATGTTTTCATATTTATGCTCATTAGAGAAGAAAATGACATGAAATTATCCAGTCTTTATCTATTGATAGCATTTAAAGGCTTGAAAAAACTAAATTAGTATTAATTTGGCTTGGGGACTTTATTTCTATCGCATGACTTAATTTTTTGCTTAAATATTAAAGTTTTACTAAAAAATATATGCTAAGTTTAAGAATATGTTATGCCATAGAAATCATTATGATTCCTCAAATAGCAGAGATGTGGAATGTTCCCTGAAGCTTTTTTTTTTTTTTTAAGATTTTATTTATTTATTCATGAGAGGCACAGAGAGAGAGAGGCAGAGACACAGGCCCAGGGAGAAGCAGGCTCCATGCAGGGAGCCCGATGTGGGACTCGATCCCAGGACTCTAGGATCACGGCCTAGGCTGAAGGCAGGTACTCAACCGCTAAGCCACCCAGGGATCCCCAAAGTTTTCTATTTTTATATTATTGCAGTTATAACTCCAATTAGAAATTACCCTCTTTTGCAGTGATCTGTAAAAAATTGATTTAAAACATTGAACACTAATGGGGATAGCATTGGAGAAGTCATTCTTTTCTTACCAACAATAAATTCTGCAGGAGCACTCAACAAATGGTACAAGCACAACCATGGTTTGCCAGCACGGATAGTTGTGTACCGGGATGGGGTAGGGGACGGTCAGCTAAAAACACTGATTGAATATGAAGTTCCACAGCTGCTGAGCAGTGTGACAGAAGCAAGTTCAAATACCAGGTACTAAATTAGTGTTCTTCCCCCACACTTGCAATTATAGCACATTGATTATAATTATTAAAATTAATATATGCCAGCATCTTTTTTTTTGTCATGCAGTTAAGTTGGGCTCTGTGTCTGCATCATGTGAGTGCAGCCAGATGGATAGAGTGCCCCTAGATTGGAGGGTAGGGGCGGGGCGAGCTAGGAGAGGGCACCTGGAGGAAGGCAGGTGTCCTCCAGAGCAGCTGGCTGGGAGATTCAGCTGCTGGCGGTGAAGATGCTTCATACATATTAATATGCCCTGGGTCTAAATAAACTGTGGTTTCAAATTCAAGACCCAAATCACCGCCCAGGGATAAGGCCAAGGTCAGAGGGAGGCGCTGAAAGGAGTGGGTGGAGGGCAGGGCCGGCTGTGCTGCAGATGGAAGTCAGACCACCCTAAACACCTTGCTCCATTGCCGCGCTTCTAGATTCAGTGGTGTAGTACATGTTCTCCAGTGAGTATGTCATGTGGCAGGTCTGAGAAAAATATGAGAACTGACAGAGGAAGCGGATAATCTCAAATTGGCTTCTTAAAATATTCAGAGGGCGTCTCACTCCAAGCAGAGCACCTCATTCGTCTGTGGGGTGACACCACCATCACCACCAGCAACCAAAGTCACAGCCATGAGCCACAGAGGAGCTGAATTCTGACCTCCCCAGGGACTGGCAATGAGGAGGGAGCCCATAATGGCTTGGGGGCAGCATAGCCTGCAGCTGCATCCAGACCCTCTTGGCCAAACGCTCTCCCTCCCTGCTGACCTCCAGTAACTGTGTCTGTTCAGAATCACAAGTATGCGATTTGGGGCTAGCAGGAGCATGTTTTGCTAAACATGATGGTTTAAAGACATGCTGACGGTGCTAAAGACATCTCTTGCAGTACATCAACTTTTAAAAGTTTCAGTATTGAAAACAAGAATACATTTTTTAAATAAAACGTTCAAAGTGAAATTCCACCATATCTTTGCATCCCAGAGGTTCCTTTGGGAATGATGGCCAGTGTTTGGAATTGGCCTTGGCTTTAGCAAATCCTGACCTTAATCCGTAGTCATTCAATATTTGGCTCAAGTGTACATTTGTCCACCCATCCATCCTCCTGGGTGTGTGTCTTGCAGGATTCAGAAGTGATGATTTGAGGAGTAAGAGGGACTGGTGGGTCTCTGCTATTCAGAAATTGAGAAGAAGGGTGAAATGAAATGGGACTGTTGCTAACAAAAAGAGGAAAGCTTGTCTCCGTGGAAAATGTTCCTTTAGCGGCGCTCATTGAAGCTCACTGCCCTCCTAACTGTTCCCTCCTGTCCCCTTCATATGATACAAACCAGCCTAGGGACTGGACATACTGCACTTTTGTGACACGTGAGGACAGTCTCTAGTTTTGAAAACTGTATCTCAGAGGGGAGTTGAGGTTGGAGGTAATTTTGACTTTCTTCATTTTTGCAGTGTTTGTTTAATGAATGGATTTGTTTATCTAGAAATTACAAAAAAAAAAAAAAAAGATGAATAGAAAGCTGCAAGCTTGGTTTTGTTTCTCTGCATCTTACTTTTTGCCTTTCCGGTTCCAAGCCCCAAACTGTCAGTGATTGTGGTCCGGAAGAAGTGCACGCCACGATTCTTCACAGAAACCGACCGATCCGTGCAGAACCCGCCCCTGGGCACCGTGGTGGACTCGGAAGCAACTCGTCCTGAGTGGCAAGTGCTGTTCCAAAGCCAGTTTCTAACGAAACGGTTGCTCTGTGATCTTCAAGTTAGGGCTCATTCCATTTGCCTTCTTGCCCACATTCATTCTGCTTTTCTGCTCAGGTACGATTTCTACTTGATCAGTCGGGCTGCCTGCCGGGGAACCGTCAGTCCCACCCACTATAATGTCATCTACGATGACAATGGCTTGAAGCCCGATCACATGCAGAGACTTACGTTCAAACTGTGCCATCTGTACTACAACTGGCCGGTGAGTGACCACTGGGGACACTCAGGGGTCCCCCCCACCCGGGGACTGCCACTCCATTCACTTTTGTATCCCTACACCCAGCATGATGCCTGACTTCACAAAGGAGGAATGAATGAATGCCATAGCAACAAAGTAGCAATGACTCTTAACATTATGATTATTACTAATTTATAACATTAATATTTATAGTGTCTAGAGGACTTTATTCTGTGCATTATCTTATGCAAATCAGGGTATTGTTATTTCCAAGTTACAGTTGAGGAGGTTGCCGCCAACTCAGACACTGTGTCTGGTGGGGATGTAACCAGACATGTCTGTCCTGTGTTCCTGTGCACAAAGCCAAGGGCTGCTCTCAAGGTCCAAGGCCAAGGTTTGCCCTGAGCCCCTTGGAGCCCCGAGTCACAGGAAACTTAGATCAAGGCCAAGTGTGAAGGCTCCCAGCTCCACAAAGCCAGAGGGCCCTCCACCCTGGCTTGCTCCATGAGTCTGTGCTCCCCATGAGTGCTGTTGCCCTTTGTTGTGTGAGTTTAGTTATTGTTTACTTACAAATGCATTCTACAGTGTATGGAATTAGCAGAGGATAAAGGAACATAAATTGCTTTGAAGAACAAGTTAACCTCCTTTTTTTTTTTTTTTAAGATTTTGTTTATTTAATCATGCATGACACAGAGAGAGAGAGAGAAGCAGAGACATAGGCAGAAGGAGAAGCAGGCTCCCCGGAGGGAGCCTGATGTGGGAACTCAGTGCCAGGACCCCAGGATTACACCCTGAGCCTAAGGCACACGCTAAACCACTAGTGCCACGCAAGTGTCCCACAAGTTGATCTCTTAACTGCTATCAATATTTTTTCTCCACAGGGCCTAATCAGTATCCCAGCCCCCTGTCAGTATGCCCACAAGCTGACCTTTCTGGTGGCCCAGAGCATTCACAAAGAACCAAGTTTGGAATTATCCAACTCTCTCTTCTACCTGTGATGGTGTGAACCATGGGCATCCCTAGATGAGCAGTCTGAGGAGTAGCTGGTATATTTTGTCCAAACCTGCCAGAGGTGTGCAAGTCTGTGATTGGGGAAAGGAGATGGAGCTTAGTTTTAACTTTTGGAAAAACACCCACCACAATTTCATCTGAAATGGTTCAAAAGAAATGTATATTGTTATATTTTAAAGAGTTCCATGCTGGGAGTAAATTCTCATGCTGATAAATGGAATCAAAAGGTACCATCATCTGTAAGTAATTCCACAAAGCTGAATATCCTCTAAGAAAATAAGTGTCTGCATAATGTTTTTGATGTAGGGAAATAGGGTCTCATTCCCACCCAAAATTTTGCAGAGTTTTGTTAAATAATGTCATAGAAAGTTTTGTAGAGTGGTTTAAATAGTTATTAGAAAATAAAGAAAATTCAGAGCATCACATATTGTGTTTAGCGTTATTTGAATTTCGGTCGAAGTTACATGCAAACCTCCTGCTTGGTTTTTAGCAAAGACTTCCCTGCTGCCCACACCACCACCACTCTGAGTGATATTTCTAAGTCAGAACATACCACTTGCTCTCTTGTTGGTACTTTATTTCACTTCAAAGCAAGTGCTCTCATTAATGACCTTGCTTCCCACTGCATTGAGAAAAGAGGTTTCACAAGAAGAGAGCGAGAGCGTGCACAGGCCCCCGCCCCTCTCCCCGCCCAGGGACGGGGTCTGTGCTCCTTCGGGTACCAAGTCCCATTCCCGCTGACCCAGGAAGGGGGCTGCTCTGTGCATTCTCTCCTCTCCCTCTGGCTGCATACCTTCTTCCCTCACACCGGGTCATTCCCAGCATCGTGATACATAGCCTGTTAGTTCTCCCATCTTAAAAACAGAACTACTTCCTCCTGCAGTGACCACCCCATTTCTTTGCTCCTCTTTATAGAAAAACTCAGAAAACTAGTTTATGCCTGATTTATCAAATTCCTTACTCCAATCAGAATTTCGCCACCAGCCACTATAGCAAAATTGCTTTTGTTGAGGTCACCAATGACCTCTGCTTTGCTAAACTGGACTGTGGGTTCTCGGGCCTTGCCTTCCTGATGGATCCTAGCATTTGACCCAGTTGGCCATTTCCTCCACCCGAGACACTAGAGTGGCCTCTAGGATAACACTGTCTCTTCAACTGTATCAGTCCCTCATTCCCTGTCTCCTTTGCTGGCTTCCTCTCATCTTCTCGTCCTTTTCATGTAAGAATGCCCCTAGGAATAAGAACATGATTATGAGTAAAAAATATTTTGAAGGGGAAGGATCATCTGGAAGGCCACATGAAGGGGGGTGCAGGGAGCCACAGGTGCTCTCTGGAGGTGTGAGGTCCCATAAGGTGGCCCTAAGAACACTGTTTCTTTGCAAGTTTTTCCCAGGCCTGATAAAAAGACATCTAACGGTTCAGTTTCAGGAATAATGATAATAACCATTTGTGGGGCTCAGGGTTGGAGGTTAGGACAGTGTGGGCACGGAGCCGAGCACTTTACGTAGACTCTTACTCTCCACAACAATTGTATCAGGTGCCATCATGACCATTTTACAGGCGACGAAACTGAGGATTCAAGATGCCATGTGGCTCACCAAAGTTTTTTATAAGGTCAATAAATTGTAGAGCTAGAATTTGTCCTCAGGTGTGTTTGACTCCAAAATCTGCGAGATGAACTATAAGACACTGCCTTAATTACATGTACTGTAAGATTTTCAAAATTTCTCCCTGAGTTCTTAGGTGAGGAAGTGTCTCATATGACTTAAGGTTGGCATTATATACCAAGGCGTTGTTCCAGTCCAGAGTGGTTATGTGCTTGATGTTGTTTTCTCCCTTCCAAGTGCGATAATGCTGTAAAGTGCCACCAACCTAGCAGCTGCCTTGTATAAATCAACATGCAGCACTTGAATTAGCAATATAGAGGCCTGCGGAGCTGCTTACTCTTACCTATGAAGTACTGCCCAACACCGTGGCTCCTTACCACTTTAGCCCACCAGGGGGCACACAAGAATTGTCATATGGGCAGAGCCTGTTCCCTGGGGAGGGGAGGAGGGGCTGCCACACACACACACACACTCTTGCCCACATGGTGCAAGAGATCCTGGAGGGATAATCAAGTAATATCCCAGAGGACAATGTGGGATTAGGAAAATCTTCATTTGTGCTCTGGTTCCAACACTTTTAGCTGTGGAAAGTGATAATCTCCCCTCTCTGAAACTCAGTTACCCAATATGTTCTAAGAGAAGGGGTTGGTATAGGTCAGTGGTGCTCAACCTTGGAAACAATAGAACTTTCCACATTTATTTATTTATTTATTTATTAGGTTTGAGAGTGCTTTAATGGGGAGCGCTTCCGGGCGAGGTTCCATGACTCAAGAGAGGTGGCCCGAGTCAGGGAAGTCGCCGAACTTTCCACATTTAAAAGCTTTTTTTTAAAAAAAAAATACAAATGTCTAGATCCACCTCCAGAAATAGTGATTTAATCAGTCTGACACAAAACTGGGTCATCTATTTTCAATTTCTGCTGGTGATTCTGCTGGTTAGCCAGGGTTGAAGACTCCTGGTCTGGAGCAGTACTGGGTTGGAATCCCAGAACCACCACTTACTAGCTGTATGATCCTGGTCAAGTTACTTAACCTCTCTGGGCCTCAGTGTATCTACTTGTAAAGACATCTAACAATGTCCACACTGCAGGGTTTTTATAAGGATTAGAAATACCAAATCTAAAGTATCTGGCTTCAATAAAGAACAGCTTTATTATTATATCTCATGAGAGGAAAAGAATCGTAGAAATGTCATTTCTAATTCAACTGTTGAATATCTACCCAGGGAAAATGAAAACAGTAATGCAAAATATTGCACTGCTGTGTTTATTATAGTATTATTTACAATAGCCATGGAAACAGCGTAAGTGTCCATGAGTAGATGAATGGATAAGGAAAATGTGGTATATATACACAATGGAGGGGATCCTTGGGTGGCGCAGCCGTTTAGCGCCTGCCTTTGGCCCAGGGCACGATCCTGGAGACCCGGGATCGAATCCCACGTCGGGCTCCGGTGCATGGAGCCTGCTTCTCCCTCTGCCTGTGTCTCTGCCTCTCTCTCTCTCTCTCTTTGTGTGACTATCATAAATAAATTGAAATTAAATATATATATATATATATATACACAATGGAATATCACACAGCAATAAAAAAGGATGAGATCGTGCCATTTGAGACAACGTGGGTGGAGCTAGAGGGTATTATGCTAAGTGAAATAAGTCAGGCTGAGAAAGACAAATACCATATGATTCCACATACAAATGGAATTTTAAAAAAGGAATTAATGAAAAAAGACAATCAGAACTATAAATTCAGAGAATAAAAAGATGGGGAGGAGGGGGTGTGGGCACAATGGGTGAAGGGGAGAGGGAGATACAGTCCTCCAGTAATGGAAAGAGCAAAAGGAAGGCAGTCAGTGACACCGTGATAGTGATGTAACGGGACAGACATGGTGATTACACTTTCGGTGAACATAGCGTAATGGATAAACTTGTCAAATTGCTATGTTGGACACCTGAAAATGACATAACGTTGTATGTCAACTATACTGAAAAAAAAGTAAGAATTTAGTCGACAAACACTAAGGGGCACATATAACTGCTAGGTTCTGAATTCATCTACAATCTTGTTTAAGGAAAAGCCTAATATTTTTTCTAGATATAAGCAAGTCTACCACTTGCTGTTGTATGGAGAAAGTTCTTTGGTTTTGTTTTTATTTTGGAGGTGAGGAGACTTTTTTTTTTTTTTTTTTTTTTGGTGAGGAGACTTTTGAAGAGAGTATACTTTAAATACATTTACAAGGCACCCAAGAGGTGCACCAACCACTCAGATGTTCCTAGGCTGTCTGACAGGATCCACCACAATTTTCATGTGTGTTTTTTTAAATTAAAAATTTTATTTATTTATTCATGAGAGACACACAGAGAGAGGCAGAGACATAGACAGAGGGAGAAGAAGGCTCCCCGTGGGGAGACTGATGGCAGACCTCGATCCTAGGACCCTGGGACCATGCCTCAAGCCAAAAGCAGCCATTCAAACACTGAGCCATCCAGACGTCCCCACAATTTTCATGTTGAGGCATGATCTCCTGGGCTGCTCCTAGGTGCTGACTCGACTCAACAGAGGTTCTAGATTTGGACCACTTCGGCCCAGCATAAAAATCCACTATTGGGCAGTCTCCACTAGACTATTCCTCTTAGACCAAACCAGGGCTTTCTGAGGACCACCCATAGTTTGAGGCTTTTCCATCCTTTTAAATATTGGAATTTGAGTTAGCAATTTTCCATATTGGACTTTGAGTTAGCAATTTTCCACATTGGACTTTGAGTTGGCAATTTTCCATGGGACAACTTAGTCTTAAACCTTTCTAACACACTTAAAGGTCCCAGACATGAAATGTCAAGTGCTCTTGAGAACTGTTGTCAAATGTTTGAGTTTTGTTGCTCAGATTAACCTATACTCTTCACTTTCAATTTGATCCAGTGTCCACTGGCCAGGAATAATCTAACAGCACCTCCTAGAAAGATGAGGTAAGGACTTACTTCAAATGGCAAGAGACCAAGCACAATTGAAGAACTTATAGCTGGGTCAAGTTCCTTCCAATTTATTGAAAAAGTTTTCTTAATCTTTGATTTGAAAATCAGAAAAATAATAGATGTACATTTTGGAATATTTGGAAGGT
The DNA here is from genome assembly GCF_018345385.1 of Vulpes lagopus. Lineage (NCBI taxonomy): Eukaryota > Metazoa > Chordata > Mammalia > Carnivora > Canidae > Vulpes > Vulpes lagopus. The sequence continues at coordinate 43,470,812 of NC_054838.1, forward strand.
ACAAAAAAGTATAATGAAGTGGAAAAACAACCACATTAGTACAACTACTACCCCCAGAAGTATATATCGTCAACACTGATATGTACTTTTTATTTAGTACCTTAACTATACCATATTCATAGTTTTCTTTGCTTCATTTTTCACATAAGATATGGCATGAGTATTTTCATATTTTATTAAAATATTTTCATAGCATGAGTCTTTTTTTAAAATTTTAATTCAAGTATAGTTAACATACAGTGTTATATTAATTGCAGGTGTACAATATAGTGATGCAACAGTTATACGCATTACTCAGTGCTCATCATAGGAAGTGCACTCTTAATCCCCTTCTCCTGTTTCACCCATCCCCCCGCCCATCTCTCCCCTGGAAACCATCTGTTGTCTATAATCAAGAGTCCACTTCTTGGTTTGGCTTTTCCACCCTTTGTTTGCTGTTTTATTTCTTAAATTTCACATATGAGTGAAATCATGTGGTATTTGTCTTTTCCTACCTGACTTATTTTGCTTAGCATTATACTCTCTAGATCCATCCATGTTGCTGCAAGTGGCAAGATTTCATTCATTCTTTTTATGGCTGAGTAATATTCTGTTGTATAGATATACCACATCTTCTTTATTCATTCATCTACTGATGGACACTTGGGTTGCTTCCACAGGTTGGCTATCTTCATGCTGCAGTGAACATAGGAATGCATATATCATTTTGAATTAATGTTTTCATATTCTTTGGGTAAATACCCAGTAGTGCAATTACTGGACCATAGGCTAGTTCTATTTTTAATTTTTTGAGGAACTTCCATATTGCCTTCCCCAGTGGCTGCACCGGTTTGCATTCCTACCAACAATGTACAAGGGTTCCTTTTTCTCCACATCCTTGCCAATTCTTGTTGTTTCTTAAGTTTTTGATTTTAGCCATTCTGACAGATGTGAGGTAATATCTCATGTGGTTTTGATTTTCAAAACTTAGCGATGTTAAGCATCTTTTCATGTGTCTGTTGGCCATCTGGATGTCTTCTTTGCAGAAATGTCTGGCTGTGTCTTTTGCCCAAATTTTAATTGGATTATTTGTTTTTTGGAGGTTGAGTTCTTTATATATTTTGGATACAAACCCTTTATTGAATATATCATTTGCAAATATCTTCTCCTATTCTATAGATTGTCTTTTAGTTTTGTTGTTATTTGCTGTGCAGAAGCTTTTTTTTTAAAGATTTTTATTTATTTAAATATGAGAGACACAGAGAGAGAGCAGAGACACAAGCAGAGGAAGAATCAGGCTCCCTGTAGAGAGCCCAATACAGGACTTGATCCCAGGACCCAGGAATCACTAGCTGAGCCAAAGTCAGAAGCTCAACCACTGAGCCACCCAGGTGCCCCTGTGCAGAAGCTTTTTATTTTGATGTAGTCCCAGGAGTTTATTTTTGCTTTTGTTTCCCTTGCCTTGGGAAACATATCTAGAAAAATGTTGCAATGGCCAATATGAGAGACATTACTGCCTGTACTCTCTTCTAGGATTTTTATGGTTCCAAATCTTACATGTAGGCCCTTTATCCATTTGAGTTAATTTCATATATGGTGGGAGAAAGTGGTCAAGTTTCATTCTCTTGCATGTAGCTGCTCAGTTTTGCCAGCACAATTTTTGAACAGACTGCCCTTTCCCCAGTGTACATTCTTGCTTCCTTTACCAAAGATTATTTAAACATATAATTGTGGGTTTGTTTCTGGGCTTTCTGTTTTGTTCCACTGACCTATATGTCTATTTTTGTGCCAATACCATATTGTTCTGATTACTACAATGTAAATCTTAAGGATTGAACAGATTTTCTTGTACAGATGTAACAGTTAACTTGGTCCCCTCTTTATTGTACCTCTAGGTTGTTTCTAATTTCTTTTTTAGAAGACAGCATAAAGTTTTTTCTTCCCAGTATTTGAGATTGGTGCCTTGAGTTAGATTCCTTAAAGTGAAATTAGTAATTCAAAAAGTTAGAAAACTTAAAAAGGAGAGAATACTTGTAAGTTGCTTAGTATATTTATTAAATGTCTTTCAAAACTGTCAAATTCTATGCTCTCACAGCGGCACCCTAGTTAGTAAGCTTTGTACATTCTTATTAAAAAAAACTATTTTAATATGGTAGATGTCAGGGGCGCCTGGGTGGCTCATTTGGTGGAGCATCAAACTCATCAGACTCTTGATTTCAGCTCAGGTCATGATCTCATGGTCCTGAGATCAAGCCCTGCATTGGGCTGTGTGCTCAGTGGAGAGTCTGCTTGAGATGCTCTCTCTCTCTCTCCCTCTAAAATAAATAAATAAGTCTTTAAAAAGTTAATATGGTAGTAGTGCCTGGGTGGTTCAGTTGGTTAAGCGACCGACTTTGATTTCAGCTCAGGTCATGATCTCAGGGTCCTGGGATCCCCACATTGGGCTCTGTCCTCAGCATGGAGTCCGCTTGTCCCTCTCCTTCTGCTCCTCCTCCCTCTCTCTCTCTTTCAAATAAATAAATAAATAAGTTAAATAAATGAAATCTTAAAAAAATAATATAGTAGATGTCAGAGGATTTATTTTATTATTATTTATTAATTATTAATAAAAGAAGACAATTTGAAAATGTTTCTTTGCCATTTGTATTTTTGTTTATGTTTTTCTTATCAACTTCTAGGAGTATTTTCTTTTTTTTTTTTTTTAAGGATTTTGTTTATTTATTCATGAGAGAGAGAGACAGAGAGAGAGAGAGAGAGAGAGAGAAGCAGAGACACAGGCAGAGGGAGAAGCAGGCTCCATGCAAGGAGCCTGACGTGAGACTCAATCTGGGGACTCCAGGATCAGGCCCCGGGTGAAGATGGTGCTAAACTGCTGAGCCACCTGGGTTGCCCATATTTTATTTTCTAAAGGTAGTAAGTAATACTTTGCCATACTTTGTAGCTATGTTCCCAATTTACTATCTGATTTTAAATTTTGCTTATGCAGCTTCTTTAGCTACAGATACTTAAAGTTTATATATTCAAATTATCACTATTTTTTTTAAGATTATGAAAGCAGATCTGGGATTTGAAACCTAGAGAATCTATCCCCATCTAGAGATTCGAGGATTTTTTTTGTTTTGATTTTCTTTCATTTAACTCTAAAGCCATCCAGATTTTATTGTAGTGTAAAGTAAGTACTAACCCCCTTTTTTTTCCCAAACAATTCTGGAAAATAATTGTTGGATTTGAGAAAGAACCAAGTAGAAATCCTATAAATGAAAAAAAAATAGAATCATTGAAATAAAAATCTCAATAGATTTGTCGAGACTAAAAATACATGAACACAGAATTTAGAAATTGGACATCAGCCTTTGGGAAATCACTTTTTTTGGGCGAGGGTGGGAATCACTTAGAATGCAATACGTAGAGACAACGTACCATGAAACACCCCACCACACATTTGGTGGAAGGTCCAGACACAGGCAATACAGGGAACGAAGCAGGAGGTAGAGGCAACTTTCAAAGAGCGAATCCCCAAGATTACTCCAAATTGAAACATACATTCTTACAGTGAAATGAAAAACCACAGGTAGGATGAATAAGAAATTTCATACCTAACACGTTGTGATGAAACTGCAGAATATCAACAATAAAAGGAAAATCTTAAAAGATCAGGGAAGAAATGCAGACTTGCAGACTGCCTGCAAAGAAATAAATACACTGCCTGTAAGCTTCCTATTGTAAGAATTGGTGAGAAAAAAATAGAATATCTTTAACATTTTGAGAGAAAAGAATAATGCAGCTAGAACTCTGCACAGCTAAATGGTTTGTTTTTGGAGAATGAGCAATAAATTAAAAACATTTTTAAATTGTATTTAAATTCAATTAATTAACATATATTAACATATATTATGTTATATATAACATATATATTAACATATATATAACATATTATTGGTTTCAGAGGTAGAGATCAGTGATACATCAATCTTATACATCATGTGCCCTCCTTAATGTCCATCATCCAGTTATGCTGTCCCACCATGCCCCTCCCCTCCCTCCACCTTGTTTTTTTTTCCTATGATTAAGAGTCTCTAGGGACGGCTGGGTGGCTCAGCGGTTGAGCATCTGCCTTTGGCTCAGGGCGTGATCCTGGGGTCCAGGAATCGAGTTCCACATCGGGCTCCCTGCATGGAGCCTGTTTCTCCCTCTGCCTGTGTCTCTGCCTCAATCTCCCTCTGTGTCTCTCATAAATAAATAAATAAATCCTTGGGATCCCTGGGTGGCGCAGCGGTTTGGTGCCTGCCTTTGGCCCAGGGCGTGATCCTGGAGACCGGGGATCGAATCCCACGTTGGGCTCCCGGTGCATGGAGCCTGCTTCTCCCTCTGCCTATGTCTCTGCCTGTCTCTCTCTCTCTCTCTCTCTGTGTGACTATCATAAAAAAATAAATAAAAATAAATAAATAAATAAATAAATCCTTAAAAAAAAGAGTCTTTTATGGTTTGTCTCCATCTCTGATTTCATCTTTATTTTGCCCTCTATGAGTGATAAATTTAAAAATTCAAATATAGTGTTTACTGCCCACAGACCCTTGCTGAAAGAACTACTAAAGAATGTGCTTCAGTAAGACAGAAAACAAACCTGTAGAACAAAGAAAGGAGGACCAAAGAAATCAGCAAAATATGTAGGAAATCTAAATTAGCATGGGCTGTTCTAACAAAGTATGTTTCTTGCTCCTGTTAAGAAAATGTTGGAAGTCAACATAGACAACAAGCAAGATTAGAGCCTTTAGAGGAAGCTAACATGTGCACAGGTCCTTCCTTATCTTGTTAGGGAGGAGGTCAGACATAGTAACTTTGCATTTCATTACAAGATAAGGTTAAAATGTATTTTCTCTGAGTATTTTCTCAAAGGATAAATACTCCATTACTCTGAATTGGTAGAAGGGAAGAAAAGAGCATAAATGATACTATCAACTCAATAAAGGGTAAGTAAAGAGAAGAGGAAGAGTAAAGAAAAAAAGAGCAGGGTAAACAGAAACATCAGCTAAGAATGGTACATATACACTCAAAAATACAATTAATCTTTATATAGTATATGTAAGGATACAGTTTCACTTATTGGAGACCATGTAATAAAATAATATTAGGAATAAAAAATGTACAGTAGAAGCCTGCTTAGGTGGGTCAGTTGGTTAAGCAGCCAACACTTGATTTCAGCTCAGGTCATGATCTCAGCGTGGTGGCATCAAGCCCCTCCTCAGGCTCTGTACTCAGCTGGGGTCTGCTTGAGAATTTCTCTTCCTCTCCTTCTGCCCCTTCCCCCTGGTGAGCATGCATGTGCACACTCTCTCTTTCAATAAGGAAGTAAATCTTTTAAAAAAGTAGTAGAGATTTAAAAATATCGTGTGAATATTATAACACCTTATGCCAGTAATCATGAAATTTTGAAAGACAGGGAAAATTTTCTAGGAATATGTAAGTTAACACAATTTACCCAAAAAAAGAAACAGAGAAATTTACTCTAGTGGTTATGAGCACAGATTCCACAGCCAGACTGCCTGTGTTTGATTTTGGCTCTGCCATTACTATGTCAGCTTGAGCACGCTACCTAATCCCTTTTTGCTTCAATTTGCTCATAAGTAAAACGGGAATAATAATTGCACCTAGGTTATAAGACTGCTGTGTTGATTAAATAAGAATTAGTTGTTGAAATGCATAGATTAGAACAGGGGCCTGGCACTGTGTGTTACCTACTGCTAATATGGGAATAACAAAATTATAAGATTGCATCTGTAGTAAAAAATATCCTCCCTAAAAAGAAAACAGAGCCAGAGGATTTACAGCTATTACTATAGTCATAAGGAAAAAATAATTCCTATCTTATACAAACTGCTCCAGAGAGAAGACAAAGAGAAAACGCCATTCAATTTATTTTAGGAGACAATGTAATTTGACTCCAAAACTAGTTAAAGACAGTATAAAACAGAAAATTACATGCCAACCTCACTTATAGACATAGATGTAAAATCTCCAAGTAAAAGATTAAGACATCTAGTTTGGGAGCATAAAGGAATATGTTTTCAAAGTAAGACCAAGGTTTATCCAAGGAATGCATAGAAGCTTTAACACAAGACAATTTACCAATGTCATTCACCAAGGAGCAGATTTAAAAAGGCAATTCACACGATCCCTGTAATAGGTTCAGACCAAGCACTCAGTAAAATTTACAACTCATCTGTGATTTACTAAGACAATTCCTAAAGTATAAATAGAAGGGAACTTGAACATACTGGACTTAAAACAAAAGCTGCTAACAAAAATCTCTATTGTATCATAATACATTTTATCAAAGATCCCAAAATAAATGTTAGAGGCTTTTCTATAAAAATCAAGAGCAAGACAAAGATAGCCACTACCACCCTGATAATAGTTATTGTCAATACTGTGGTAGAACTTCTAGCGAATAATGCAGTGGAGAAACATGGATCAAGGGATCCCTGGGTGGTGCAGCGGTTTGGCGCCTGCCTTTGGCCCAGGGCGCGATCCTGGAGACCTGGGATCGAATCCCACGTCGGGCTCCCGGTGCATGGAGCCTGCTTCTCCCTCTGCCTGTGTCTCTGCCCCTTCTCTCTCTGTGAGTGACTATAATAAATTAAAAAAAAAAAAAAAAGAAAGAAACATGGATCAAAAAAGAAGAGACAAGGTGGCTCAACAGTTTAGCGCCCCCTTCAGCCCAGCCTGCTTCTCCCTCTGCCTGTGTCTCTGCCTCTCTCTCTCCCGTGTCTCTCATGAATAAATAAATAAAATCTAAAAAGAGAAAAAAGAAAAAAAGAGACAAATTATCATTATTTGTTCACGGTATGATTGCTTATTTTTTTTTTTAAGTATTTCTTTTTTTTAAGATTTTATTTTATTTTATTTTATTTTTTTTTTAATTAACTTTTATTGGTGTTTAATTTACCAACATACAGAAAAACACCCAGTGCTCATCCCGTCAAGTGTCCACCTCAGTGCCCGTCACCCATTCCCCTCCAACACCCGCCCTCCTCCCCTTCCACCACCCCTAGTTCGTTTCCCCGAGTTAGGAGTCTTTATGTTCTGTCTCCCTTCCTGATATTTCCCAACATTTCTTTTCCCTTCCTTTATATTCCCTTTCACTATTATTCATATTCCCCAAATGAATGAGAACATACACTGTTTGTCCTTCTCCGATTGACTTATTTCACTCAGCATAATACCCTCCAGTTCCATCCACGTTGAAGCAAATGGTGGGTATTTGTCGTTTCTAATTGCTGAGTAATATTCCATTGTATACATAAACCACATCTTCTTTATCCATTCATCTTTCGATGGACACCGAGGCTCCTTCCACAGTTTGGCTATTGTGGCCATTGCTGATAGAAACATCGGGGTGCAGGTGTCCCGACGTTTCATTGCATCTGAATCTTTGGGGTAAATCCCCAACAGTGCAATTGCTGGGTCGTAGGGCAGGTCTATTTTTAACTCTTTGAGGAACCTCCACACAGTTTTCCAGAGTGGCTGCACCAGTTCACATTCCCACCAACAGTGTAAGAGGGTTCCCTTTTCTCCGCATCCTCTCCAACATTTGTTGTTTCCTGCCTTGTTAATTTTCCCCATTCTCACTGGTGTGAGGTGGTATCTCATTGTGGTTTTGATTTGTATTTCCCTGATGGCAAGTGATGCAGAGCATTTTCTCATGTGCATGTTGGCCATGTCCATGTCTTCCTCTGTGAGATTTCTCTTCATGTCTTTTGCCCATTTCATGATTGGATTGTTTGTTTCTTTGGTGTTGAGTTTAATAAGTTCTTTATAGATTTTGGAAACTAGCCCTTTATCTGATATGTCATTTGCAAATATCTTCTCCCATTCTGTAGGTTGTCTTTTAGTTTTGTTGACTGTATCCTTTGCTGTGCAAAAGCTTCTTATCTTGATGAAGTCCCAATAGTTCATTTTTGCTTTTGTTTCTTTTGCCTTCGTGGATGTATCTTGCAAGAAGTTACTGTGGCCAAGTTCAAAAAGGGTGTTGCTTGTGTTCTCCTCTAGGATTTTGATGGAATCTTGTCTCACATTTAGATCTCTCATCCATTTTGAGTTTATCTTTGTGTATGGTGAAAGAGAGTGGTCCAGTTTCATTCTTCTGCATGTGGATGTCCAATTTTCCCAGCACCATTTATTGAAGAGACTGTCTTTCTTCCAATGGATAGTCTTTCCTCCTTTATCGAATATTAGATGGCCGTACATTTCAGGGTCCACTTCTGGGTTCTCTATTCTGTTCCATTGATCTATGTGTCTGTTTTTGTGCCAGTACCACACTGTCTTGATGACCACAGCTTTGTAATACAACCTGAAATCTGGCATTGTGATGCCCCCAGCTAAGGTTTTCTTTTTTAAAATTCCCCTGGCTATTCGGGGTCTTTTCTGATTCCACACAAATCTTAAAATAATTTGTTCTAACTCTCTGAAGAAAGTCCATGGTATTTTGATAGGGATTGCATTAAACGTGTAAATTGCCCTGGGTAACATTGACATTTTTACAATATTAATTCTGCCAATCCATGAGCATGGAATATTTTTCCATCTCTTTGTGTCTTCCTCAATTTCTTTCAGAAGTGTTCTATAGTTTTTAGGGTATAGATCTTTTACCTCTTTGGTTAGGTTTATTCCTAGGTATCTTATGCTTTTGGGTGCAATTGTAAATGGGATTGACTCCTTAATTTCTCTTTCTTCAGTCTCCTTGTTAGTGTATAGAAATGCCATTGATTTCTGGGCATTGATTTTGTATCCTGCCATGCTACCAAATTGCTGTATGAGTTCTAGCAATCTGGGGGTGGAGGCTTTTGGGTTTTCTATGTAGAGTATCATGTCATCGGCGAAGAGGGAGAGTTTGACTTCTTCTTTGCCAATTTGAATGCCTTTAATGTCTTTTTGTTGTCTGATTGCTGAGGCGAGGACTTCCAGAACTATGTTGAACAGCAGTGGTGAGAGTGGACATCCCTGTCTTGTTCCTGATCTTAGGGGAAAGGCTCCCAGTGCTTCCCCATTGAGAATGATATTTGCTGTGGGCTTTTCGTAGATGGCTTTTAAGATGTCGAGGAAAGTTCCCTCTATCCCAACACTCTGAAGGGTTTTGATCAGGAATGGATGCTGTATTTTGTCAAATGCTTTCTCTGCATCTAATGAGAGTATCATATGGCTCTTGGTTTTTCTCTTGCTGATATGATGAATCACATTGATGGTTTTACGAGTGTTGAACCAGCCTTGTGTCCCAGGGATAAATCCTACTTGGTCATGGTGAATAATTTTCTTAATGTGTTGTTGGATCCTATTGGCTAGTATCTTGTTGAGAATTTTTGCATCCATGTTCATCAGGGATATTGGTCTGTAATTCTCCTTTTTGGTGGGGTCTTTGGATGGTTTCAGAATTAAGGTGATGCTGGCCTCATAGAACGAATTTGGAAGTACTCCATCTCTTTCTATCTTTCCAAACAGCTTTAGTAGAATAGGTATGATTTCTTCTTTAAACGTTTGATAGAATTCCCCTGGGAAGCCATCTGGCCCTGGACTCTTGTGTCTTGGGAGGTTTTTGATGACTGCTTCAATTTCCTCCCTGGTTATTGGCCTGTTCAGGTTTTCTATTTCTTCCTGCTCCAGTTTTGGTAGTTTGTGGCTTTCCAGGAATGCGTCCATTTCTTCTAGATTTCCTAATTTATTGGCATACAGCTGTTCATAATATGTTTTTAAAATCGTTTGTATTTCCTTGGTGTTGGTAGTGATGTCCCCTTTCTCATTCATGATTTTATTAATTTGAGTCTTCTCTCTCTTCTTTTTAATAAGGTTGGCTAATGGTTTATCTATCTTATTAATTCTTTCAAAGAACCAACTCCTGGTTCTGTTGATCTGTTCCACAGTTCTTTTGGTCTCGATATCATTGAGTTCTGCTCGAATTTTAATTAACTCTCTTCTTCTGCTGGGGGTGGGGTCTATTTGTTGCTTTTTCTCTAGTTCCTTTATGTGTAAGGTGAGCTTTTGAATTTGAGATCTTTCCAGTTTTTGAATGTATGCTTGTATTGCGATGTATTTCCCCCTCAGGACTGCTTTTGCTGCATCCCAAAGATTTTGAACGGTTGTATCTTCATTTTCATTAGTTTCCATGAATCTTTTTAATTCTTCCTTAATTTCCTGGTTGACCTTTTCATCTTTTAGCAGGATGGTCCTTAACCTCCACGTGTTTGTGGTCCTTCCATATTTCTTGTTGTGATTAAGTTCTAATTTCAAGGCATTATGGTCTGAGAATATACAGGGGACTATCCCGATCTTTTGGTATCGGTTCAGACCCGATTTGTGACCCAGTATGTGGTCTATTCTGGAGAAAGTTCCATGTGCACTTGAGAAGAATGTGTATTCAGTTGAGTTTGGATGTAAAGTTCTGTAGATATCTGTGAAATCCATCTGGTCCAGTGTATCATTTAAAGCTCTCGTTTCTTTGGAGATATTGTGCTTAGAAGACCTATCCAGGGTAGAAAGAGCTAGATTGAAGTCACCAAGTATAAGTGTATTATTATCAAGGTATTTCTTGAGTTTGGTTATTAATTGGTTTAAATATTTGGCAGCTCCCACATTCGGGGCATATATATTGAGGATTGTTAAGTCCTCTTGTTGGATAGATCCTTTGAGTATGAGATAGTGTCCCTCTTCATCTCTCACTATAGTCTTCGGGGTAAATTTTAATTTATCTGATATAAGGATGGCAACCCCTGCTTTCTTTTGAGGACCATTTGAATGGTAAATGGTTCTCCAACCTTTTATTTTCAGGTTGTAGGTGTCCTTCTGTCTAAAATGAGTCTCTTGTAGACAGCAAATAGATGGGTCCTGCTTTTTTATCCAGTCTGAAACCCTGCGCCTTTTGATGGGGTCATTAAGCCCGTTCACATTCAGAGTTACTATTGATAGATATGAGTTTAGTGTCATCATATCTATTCAGTCCTTGTTTTTGTGGATTGTTCCACTGAACTTAAAGGGGAATTTTAAGAGTCCCCCTTAAAATTTCTTGCAGAGCTGGTTTGGAGGTTACATATTCTTTCAGTTCCTGCCTGTCTTGGAAGCTCTTTATCTCTCCTTCCATTTTGAATGAAAGCCTTGCGGGGTAAAGTATTCTTGGTTGCATGTTCTTTTCATTTAGGACCCTGAATATATCCTGCCAGCCCTTTCTGGCCTGCCAGGTCTCTGTGGAGAGGTCTGCTGTTACCCTAATATTCCTCCCCATAAAAGTCAGGGACTTTTTTTCTCTTGCTGCTTTAAGGATCTTCTCCTTATCATTGGAATTTGCAAGCTTCACTATTAAATGTCGAGGTGTTGAACGGTTTTTGTTGATTTTAGGGGGGGATCTCTCTATTTCCTGGATCTGAATGCCTGTTTCCCTTCCCAGATTCGGAAAGTTTTCAGCTAGGATTTGTTCAAATACATATTCTGGCCCTCTGTCCCTTTCCGCGCCCTCGGGAACCCCAATTAAACGTAGGTTTTTCTTCCTCAGGCTATCATTTATTTCCCTTAATCTATCCTCATGGTCTTTTAATTGCCTGTCTCTTTTTTCCTCAGTTTCCCTCTTTGCCATCAACTTGTCTTCTATGTCACTCACTCGTTCTTCCACCTCGTCAAGCCTCGTCGTTAGGACTTCTAGCTTGGATTGCATCTCATTTAATTGATTTTTAATTTCTGCCTGATTAGATCTAAATTCTGCAGTCATGAAGTCTCTTGAGTCCTTTATGGTTTTTTCTAGAGCCACCAGTAGCTGTAAAATAGTGCTTCTGAATTGGCTTTCTGACATTGAATTGTAATCCATATTTTGTAACTCTGTGGGAGAGTGGGCTGTTTCTGATTCTTTTTTTTGAGGTGAGGTTTTCCTTCTAGTCATTTTGCTCAGTGCAGAGTGGCCAAAAACAAGTTGTATTGGGAAAAGGAGAAAAAGAGAGAGAAGGAAAGAAAAGAGAAAAAGAAAAAAGAGAAGAAAAAAATAGGGGAAAAAGAGAAGAAAAAGAAAGAAAAAGAAAGAAAGGAGAAAAAAGAAAAAAGGGGGGGTGGGGGAAGCAATCAGAAATCAAGAAGAAAGAGAGAAAAAAAAGCACAAAACAAAAAAACAAAAACAAAAACAAAAACAAAAACAAACAAAAACAAAAAACAAAAAAAAACCACGGGGGAGTATCTTCCGATTCTGTGTAGTTTAAGTCCCTTGACTTCCCTTGGAACTGGTCCGTCTCGCTGGTCTTCTGGGGGAGGGGCCTGCTGTGCTGATTCTCAGGTGTTGGCACTTGGGAGAGCTGCTCTGCCCCTGCCTGGTGCAGGGCTCGGTGGGGGTTGTTGACCCCGTGAGGCCCCGGGAGGAAGCCACAGTGGCGGGGGCAGCTCTGGGACCCTGGATCCAGCCCCCGCAGTAGCTCCGGGGCTCTCCTTCTGCAGGGCCTGGGGGCTCCGGGGCGGGGCCGCTGATCTGCTCAGTTCCAGGCAGGAGCGTCCTTGCTGTCCTGGGCCCTCCCGGCCTCTGCCTGTCCCGGGGGAGGCCGGATCCTGGGCTGTGTCCCGGCGCCCTGTGCTCCGGAGCCTGCGCTGTTGGATTCGCGCTCCCGCCCAGCAGCCCCCTCCGCGGAGCCGCCGCCCGAGCCTCTCCGAGCTGTTCCCGGAGCCGCGCAGCCCCCTCCGCGCGGAGCTTCTTCCTCTGCGCGAGCCGCCGCCGCTGAGCTGTTCCCGGAGCCGCGCAGCCCCCTCCGCGGAGCCGCCGCCCGAGCCCCTCCGAGCTGTTCCCGGAGCCGCGCAGCCCCCTCCGCGCGGAGCTTCTTCCTCCGCCCGAGCCGCCGCCGCCGAGCTGCTCCCGGAGCCCCGCAGCCCCCTCCGCGGAGCCGCCGCCCGAGCCCCTCCGAGCTGCTCCGGGCCCCGCCGAGCGCTGCAGCCCTTAGGGAGCTCGGCGCATCTCCCGGGGCGCAGTTCCTCTGTTACTGTCCCAGGGAGCCCGAGGGCATCCCCGCCTTTCTGGGGATCCTGCGCCAATTCCCGGGGAGCCCCTTTCCGCGGGGAAGGTCGGTGCAGCTCCTGCTCCTCCGGGCCGGGGCTCTCCTGTCCTGGGGACACTCGCCCCGGCCTCAGCCCGGCTCCTCGGGGGCCCCTCCCCCTTGGAGGCCTTTTGTGTCTTTATTTCTTTTTCCCCGTCTTCCTACCTGGTAGAAGCGCGAACTCTTCTCACTGGAGCGTTCCAGCTGGTCTCTCTTTAAATCTCAGGCCGAATTCGTAGGTTTTCAGGATGATTGGATGGTTTTCTAGGTAATTTGCTGAGGACCGGTGACTTGGAGACCCTACTCCTCCGCCATCTTGCCCCTCCCCCCTATGATTGCTTATTTAGAAAAATCTAAGAAATCCTACAGAAGTAATAAAATTATTCAACAAGATAGATCATATAAACCTGCCTTCAAAAACAAATAGCGTTCCTTTTTTAAACAGATTTTTCTTTGTTTTGACCAGGGAAGTTATTTATTATTATTATTATCATTATTATTTTGAGAGAGAGTGAGTGCAAGTGAGGTGGGAGAGGGAGAAGCAAAGAGGAAGGGTGAGGGAGAGAATCACAAGAAGTCTCTAAGTGCAACATGTCTCCTATCATGACCTGAGTCAAAATCCAGAGTTGGATGCTTAACCAACTAAGCCACCCAGGAACCCCCTAAAGCAAATAGTATTCCTGCAAGATAATATTTACACAAAGAAATTGAAACAAATTTAATCTAGCAATAGAAGTAATTTGATGCCCAAGAGTCAATATAACAGAAAAATTAAAATTTTTACTGAGAAATTTTCAAAAACTATATTGAAGATATACATAAGGTCTTAAAAAATAAACTGTCTCATGAATAGGAAGATTCAGTGTGGTAAAGGTGGTCATCTTCCCCCAGATAAATCTATAATGCTAGTGCAATTCCAATAAAATCCCTAATATGGTTTTCTATAAATTATTATAAAATTATTTTAAAATCCATGTGGCAGAAAAAAGTGCAGAAATATCTAGTGCAATTCTGAAAGAGGGTAACAAGCAGGGAATGCTTATCTTACTAGGCATCAGAGTTTTTGTTTTTTTTTTAAGATTTTTGTATTTATTCATGAGAGACAGAGAGAGAGGCAGAGATACAGGCAGAGGGAGAAGCAGGCTCCATGCAGGGAGCCTGATGTGGGACTTGATCCCGGGATTCCAGGATCACACCCTGGGCTGAAGGCAGGCACTAAACCGCTGAGCCACCCAGGGATCCCCAGCATCAGAGTTCTATTATGAAATAATAAGTACAGCAGTGTGGCTTTGGCTGATCCATAGATAAAAGATCAATTGAACAGATTAGGAATTCCAAAACAGGTAATTGCATATACAGATGCTGTCATTTAATGGAGCTGACATAGATCAGAGATAAAAGGATGAATGACTTCAATAAAAGGTCTTGGGCAGCTGGACTTCCTGCACAGAGAAAATTAAAACTCTATCTTATGCAGAAAAAAAGTGGAGGGGAATTTCATGTAGATTAAAGACCTACACATTAAAAACTATAAAAATTTATAACAACTAGAAGAAAATACAAAGAATATTTTTAGGATAATAGGGTAGGAAAAACTTCTTAAGAATATACAAAACAGTATAAATTATACAAGAAAAGAATGATCGTTTTGACTATGTCAAAATGTCATATTCTGAATGACAAATGAGAATAATCATGCTACAAAAGAAGCAGCAGGCTAGCACAGTGGACTTGTAACAGAAAATAGGAAAGATTATTCTCTAAAATATGTAAACAAAACAAAACATAACAAACCCAAAAAACCGCTATCAGGTTGATTAAAAAACAAAACAAAACCAGAGAAAAAAGAAAAGGAGGCCCAATAGTAAAGTGGGCAAAAAAAGGAACAGGCAATCCAAGTACAGTCAGGGGAACCAAATGCTAATGAATATATGAGCTGATGCTCAAGTTCACCAATAAGGAAATTAAAATGAGATTTAATTTTACATTTGTACATTCAGAAAAAAAAGTGAAAGTCTGCTTTAACTGTTGGTGGGAATGTGGGGAAATAAATGTTGCTGGAGTGTGAACTGGTACGCTCATAATGGAAGGTTCATACTCTACAAATCAGCCGTTGTCCTCCAGGTGTGCACTGTGGAGAGTCTCTGGTGTGTGTGCACAGGAAGGGAACAGGTAAAATATACAGTGGTCACACTATAGGATACCAAGGTAAAAGATGGGGGGCTGCTAGGTAGGTCTTGCAGGTCTCCACGAATCGTTCTCAGAAATGATGTTGAGTGAAACACGAATGAGGTGTGTGCAATGCCATTCATGGAAACATTTTAAAATACATATAACATAGCATATATTTGCCTGTGTGCAAGCATGATGCATCCCCACAGAGTAAAAGGGGAAAGTGGAGATGGAACATTACATGCAGAGTTTAAGACGGTTGCATCTATGAGGTTGGGAGTGTTTTTGAGGCTATAGATACAGATGCTCAATAACAAGGATCTAAACTTCCATTTGGGGACCCTGGGTGGCTCAGGGTTTGACGGTCTGCCTTTGGCTCAGGTCACGATCCTGGGGTCCTGGGATCAAGTCTTGGATTGGGCTCCCCGTGGGGAGCCTGCTTCTCCCTCTGCCTGTGTCTCTGCCTTTCTCTGTGTGTCTCTCATGAATAAATAAATAAAATCTTAAATAACTTCCACTTGTTTTTCAAAAATGGATCAAATAGGGATCCCTGGGTGGCGCAGCGGTTTGGCGCCTGCCTTTGGCCCAGGGCGCGATCCTGGAGACCTGGTATGGAGTCCCACATCGGGCTCCTGGTGCATGGAGCCTGCTTGTCTCTCTGCCTATGTCTCTGCCTCTCTCTCTCTGTCTCTCTGTGACTATCATAAATTAAAAAAAAAAAAAAAGAAGGGTAGTAGGATAGTCTTAAAAAAAAATGGATCAAATATCACAAAAACTGTAACAAATACCAGATAATAATTAAGTCTGGATGGTGGGACTGTGGGTGGCTTTCACTTTTGCTTTTGTTCTTTTATTTTTCTTTACTTTCCCACTTTTATAATTAGTTCTGATGTTAAAAAACTATATGTCCTTTTTCAAATTCCTGCCATCTACTATATTGCAGTCATGATATATGGACGTGCGTCAGACATTAGGGACATCCTCAAGGCCTGACATCATTCCTATCCGCACTGGGAAATTACTGGACCCATCTTCCTAACACCTGTTCCCTAGATTTGCCTGAGGTGCTTGCTAAAAGTGCAAACTCTAAGCTCTCTTGCAGGAATTTCCGGGGAAGAAGCTTGAGAATTTATTTTTTAACAAGCCTCCAGGTGATTTCATTTGTGGTGGCTGTTCAGATGAGTTTAGGAAACAGACTCTGCTAACTCTCTCTCAAACCGTAAGACTCAACACCAGCTCCCCTGACAAACTTTCTTTACCCATCTCAGGCTCTTGCAGGCTCTTCTCTCTCTGCCCTTGCTCTACCACGCACAGAACTCCATCCTTGCTCTCCTTGCAAAGTATTGCGGCTAGTTGGTTACATATTGGTCTCCCTGGCTCTTTTGCATGTATTTTTTTTTTTTTAATCTCAGTGAGAGTACTCAGTAGGCTCTCGGTATGTGTTCTTTGGAGAAATACATAGAAGGATAGGTAGATGGATGGGCTGCTCTCAAATTGGGCAGGTCTGAGAATTTACCAGCACCTGCCTTTAGGCCCTGGTATCCCTGTTTGCTTTGCAAGGGGTGGGACCAGCCTCTCCTATCACCCTGGACAGTGAGGGACGGTAATACTCATTTTTATTCCATTCTATACTGCTTCAGACTTGGCTAATGGTCAGATCAACTGGAAGTGTAAATATGTTTCTGCGTATCTGGGAAATGATCCAAACCCACACTGGCTTTCAGGGGGGAGTAGTGCTTCCATGGGTGGGCTAGTCAGTGCTTAGAGCCATCCTACTCAATATGGCAGCCTCCGGCCCTTACAGCCTTCGACATTTAAGTGTAAAAGAATTTAAAACTAAATGGAATTTAAAAAGCCAGTTCCTCGGGCACATATGTCATATGTGGCAGTGGCTACTATGTTGCAAAGGGAGATATAAAACATTTCCACCATCACAGGAGTTCTAGAGGAGAGTGCTGACAGAATATTCTTTTTTGGCCTTCAAAATCCAAATAGGAGGCCTGTCCTCCTCCCTCCAAGCAAAGCTCTGCGTGGTTTACAGTGCCGGGCATGTCCTTGGCACTGGGAATTCAGAGATGAGGAAAACACCGGTGCTGCCCTGGAAGACTTTATAGCAAGGCTTCTCGACTGGGGCACTTTTGCTGTCCAGGGGACATCTGGCAACTTCCAGAGATACTTTTAGGTGTCATAACTGGTGCATGTGCATGTGTGTGTGAGAGATCACAGCATGTAGGCCACAGAGGCCAGGGATGCTGTTAGACATCCTGTGACGTGCAAGACAGTCCTTCTCCCATCAAAAAGGCATCTGGTGCAAAATGTCAGTGGTGCTGAAGCAGAGCTTAAAGCGGTATTGGTGGGGAGAGACCCTGGGAGCAGACAATGCCAAGTAATGAGCAAAGGGAAGAGACAGGGGAGGTGCAGAGAAATGGGATCAGGATGATTCCAGGGCCCAGTCTGGAAGGAGCTAGAAGGTTAGTTGTCTAGTCTATGGAGGTGTACCCACAGCCCCGGTCAGTGACTGGGCCACAGGGTAGGAACACCAGACAGTTTGCACAGGTGAACAACTGGCAGGTGGAGGAGGCCTCCCACCCTTCTCCCCAGATATAAGCCTGTCTTGCTGTGTCCTTGCACAAAACGTGATGCTGCCTGTGAAAACATTTTCTAAAACAAGGAGCAGCACTCTGTTGAGTAAAAGTTGTCATCAGAGCTTATGTTTGCAGAAAAAAATCCTGTCCTCAGGCAGTTCCTGAGAGCTGAGTTGGGGGGATTTAGTTCACATACTTCAGTGGCTTAAAATGCTCTGCATATCTGCCTCCCTGACAGCGTCGATTCATCATGCAGTGTGCTGTCAAGTCAGAGCAGCCAAAGCCAAAAACAGCGATTCCATCTCATGACGCAATCTGTCTGGAGCCATGGGACAGGGGGACAGGAGCTCCAAGGAGAAGAGAAGACAAGTCTTAACTTAATGCAGCCCTTGGTGTTTTATACGCTCTCCTGTTCATCTCCAGCACCTGCGGGGAAAATCCCCTGAGTGAGCAGATACAGGCTTGCCTTTGGTTGGTCTTTTTATTTTCTTTGGGGAGGATTGTACCTGTTAGGCTGATTCAGATATTTATAAAAGCCCATGCTGAGCTGGGAGAGTTAGGTTACAAATCACACTTTACGCAAAAATTCAGCCTTCAGAATAAACATACGGGCTCACACATCATAAAGGAAAAGAGAAACAATTCAACACAATGTAGGCAAAGGATATAGATAGGCAATTCACAGAAGGGGAAACCCAAATGGCCAGTAAGTATCTGGAAGAGATGCTTGCCTTCCAGAGTGCTCCGGAAAATGCCAAATAAAACAAGAGTAACAGACTGTTTCAATCTCATTCTGGTGGGAAAAATTAAAATCTGAAACACTGAGAGTTGATGAGGATGAGAAATAGTAACTCTTATATGTTGCTGGAGGAAATATAAATTAGTGCAAGCATCATGGAGAGTAATTTGGCAATTTGAGTAGAGGTGAGAGTGTTCAAATCCTATGAGCCAGGGAGCATGGTTGCTCACGGCAGCACCGTTTGAATAGTGAGTATGGAAAAGAATGTAAGTATCCATCAGCAGGACAACAGACAGAGTGGGGCGCTATTCAGCAACCAAGATGAACGAAATACATTGACATATACTACATGCAAATATCCTCAAAACACACCATTGGATGAAAAAAGTGAGGGCACCTGGGCCACTCAGTGGTTGGGCGTCTGCCTTCGGCTCAGGGCATGATCCTGGGGTCCTGGGATTGAGTCCCACATTAGGATCCCTGCGGGGAGCCTGCTTCTCCCTCTACCTGTCTCTGCCTCTCTCTCATGAATAAATAAATTTAAAACATCTTTAAAAAAAGAAAAAAGTGAATCACAGAATTACATGCATAGCATGAAAGCATTTATACAAACCTTAAAATGCCAAAAGAATGCCAGCTGGATATATATATATATATATATATATATATATATATATATATATTAAAACAAAACCAAAATGTGGACACCTGAGGCATCCACCAAATTCTTGAAATTGGCTATCTCTGATGAGGGCAGGGGGGTGGGATGTGCAGTGAAGCAAGGAGGCTTCTAACTATCTGGAGAGTTCTATTTCTTCATTTTGCAGTGAGAAGTAACACTAACAAGATTTTACCACGTCTCCACGTCTGGGAAGGGTTATGCTGGTCATTTTCTGTTGCCTTCCAGAAGCACACTTCCTCCCCTGCACTGACTGTGGCCTTGGAGGCTGGTCTCTCTACTCTGCTGCCCCTGCTCTGCTGCTCCCACTGAGTTCGCCCAGTTGGGAACTGGGCAGGGATGGGGGGAGGGAGAGAGGAGCCAGACTCCGGGTATTTATTTGCCCAAGCCCCCTCTGGCTCTGTGGAAATGCAGGCTCCTTTCAGATGAGCCTGACCCTGTCAAGTTCTTGACAGCTCCTAACACTTGCCCCTTACAGATGCTAAGGCTCCTGAGACTTGGGGTACAGCACCATCGCCTGTGGTTTCCCCACACCTTGCTCACTCCTTTGCTATCTATTTCCTATCAGGACCCTTCTTGATAAAAGGTTTAAAGTGTTGGCTAGTTCTTTGCAATTTTTGCATTTTCAAAACGACACACAAAAAAAGAAAAGAAGTATAAAGAGGTAAGACATTGAGAGGGAAGAAGCCTAAGAACATGAAAAGCATCCCAAGAAATTGGGATGCCTCGAAAAGTTAAGCATTGGTGAAAATAAGGACCCCCCATGCTTGTGTTTTCTGTGAACTGCGTCCCCTCTCCCCGGCCCCCCTAACCCCCCCCCCCAGATGTGCCACGCCGGCGTCCCTTCCTCTCTCAGAAACACAGCTGGTGACATTTGCCCTAGCCCATCATCATCAACTCGACACGTAACAGAGATATTGCAATAAGCCAGCAATTTACTCTCCCGGTTAGGTTTTGTTCAACAGACATGACCGAGCATCTTGGTTCTGTCCACCACGGAGCCAGATGCTGGAGGTGCAGAGTTACCAGAGCTGTCCCTGCCATCCAGAACTGTACAGCCTGGCAGCAGAGCATTTTGCCCTGAAGGATGGTCGTTTGCAGTTTAAGGCAGAAACTTATTTTCTTTTACTTTCGTTGTGGTAAGAATGCTTAAGATGAGCCCTGCTCGCAACCAATCCTTAAGTGTACAATGCACTATTTTTTACTATGGGTGCAATGTACAGCAGCTCCCTGGCTTGCTGAATTGAAACTTCACACCCATTGATTAGAAACTCCCCTTATCCCTTCCCCCCAGGCCCAGCAAACACCATTCCATTCTTTGACTCTGTAAATGGGATTATTTTGATCCCTCATGCAAGCAAAACCATGCTATATTTGTCTTTCTGTGATAATTTTAAATAACATAATTTCCTCAAGGTTCACCCATATTGGCTTATGTGGCCGAATTTTCTTTCTTAAGAGGACCGAATAGTATTCCACTGTGTGTGTGTATTACATTTTTAAAAATCTATTCACCTGTTGATGGACATTTAGATTTTTTTTCTATACTGTATTAGTAAATAGGGCTGCACTGAACATAGGAGAGCTAATGATCTCTTCAAGACCCTGATTTCAATTCTTTTTTTTTTTTAAAGATTTTATTTAGTTATTTGAGAGATAGCAAGAGAGATCACAGAGGGAGAGGGAGAGGGAGAAGCAGATTCACCACTGAATGGAGAGTCCAATTCGAGGCTCGATTCCAGGACCCTGGGATCATGGCCTGAGCTGAAAGCAGTCGCTTGACTAATGGACCCACCCAGGCACCCCAACCCTGGTTTCAATTCTTTTGGATAAATACCCACAGGTGGGATCAATAGATCATGTGATAGTTCTATTTTTAATTTTATGAGGATCCTCTGTAATGTTTCTCATAGCAGTGAACTATTTTGTAAGGGTTTCAATTTTTCCACATAGCTCAGCAGCACTTGTTATATCAGCTTATGTCATAGAAATTACTGCCTGTGCTCCCTCCTAGGATTCTTAAGTTTCCAAGTCTCACATTTAGGTCCTTAGTCCATTTTGAGTCTATTTTTGTGTATGGGGTAAGAAAGTGGTCCAGTTTCATTCTTTTGCCTGTAGCTGTCCAGTTTTGCCAGCACCATTTGTCGGAGGGCTTTTTCTCATTGCATATTCTTGCCTCCTTTGTCAAAGATTAATTAATGACCATATAATAGTGGGCTTGTTTCTGGGCTTTCTATTCTGTTCTATTGATCCATGGGTCTATTTTTTTTCTGAGCGAACACCATACTGTTTTGATTACTACAGCTTGTAATATAAAGTGAAATATGGAATTGTGATACTTCCAGCTTTGTTCTGTTTCAAGATTGCTTTGGCTGTTCGAGATCTTTTGCAGTTGTATACAAATTTTAGGATTGTTTGTTCTAGTTCTGGGGAAAATGTTATCAGTATTTGATAGGTATTACATTACATCTGTAGATTGCTTTGGGTAGTATGGACATTTTAACAATATTTGTTCTTCCAATCAATGAGCATGGAATATCTTTCCATTTCTTTGTGTCATCTTCAATTTCTTTCATCAATGTTTTGTAGCTTTCAAAGTACAGGTCTTTTACTTACTCAGTTAAGTTTATTCCTAGGTATTTTATTCTTTTTGATGCAATTGAAACTGGGATTGTCTTCTTAACTTCTCTTTCTTCTGCTTCATTAATGTATAGAAATGCAGTGAATATCTGTGCATTGATTTTCTATCCTGTAACCTTACTGAATTCATTTATTAATCCTAGTAGATTTTCAGCTGAATCTGTAGGGTTTTCTATAAAGTATCATGTCATCTGCAAATACTGAAAATTTTACTTCTTCCTTACCAATTTGGATACCTTTTATTCCTTTTTCTTATCTAATTGCTGTGGCTAGGACTTCCAGTACTATATTGAATAAAAGTGGTGAGAGTGGACATCCTTGTCTTGTTCCTGACCTTAGGGGAAAGGCTCTGTTTTTCCATTAAGTATTATGTTCATAGATGGCCTTTAGTATGTTGAGGTACATTCTAATTCTACTTTGTTGAGGGTTTTTATTGTGAATGGATGTTGTACTTTTTCAAATGCTTTTCCTCATCTATTGAAAAAATGATCATATGGTTTTTATCTTTTCTCTTATTGATCTGATGTATCATATTGATAGATTTGCAAATACTGAGTCACCTTTGCCTCCTGGGAATAAATCCCACTTGATTGTGTTGAATGATTTTTTTAACTGTATTGTTAGATTCAGTTTACTAATATTTTGTTGAGGATTTTTACATCTATGTCATCAGAGATACTGGCCTGTAGATCTCTCTCTTCTCTCTCTCTCTCTCTCTTTTTTTTTGGTAGTGTCTTTATCTGGTTTTGGTGTCAGGGTAATGCTGGCCTCATAGAATTAATTTGGAAGTTTTCCTTTGTCCTCTATTTTTTGGAATAGTTTGAGAAGAATAAGTATTAACTCATCTTTAAAGCAGTCACCTGTGAAACTGTCTGGTCTGGACTTGTTTGTTGGGAGTTTTTTTATTACTCATTCAATTTTATTGCTATTAATTGGTCTGTTCAAATTTTTTTTCTTGATTCAGTGTTGGGAGGTTATATGTTTCTAGGAATTTATTGATTTCTTCTAGTAATCTAATTTGTTGGCATGTCATTTTTCATAATATTCTTTTAAAATCTTTTGTATTTCTATGATGTCAGTTTTAGAAAATATTTTATTTATTTATTCATGAGATACAGAGAGAGGCAGAGACCTAGGCAGAGGGAGAAACAGTCTTCCTGGGGGAAGCCTGATACAGGACTCGATCCCAGGACCCCAGGATCACACCCCAAGCCAAAGGCAGATGCTCAACCACTAAGCCACAGATGTAAGTTGATGTTGCTCCTCTTTCATTTGTGGTCTTATTTGAGTTCCCTTTCTTGGTGAATCTGGCTAAAGTTTTACCAATTTTGTTAATTTTTTATTTTCTTTATTAAGTAGGCTCCGCACTCAGCATAGAGCCCAACATAGGGCTTGAACTCACCACGCTGAGATCAAGACCTGAGCCCAGATCAAGAGTCAGACACTTAACCAACTAAGCCACACAGATACCCCTTTATTGATCTTTTCAAAGAACCAGATCCTGGTTTCATTGATATGTTCTATTGTATTTTTAGTTTCTATATCATTTATTTATGCTCTAATCTTTGTTATTTCCTTTCTTCTATTGGTTTGGATTATGTTTGCTCTTCTTTTTCTTGCTCCTTTGGGTATAAAGTTAAGTTGTTTATTTGAGATTTTTCTTTTGCCTTGAGGTAGGCCCATGTTGCTATGAACTCCTCTCTTAGAACCACTTTTGCTGTATCCCAAAGATTTTGGACCATTGCATTTTATTTTAATTTATCTCCACGTGTTTTCTGGGATCCTCTTTGATTCCGTTGTTGACCCATTCATTGTTTAGTAGCATGTTATTTAACTTTCATGTATTTGTGCTCTTTCCAGATTTTTTTTCTTGTGGTTGATTTCTAATTTCATAGTGTTGTGGTCAGAAAAGATGCACGGAATGACTTTCATCATTTTGAATTTGTTAAGACTTGTTTTGTAGGCTAACATGTGATCTATTCTGGAGAACATTCCACATGCACTTGAAAAGAATGTGCATTCACTGCTTTTGGTGGAATGTTATGAATATATCTGTTAAATCCTTCTGGTCTACTATGTCATTCAAAGGCACTGTTTCCTTGTTGATTTTCTGTTTGGATTATCTGTCCATTGATGTCAGTGGGGTGTTAAAGTCCCCGACTATTAATGTATTAATATCAATTGGCTCCTTTATGTTTGTTATTAACTGTTTTATATATTGGGGTGGTCCTATGTTGGATTCATAAATATTTACAATTGTTATATCTTATTTTTTTTTTTAGAGACAGAGAGAGCGTGTGAGCAGATGTGGAGGCGCAGAGAGAGAGGAAGAGAGAGAATCTTAAGCAGATTCCATGCCCAGCACAGAGCCCAAAACAGAGCTTGATCTCACAACTCTCAGATCATGACCTGAGCCAAAATCAAGAGTCACATGCTTAACTGATTGAGCCACTCAGGTGCCCCAATTTCTGTATCTTCTTGTTGGATTGTTTCTTTTATGATGATATGTATCCTTCTTTGTCTCTTGTTGCAGTCTTTGTTGTAAAGTTTATTTTGTTTGATACAAGTATTCCCACCTTGGTTTTCTTTTCACTCCCTTTCTATGATAGGTGCTTCTCCATCCCTTCACTTTCAATCTGTGTGTGTCTTTAGATCTAAAATGAGACTTTTGTAGGCAGATGGACCTTGCTTTTTTTTTTTTCTCATTCCATCACCCTATGTTGTTTTTTTTTTAAAAACACTGAGTAGGTTGTGTTTTTTTTTTTAAGATTTTATTTATTTATTCATGAGAGACACACACACAGAGAGAGAGAGAGAGAGAGGCAGAGACACAGGCAGAGGAAGAAGCAGGGTCCATGCAGGGAGCCTGATGTGGGACTTGATCCCGGGTCTCCAGGATCACGCCCTGGGGCTGAAGGCAGCTCTAAATCACTGAGCCACCAGGGCTGCCCACCCTATGTCTTTTGATTGGAGTGTTTAGTCCCTTTACATTCAAAGTAATTACTGATAGACATGCATATTTATTGCCATTTATTACTTGTTTTATGGTGGTTTTTGTAGATATTCTCTGTTCCTTTCTTCCCTTGCTCTTTTCTTTCTTTTTTTTTTTTTAAATTTTTATTTGTTTATGATAGTCACACAGAGGGAGAGAGAGAGGCAGAGACACAGGCAGAGGGAGAAGCAGGCTCCATGCACCAGGAGCCTGACGTGGGATTCGATCCCGGGTCTCCAGGATCGCGCCCTGGGCCAAAGGCAGGCACCAAACCGCTGCACCACCCAGGGATCCCCCCTTGCTCTTTTCTGTCATGATTAGTTGGCTTTCTTTAGTGATAGGCTCAGATTCCTTGATTTTTTGCATATCCTTTGCTGATTTTTTAATTGTGGTTACCATTTAGTTTGTATGTAACATCTACACATAACAGTCTATGTTAAGTTGACGGTCACTTAAGTTTGAATCCATTCTTTACTCCTTCCTCCTTCACACACATTTTAGGTATATGGCA
This sequence comes from Vulpes lagopus, assembly GCF_018345385.1. Taxonomy (NCBI): domain Eukaryota; kingdom Metazoa; phylum Chordata; class Mammalia; order Carnivora; family Canidae; genus Vulpes; species Vulpes lagopus. The sequence goes on from NC_054838.1 coordinate 43,496,155, forward strand.
TCATACTTTACGTCATCTTATTTTGTGAGTCTCTTGACTGATTTTTACAGAAACCTTATTTTTACTGCCTACTTTTCTTACTCTTACTTATGTTTTTTCCTTTCCACTCAGAGTCCCCTTGAACATTTGTTGTAGAGCTGCTTTAGTGGTCATGAATTCCTTTAACTTTTGTTTTGCCGGGGAAGAAATAAGTCTTGAACACAATGTTGTATGATCCTAATACAGGTTGAGGGATACTGATTTTCTACTTCCAGAGCAGCACTGTCCCATAGAACTTTCTGTGATGATGGGAAAACTTAATTTGGTATCATTAAGCATTTGAAATGTAGCTATTATGATGAAGGAACCAAATTTTAAATTTTATTTATTTTGAATTAATTTAAATTTAAATTTGAAAAGCTTATGTGGTTAGTGGCAACTATATTGGACAGTGCACTTCTAGAAGGTCACAGTCTACTAGGGCAGGTAGCAAATAATAATTACATTTATTATATGACATGACAATTATAAGTAATCTTTTTTATTTAATAAACATTTTTTGAGAATCTAATATATGCTAGCATCACAATATGGAGACAACTAGGTCTTGACCCTGTCACCAAAATGTGTCCAATCTAGTGGAGCTCTAACACCAGCCAGGTCAAATCCCCACTTTTGAGAATTTTTTTGTAGCCTGTAGAACACGTCACTGAAAGCTTCACTGAAACCAAGGTCTTTTAAGGACATGGGTCTGGGGAGTATTTACTTCATCTGATTTGGCCTACTCTGAGCATCAGAATCTTGACTATGATCATCAGTAGAGAGCATCTGGTTCAGGTGCACACATTTGCAGAAATCTGACAGCATTGAAAATGATCCTTTAACTTTGAACTATAGTGAGACCACAGAAGAATTTGATGGTAACTGACCCATGTCCTACAGTGAAAACCCATACCCAGTTTACACATTACTATATACATTACTAAGGCAGCTATAAGATACACAGGGATTCTGATATCAACTCCTTATAAAAATACAATTTGGTAAGAAGCCTTAAGCATTGTGGCTGAATTTTAACTACTAGCCCTGTCTGGATTATTTTTTGTGTGTTCCACTTTGTTCTTATCAGAACATGAGCAGTACAGTCTGTGCTAGAATATTCCCTCCCACCTTCAGGGTTTTTGGTTACCCAGACCTCTTTTGCTTTATGCACTTACTCAAAGCACTCTCTTCCCAGCCATTTATAGGAAAGGTTTTATAAGATGCTGCTGTAGCTCATATCTAAATTGGGCTCTGTGCTCCTATACCTGCCTTCTCTGCAGCTGCTACATTATTTCTGGGGGGTGACCCTTCTTCTGTGTGCTGTAGTAATGGGAGCATAGTTTTAAACTCATTTTGACAGGACAAGTCACTTCTGGCTGAAAACAGGTCCTTGATCATACAGCATATGGCACCACCTGTGGGACACCACTACCCAGATCTTGTCTGTTCCCTCTACTGCTAACTGAGGGCTTTGCTAAAATCACATAAAAGATGGTGTGGAGTATGCATGTTCTGGCCACTGGTGACAATGCCTTACACACTGTACAGTGGACATCTCTTGGGACTTCAGCCTGTGATGGGTAATTCCCCAATCTCCCCTTCTACATGGGCATTATGAGTGGTGGTTGTGCTTGTGGCATGTGTCTTCCCCATTCTGCCAGAGATGACTTCACTAGAGATGAGAACCTGGTCCAAGATTCCTTCTCTGAGAGTTTAGAACTATGTGTGGGAGAGAGACAGAGAGACAAAGAAAGGAAGAGAGAGAGAGAGAGAGAGAGAGAGAGAGAGAGAGAGACTGATTCTCTTTGGCTAAACCTGCAAAGCATAAGTTGCAGATCAGATAAAGTCAGTCCACAGAAACAATGATAAAGCAAATGCCTTGGTTCCCAGGACATCCTTATTTTTTTTAAAGCAAATTTTCCTATTTGCTTAGGTGAGTTGGAACAAGTTGACTCTGCTCACACACACACACACACACACACACACACACCACACACAGAGTAGGGGCTCAGTAAATGCAAAATGTGGCAGGTAGAATTTAAGATGACCTTTGCAATTCCTATCCCTGGTATCCATATTTTGGTATAAGCCTTTCCCCTGAGGTTGTGGGAGGGAACTTTGCTTCTGATCCACAGAATACAGTAAAATGAAGGGAATTTTCAATGATTAATCATTTGACTTTAAGTTAACCAAACAAGGGATTATCTTGGGCTGATCCAACCTAATCTGATGAGCCCTTGAAAAAGGGTCTAGAGATCAGAGATTCAGTCTTTTCTGCTGGCATTGAAGAAATAATATGCATGAACTCTACACCTGCAAAGAACTGAATTTTGCTAGCAACTGCATTAGCTTGGGGGCACCTGTGTGGCTCACTGGTTGAGCGTCTGCCTTTGGCTCAGGTTCTGATCCTGGGGACCTGGGATTGAGTCCTGCATCAGGCTCCCGTAGGGAGCCTGCTTCTCCCTCTGCCTATGTCTCTGTGTCTCTCATGCATAAATAAATAAAATCTTAAAAAAACAAAAAAACGAAAACAAGCAAACAAAAAAAGCCCCAAAACAACTGCATTAGCTTGGACAATGACCGGAGCCTCAGACTCGATCCCAGGTGGGTTGACACATTGATTCCATCCTGTGAGACCCTGAGCCATGGACTCAATTACACCATGCTTGGATTTCTGATGCATGGAAACTTTGCAGTTTTAACCTGTTAGTCTTTTTTTTTTTTTTTTTAAGATTTTATTTATTTATTCATGAGAGACCAGAGAGAGAGAGAGAGAGGCAGAGACATAGGCAGAGGGGAGAAGCAGGCTCCATGCAGGGAGCCTGACGTGAGACTCGATCCCGGGTCTCCAGGATCAGGCCCTGGGCTGAAGGCAGCGCTTAACCGCTGAGTCCCCGGACTGCCCTAACCTGTTAGTTTTGTAGTAATTTGGTATACAGCAATAGAAAGCTATACAGAAGGCACAGGGTTAGCTATGTTGTTATTGGAGCCCCCCCCCCACCGCTCTCCTTTAAACAATAACCAGCATTCTCCTTCAGATCTGATCTGTAATGACTCCAGTCCTATCATCTACATGGATGCTAAGATGTCAATTAGCTACATTCCTATGTTTCACTTTTTATCCTTCGGCCTTTCTCCTCCATGAAATCTTGTGAACATTGTCACTCAACTCTGATTTCCATGGAATTACTGACTTGTCATAAAGAATAGCCCAGCCACTGCCACAGTGAGGGCAGAGGTGAGAGAAGCAGATTTTTAGGAATGCCTGGTCCGAAAGACAAAGCACATACGAAACTGCACTGGCTCTGACATGAAATGTGAGCACAAGGCTCACTAGTGGAAGTTTCCTCATCTCTTCATGGACATAAGGCTCTCCGGAGGAAATTAGGCGGAGATTCTGGTTTGGCAGGAAGCACCCAGCTCATTCCACCATTGGCCAGAGTCCACAAGTTATAGGCACCAGCAGGCCTCAACCATTCAGAATTTTTCTGGAAAACTTAAAGGCTAAGATGCTTGATATCTGGGTATTGGGGCTGTTGAATCCTCTAGTAACCAACCCAATTGTAAACGAGTGACAATAAATGACATCCACATAACATTTTATAGATTCCAAATTGCTCTAAGCTCCATTTATCATTTGGTTCTCTCAATAGCCCTGGAAGCAAAACAATTGTCATCATCCTGTTTTATAGTTGTGAAAATTAATACAAGGAAACCTCACTAAGATGGAGTGGAGAGGTTTGGCAGCAGGAGCTCATTCCCTACTACTTGAGGTCACCTGCGAATTCAATAGGAAGAGGCAGACCTTGCGGTGGATACTACTTCGCTATCCCAGCAGGAGGAAGAATGGCTTGCTTCCTCCCCTTGCAATAGCCCAGCCAATGAGAAGCCTCTATACCTCCAACTGGCAGTTTAATCCAATGAACTTTTTGTTTATAACAGCCCTTCCAGGTCCATCCTTTCCTGTGTAAAAGAGTGTTCCTCTGCTTTGCTCTTGGGACTTGAGTTGGATTTTGCTGTTATGTTGCTTGTCCTAGATTGCATTTGTTATATCTTTTTCCCTAATAAACCCATCCTTCCCATCTTTTGCTGGCAAAATAACTGGTACTTTTATTTTTAAAGTTAACACAGAGGAGGAAACAGGCTGAGAGATTAAATGCCCTGTCCAAGATCACACAGCTCAGTGAGTGGCAGAACCAGGCCTGGAAGCAGGCCTTCCTCTCAGGGAGTCCTTGCTCATTCATTCCCAACACAGACATGTGCCCCAGCTCTTCCAGGGGCCAGTGCTGTGCTGTGTCCTGGCAGTGTGGTGGTGAACAGGGTAGGTGGGATCCTGAGCCATCAGAACAACCACGGGAATTAGTTAAAATGTGATAACCAGGGACTTGTGGGTGGCTTGGTAGGTTAAGCCTGGGACTTTGGTTCAGGTCCTGATCTCCAGGTCCTGGGATTGAGACCCACCATGGCCTCCCTCCTCTGTGGGGAGTCGGCTTCTCCCTCTGCCCCTTCCTACTCTCTCCTGCCTCCTGATCTCTCTTTGTCTCTCTCATTCTCTTTTAAAAAGATTTTATTTATTCATGAGGGACACAGAGAGAGAGAGAGGCAGAGACATTGGCAGAGAGAGTAGCAGGCTCCCTCTGAGGAGTCTGATGCGAGTCTCAATCCCAGGACCCCACAATCACGACCTGAGCCAAAGGCAGATGCTCAACTGCTGAGCCACCCAGGTGCCCCTCTTTCTCTCTATCAAATAAATTTTTTTTTTCTCTATCAAATAAATTAATCAAATCTTTTAAGAAAATGTGATAATGAAGGAAATATGCAAGTTTCTATGAGAGTTTATTAGAGGTATCTCTAATCTAGCTTGGAGAGTTGGGAACTTTTCTTCTGAGGGAATAACATTTAAGCTAACATCTAAAAGCCAAAAGTTGTTAACCAAGAGAATATTGGCAGTGGGATAGCATTTCAGACAGAGGGAATAGCCTGGCACCTTCTGGGAAGACAAAGATATGTTCATATGGCTGGAGGGTAAGATAAGGAAGGATTAGGGCAAGACGGGGCTGGGTAGGCTGGCGGGGTCCAGACCATGGAGTGCCTTAAGAGTTCTGGCTAAAGGTTTTTGTAGTGATTCAAAGAGCAACAGTGTTTAAGCCTTGACAGCGTTTAACCCAGGGAGTCTCACACATTCAGATTTATATTTTTAAATACATGTAGGAAATGGACTGGAAGTCAAGGAAGGCAAGAGTGGAAACAGAGATAAAAGGAGCTACTGCCATAGTCCAAGCAAAGGATATGGTGAGTGTCATGGCAGTGGGGTTGCAAGGAAGTGGATGGACTCCATGATTGGTGAAAGAGAACCAAGGATCAAAGATTTCCCCCTTTCCATGGTGTTCATTATCTTGTGGGCTTAGGCTTCTGGTGTTTGCTTTCCTTTTTACAGAACAAAGTCAAAACCAGGCTATTCCACACAGCAGCTGGAACACAAAGGAAGGCCAGCCAGGCCTCAACTTAGTCAAAAGCTCTTAAAAATAACTCAACTTAGAAAAGCTCTTCAAATATCCCTTTGTTAGGGGTTCCCAAAGTATCAGGAAAGCAGGCAAGATATTTCCACTTGATATTCACCTGTTTGATCAGACCCTTTGAAGAAGACATTGAACTTCTTTCCAGGTAGGAAGAATAAATAACTTGTTAGATAATATGTTCAATGAAATCTTCAAAATTCTGTATTGAGGTTAAGCCCACTGGTTTACCATAGTTTCTGAAGCCCAAGACAGCTGCTCTGGATAATGGTAAGAGAATGATTTAGAATTTTAAATTTAGAATTTTAAATATTGTTCTTAAATTTTCTTCTCAAAATCCTGGAGGAGGGATTTCTTTAAAAAAAGAAAAAAAGAAATTGCTGCCAGAGAAACTCAGCCTGAACAGTCCCCACCATGAGAGGTTTGAGGGCTCCAACCAATTTTCAATTCAATTCAATGTCACAAATATTTTCTCAACATCTGCTCTGTGCCAGTCCTGTGGGCCACAATGCTCTGTTGGCCATCTCACGGGCTAGTGGAGGAGACAGGGATGTGAACAAATATATTATGAAGCAGCATCCAGAATATGGCAGTAGAGATGTGCTCTGGGTCCAGAGGTCATCTGGAGGAGGGGCAGCGATGTTTGAGTAGGGGAAGGGGATATCTGAGCTGGGTTGGAAGGGAGAACAGTAGGATTCAAGGGAAGGGCAAGGGAACATGGAGGTGTGAAATGAGTATAATAAGCAGCTGGGAACCCAAAACAGGTCTCACCTCGGGGTGGACCCGGCTGACATGCGAAGAAAACCTTTCATGTTTTCTGGTATACGGAACACTGAGCCGACTCTGTCCCAGATACCTCTCCACCACTGTTCAGTGCATTTACTTTTAGCTTAAAGTTTTGATCCTTGTTCAAAAAACAGACATATTGTTTTGTCATCACAGGATGATTCTGTGTGCTTTATCGAGAGGTGGTTTAAGATATTTAAAAAGCAAGACTGCCTCGGTCTTCAAGTAGAATCCAGCTCCCCCCTCATCCTCACTCCCATTAGCTTCAAAAGCCTTGTTCATAAGGCCAGCTACCGGGGACTTACATATTTGAAAACTTCCGCATATTCTGGCTTTTAATGACGCTAACTTTTCTATGCTTGTTGTCAATTACATCTTATTTTTCTAGGATACATTAGTAAGAACCTCTGGCAAACATCAAGACGAGTTGCCCCGTCTTAGTGCTAGCCAGAAGTTGGCCTTGAGCCACAATCTGTTTCTTCCGTTCAGATATAGCATTCAGAGAAAGCTGGGGGGGGGGGGGGGAGAGACTTCCTTCTTGCTTTTTTCCCTTTTAATTAAACCAACGTGGAAGTGCACACGCCGTGCTCCAGTCCCTCCTGCGGCCCAGGCCCTGATCCTCAAAGAGGACTGTGTGTCTGTCTCTGTCAGTTGCTCGAGTTACTACGTGAGCGCCCAAGCCGTTCTAGCCATGAGAATACACATTTGGCGACTTGCCAGGCATCGTGCCATATTGTTCTTGGCAGACTACTTCGTTCCGTTATTTTCCTGCCCAGAGGCAGGGTGGATGTAGGGCCTCTAGGAGTCAGCCTGTAATTCTGTTACTCCATATGATCGTGGAAGGTTCTGGGAGTAGGAAAAGCGTGTAATCAAAATAAGCCTTCCCCAAGATGTTTGCTAGAAACCAATTATTGAAGTTCTGGGGAGTTAGGAGTCTGGGGAAGCCAAAATCTCCACAAGTGTGACCATGTCTAGGACGTGGCTGTTGCCAGTGTGGCCAGTTTCAGACAGGGGCACAGGGAAGGGATTGTAAGCTGGCCTTAGGTGACTCTCACTATGGCCATGCATTTGTCTAATTATGGAAAGAGTCAGAACATACTTGAGATTTGGCAGGAAGAAGAAAGGGTCAAGATGGAAAGGAAGTGACCTTCGGTAGAAGGCCCAGAGGGTCCAAAGCTATTTATTAGGCCAAGGACAGGGCATCTGTATTTTCAGCAGTGGTCTGCTGAGGAAAGGCAGCAGGAGCAGCCTGGGAGAAGCAGCTTTGTCTCTCTCTGGGACTAAGGAAGGTGCCAGAATGACCATAGAAAGGGGCAGGGCCTCTGAGTAGACACACCCTTGATTCCAGAGCTGCTACTCTTTGCATTCCATACAACCTCATTCTGGGAGGAATTATCTCAAGATCATCATACTCTCTGAACCCCAAGGAGAGTCCTTCTGGGGGCTTTGATCCTTACCCAAGGGCCCCTAGTGACAGGTATAGCATGCCTAGAAGATAGGGGGTTGGTAAGGAGATGACAGCCATCATGTCACCTGTTACTCCAGGTGGCATTACTGACTTTGGAGAAACTGCCACCAATGTATGAAATTTGGGGGGAAATCATTGGGATACTATGAACAAGGTCAAGGAGATCTCTCAGGAGAATTCCAGCAGTCTAAGAGTATCTGGGAAGAGCAAGAGCAACAGAGTTGGAAGAGAATAGAGTGATGACATTTGAAACTGGGAGATCTTCTCAAGTATACGATAGAAGAATATTCTTTTTTTTTTTAAAGAATATTCTTTTTTAAAATTTTTTAAAAGATTTTATTTATTCATGAGACACACACAGAGAGAGAGAGAGAGAGAGAAAGAGAGAGAGAGAGGCAGAGACACAGGCAGAGGGAGAAGCAGGCTCCATGCAGGGAGCCTGATGTGGGACTTGATCCCGGGTCTCCAGGATCACGCCCTGGGCTGAATACAGCGTTAAACTGCTGAGCCACCCGGGCTGCCCAGAAGAATATTCTCATGACATCTATGGAGGTTGAAGAAGAACGGAATATGTCACACAGAGAAATGGAAATGACGTCAGCGGCCTTTGGTCCCACTGTCCTCCACTTTCTAGACATTCTTACACCCTGTCGTCGGAGTCATAGCCCTAACATACAGATCTGGCCATGCCACTTCCTACAGAAAGCTCTTCAGTGGTTCTAGTTATTTCCTTTCAGGAAAGCTCACCCCTTGGCATTGGCAGGCCCTCATTGACATGTCCCCACCTTCTTTTCTTGCTTCAACTCCTTACTTTCCACCCACTGCCCTGTCCAGATCCTGACCCTTTTACCATCTTCTTTGTTCTTATGAAACTATTTACCCACAAAAGCCATGCTCTTTAAAGACTGTTCACTCACACATGCTGTTCCCTTGGCCTGGAATATCTTTTTTTTTTTTTTTTAAGCTATCAGTACTACATGCAAGAGTCTTCTGGGAAAACCCACTCAAGGGGAATTATTTACTCCACCCCTCTCCTTACTTGCTCCTTCTTGAGACTGCTGTACCCAGTGTAATTGATCCTTATTAGTAATTGCAAATCTAAATTGCATGGGTTTCAAATGCTGCCAAGCCATTGGAATATCCAATGACATATACGAATTTCCTAATTTCGCTGACACTCCAGTTTGTACGGTGGGAGATATGGTTCTAGAAAGGAAGTTACTAGCTAGTGAAGGAATTTAGTGACCCACCCTGCATTTACCTCTCAAAGTAATTTGTCCTCCCTACCTTTGGTCATGTAGGCAGTAAACTCATGGTGGGATGAGAAACTGCTTAGCTCTACCAGCAATGTTACCTTCTCAGTGCTATACAAACATCTTCTCATTTAACTCTTACAAAGCTTCCCTGAGCTCTTACTAAAGTTCCCGTTTTATAGGTAAAGAAATTGAAGTAATTGTCCCATTTTACACAACTAGCAAGTGAAATCAGGAGTTAGTCTCAGGGTCAAAACCAACAGAATGGAACAGAGAGGATGTAGTTAGCTCCATGATTTCTGAAGTTGGTGAAAAGGGATGGGATAGATTCTGGATAAATTTAAGAATGTGATTATTCTTGGCTTTAAAGGAGTTTGAACAAATTAAACAGTGGGGAAAATCATGTCAGAGAAGAATTTGCAACTTCCAGGATTCTTGATGGTATCATGACAAATTTTCTGGACACAAATCTGTAGGCACAAATCTGTAAGCCCTTGGCCTTAAGGATCTACTCCACTATGGCCTCCACATTGCTCAATCCCAAAGTCAAGCCACTGACTTGTACAGCATTTGGCAGAATTGACCACATTTCTTCCTTTCTTGCATGGCTCCTGGGCCGCATGCTCACCTGGTTCTCCTCCCTCGTCACTGGCAACTCCTTCTCAGTTTTCTCTGCTGGTTCCTTCTCATCTCTTCAGGCTCCAAATGCTGGAGTGCCTGGGGGACGCTTGGGTCTAGTCTCCTCTGTACCTATATTGTCCTGATGCTTGTGTCCAGTCTCATGACATGAAATTTCCCCTACATGCTGACAACTTCCCTGGAACTCCAGACATCTCCCCGAGGATGGCTAGTAGACATCTCTAACAAGAAAGGTTACCAAATATTCACCTTTTTCCTCAAACCAGTATTTACATCTTGGTTGATGAGAACTCTATCTTTCTAGTTATTTAGGATGAAATCCTTGGAGTCATTACCGATTCCTTTCTTTTCCTTATGTCTCACATCCCATCTATCAAGAAACTTCCATTCGCTTTAACACAGAGCATGGCCATTTGTCATGGGCCCCATTGTCGCTTCCTTGGCTCAAGTCATCCTTACTTGTCTCTTGGGTATACAAGATCTTGGATTCCTTTTTGTCTACTCTTGCCACACATCGCTAGTCCACACTCCCTGTTCTCAAAACAGCAGCCAGAATGATCCTTTTAAAACATAAATCAGATCTTGTCATTTGTTCAAAACCTCTCTTACAACCTCCTTTATTCAAACACCTCCATATTTCTCAGAGTAGAAGCTGAAGTCCTGAAGCTGAATGCTTATAAAGTCCTTCTTCCACTCACCCCATTGTCCTACTAAGATACTGCATACGACTTCTTCATTTAGTGGGCCTGTCATCTCTCTTCCTTTCCATCGGAGAATGGGGATTTTGCTGTTTTGTTTACTACATATACACTGGGAGATGTTGGGTGCTCAGAAAGTGTTCACAAAATATGTCAATGGGAATTTTGCCTAAGACCAGTCCTTAGAGAGAGTAGGTGATTCTGGGCCTCTATCCCATGTGTGGTGAATGCCCCCATGGAGAGGAGTAAGACACAAGTTAGTATGGGAGCTAAATTAAGAGTGGTAGAATTGTTTAGGCAGTTGTCTGTGACACTGTTTTCCCAAGCGGAAACTTCATTCTTGGGATGCCTGGGTGGCTCAGGGGTTGAGCGTGTCTGCCTTTGGCTCAGGGCCTAATCCGGGGTCCCAGGATCGAGTCCTGTATCGAGCTCCTTGCAGGGAGACTGCTTCTCTCTCCCTCTGCCTATGTCTCTCCCTCTCTTTCTGTGTCCCTCATGAATGAATAAATAAAATCTAAAAAAAAAAAAAAAAGAAAAAAGAAAAGAAAAGGAAACCTCATTCTTAATGAAATATTTTTTTTTTCAAATGAGATTTCTTTTTAAATGCACCGGAGCAAACATAGCAGCCCCATACCAATTTTACTATTAATGTCAATAGAGAATCACCAGTCTGCTGTCTTAAATAGTACAAGGGGTCAGTAGGTGCTTGGGCATGCAAGGGACTGGAGTTAGGTGGTGGTGAGGACAGATCTTGCCCGTCTATCACCAAGAATGGGCAAAATTTACCAAATTCTCCATGAAGTTTTCCAAGCTCTTTTATTTTTCCTCAAGGAAATATGATTCTTCTTCTCAGTGCTTTAGGGTTGACCACAAGCAGAGAGAAGTTTTATTCTACACAGTTTGACACAGGATATTTATGCTCCCACCAAGCTGCAAATCAACATTCCAGAAATTCAGTTATGTAAGATGGGGAGAGCTGTCAAGACCCTGAGAAGGGGTGTTGGGGGTCAAGGAAGAGGAGCCTCGTGTCTGTGGGACCATGAGAAGCCTTGGGTGTCCCACTTCTCAGAGAGCCTCTTCATCCTCTCGGTAAAATGGACTCATAGCCTCTGTGTCACAAGATTGCTGAGAGTATCTGAGAGAGTTAGTATACATGAAAGTGATTTGTAAAGTATAATGTGATGTCTGAACATTGGTCCCTGGCGAAGCAGTAAAGCATTTTCATAAATCAAAATGCTCTTCCCATAATCCTCTCATAATTTTTTTAAAGATTTTATTTATTTATTCATGAGAAACACACAGAGAGAGGAAGAGACACAGGCAGAGGGAGAAGTAGGCTCCTGAGGGGAGCCTGATGCAGGACTCAACCCCAGGACCCTGGGATCACGTCCTGAGCCAGAGGCAGATGCTCAACCACTGAGCCACCCAGGTGCCCCTCTCACAATTTACCTACCTTGTAAATTTGGGTTTCACATGCTAACCTGGGTTATATTTTCTTGTTGCATTTTTATTCTTTTACCACCACTTCAGTTCTGAACACTGCAATTGTGTCTAGTCAGCTCATCATATGGCTTGATCACTTTATTCAAAGAACCAGGTGTTTTAGGTCCAAGGATGAGGTTGTCAGGTGGGCCCTAATCCAGCCTGGGTGCTGTCCTTACAAGAGGAGGAGAGAGACAATCACAGACACACACGGAGGGAAGACCAGGCGATCACAGAGACTGGTGCTATGTGTTTCCGAGCCAAGGAGTGCCAAGGCTCGCCAGCAACAACAGAAGCTAAGAGAAAGGCACAGGACAGATTGTCTCCTGGAGCCTTCAGAGAAAGCATGGTCCCGCTGACAGATTTGGGACTTCTAACCTCCAGACCTGTGATGGAGCACGTTCCTCTTGTTTCAGAGCCTCCCACTTTATGGTACTTTGCTATGGCAGTGGGTCAGCAGGACAGCCAGTTATCCCACGGGCGCATTGAGGGAGGCTCGGTCACTGTGATGAGGACCGTGACTTCTTTCTCTACATTTGGTGAGTGAACTACCACCCATCTGAAGGCTTGAAGTGAGTGGCCAGGAGTGACGGTTCCATCCACGGCCGTCCCTGAAGGAGCCGGCAGCAGTTAACTGCTGGTGTGGAAGCAAACCTCTTGTTTGTTTTTTTCTCCCAAAATTTTCTTTCTGTTCAGTTGTGATTTTTTTTTAAGTCAACTGCTGATTTTCTTTTTAAATTTTTGCATGATATTAGATTTTTATTAGCAAAAACAAAATTAAAGGGAAAGCTACATCAGGCTTATCTCATCCTGTAAGATATACCACTGAGGGAAAACTCAGAAAGCAGCACAGTGACTTCCTGGCCCAGTGGTCCCCAGTCCTGGCTGCACCCCTGCTTAACTGGAGCCTTTGAGAGTAGCATCATTTGAGTTCCATCCCTAGGTCATTCTGATTGAATTGACTGGAGGTGGGGCTTAGGTTTTGGTGCTTTCTTACATGCCCCAGATGATTGTAACCTGTAGCCAGGATTGAGAACAAGAGAGCTGGTCCATTTTACAGAAGAGAGGGTGGAGACCAAGAGAGGTCAGTGACCTGCCCAGGATCAAAGAGCCAAGGGCCTTGCCACTGTGTGTGCCATCTGTGTCCCCAGAGCATCCCATCCTTGCTTCCTCACCTGGATTATTCCTGGTCACTTATCAAGGCTTAGCTCAAGTGTTGGCTTTTCTTGGGGGCCTCTTATCTGTCCCTTAGCTTTCACAGTCCCTGTCCTTATCATACATCCTGATTCATGGGGCCTTCTCCCCAGTACTCAGCTCCTTTCAGGCAGGAAATAGCCAAGTGGGAGAAAAATCCTAAGAACTCATTCTAGGGGTGCCTGGATGGTTCAGTCAGTTAAGTGCCGACTCTGAGTTTCAGCTCAGGTCCTGATCTCAGGGTCATGAGATCAAGCCCCACATCAGGCTCCATACCCAGGGGGGAGTCTGCATAAGATTCTCTCTCTTCTTTTCTTTCTGCCCCTCCTCCCACTCTCTTTCTCTAAAATAAATAAATCGTTAAAAAAAAATGTTCCAACATTTAATAAACTAGGACTCTTAATCACCTGCAGTTTCCTAATTTGTATATAATTCTTACCTCCAAATTCATCACTGATCATTATTAATTTCCTTCACTCTTTTGCTTGCACTTAGAGTTGACCCTTGACCAGCAGGACTTTGAACTGTACGAGTCCACTTATACGCTGATTATTTTTTTCTATAAATACATCCAGTACGGGAAATGTAATTTCTCTTCTTTGTGATTTTCTTCATAACATTTTCTTTTCTCTAGCTTACCTTATTGTGAGAATACAGTGTATAATACGTATAACTTACAAACTGTATGTTAACTCACTGTTTATGTCATCGGTAAGGCTTCTAGTCAACAGTAGGCTGTTAGGAGTTAAGTTTTGGGGGAGTCCAAAGTTATACGCAGATTTTTAACTGCACGGGGTCAGCGTCCCTTACCTCATTGTTTAAGGGTCACCTGTATTTACAACTGTATTTTTATTATATTTTTTCTGATTCTAAAAGTAATTCATATTGATGGTTAGAAATTTGAGTAGCATTCACAATTACATTGATTAAATAAAATTCCCATAGAACCACCACCTGACTGAAGCCTGTCATTGATCTGATTTCTCAAGCATTTATTGAGTACCTGTTATAGGGTATTTGGTGCTAGAACACTTAGGTTCAAGCCAGCCCTCAACCTCTGTGTCATCACTTACTTTTTTTGTAAAATGTGCTTTATTTGTAAAATGTTTATTCTCACAACAGTTCCATATATTAAGTATTATGTTCCCACATGAACAAACTGAGGCCTAAAGAGATTTTCTACATTTCTTAGTTTGTAAGTGCCAGTCCTGGGATTACCACCCAGGTCATGCTGACTGAAAGCCCATGCTTTCTCCTCTATTAGAACTGTTCAATCACTAAGCTCTTAAGGCCTGGTCAGTTCAAGCAAGCAGTGAAATTCTGAGCTCTACTAGTTACTGTAAAAACATATTGTTAAGAATGTGTAAGCTGGGCCATCGTGCACAGCTGCACAGGTTACACACTGTCAACTCAAGAAGTGTCATTCGCCTTCCGGTCTACATGAACAGATGTTCCAGGTGTTGTATGGTGACATGTACTCAGAGGTTAGAGTCTGCACTGCACCAGGCCTGTGGCCCTGGGCCGAGCCTAGAACGTCTGCAGGAGGTAGAGTGGTTGGTCAAGCCACACTGCACACTGAGCCACAGCATTGAAATGCCACATTCACACAAGCCTTCCTAGATGTTCTCTGAAATGCCCTCTGCCAAACAGCACAAGAAGAGGGCTGGACAGTGGGCTCGGCAGAGCAAGTCAAAGGCTGTGTTTACTTATCTCAGGGAAAAGTGCTCTCTCGGGGAGCAAAGCCGAACTGGTTAGTGGGCCAGCTGCGGGAGGTGGGACTCGGAGGCCGGAGCGGGCAAGCGCAGTTGGGTCTGTTCCCAGGCCAGTCGGCTTGCAGTGGACTCTTCAAGGCCAAGTCCAGGGCTGCTTGAAAAACATCCAAGCTGTTCCCTGGGCATCTGGGGAACTGAACAATGCTGACCTGGCTTTCTGCTCAGCAGAGGAGGGGTGGCTGTGTCCCTGCTGAACCTCAGGACAAGAGACTCAGAACTCACCCACAGCTCAGAAAAACCACAAGGAGGAAAGGTGCGGGTGGAGGGAGCGGACACAAGAACAGAAACCCATAGGAGAGGCAAGGTGAAGAATGTGAATCAGCAGCGCTGGCAGCCAACCAACCCTGGCATTTCTGAACATTTTCATACGCATTTTCCCATTTGGTCCTCACGGCTGCCCTGGGAGGTCATTGTCATCACCATTTTGACTAAAGAAAAAAACCAGGGCTCAGAGACCTGGGATCCAGCCCATGTTTATCAAGTGCCATGGGCCAGACTTGACCTCTGTACACAGCCAGGGCTCCTGATGATGAATCTGAGCTCCCTTTGTAGGGAAGAGCTTCAAAACCATGGGTCCCCGATTACTGTTGGGAAGAATAGTAAGGAAGACGTCCAGGAAGAGGACAGGTGGCTCTCAGAAGTCTGGTCCATTTTAATCTTACAGGGCATGGTCACGCTCCAGAGTCTTTACTCTCTGTTGCCTCTTATTTCTGGTACCTCTGACTTCCTGAAGCTTAGCCATTAGGAGCTGCTACTCTGCTCTGCTGGTGTGGAAGTAATTCTTCAGCTTTTTCCCTGACTACTTTTACAGCAGTCGCCTCTTCCAGGGAGCCTGCCCTGATGTGCAAATAGACCACCCTGCTCTGAGTTCTCATAGCTTCCTTTTTCATACTTGTCTCCAGCAAAGATCGATTGGCAATTTTCTTCGCTATCTCAGTAATTCTGTCCATGGCCCTCTACTCCTGCCTGACCTTTGCTGTGACAAAGCCTGGCCCCTGCTGCGTCAAATCCTCTCCACCCTCGGCCACAAGAGCTCATCCTTCTCTTTTCTCCACTGCCCACTGGGCTGGGCAGCAGTGAATTATGCTGCAAGAAACCTTGGAAAAGAACAACACCCACACACACATACATATTCTAGAAAGAGAGAAGAAAATAGGCCAGGAGCTCACTCCAGGCTCTTGCTCCAAAAGAAGAGTAGTTTCTTTCTCCTTAGCAAAATGTTCTCGCAGAGGCACAAAGCAGAAGGAGCCTGGCAATTCCATTTTAAATAAAATCATGCTCCTGGGATCCCTGGGTGGCGCAGTGGTTTGGCGCTTGCCTTTGGCCCAGGGCGCGATCCTGGAGACCCGGGATCGAATCCCACGTCGGGCTCCCGGTGCATGGAGCCTGCTTCTCCCTCTGCCTGTGTCTCTGCCTCTCTCTCTCTCTCTCTCTGTGACTATCATAAATAAATAAAAAAAATTAAAAAAAAAAAAATAAGTAAAATCATGCTCCTAAATTATCATATTTCAGATTGGAATCCCATCCTCCCCACCTCGGCCCCTGGCCCCATTGCTCTTTATTCTTCGTGAAGCCTCAGTGGGGAAATGTGAAAGCCACTGATTAAAAGAAGCCTGTGATGGGCCTGCCACCAGCTGATTCTGATGAGACACATCCAATTAAAACAGACAACATTTTCAAAGACCCCAGGCGGGCATTTCATCTCCTCAGCACTTCCTCCAACATGTCAGCATCACCTGAGGCAGTTCTTCCTTTTTTTTTTTTTTTTTTTCCTCCCCCAGTATGAAATTTAGGTCAGTAACTGCATAATCCACACAAACAACCCTGGCTGCCTCCCCTCCCTTCTCCTCCTCCCTCTGGAGTTGTCTGTTTGGAAATACATAATTGGGCCCAAATGCTTCCTCCAGCTGACTCCAGTGTTTGGGGTGAGGACTGGGCCGGGGGGTCGAGGGGGCTGGGGACTGCTGCCTCTGCTGCATGCAGGACGTGCAGTGAGCAAAGACTGGAAGGTTGGTCGTGTGATTCAGTAGTGAGATCAAGCCATGCTGCCCACCCAGGGGGCCTGCTGGGCCATCTTGCAGTGATGGTGACGTCAGATTCTGTGCCCTCCCCTGAAAATCAATGATGTGGCCTCAGCAGGGCCACCGGTTCTCAGGGTCCAGCCTTTCACCCATAAAAGGAGATGAGCCAGCTGGATGTCTACACTCCTCGTTGTTGCTCTGGTGCTAATGCACATGGGCTTCCACAGAGCCTTTTGGAGGCAGGCGCTCTGTCAGGGGGTGCAGGGCCAAGCGTGCATCTGTGTCCACTTGTTTCTCTGGATGCCTTTGTGAGAATGTCCAGATCCCAGGGAGATGGGGAGATGGGTGTCTGCAAAGAGAATCCCCACTCAGCCAAACAAGGCCAGGGAATTGGCTTCCTTCCCGTGCTCTAGCTGGGACAAGCATTGTGCTTGCCACAGAGGCAGAACTATTTTCTCAAACAGGAAAACAGATTCTGTGCTTGGAAAAGTGGGAGACAGAGTAGGCTGGCCGCAGCACGCTGGGCGGAAGAGGATGTAGGAGGTGTTTCCTCACCCTCCTGTCTCTGGCTGGCCTGTGTGGTATGAGAAGACTTCTGGCATTGGCCAGGTGAGCTCAGGAAAACTATCCCCCTACATTTTTCCACAGGAGAAAACAGAGAGACAGGCATAGAAACAGCCACCTTGGTTTTGTCTGACAGACTGTACTGCAGCCCTTAAATGGTTCCCAGGGAACTTTGGGTTGAGCTGTGGTCATTCTGCCTCTGTGGGATCATACTCCACTACAGGGACATATGCCTAGAAGGGACCTTAGGTGTTATCTAGTCCAGTGTGTCCAATCTGCAGATGAGAAAATAGGCCCAGACAGGGCAGGTGACCTGCCATGTTCACACAGAGAGCTACTGGTGGAACTGGTGGACCAGTGACTCCTGACCTCCAGGCTGAACAAATTTCCATCAGCTTATGGCCTTCTTCCCATCCTAGTTTCCTTCTTTTCTGTTTGAAAATTAATTCAACACAATCCAGCAGGCATTTACGGAACACTTGCCTTGTTGCAGGCACTGCGTTGGGCACCAGAGATAAAGAAGTGAAGTGAGCCACCTGACGATGTTCACTATGTACTAGGAGAGAAATTTCTGCAGGGAAGGAGGTAGGGATAAGCATCCTATTACTTTACCTGAGCTCCAGTGCACCTGTATCTTACTCAATAGTGTCACTGGCTACATTGAATTATAAGTGATGTTTTAATACTCAATACTGAGGTCTTGAAGGACAAGGACTAGCTGACTAATTTTGTATCCCCAGTGCCCAGGAGAGTGTCTAATACATGGTGACTGCTTAGTAGATTTTTTTTTTTAATAAGTAAATATGGGGCACCTAGGTGGCTCAGTAAGTTAAGCATCAGGCTCTTGATTTCAGCTCAGGTCATGATCTCAGGATCGTGAGATTGAGCCCCACATTGGGCTCTGCGCTAGGCAGATTCTCTCTCTCTCTCTCTTCCCCTCTCCATTCATTTGTGCTTTCTCTCTCTAATAAAGTAAAATAAAATAAAATAAATAGATGAGTATTTACTGTTTCACTTAAACATACTAATCTGACAAGTTATTCTTATGTCTCAGTTTTGTCATGTATAAAATAAGGATAAGTACTTTATTTTCCAACTCTGGCAGACTAGCTTGTATAGTTTTACCCCCTTATCCACTGTTTCACTTTCCATGGTATCAGTTATCCCTAGTCAACCATGGTCCAGAAGCAGATAATCCTCCTCTGACTATCGTCAGGTCAATAGTCGCCTAACAGTAGGTCACAGTTGCATATGTCATTCATCTCACTTCATCTCCTCATGTAGGCATGTTCTCATTTCACATCATCACAGAAGAAAGGTGAGTATAGTAAAATATGTTGAGAAGGACCACATTCACATAACTGTTACTACAGTATATTGTTATAATTATTCTATTTTATTATCAGTTGTCAATATCTTGTGCCTAATTTATAGATTAAATTTTATCATAGTTATGTATGTATAGGAAAAAACATAGTATATATAGGATGCATCCCTATCTGTGGTTTTAGCCATCCTCTAGGGTCTTAGGACACATCTCCTGTAGATAGGAAGGGACTGACTACTATATTGGAATAACCTTTTTGCTAAGAACAACCACAAAAGCAGAACTATAAAACCAGACATACATATATTGAAGGTGTAATACATATGTCTATTTAAGAGTACATATGTGTATATATAGGGATCCCTGGGTGGCGCAGCGGTTTAGCGCCTGCCTTTGGCCCAGGGCACGATCCTGGAGACCCGGGATCGAATCCCACGTTGGGCTCCCGGTGCATGGAGCCTGCTTCTCCCTCTGCCTATGTCTCTGCCTCTCTCTCTCTCTCTCTGTGACTATCATAAATAAATAAAAATTTAAAAAAAAGAGTACATATGTGTATATATACATAAATATGTAAATATATACTTTAGAATTATATATGATATATCTAACATATTTTATAAATATAAAATTATATATAATTATATATTACAATATATTTTATACTTTCAAAGTATATTTAATTACTTATAATGTGTGTGTATATATACACTTTTTTCAAAGGTATTGATAGGAACAAAGAAGTGAGGACTTGAATGATCAAAGTCCCAAAAAGAGGGATCCCTGGGTGGCGCAGCGGTTTGGCGCCTGCCTTTGGCCCAGGGCGCGATCCTGGAGACCCGGGATCGAATCCCACGTCGGGCTCCCGGTGCATGGAGCCTGCTTCTCCCTCTGCCTGTGTCTCTGCCTCTCTCTCTATCTCTCTGTGACTATCATAAATAAATAAAAATTAAAAAAAAAAAAAAAAAAAAAACAAAGTCCCAAAAAGAAGGAAAAAGAGAAGTTGGTCTGACATTGGAAGTGAATTTTTCCCTCCAGATATTT
Source organism: Vulpes lagopus (assembly GCF_018345385.1). Lineage (NCBI taxonomy): Eukaryota > Metazoa > Chordata > Mammalia > Carnivora > Canidae > Vulpes > Vulpes lagopus. The sequence goes on from NC_054838.1 coordinate 43,515,937, forward strand.
GCCAGTTTCTGAGTAGCAGTTAAGAGGCCGAGAATCTGAACAGGAAATGGTGCATGGGAGCTGAGCAACTGAGCAGAGCTGCAGTAATCACTTTGATTTGGAAAGTTAAAAGTTGGAATTATGAGCCCATCAGGGTGGAAGGACCCTGAAAAACACACTGAAAAGCAACACACGAGGAGTGAAGATGAACCTGAAATGAGGCACATTTCAAATCAGCTTGATCTCAAATTGATTAACCTGATCTGCTTCTCCCCTAAATACCCAATAGTGTGGTGATTAATGGATCTTAGGGTAGTTCTATTTTCAACTTTTCGAAAACCTCTGAAAAAGGTTTTCCATAGTGTCCCCACCAGTGCAAGAAGTTCTCACTTTTATCCACATCCTACCAACATCTGTTGTTTCTTGTATTGCCCAATTGCCTTCAGAAGCAAGTCCTCTCCGGAGAAAAAGAATATCATCTAGAACCTTGAAATATCTCTACCATTCTTGGTCCACACACAATTACTAGCATTCATTCTGAAGTCATCAAACAGACCAAGAAAAAATAACATAAAGGTCAAAACCAAGAGAAAAATTGACCAGAGAAAGAAACCAATAGGAAGCCCAGCTATTGCAGTTATGAGTTTGTACATATTTAATGTTCAGAATAATATCTGGTGCATAGTAAGTTTAATATACATACTTGTTAAAAATATAAAATGTTTTGGAATTATGAGGGTTCTGTTGGGGGGGAAATATCAGTCATTCATTTATTAGACACTTATTAGGTCAGGTAAGCATTGTGCTAGGTCCTGAGAATACAGATTCTGACCTCAAAATGCCCACAGTTAGGTGAAGATAGAAATTTCTCAGTAGTGAAGGATCTTATAAGGTTGTTCTAATGAAAAAGGGGAAAAGAAAAAGCATTGTATCTGGGACTAGGGGATCTAAGTAAACAGAATAGAGAAATAAATAATATGGCAGGCACTGTGGCCAGTGAATTGGCCAGCTGCAGTGTGATGCCTCCCCCAAAGACGTTGGGCATCATCTCGCATTCTTGAGGCAGCTATGATGGTAAACAGCATCCCCATTTTATATAGTAGAAAACAGAGGCCCAGAGAGGTTAAGGGATTTGTCCTGGGTTAGAGAAAGAGCTGGTATTGGGATCAGGATTGCCTTTTGAGACAGGAAACCACCAAAATCCTAGGGAAGAAGACAGGCAGCAACCTCTCAGATCTCAGCCACAGCAACTTCATACTAAATATGTCTCCCGAGGCAAGGGAAACAAAAGCAAAAATGAATTATTGGGACTTCATCAACATCAAAATCTTCTCCACAGTGGAAGAAACAACACAACTAAGAGGCAGCCTAAATGGTAGTATCCAAAGTTTATAAAGAACTTATCAAACTCAACAACCAAAAACCAAATAATCCAGTTAAGAAATGGGAAGAAGGCATGAATAGACACTTTTCCAAAGACATCCAGATGGCTAACAGACACATGAAAAGATGCTCAGCATCACTCATCATCAGGGAAATACAAATCAAAAGCATGATGAGATACCACCTCACCCCTGTCAGAATAGCTAAAATTAACAACACAGGAAGCAAAAAGTGTTGGCAAGAATGAGGAGAAAGGGGAACCCTCTTACACTGTTGATGGGAAGGCAAAATGGTGCAGCCACTCTGGAGAACAGTATGGAGGTTCCTCAAAACTTAAAAATAGAGCTATCCTATGACCAAGAAATTGCACTACTAGATATTTACCCAAAGGATACAGTGATTTGAAGGGGCATGTGCACCACAATGTTTATAGCAGCATTATCAACAAGAGCCAAACTGTAGACTATGGAAAGAGCCCAAATGTCCACTGACTGATGAATGGATAAAGAAGTGGTACACACACACACACACACACACACACACACACACACACACGGAATATTACTCAGCCATCAAAAGAATGAAATTTTGTCATTTGCAACAACATGGATGGAATTCTATAGAGTATATTATGCTAAGTGAAATAAGTCAGAGAAAGACACCCATACGTGGAATTTAGGAAATGAAACAGATAAACATATGGGAGGCAAAAAGAGAGTGAGAGAGTGAGAGAAGCCATAAGAGATTTTTTTATAATAAACTTATTTATTGGTGTTCAATTTACCAACATACAGAAAAACACCCAGTGCTCATCCCGTCAAGTGCCCCCCTCAGTGCCCGTCACCCATTCACCCCCACCCCCCGCCCTCCTCCCCTTCCACCACCCCTAGTTCGTTTCCCAGAGTCAGGAGTCTTTATGTTCTGTCTCCCTTCCTGATATTTCCCAACATTTCTTCTCCCTTCCCTTATATTCCCTTTCACTATTATTTATATTCCCCAAATGAATGAGAACGTAGGTTTGTCCTTCTCCGATTGACTTATTTCACTCAGCATAACACCCTCCAGTTCCATCCACATCAAAGCAAATGGTGGGTATTTGTCGTTTCTAATGGCTGAGTAATATTCCATTGTATACATAGACCACATCTTCTTTATCCATTCATCTTTCGATGGACACCGAGGCTCCTTCCACAGTTTGGCTATTGTGGACATTGCTGCTAGAAACATCGGGGTGCAGGTGTCCCCGGCCTTTCACTGCATCTGCATCTTTGGGGTAAATCCCCAACAGGGCAATTGCTGGGTCGTAGGGCAGGTCTATTTTTAACTCTTTGAGGAGCCTCCACCCAGTTTTCCAGAGTGGCTGCACCAGTTCACATTCCCACCAACAGTGTAAGAGGGTTCCCCTTTCTCCACATCCTCTCCAACATTTGTGGTTTCCTGCCTTGTTAATTTTCCCCATTCTCACTGGTGTGAGGTGGTATCTCATTGTGGTTTTGATTTGTATTTCCCTGATAAGCCATAAGAGATTTAATGATAGAGAAAAAACTGAGGGTTGTTAGAGGGAGGTAGGTGGGGGGATGGGCTAGATGGGTGAGAGGCATTGAGGAGGGCACTTGTTATGATGAGCACTCTGTGTTGTATGTAAGTGATGAATCACTGAACTCTGCTCCTGAAACCAATATTGCACTGTATGTTAAATAACTAGAATTTAAATTAAATTAAAATTGGGGGAAAAAAAAAGGATAGTCCCCTGAGTGCCACGCAGTGCTCTGTTCCCTTCTCCATTTACCGTACTATTGCAGATATGGGACTCAGGCCAAAGTGAAGGAAAGACAATATAGCAAGAATCTCTCCAATTGTTTCCTCCTTTATCCACCCCCTGCCCCAAGGCCCCAGGCATCCCAGGTGGCGCTCCTAAAAGGCTAGAGACCCAGACTGATTCCCAGCTGAGGGGCTTCAGATGTGAGGAGCCCTGCCTGAACCCCCTTCCAAGCAGGAACCTCTCTCAGACAGGACACATGGCTGTGTTCCAGAAGGCCAGGTGTTAGAGCCATTGACCCTCTGTAGCTTGCTCCAGTTTCACAGAATGTTCCCACAGTTGGATGGCTATTGGAATACAGACCTGGGCCCCTGGATTTTTCCCCACTGGCTTGCTGCTTGGAGGAATGGCCAGATGGTAGCTGCCAATTTATGATTCCTGAGTCCTGGAGGCTATCTTCTTCCTGGCCATGTGACTTTTCTCATATCTGTCTCCACTTGCCCTTGGTTTCTTTACCTGAAAAAAAAAGAGAGAGAGAGAGAGAGAGAAAAGAAAGGCTATGCCCAGGGAAATGTGTTCCAAAGGAGGACAAGAGAGCTCACCATTGGCACCATAGCTCACCTGGCCAGGGTAAGAACAACAAGCCCTCAAGGGGCATTTGTGGAAAGGGGAGTCTATTTTGAGTAGATGCCTGCTGTATCTATGAGATAATCTTCCCCCATGGGGCCACTGCCAAGCCCTTTCAGGTAGTGAAATGTCAACCAGAGGGCTGAGTTGGAGGAAGCTCTCCTGGGCTGGCAGATGGGGATGGCTTGAGGGTGGGTGGATGGAAAGAAGAGTCATGTCGCCTCTATTTATGATATGACAGTAATATTAGACAGAGGAACAGAAGAAGTGCCATGTGAGGTCACTCACATGACCCACCTATACCAGTCTCTGGCATCTGTTCCTAGGAATTGTTGGCCACGAGCTGTCTCACTAGTCAGTGGTGCTCTTCCACATAACCCAGAGGGCTGAGAGAGGACTCTAGGCTTTGAATCCTGGCCTCACTGCTTACCTGCTGTGTGGCATGAATCCTAACCTCTGTGAGTTACCATTTCCATCTAGTAAAATGAATATTAAGATACTTGCCCTGCTGACTTCATAGGATTTTTCTGAGGGCCAAAAAAACCTTGAGTTTGTGCGAAAGCACTTGGTAAACTGCAAAGCAGTGGTGTGATTGGTAGACCAGCCACCTGTCTACAAACAATTTGTTACCGATTCCATGGAGGAGCTTGTGCCAGAATGTAAATCAATGGTCACTAAACACATGGTTTAGGTCAGAGGACAATTTGTTTATAGAAAGACTTCCTCACTGAAGGAGGCAGTGGCTGGGAGAGTTCTTTATCTCATCTGTTCAAGAGTCTCAACAGGCTCCAGATGTGGTGGTTAAGATGCAGTCTTGCCTGGAGGCTGAGAAATGCGTGAGGCAATGACCTTTGAAATGGGAAGATTCTGTGGAACTTGATTCACTCCATATACAACTATTAGTCACCAACCATGTGCCAGGCACTGCATAAGACACTGGGGATACATCTATGAACTAAGTGCAGTATCTGCTCTCTAGAACCTGCAGTACATGCTCTATGTGTATGGGTATGGGCTTGTAGAGTCAGAGTCAGAGTCAGGCCTGTCTTTGATGCCTGGAATTCCATCATTAGTGCCTCTACCCTGGATATTGGGCTTAGCCCACCTTTCTGCAGGCTAAGTGTTAATCATATGGCATTGACCAAAGTCTTGCTTTCTGAAGAATCTCTGAAGAATCGCTCCCCTGCAGGTTAAGAAAGAGGATTGTGATGTAGAAGGGAAGGAAGGAAAGCTAAGGATCAAAGAAGGGCCAAAACAGGAAGGAGGGGAACAGAAGCAGCCTAGCTTTCTCAATCCACGTCATACTTTCCCTTGACCTACTGGGTATCCCTTGTTCTGTCTCTTGGTCCCTCCCTCCTTTGGGGCACCTTCCTCTGCACACAGTTTACATGACTGTGGCACTTAGCAAGGTCCTTTGTAATGGTTTATTTAGATATCTGCTTCTTCCCCTAGGCTACAAGCAAGTCTCCCTCTTTTTATCTTTTGCCTAGAATCTTCTTTCTTAAGTAAATTAGTAATTTATCTCCATATATACAAATGAAGACCCAGGTTCAGAAATAACTGTGTCCTGCCTACTGTCACAGGCAGGGCCAGGACACAGCCAGACCTTCTGACTCCAGCCCAGGGCTCTGTCCCTGAGGCCCAGCCACACCCAGAGGATAGCCCTGGGAACTATAATTAGAAAACCAGTACTCTAGATCAACTTTCCTGTCCTGAGAAGCAGAAGCAGAGAGCTACAGGGGACAATGACCCTGTGCTCTGAAAGTTTTTAAGTAATGTCAAAGCGTGGGCTGAATTGAGTTTTCTAGCCTCCAGGGCAGCAGAGCTGAATGCACTCTTGACATCTCCTCCTCCTCCACGAGTCATCCCATAGACGGATTATTACTAAATCCAATGGATACTGCCTCCTTAATACCTGCATTTCTCCCGATTGTCATTGTTACTGAATGAGTTCAGGCCCTCAGCAGCCTTCAAACTACTCATCCTCCCCACTAATGACCCCTGCCATTTATCCCCCCATACTGCAGCCAGACTGCTCTTTCTAGACTGAATACTGGGTCAGGCTCCTTCCTTTACTGAAACCTTCCCATTGTTCGGGTGTCCCAGGAATAAATTTGTGCCTTTCTCATCTGACTCCTCACCTTTC